>NC_073303.1:234680783-235351535 GCF_027595985.1 Sorex araneus
TGTGGAGCCACGGCCCCTCCCCAACCCAACTGCCTGACTCTTCCCATCAGCTTAAATGTCACCTCCTCTGCAGAGGTGACCCAGTAGCAGAGCACATGGCCTACATGTATAAAGTCCTGGGTTGCAGACGGCAGGCACCACAAGCACACACGCAAAAATAAAACAAACAAAAACCCCACACAAAACAAAAATACCCAATGCCCCAAAAGTTTACCTCCTCCAAGAAGCCCTCCCTGATTAGCTATCTCAAATAAACTCCCAACCTACCACACTGAACTCCTCCAAGAGCTCCAGGTTTTCTTCTCCTTGACTGTCATATGCTCTCCTTACCGTCCGAATAAGCCACACCACACCACAGAGCAAGAGTTCCTTGGGTTCCCACCATCCCTAGCAGAGCCTGGGACACGGCAGGTGTGCAGCAAGGCCAGCTGCAGGAATGGATGAATGGGAGCATGGGGCTTGTTTTGTCTCACACTGTAGGTCACCCTGCCAAGGGAGAACTGGGAGGAAGAGCTCTCCCCACCCCACCCCGAACATCCCCACCTCACATCAGCGATAGCTCCCGGACCCAACATATTAGGAAAAAACCACTTCCTTCCATGCCTGAAATAATAATAAATATTATTTGTTGTTTTTTTTTTGTACTGGGGTGACTCCCAGCGGTGCTCCGGATGACTCCTGGCTCTGTGCTCAGGGATCACTGCTGGCGGTGCTCGAGGGACCCTGTGAGGTGCCAGATATGGAACCCGGGTCCACTGAGTGCAAGGCAGGTGCCCTACCCACTTTACTCCGGCTCTGGGCCCCATGACTAAAATTCTATCCTTCCAGGGCACTGCTGCTGGGATAAAACACTGTCCTCCCCGGCCCCTTTGGAATGTCTCAAATGGCGAGAAGTAGAAGGAAATCTTGAGGATTTTCAGAGCACAGGAATTGGCTGTTTTTCTAAGAGCCCAGTGGGGGGGCTGAGCCCAAGTGGAGCTGAGGCGACACCTAGTGGTGAACGGGGGTTAGCGCAGAGCCTGCGCGTGTCCCTGATTTTGTGTGTGTGTGTGTGTGTGTGTGTGTGTGTGTGTGTGTGTGTGTGTGTGTGTTTGGTTTGTTTTTGAGCCACACCTGGCGGTGCTCAGGACTTAATTCCTGACTCGATGCTCAGGGATCACTCCTGGTGGGGCTCAGGGAGGAGACCCTATGGGGTGCCAAGAACTGAACCCGGCCAGCTGTGTGCAAGGCAAGTGTCGTACCCGCTATCCTATCTCTCTGGCTCCGTGATTTTCTGCACACCCAATGGTGCTCAGGGCTGACTCCTGGCTCTTTGCTCAGAGGTCACTTGGCATTGCTTGGGGGGACCCTAGGGAGTGCTGGAGGCTGAACTCTGATTGCCCTCATAAACGACACAAGTTTACCTGCTGTACTATCTTTTCAGCCCTTATTTTCATTTTTTTTTTTTTGCTTTTGGGGTCACACCCAGCATTGCTCAGGGGTTACTCCTGGCTCTTCACTCAGGAATTACTCCTGGCGGTGCTTAGGGGACCATATGGGATGCCGGAGATTGAACCCAGGTTGACTGCATGCAAGGCAAACGCCCTACCTGATGTGCTATCACTCTGGCCCTCTTTATTAAACTTTTATTTCACTTGGCTCTGTGTTCTGGGGCCACTTCTGGTGCAGCTTGGGGAATATATGGGGATGCTGGGGATTGAACCGGTTCCTGCCTTACGCCTAGGGAGGCTGCCTAAACCCTTGCACTGTCTCCCCACCCCCACTCTCTGCTTTTCTGTCTCCCACAGCCAAGTGAGATTATCCTATATTTATCTTGCTCCTTCTACTGTTTTTCTTGGTTTGGGGCCACACCTGGTGGTACTCAGGGATCACTCTTGATGGGGCTAAGGGAACCAGAGGGGGTGCTGGGGATTGAACCCAGGTCCTTACCAGCTGTCCTATAGCTCAGGCCCTCTGCTGACTTATTTTTGTTTTGGTGTTTGGGCCACACCCGGTGATGCTTAGGAATCACCCCTGGTTCTGCACTCAGGAATCACTCCTGGCAGTGCTCAGGGGACCCTATGGGATGTCGGGGATTGAGCCCAGGTCGGCTGCATGCAAGGCAAATGCTCTCCCCACTGTGCTATCACCTCTTCTGACTTCACTCAACACAAACCCTGGCTCCATGTGAGTCGGTGCAAAGTTCTGAGTTCCTCTTTTCCCACATCGGAATCTCATTATGTCCTGGCCACACCCCTCAGCTCCTTTACCCCTCAGCTATCAGTGGGAACTTGGAAGGACTCCAAATCTTTTTTTTTTTCCCCCGGGGGGATACCTGGCAATACTCAGGAGCTACTTCTGGCTCTGAACTCTGGGATCACCCCTGGTGCTGCTCAGGGGTTAAAACCTACAGGATGCCAGGGATCGAACCTGGGTCGGCCACGTGCAAGGCAAAAGCCCTCCCCACTGGACCATCGCTCCAGCCCTTGGGGATCCAAACCTTGGCTGTGGGAGGGGGTGCGGCCGGAAGGCAGGCACGCACCTGGCCTTTCAGATGCGGTTTGAGGCTCTTCAGATGGATGCCAGGGAGTGGAGCTGGCAAGATCATCTGGTGGTTCTATTTTTAATTCTCCGAGACAGCTTCACACTGGTTCCCCCGAGACTACACCGATTTACCTTCCCACTTGCTAATCCACGGAGGGAAATTCGTGGAGAACCAGTGGAACCTGTAAGCACAGCAGGCGGCTGCTTGCCAAATCAACGGACAAAAATATGTCTTGGGGAGGGGGGCACAGCCCGGGGTGGGCGGTTTCTTGCCTTGCACGTGACCGCTGCTCCGCACATGCGCAGGGTCCCCTGAGCCTGGCCAGGAGCTATCCCCGAGCACAGAGCTGGGTGTCAGCCCTGAGCACCGCCGGGTGAGGGGTCCAAAGAGAGAAACAAACCAACGGCCGCGTTTCTATCTGCCAACACTTAACGAGAAAAGAAACGAAGACAGGGGGCTGGAGCGATAGCACAGCGGGTAGGGCGTTTGCCTTGCACGCGGCCGACCCAGGTTCGATTCCCAGCATCCCACATGGTCCCCTGAGCACCGCCAGGGGTAATTCTGAGTGCAGAGCTAGGAGTGACCCCTGTGCATCACCGGGTGTGACCCAAAGAGAAAAAATAAACCAAGACAATGGCCACATTTGACATCACAGCGGCAAGCGGGGCGCTGGGCCAGGGGATGGCGTGAATGCCACAGCGTGCGCCGGGCACCTGTGAGGTCCTGGGTTTGGTCCCTGGCACTGAGTGAGGTCTCCAGGTGTGGCCTCAGAGCACTGCCAGTGGTTCAAGATCCCCCAAGCACTGCCCAGCGATCCGGGTTCGATCCCCGGTGGCATCCCACCCCTATAGAAACAAGAAGAATCAGGGGACCAAAGACAGTGCAGGGGTGAAGGCGCAGGCGTGCCCGTGGCCGATCCTGGTTCGATCCCCAGTACCACATGGTCCTTTAAGATTTGGATGCCGCCCTGGAAGGCCCCCAAATACTGCCAGGGTGACCCCCGGCCCGCACGGCCCCCACACTCCTGGCGCTTACAGTGAATCCACAGCATATTTAACTGATGGCTGAGAATCCCCGTGTGGTTTGGGCCCCACCCAGCCTCCTCCTTGATCACCAGTGTTGGGGGGAGGAACCCACCACCCCAATTGAAACTTGAATTAACTAAGTTATTTTTAAGTTTTCATTTGGGCCACCCCCAGCAGTACTCGGGCTGACTCCTGGCTCCGCGCTCAGAGATCACTTCTGGCTGTACTCAGGGCACCCTAGGGGATGCCAGGGATCGAACCCGCGCCGGCTGCGTGCCAGGCAAGCACCCTCCCTCCTCTGCTGTGGTTCTGGTCACCTCCTCCCGATTTTAAACGAGAAGTAACCAGAAATAAATTCAGCAGGGAGACAGAGAGTTGTGTGTGGAAACCGCCGTCACTGGAGGCAGGAAAAAAAAAAAAACAGCATAGCGGGCAGGGCACGTGCCTTGAATGAGGCTGAATCGGGTTCGATCCCCGGCACCTCCTAGAGTGGCGCAGAGCCAGGAGTCAGCCCTGAGCACTGCTGAGTGTGACCCCCAAACCAAACCAACAGATCTCCCCGAACCACAGCATTCTTTAAGGAGTTAGAACTTCCACCAATAAAAATCTGTACGGACACACAAAGAATGCAAACAGCTAAGGCTAGAGCAGGGCGTCCAGAGGCGCCCTCAGAACTACAGCTAGTGGGTGCAGGAGGAGGGCGAAAGGCAAGCAAACGAGGGACCTGATTGATAGCACAGCGGGTAGGGCGTTTGCCTGGCACGCGGCCAACCCGGTACCGCCAGGAGCAATTCCTGAGTGCAGAGCCAGGAGGAACCCCTGAGCATTGCTGCGTGTGACCCCCCCCAAAAAAAGCCAAAAAAATATAAGGCAGGCAAGTGAGCCTCCTGAGACCAACGAAACCGCCAGCTGCACCCCCTCCCTGCCAGCACACACACACACACACACACACACACACACACACACACACACCATGAAAAACCTCAGATGTGGAGAGTTGCCATGATTAATACCCCCCACGGAGAGCAAGGTCAGCACTCCTGGGTGCTGGCTTGCAGGGTCTGTGGGGATTGGACCCCAGCAGGACAGAAACAAGCACAGGAAACAGGTGGGCACCCCACCGAGTCGAAGAATTTTCACACAGCCCAGGAAACTAGCCTCAGAGGGAAAAGATCTTCTGAACTGGGACACACACACACACACACACACACACACACACACACACACACACACACACACACAGAGTCTCACTCGGCCTCTGACAAAGGGAGCAGCTCCAGGGCTGGAGCGATAGGACAGTGGGAGAGATTTGCCTTACACGTGGCCAAACGGGATTTGATTCCCTGGCACCCCCCAGGGTCCCCTTGAGGCCCCCCAGGAGTAATCCCTGAGCACAGAGCCAGGAGTGAGCCCTGAGCATGGCCGGATATGACCCGAACATCCCCTCTCCCAAATTAATAAATTATTATTTAAAAAAAAAATCCTAGGGGCTGGAGTGATTATACAGTGGGGAGGGTGTTCGCCTCATGCACGACCGACCCGGGTTCGATCCCCGGCATCCCACATGCTCCGCACCGCCACACCGCCAATTGTAATTCCTCAGTGCAGAGCGAGGAGGAATCCGAGGAGGAATCCCTGAGCATCGCCGGGTGTGACCCAAAAAGAAAAAAAAAAGTCCTAGTGGGAACAAATGAAACACAATAGAATGTTACACGATGATGATAAAGGTTGTTTAGAAAGAAAAACGGGGGGGCCGGAGTGAGAGTACAGCGGGGAGGGCACTTGCTGTGCACGTGGCCGACCCGGGTTCAATTGCTGCCCCCCCCGCCCCCCGCAGGGTCCCCAAGCACCGCCAGGGACGGGAGAACTAACCCAGGAGGGGCAGTGCCGCGCCGAGTCCATCCTGCCGCTAGGTGGCACTTGTGAGCTCAGAGCCAGGAACAGGACCCAGGCGTGGCCCCCAGACCCACAGCCTCAGAATAAAGGGAATAAAGGGCAGCGAGGGAGGGGCGGCGGCCGGGACCTCATGGTGGCTGGGGAAGCCGGTTCTGCACATTCAGAGCTCGCTGTTAATCTCAGAGTCCCTTCCAGGAAAGAAACATGGCCGGGGTGCCCAGAGCCGGGACCCTGGACAGGGGCTTGCTCAGATGCATCACGGGGCAGCTGAGAAGCCAAGTTGTTGGAAGAAGCTAGGAGAGCCCCATGTCAGCCCTGAGCACCCAAAGTAAAAATAGAGTGGAAAGGTTCTGGGGGAGAAGGGGAGAAGGGGGCGCGGAGAGAGGAGTCAAAGTATCAGAGTGTGCTGGAAGGGAGAGGCCGCAGGTGCAAAGGTCCTGGGGTGGGTGTGAACTGGATGTGAGTGGGGATGACAGACCGGGTACCATGTGCAGGATTTAGGGGGCTTGGGACCCTCAGAGAAGGCAGGGAGTGTGAGTGACTGTGTCGCCCAGACAGGAGGCAGCGAGCAGGGCAGGACTGTAAAATGACAGGGTCTTTCGGAGAACAGGAGGCCAGTGCCGCCCAGGGTGGAAACCAGTGGGCGTGGGGGTGAGAGAGTCAGGGCTGGCTGGAGGGAAGGTGGGGGGGTGGGGGTGTGAGTGTGGAGAGGCTCTGCGAAGGCGATACTAAGGGGTTTGGCAGGGCAGGGGGGTGGGGGAGTGCTGCCAGTGGTGGGGCAGGCTTCCCCGGTTCAAATCCTGCCCCCACATCACCAGGGGACAGGTGCCCTCTTTTCTCTGGGGGTTTCTCAGCAAACGCATGTGCAAAGAGCTCAACCCCCCCAAACACAAGTTGCAGTTAAGTCTCCCCAGTGCAGCTCTGAGGAACAGAACGTTTTCCACCCCAGCTTGGGATGCGACAAGCGCCTTATCTTCCCTGGACTCTACACACACACACACACACACACACACACACACACACACACACACACACAGCGCCTTGCCTTATCTTCCCCGGACTCTATACACACACACACACACACACACACACACACACACACACACTCTGCAATGCTCAGAGATCACTCCTGGCGGTGCTCAGGGGACCCTATGGGATGCCAGATATTGAACCGGGCTTGGCTGCGTGCAAGGCCAGCGCCCTCCCCGATGGCCCCTTCCCTGAGCTCCCCAGAGCTCCCTCTGTACCCGGCACACCAACCCCCACCTCCCACCTCCCACCCCAGGACCTTTGCACTGGTTCTGCCCCCTGCCTGGTGTTAGTCCCTCAGCATCCACTCCCTGGGGTGCCCACTCCACTGCCATCTGCCTGCACTGCCCTGGTTTCTAACCTTCCATTTGATTTTTGGGGACCCTTCCTGTAATACTGAAGGGCCATTCGGTGTCAGTGGTGGAACCCAGGGCTCTCATATGCAAAACCTGAGCTGCCCTCCCCAGCCCCCTGCTGCCTGCCCAGCCCCCACCCCTGGTCTTGGGGGGCTGCTCAATCACCTTTCCCCTGGGCCCTCATGACCCCCCAGGCCGTCCATAACCACCCCACTTGGCAGAGGAAAAGGAGGAGGCGAGAGCGCGGGGCTGCGGGGGTACGCGGGGACGGGCCCGGGGGTGCTGGGCTCAGGAGTGACGGAGAGTCGGGGGACCCCCCGGCCGCGCGGTGGGCGCCGGGGCGCAGGCCAGGCCAGGAAAGGCCTGAGTCATCGGCTCCTCCAGACGGCGGCGGCGGCGGCGGCCCCGGCGGGCGGCGGCGGCCGAGGTGACGCGGGGACGCCGGGAGGGGGCGTGAGCGCCGGGAAACGAGGAAATTAAAACCCGCCGCGGACCGGGCCGCAGGCGCAGCGTGGGTGGGAGGTGGGGGCCCCCGGGGTGTCGCCAAGGCCCCGGCCCCGCCTCCCCTGCAACCCCAAGTTCAAGTTCATTGCAGACGCGCGCCCCGCAAAGGCCCCTCCGTGTGCCAGGGGAGCCCCCCACCCTGCGCCCCGCGCAGCTCCGACCGGCCACTCTGCGCCTGGGGAAGGGGGCCGGTCCCCGTAACTGTCCTACTGACGCGGACTCCCCCCTTCTCCAAGCCACAAGAGACCTTGGGGCCCCCGGGTCTTGGGAGCGCCCCCGGGTTTCGCAGAAACCCCCTTCCCTCGACCGTCCCATTTGTCAGCTTTGGGCAGTCGGGGGTCCCACTGGGTGGGGCGCTGCAGGAGGGGCTGCGCAGCGAGGTCCCCCCGCTGGAACACTGCTGGGGTGCAATGGGGGAGCGGAGTGGGAGCGGGTGCAGTGGGAGCCTCGGGGAATGCCTTTGGGGTGCAATGGGAGAGCAGGGACACCTTGGGATGCAGTGGGGGACCCTGGAACACTGGGGCACAGTGGAGGCCCCGAATATACCTTTGGGGGGTTGCAGTGGCAACCCGAGAATATCTTTGGGGTGCGGTGGGAGAGTGGAGACACCTTTTGGGAGCAGTGGGGGCCCAGGAATACCTTTGGGGTGCAGTGGAAGAGCAGAGACACCTTTGGGGGTGCAGTGGGTCCCCGGGAATACCTTTGAGTTGCAGTGGGAGAGCGGAGACACCTTTGGGGTGTAGTGGGGGCCCTGGAGCACTAGGGCGCAGTGAGAGGTCCTGGAAACACCTTTGGGGTACAGTAGGGGTCCCGGAAATACCTTTGGGGTGCAGCGGGGGAGCGGGACACCGCTGGGGGCGGGGCTTGGGGATGCCGCGGCGGCCGCGGGGGCGGGGCAGGTGGGGTCCCCGGCCGCGGGGTGGGGGTCGGCCCCGGCGCCCCGCGGGGCCGGGGCGTGACGTCACGGCTGGAAGTGCCGCGCGGGGGGCGGTGCGGGCGCGGTGCGGGGCCGCGCGGCGCGCTCTGAGCGGAGCCCGAGCCGGAGCCGCAGCCGCGTCCCGAGCGCCCCCGGCCGGCCCCAGCGCGCGCCCGTCCCGGGGGTCGGCGGGGCTCGGCGGAGCAGCGCGGGGCGCGGGGCATGCGGGGCCGCGATGTCGGTGCCGCTGCTCAAGATCGGCGCGGTGCTCAGCACCATGGCCATGGTCACCAACTGGATGTCGCAGACGCTGCCCTCGCTCGTGGGGCTCAACGGCACCGTGTCCCGCGCCGGCGCCTCCGAGAAGATCGTGAGTGGCCGCCGCGCCGGGGGGCGCCGGGGGGCCCCGGGCGGGGGGCGTGGTGGGGTCCTCCGCGCGCCGGTGCTGGCGCCGCAGCCCCGGGGGGCGCCCGCCCTGCTCCCCGCGCCCCGCCGGGCCGGGACCGCTGCAGCAGGGGGGCGCCCCGGGCCGGTTCCCAGTGCCGGGGGGAGCGAGCGGCGTTCCCGGGGCTGCGGAGCCAGCGGGGAGGAAGGCTGGACTGGGGCCACCAGTGGCGGGAACCGGCGCCGACAGGGGGCGTCTGGGGTCCCCACTTCTGGCGCGCTGAGTCTGGATCAGAGCGCACCCCGTCTTCCCCTCTCCGGTCGCGCTCTCCCCAGGGGACTCTCCGTGTCTCTGACTTGGGATCCATTCCCAGCACCGCTTTCTCTCTGCCCTGCACCCCACCCAGTGCGGAATGTGTATCCCCCCGCAAAAAAAACACACAAACCCTTGGTAGGAGGCAAAAGGGTCACAGCTTTGGCAGAGGCTGAGCTGCCCCCCAATCTCCCACATCCTGGCCTCCCCATTCCAGCTTCCTGGCCCTAGTCTCCCGAAGTTCAGGCTGCGCGAGTCCTGGGGTCCCCCCTCCTTCCTAGGATCCCCAATATGGGAGCTAGGGTGCACGACCCTGCGTTTCCTGCTCCTTGCTCCCCCCAAGTTCCCCAGCTCGCTCTGCTTAGCTCCCAGGGTACCCCCAAAAGGGAGAGGTCTTTGCTCTCAAAGGTGATCAGTGTCTGCCTGTGTGTGATGTCTGTGTGTGGTTGCGTGTGCGCGCACGGATCTGTGTGTCGGTGGTGACAGGTGCTGGGGCTGGGGCTGGACACTTGAGAACCTCTGTGAGACGTGACGACGGTGTTGGGAAGTGTCTTTCCGTGGCTGGCCTGGTGTAGCTCCTGCACCTGTGGCCAGGCGCTGGGGACCTGGGGTCCGGCGCTGGGGAACCCATGGAGTGCGCCAGAACGAGTGGGCGTGTCCCCTGGGCCCCGGTGGGCAGAGGGCGGTGTGTGGGTGTGATGGGTGTCTGCCCGCCTGTCGAAAACCTGAGTTCTTACGTGGTCTTCTGGGCAGGGCGTGTGTGTGTGTGTGTGTGTGTGTGTGTGTGTATGTGTGTATCCCTGGACCCGTTTCCTCCCCGCCGCACCCAGGCCTGCCAGGCCGTGGATGGATGCGCGGGCTGTGTGCGGCAGATGGCGTGCAAAACTGAGCGGATGATGTGTCTGGGAATGTGCGCCTGGGGTGGTGGCTCTGCCTGGGGACTCAGGACGCTGTATGTGCGTGTCTGTGCCCATAAGGAACCATGTGTGCAAACATTCAGTGTGTGCATGGCCCCAACGGGTTGTGTGGTTCGCCTGGGGTGTATGTGCAGATGCGCCCTAAGTGTGTGTGTGTGTGTGTGTGTGTGTGTGTGTGTGTGTGCGCGTGCGCGTGCAGATGCTCTGGCAGCCAAGTGGCCTGTCTCCATCCGGCCTGCCTCCCCTGGCAGCTGCCTTGGACCCATCTCTGTTGCACGCTTCTAACTGTCCCCTCACTACGCCTCGCCCAAGGGCTCTGTGGAGGGCCAGAGGCTCTGGGTGGGACCCGGAAAGGGGGGCCTGAGACATGTGGGGTGCTCCAGAATCGCTCCTTCTATGCTGGCACCACTCTGACCGTGGGCCTTGATGTCAGAGCGACGCCAGCTTCCTTGTGTACCAGTGGGGAAGAAGATGCAGTGGGTAAACTGATCTGCCGCCCGCCGCGCATGCGTCCACCCTGCCTTTCCATCCACCCACACACCCACACACTCGTCCATTTCTCACCATTCATTCATCCTCCACCTGCCCGTTATCCGTCCATTCACTCACCCATCCACTAACCATCTATGCATTCTATCCCCCCACAGGCCCATCCATTTCTTTCTTCTTTTGTTTTTGGGGGCCCCCGCCCGGCTGTGTTCAGGGGAATGCTATGGAGTGCTGGGGGGTCGAACCCAAGTCAGTCATGTTGCAAGGCAAGCACCTTCTCCTCTGGGCTATTATCCCGGCCCCACCCCTGCATTTCTTTTCATTCATTTCTCTGTCCGTTATCCACCATTGCCGTTACTTCTCTCCTTCCACCCCTCCGTTCCTCTCGCCACACTCCTTCCCATCCCTCCATCCGTCACCCATGTCCAGCCAGCTCCCGCTCCGCGCGCTGTCTCCATCCCTCTCTCCATGCTGCCTTTCATCCCTTTGTTCACGCGGCCGCCGTGGAATGCGTCTCCTCCGTGCCACGCGGGCTGCCTCTTGCTCGTCTCCAGCTCACTGCCCGCTGTCGCCAAGGCTGGGCCAGTTACTGAGACGGCTGTGACCAACGCGCTTGGGTTTGCATTCTCGCCCTGCTGTTTACCACCAGGGGGACGGACACGAGGAGGGGATCGGTTCATCAAAGTCCTGATATGCTCGTTAAGTGAAGGAGATTCCAGTGCCTCCGTGGACGGCAGGGTCCCCGAGGACGTCTGCCCTGCTCCTGTCCCAGGGCCGGCTGTGTGGGAGTGATAAATATCTGCCAAGGGGCTGAGGCATCGATCCCGTCTTCCCCGGGACGAGCAGTCTTGTCCCCGACTGCGGCCAAGCACGCACAAAGCAGGCACAGAACTGCACTGTCCCTGTCACCCGTCTACATCAATATGGCACCCTGACTGGGGCCAGCAGCGGCAGCGCCCTGAGTGCTCCGCGCGAAGGAGTTAACAGGATCTGCGTGCGTGCAGGGCGAGGCTGGCTGGCTGGTGGGGGCGCCAGGGCGCGGGTTCACCCATGCCCCCCGCAGGCCCCACCAGTAGCGATGCCTGAGTGCAAAGCCAGGAGTCAGCCCCGAGCCCCGCTGGGTGTGGCGCCCAAACCAACAAAAGCTTAAAAAGAAAAGACCCAGTGAGGGGGGGTGCAGGGGGAGCACGTGGCGGGCACGTGCGAAGGGCCATGCTGGGTTACCTGGGTCTCCGGAAACAGGGCCGCCGCCTGTAGCTGGTGGCAATCCAAAACATGAATGAAAGGCCCCCGAGCAGTGGCCATCCCGCGGCCTCGCTGGGCACGGTGGGGAGTCCTGCAGGCAAGGCCCCCAGCCCTTGAGCACGGGTGCGGATCAGGAGCGCCCCGAACCCTTGCTGGGGCGGGCGGAGTTGTGGGCCTCCGGTCTGTGCAGCCTGGCCTAGCCGAGGGGTTCACCAGGCCCCGCACAGAACTCTCCAGCGTCCACTCCTGACCCCACGCACGCGAGGCCACGGAGCCACGTACAGTCGGAGTGCTGGCAGGGGCGTGGCCTCATCCGGTGGACGTGATCTCCACGGTGGATGTTTCCCGAGGTGGGCGTGGCTCAGGCAGGATGGTACGGTGCATTGTGGGTAGACTTCTCTTATTTCTTCCCCCAACACACACACTTTTATTTATGTTTATGTTTTGGTTTGGGGGGCCACACCCAGGGATGCTCAGGGGTTACTCCTAGCTCTGGGGACCCTACGGGATGCCGAGGATCAAACCTGGTCGGGTGCAAGGCAAGCACCTTACCGGCTACACCATCTCTCCGCACCCGCCTCCACTTTATTTGGACACTGGGTCACCAAGTTCCTCCTAATGATTTGTTCCGGGCATTCATATTCCAGCACCAGTCCCACCACCAGTGTCCCCTTCCTTCCACCACCGTCTCCTTTCCCCCAGATAACCCCCTCTGGCCTGCCCCTGGAGCAGGCCCACATAATTTATGTTCTTATTGCTTGTTACCCCTTAATGGCTCACAGAATGATTAAAAAATATATAATTCCTGGAGAAGAAAATGTGTGAAAATGGTTGTATCTCACCACGGGGGCATTAAGTCCTAAGATAACTTTGTGGGGCAGGAGCGAGAGTACTGGCCAGCGGTCATCTGCCTTGCCCTGGCCTACCTGGGTTCAATCCCCAGCAGTCCCTAGGGCCCCTGGATAATGCCAGGAGTTGATCCCTGAGCGCAGAGCCAGAAATCGTTTCACTGGATGTGGCCACAAAACAAAAGGTGGCCTCACACGAGTGATTCCCTGAGTAAGTAAATAAATCAGACACTCACTGTAGTTGATTTGTCTGATTCTCTCAACTACAATATCAGCGCTGTGAGGGCAGGGATTTAAAAAGCACTGGCTGGGCACCCCATGTGGTCGCCCAGCACTGCCAAGGCATGGGATTCTGTGATCCCTGAGCACAGAGTTAGGGGGAAGCCCTGAGCACTGTTGGGGGTACCCTCTCAAACAAAACAAAAAAGCATTAACTTTGGGGATGGGAATATAGCTCGAAGGATCAGAGTTTAGGCTCCGCATGTGGACTCAATGCCAGCACCACGGGACGCCCTGAGCACTAAGCCAGGAGTCTCCTCCCAACCCTACCAGCTCTGGCCCAAAAAATTGAAAAGGAAATAAATAAGAACCAGAGGGAGTGTGGTTGCTTGCTTATGGAGGGCCTGGGGATTGCTCTCTCTCTCTGTCTCTGTCTCTCTCTCTCTCTGTCTCTCTCTCCCCCAGCACCCCAGCTTTTGCTGAATAATGAAGCCTTCCCGTGTCACGCTGGGCCCTGCACACAGTCGGTGCTCAATAACTACTTGTTGCTTGGCTCCCTGAGGGGCCCGGGGTGGTGGTGGGCAGAGGGGCCTGGGCCTTGCGCAGAGATGTCCAGTTTCCCTCCGCCCCCTTTGGGCCGGGAAGGTTGTTTTGGTAACTGGGTTCTGGAGGTGAGTGGGGGCGAGGGCAGGACCCAGGAGGGCGTGAGGAGCAGCTGTGTCGGGAGAGTAGCCCCGATACAGCATCTCTGACCCTCGGGCCACAGCATCTCTGCTTCATTTCTCACCCAGTGATGCACAGGAATCTCTCCTGGTGGGCTTGAGGGACCCTTCGGGGTGCTACGGGTGGACCCTGGATCACCCCTCCCCGCTGGACTGTCACTTTTTTTTTTTTTGCTTTTTGGGTCACACCCAGCGATGCTCAGGGGTTACTCCTGGCTCTGCATTCAGGAATCACCCCTGGCGGTGCTCAGGGGACCCTATGGGATGCTGGGAATCGAACCCGGGTCGGCCGCGTGCAAGGCAAACGTCCTCCCCGCTGTGCTATCGCTCCAGCCCGCACTGTCACCTTTTAAACTTTGCCTCTGCATCTCTCCCTGGGTCTCTCCTCCTCTCTGTCTCGTACCTTTGTCCGTCTCTATGTCTCACTGTCTGTCACCACCAAGTTCCAAACACCCGTCATCTATGTGGCCTCCCGGGTTGGGGGCTGCTCCTGTAGCCCAGCCGTCCCTGGGGTCTCTGTTAACTCTCCTTCTCCCCCTGGATCTTTGGTTTGTTTGTTTTGGGGGGCCATACCCGGCGATGCTCGGGGCTGACTCCTGGCTCTGTGCTCAGGGATCACTCCTGGTGGGGCTCAGGGGACCCTATGGGCTGCCGGGGATCGAACCCGGTCGGCTGCGTGCCAGGCAAGTGCCCTTCCTGCTGGACTATACAGTCCCTTCTGAGTCTTTTTTTGTGTGGGGGGGTGTCACACCCGGCGATGGTCGGGTTATTCCTGTCTCTGCACTCAGGAATCACTCCTGGCGGTGCTGGGGGGCCCTGTGGGGCCGGGCACAAGGCCAGCACCCTCCCTGCTACCCCTTAACCCCCTGCCAGTCTATTTTTTTCCCTTCCTCTGCTCCCTGTCTGGTTCCCACCCCAGTGGTTTCTGGGCGCCCCTGCAGGGCTGCTAACCCTCCCCTCTGCTCCTCCCGCCCAGCCTGTGCTTCTGTCTGTCTGTCTCTTTCCAGGGAATCAGCCCCCAGCCCCTCTCATTCCCGCACCCTCATGGGGGACAGGAAGGAACCAAACAAGCCTCTCGAAGGCCCTGGGGCAGAGGGCTGCAGGCTCAAAAACAAAAAAAAAAAGGAAGAAAGAAAAATGGGGGCCAACCCCAGGGCTAGTGCGATGGGGAGGGTAGTTTGACACTGCTGGCCGGGTTCGATCCCTGGCATCCCATAGGTTCCCCAAGCCCCCCAGGGGTAATTCCGGAGTGCAGAGCCAGGAGTAATCAGAGTAAGCCGGGTGTGACCCAAAAAGCAAAAAAAAAAAAAAAAAAAAAAAAGGGTGTGTGTGTGTGAAGGAGCTTGGACCCTTGGACCCCCAGGACTGCTGACGGGGGAGGTTGAGCCCTTTAGGGGGCGCAGGTGCCCGGAGGGCCGGTTGCCCTTCACCCTCCATCCCCGCGGGCACACAACGGGGGCTCCCGAGGCACCCCGCCCCGCCCCCAGCCGCGGGGCTCCGAGGGGAGCAGCTGCCTGGAGTCACAGCTGCAGAGACTCATTTGGAACAAGGGACATGATTGCGGGAGCGGGGGAGGGGGCCGGGGCCAAAGAGGAATCAGGCTGATCGCTGGCAGCGGCTGCAGGGGTGGGGGGAGCCGGGCGGGCAGGAAAAGGCAGCGGGAGAGAGGGAGCCTGTCTCGTCACGGGGCCATCTGCTCCCTCTCATCCTCTCTTGTGAAGTTTCTTCAGCGCTCACTCCCCTCTCTCCCCCTCTGCCTCTCCTCTCTCTCCCTCTCCCCCTCTTCTCTCTCTCCTCTCTCTCCTTCTCTCCCTCCTCCTTCCCTCCCTCTCTCTCCCTTTCTTTCTCTCCCTCCCTCTCTCCTTCTCTACCCCCCTCTCGCTCCCTCTTTTTCTCTCTCTCCCCACCCTCTTTCTCTTTCTCTCTCTCCCTCTGTCTCTGTCTGTCTCTGTCTCTCTCTGTAGTTCAGCTTCCCCTGCTGGCTTCTGCCTCTCCCCAGCTGCCTAGGTCCCCCGATGTCTATCTAGTGACGCCCACGTGCTCATTTTTCCTTCTCGTTGCTGCCACCGGGCTACCTGGGGTGTAGACAAAGAGGACCAAGGTCAGATTCCCAGGGCAGGCGGGATCGGGATCGAGTCCTGCACAGGGATATTTACCAACCCGTGAAGATGCTCCTCTCCCCCTCCCTCCCTCTCCCCCTTCCTCTCTCTCCCCTTCCCTCTCTCTCCCCTCCCTCTCTCTCCCCCTCTCCCTCCCTCTCTCCCTCTTTCCTTCTTTCTCCTCCTCCTCTCTGCCCCTCTGTCTCTCTGTTTCTGTCTCTCTCGCTCACTCCCCCTGTCTCTCCCTCTCTCTATATCTCTCCCTTTCTCCTCCTCCTCCTTTTTTTTTTCTCTCTCTCCCCCCCCACCCGCTTGGTGGCCCCCAGACTCTCTGCTTCCCTTTAGTTTGTTTTGGTTGGGGTCACACTGGGCAATGCTCATGGGACCCTCTGGCCTGTTGTGTGCTGGCCGGCGCCTTCCTGCCATCGGACCTTCTCCCAGACCTGAGGGCCGACTCCTGGCTCTGTGCTGGGGTCACTCCTGCACTAAGGGAACCTGAGAGGGTGCTGGGGATCGAACCCAGGTTGGCCACACACACACACACACACACACACACACACACAGAGCAAGTGCCTTCCACTTTGACTCCCGCCCCGGTGCGTCTTCCCCTGAGAAGGGCCATCCACACCCAGCCGGGCAAGCTGGACACGGTGTGGACGCCAGCGGGGCCCCAGACCGAGCAGTAAGAGCACCTGCAAAGGAGTCCTCCATCCTTTGTGTGTGAGCGTGTCTGCACAGAGGGCCACACGGGAGGCTGGGCAGGGGTCTGGGGTGCGTCCCCTCACCCTCGAGTGCAGGGGATGCCCAACACACTTCCCCTCTGCCCCACCTGGGGTGCCTGTCAAGGGCAGGGCAAGGTCGCGCTCGTGCTCTCGCTTGGCGACCCCAAGGCTGCAGGGGAAGCAGAGAGGGGGCGGACACTGCAGGCTCCAGCGGAGTCCGGCCCCCCCGCCCCCCCCCCACAGCTGCCCTGCACGAGGGCCCCAGTCTTGTCTCGAGGTGGCGCTCAGGGACTTTCTGAGTAGGGGTGACCCCTGTATGTGCTTGGGGGACCCCATGAGGGGCCAGGGGGTGAGCCCAGAGTGAGAGTACAGCGCTGTGGGCAGGGCTGCTGGCCCTGCACCTGGCGCCCCGCAGGAGTGATCCGCGAGCACAGAGCCGGGAGCACACCCCAAGGGCAGCAGAAAGCCCTTGGGCTTCTATACCCCCCTCTTCTCCTCCTCTCTCTGTCACCCCAACTCTGATTTTGGTTTGGGGACAGGCTTTCCTCAGGACGGGCAGCCTGGGGGCGCCCGGGAACTGTAGGCTAAGCAGGGGCCAGCGGGTGGAGGTTGGGGGAGCACCAGCTCCTTCTGGGGAGCACTGTTGGGCTCTTCCAGGCGGCCTGAGTCTGGCTCCATCAGCTCCCATGGCCGGGAGTCGCCTCGAAACTGTCCCCGGCAATTTCCAGAGAAGGACAGCTGAAGTGGCCAGCCCCTTCTCACTGCCCGCCTCGCCTGTCTCTGGGGCCAGATTCTCACCCAACTGGGGACCCCATGTGATCAGACAGCGGGGTGGGCGCTGCCCTGGCACGTGGCTATTCCCCGGGATCCCGTAGGGTCCCCGACCCCACCAGGAGTGACCCCTGAGCCCAGAGCCAGGAGTTGGCCCTGAGCAGCGCAGGGGGTGGGCTTCAGACAAAACCAAACAAAAATAACCTCTCTTGGGGCTGGAGCAATAGCACAGCGGGGAGGGTGTTTGCCTTGCACGCGGCTGACCTGGGTTCGATTCCCAGCATCCCATAGGGTCCCCTGAGCACCGCCAGGAGTAATTTCTGAGTGCAGAGCCAGGAGTAACCCCTGAGCATCGCTGGGTGTGACCCAAAAAGGAAAAATAAATTAAAAAATTTAAAAAATAACCTCTCTCCCATTGGACACCCCTGTTTCCCAGCGGCTGCCCCAGAGGGGTCCGGCCTGAGGGAGGGTCCCTGCCCTGAGGGCCCCCCACTCCCCTGGACTGAAGCCGGAGCGAGGAGGAGAAATTAGCCATTGTGTCTGGGTTTCCAGACGTTTCCCTCCTCCCCTGCCCGCCCCGGGCTCCCTCCAGCCTCTGCGTTTCATCTGCTTCCTCCGCTCCCCTGGCTCTAACTCGGGCGCCACGCATGCTCCTTGCCAGCCAAACTTCTCCCCCACCTGCGCCGGCCCCCCTCGCCACCCCCCCGCATCTTCCTGGGGCTGCAGCCGCACTTCCGGCCTCGCTGCCTGGGGGTGTCTGGGAGGCTCCGTCTGGCGGCCGGGGACGTGCGCTCTGCCCGGCTCAGAGAGCTGAGCCCCAGACCCGGCCGCTGCTTGCTTCCCTCCGAACCCGCATCCTCCTCCCGGCACCCCTGGGGGGTGCTGCTGGTGGTGGGGGGGAGATGGAGCAGGAGGAGGTGGCCCACGCAGGGTGACCTGGCAGTGGGGAGGGAGGCATGCATGGACCCACATACAAGCAGAGACAGGGTGCGGACCCCGGGGGAGCACAAGGTCTGGGGTCTGTCCTGGGCGGTGTGTGGGTCCCTGCCTCCGAGCACTGAGCTGGGAGCAGCTTCACAGCACCAAGCTGGAAGTCGCCCCTGAGCACTGCCAGGTGGAGTGAAGAGATGGGGAAGCAAAGGAAGGAAGCGGGTGAGAGAGAGAGAAAGAGAGAGAGAGAGAGAGAGAGAGAGAGAGAGAGGGAGGGAGGGAGAGAGAGAGAGAGAGAGGGAGGGAGGGAGAGAGAGAGAGAGAGAGGGAGGGAGGGAGGGAGGGAGAGAGAGAGAGAGAGAGGGAGGAAGAGGTGAGGGAGGGGGCAGAATAATACAGAATAATAGCACCAGGGGTAGGGTGCTCGTGTTGCATAAGGGAGACCCAGGTTTAATGCCGGCACCTCACAGGGTTTGCCGGGCACCAGGAATGATCCTTGAGCACAGAATCAGGAGTCAGCCTTCAGTAGTGCCAGGTGTGGCCCCCAAAGAAAACAAAAGACCCAGAAAGAAGGAAGAAAAAAAGGAGGGAGGGAAGGAAAGACGAAAGGGAGGAAGAGAAGGAGGCTGGGGTTTGATTTTCTTTTGGGCCCAGTCCCAGGGATGCGTAGGGCTGACTCCTGGCTCTGTGCTCAGGAATCACTCCTGGCAGGACTATGAGGACCCCATGGGGTGCCAGGAATCGGATCCCCTGGGTCAACCATGTGCAAGGTGAATGCCTTCCCTGCTGTGCTATGGCTCCCACCTCTGGGAGGGAGGGAGGGAGAGAGGGAGACAGGGAGGGAGGAAGGGAGGGAGGCAGAGAGAGAGAGAGGGAGACAGGGAGGGAGGGAGGGAGGGAGGAGGGAGGAAGGGAGGGAGGCCCTTGACAGCATGGAGCATCTGGGGGTGGCCCCCCCCCGCCCCTCCTGGTGGCCGGGAGGGTGACTTGGAGAGTGAGGGGTGCCGAGGCTGGGGGCGCTGAGCGTGAATCTGACACCATTCAGGAGTTGAGGTCAGACATGCGGTGTGGGTGGAGGAGCAGGCTGAGGGGACCATCCCTCCTTCGGGGCTGCGGATGGGTTGGATGGGTCGGACCTTAGGCCATGCCGGGAAGGGACCCGTGCGCTGGGGTGGCAGGCACAGAGGGCACCTGGACCCTGCCCCGGGTTCTGATTTCACTCTGGGAAGCGGGAAGGTCGCAGCAGAATGGACATGTCCACTGTTTAAAGCCCCCAGGGCACAGGGGCGAGACCAGCCCTTCCTGCACTCTGCAGTCTGGGGTCTGAGGCTAGAGCTCTGCTGTGACGGGAAGCACCCCACGTCTCGGGATGGGGGAGCCCCTGGGACAGCCCTTGTGTGTGTGATGCCCTGGGTTTGATCCCCAGAATGGGAAGAAAAAATAAAAGACACATGATAGGTCTTTGGGCTGGCACGATAGCACAGCGGGTAGGGCATTTGCCTTGCACGCGGTCGACCCGGGTTCAATTCCTCCGCCCCTCCTGGAGAGCCCCTCAAGCTATCGAGAGTATCTTGCCCACACGGCAGAGCCTGGCAAGCCACCCGTGGCGTATTTGATATGCCAAAAACAGTAACAACAAGTCTCACGATGGAGACGTTACTGGTGCCCGCTTGAGCAAATCGATGAGCAACGGGATGACAGTGCTACAGTGATGATAGGTCTTTATTTATGTATTTTGGCTTTTTGGGTCACACCCGGCGAGGCTCAGGGCTGACTCCTGGCTCTGCCCTCAGGGATCACTCCTGGCGGTGCTTGGGGGACCCCATGGGATGCCGGGGATCTAACCCGGTCAGCTGCATGCAAGGCAAACGCCCTCCACGCTTACTATCGCTCTGGCCCCAGGTCTTGAAGATTAATGTCCCCTGTAATAATCCGTCAAAAAAGCCTTATCATAACCCTTGAAAGTGGAGTCCATGTCCAATCCAATCAGCTTAATCAATGGCTGAATAAGTAGCAGTACTTCTACCTTATATAAAAAACAATAATAATAATAATCCTTGAAAAAAACACCCCTAAAATCCACAGTAATGAATCTCCCATAATGCAGTGAGATGTGAAATCTTCTCATGCCCATGAACCCTGGCCTCAGGTTCTCATGCTTAGGGGTTTTTTTCTTTCCTTTCGCTTTAGTTTGGAGGCATACCCAGTGGTCTCAGGGCTGACTCCTGGCTCTGTGCTCAGGGATCACTCCTGGTGGAGCTCAGCGAACACTATGGGGTGCCAGGGATTGAACCCAAGCGGGCTGCTTGCAAGGCTAGGGCCCTCCCCATTGTGCTCTGGCTCCAGCCCCTCATGTTTAGGCGTGAGGGCTTGGGAAGGGGAGGGGTGGGTGGTAGGTAAGCTCTGCCCTGGCTTTCTCACAAATTAATTTGCAAATTAATTTGCAAATTGCAAATTAACTTATCTAAATTACATTAGGAGAAGACAGACTTGTTTTGTTTGGGGCCACACACACGCAGGGATGCTCAGGGCTGCCTCCTGGCTCTAGGCTCAGGAATCACTCCTTGAGATGTTTGGGGGACCCTCGGGGAAGCCGGAGATCGAACCCAGGTCATCCGAGTGCAAGGCCAGTGCCCTCCTCACTGGACTATGGCTCCGGCCCAAACACATTCGTTTGCTCTCCCCACAGTGCTCTGAAAACCAGGTGGGGATCGAACCCGGGGCTGTGGCCTGTGACGCAATGAGCTTAGCCTGTGAGCCCTTTCTTTCCAATCCTGCATTTTTGTGGTTTTATTGTTCAGAGGTGGTAGTCTGGTTCGCTTTCCGCCACATCGGGAGGTACCTGGCTTTTCGGGAGGCCTCCTTGAGGGTGAATCAGGGGGGTCCTTGGGCTTGAACCCTCAGGGTGCCCACAATGCCCAACTTACACTCTGGGGTCTCGCAGGTGGAGTCCTCGTTTGACCCCTGGCACTGCACCGTCCCCAGGGCACTGCCAGAAGTGAACGTTTGGCTTAGGGGTTCGGTGCGACAGTCCAGCGAAGAAGGTGTTTGCCTGGCATGTGGCCGACTGGCTTCAATCCCCGGCATCCCCACAGGTTCCCCCCCGCCCCCCAGCCCTGCCGGGAGTGGTTCCTGAGTGCAGAGCCAGGAGTCAGCCCTGAGCACCGCCGGATGTGGCCCCAAACAAAATCAAACAAACAAGTCTGTGCTTCAGGGTCCGAGTCATCACCTCCTGCCCCTAGTCCCTAATGAGTCCTAAGCACCTCGGGACATGAACCCCCCCAAAAAAATGAGTAGTAAGTTTGCAATCGCCCCATTAACTAGAGCTTCTCCTACAGGGACACTCGATACCTCCCACCCACAGGCCTGTCTTTGCCACTTGGGGTCTGTCCCTGGGACGAGGTGGAAGGTCCCACTTGTCCCCCCCATCACCACCACACCCCCCATGTTCCTTTGCTGGGGGCACGGTGGGGCGCATCTGCAGCATCTCCTGCTCCCGTGGAGGCTGGGGGGACCCGGGGTAACGCATTTCCAAGCCGGAATGGAGCAGCCAAGACAGCGCCAACACACACCTTCTTTGCCCCCCCGGAGTGGGCGGCAGATTTGCACAGACACGGGGGAAGAATAATAATAGGCCTGAGCCGGGGCTGGCAGGACTGGCCGAGAATCTGCCGCACCTCGCCAGCTGCAGTGTGCAAGCCCCCCCCACCCCACGAGAGGAGACATCCGAGAGACCCTCCAGCCCTCCACCCTCTCCCTCTCCGCTGCACCCACACGGCACCCCAGCAGCCTCGCCGGGACCCTCTGCTTCCCTCTCCCTCGCCCTGCCCCATTCTTCTGCCAACTAGTTAAATATTCCGAGGCAAGAAATTCATGAATATTTATAGGGCCCTGGCAGTGAGGGAGATAAAACACACACACACACACACACACACACATATGCACACATTGGGAATTTATGAACCAGGATTGTCTATAAATAACAGTCTTGTGGCCTGGTGGGTTCTTTTTCATCCACTACATTCCGGTTTCAGCTCCAGCCCACCTTGGGGTGCTCTACACACACACACACACACACACACACACACACACTCAGTCACTCAAATTCCCACCAGTCACCACTCTGTTGTGTTACCTTCACACACACAGCTGGGCCCCTGCTGTCCGGGTCCAGCCAACTGTCTTCCTTTGCCATGAAGATCCCAGGATGCAGAAATCCACCCTGACTGGTCCAGGCTTAGCTGAGCCCGAGTAACACACTTTCACATGCTCTGTCCCAGAGATGCTGATGCCCTGACCCGCATCTTTCTGGAGGAACCTCTGTTTCTTTCTCCTGGGGAGGGTAGGTCCAGCAGGCCCCCGCCTCATAGGGTTGATATAGAGTTTGAAAATAAGAAATGAGGGGGCGGGTATAGTCCAATGAGGAGGGTGTTTGCATTGCACACGCCATTGATTCCTGACATCTCACAGGGTCCCCCAGGCATCACTAGGAGTAAGGAGTCACCCCTGAAGGGCTGGAGCGATAGCACAGCGGGTAGGGCATTTGTCTTGCACGTGGCCAACCCGGGTTCGATTCCCAACATCCCATAGGGTCCCCCGAGCACCGCCAGGAGTAACCCCTGTGCATCCCCGGGTGTGACCCAAAAAACAAAAACAAACAAACAAAAAGGAGTAATCCCTGAACATCGCCAGGTGTGGTCCCTGAAACCAAACCTAAAACGTAAGAGAAGGGGCGGGAGGGATAAGACAGAGGTTAAGGCCCTCCTTGCCTTGTACCAGCCGATGCTGGTTAGATTTCCCTCACCACATAGGATCCCCTGAGCACAAAACCAGGAGTCAGGCCTGATCTGTGGCCCCAAATATTTGCTATTAGCGTCATGAGAAAGAATACAACTTGGAACAGCCTCACTCAGGGCTGGGGGTAGCACAGCGGGGAAGGTGTTTGCTTGGCACACAGCCAACCCCGATCTGATCCCCAGCACCGCAGAGGGTCCCCAAACCTGCCAGGAGTGACCCCTGAGTGCAGGGATTCTTTTATTGGTTTTGGGGCCACACCTGGCTTTGCTTAGGAATCAGTCCTGGCAGAGCTGGGGGCCCTCCGGGGTGGCAGGATCGGACTCAGGTCAGCCGCATGCCAGGCCAACGCCCTCCCTGCTGTCTTATCACTCCGGCCTCTCTTTTCCATTTTTTTTTGGTGGGGGGGGTTGGGGGGCCACAACCAGCGGTGCTCCGAGCTGACTCCTGGAGTTGCCTACATGGGATTCGAACCCGGTCAGCCGCCTGCAAGGGAAGTGCCTTCCCTGCTGCTCTCCTATCTTTGGAAGCTGAAGAGAATCAGTCCTGGGGGGCGGGGGAGGGGAGGGGGTGTGGTGTGTCCCAGGCATCTCTGCAGGCCCAAGGGCAGGCTGGGGGGAAGGTCACAGGTGCTCCCCACACCCCCCTGCCGCTGTGGGCTGGCCTCATCACCACCCCCATCAGCACAGAGATCCGGGCCGCATCCCAAGTCCAAGCGCCTCTTCCCCGCCCCCAGAGCCTCCGGAGCGGGTCAGGGCAGCTGCAGTGTCCAGGCTGGGAGCTGTTCTTGGCTCCTCTCGGGTGAAAACCGGGCGGTTTGGCAGAGGGTTCCCTGAGCACCCCAACCCCCACCTCCACTACTCGAGCCAGAGGGAATGCGGCTGCTCCCGAGCCAGGCAGAGCACCCGTGCCCTGTTGCCCCAAGTTATCCCAGGAACCTACTGTGTAGAGGGGGAAACTGAGGCACCATGGAGTAATTCGCCCAGCACTACACAGTTAGCAGGTGCAGGCATTGACTTGTGGGGGCCCTGAGTTGGATCCCAGGCACCCAGGGTCACTGCACACCCCGGGAGTGATCCCTGAGCACCGAGCTGGGAGGAGTCCCTCTGAGCACTGCCCAGTGTACAATACTAGGGTCAAAACATATGCGTGCACGAACGCGCGTGCGCATACACACACACTCGCGCGTGCACCCACGCACGCACACAGAGAATCTAACTCATGCCCTTATGCTTGCAAAGCCTTTCAGCACTCAGCTCTCCTGGGGGAGGGGGGCTGTCATTTTCTCTCTGATTTTTTCTATTTGAGTCACACCCGTCGATGCACAGGGGTGACTCCTGGCTCATGCACTCAGGAATTACTCCTGGCGGCGCTCGGGGACCCTATGGGAATCGAACCCAGGTTGACCACGTGCAAGACAAACGCCCTCCCCACTGTGCTATCACTCCAGCCCTGTCATTTTCTCTTTACCGCTATACACAGTTTGATGATCTATGCGTGCAGAGCCCTTGGTTTTACAGATGGGGAAACTGAGGCACCGCGAGGATCAAGTCACTTGCTCAGAATCCTGCCGCCAAGAGGGGGCACAGTGCACGGGCAGGATTTGTGCAGGTGGCCTGGCAGGTACGGGTGATCAGGACAGGCTGCCCCGCCCCAGCTGAACGAGGCCTGTGGTGGGTTGAGGGGGTTAGTGCCTCCCCCACAATACTCCCTGATGAAAACGCCCCGGGGAGGACCCACCAGGTGGCAGAACAATCCTCAGGCCCCCGGCTGGCTCCAGCCCCAGCCTGGAGCGGGGGCACCTGGGGTCTCTCCCCCGCTGCTCTGCCGGTCAGAGCAGCTGCTTCTCCTGCCGCCCTGATCGATTTCCCTTCAAGTGGCCCATTCTGGATGACAAAGGGGCCCTGGGGACCCAGGTGGCCGCCCGCCCCTGCCCGTCCCCTCTCCCAGCTGAGGAGAGGCCGAGGCCCTGCCAGAGCCTGTTTCTGTCTGAAATTCATTCATTTCCTCCAAAAGCTCCAAGGAATGGGCCGAGTTTGCTATTGCTGCTGTAACCCCCTCCCCAAAACAGCACAAAAACACACAAGTGCACACATGGAGCACACACACACACACACACACACTTATACACACCACCCGCACGCACTCAGAGACACAGATACTCTTACTCACTATACACACAGGCACACGCACGCACAGACACACGTGTGCCCTGCATACACACAAGCATACATATATACACATGCATACGCGCACACACCTGCATGTACAATGCACACACAGACACAGAGACACATGTGTGCACTGCACACACACGCACACACAGCCACCCTGGGCCTGTGGAGGTGCCTGCGTGCCGGGGAGTGTGTGAGTGTGCGGGGCCGGTGGTAACAACACTGCACGCCCGGGACGCTTTATTGGCACCGATGCTGTTTCTCCCGCTTCTGTTCTGGGGGCTCCGGTATGTGGCTTTGGATACAGAAGACCTGAGTCCAATCCCTGGCCCCGCCCCCACGCCCACTGGCCCCATCCAGGGGCCGAGGGCACCGCCGTGAGACCTGTACCCTGCGAACCGCCAGCCCAGGTCAATCCCTGTCACCAGGGGCCCACTACCAGGGGTCGTTCTGATCCTTTTCCCCTTTGTGTGTGCGAAGCACATCCAGTGGTGCTCAGGGCTTAGTCCTGGCTCTGCACTCAGGACTCATTCCTGGTGCGTCTGGGGTGGGGGAGGCCCTCTGGGATGCCAGGGCTCAAACCCAAGCTGACCACATGCAAGGCAAGTGGTACTGTCTCTCCAGCCCTCCCTTCATTTCTTTTGTTTTGTTTGGGGGCCACATCTGGCGATGCTCAAGGCTCACTCCTGGCTCTGCGCTCAGGGATCATTCCTGGTGGGCGTTGGGGGACCCTATGGGGTGCCGGGGATGGAACCCGGGTCAGCCATGTACAAGGCCAGTGTCCTCCTCTCTCTAATGCCTCACTATATTTGAGGGGGGAGAGCACACCTGGTGGACCTCAGGGCTGACTCCTGGCCCTGCACTCAGGAATCACTCCCGGCAGTGCTCAGGGGACCCTATGGGATGCTGGGATCAAACCTGGGTCGGCCGCAGGCAAGGCCAGAGACTGACCCGCTGTACCATTGCTCCAGCCTCTCTCGCTCTGATTCTTCACTCTTTTGCAATAGCTTTGGTGGTGTGTGTGTGTGCGTGCGTGCATGTGTGTGTGTGTGTGTGTGTGTGTGCTGGGGGAGGGGCGCCCTAGTCTCTCTGCCCGAGATGCTTCTGCCAGGCCGGAAGATGGATTTCCCCCACGACACCCGTCCCTGTGCTCTGCCGGATTGATTTCCCGCCCTGGCCCGGGTGCCCAGGGTGAGGATTTATGCCCAGGCCAGAAATTGCATTCCGGGAAGTCTGGGAAGAATCTAGAAAAGCTCCTCCAGGCTCTCTCATTTTATTTATTTTTTTGATGATTGGGCTACACCCCGTGGTGCTTGGGGCTTACTCCTGTTTCTGTGCTCAGGGAGCACTCAGGGGGCCCTATGGGATGCTGGGGATCGAACCCAGGTCAGTGTGTGCCAGGCAAACGCCCTCCCTGCTGTCCTGTTGCTCTGGCCCCACCTCCAGATTTATTTTTCCTCGGGACCAACTTCAAACCGAGGGAGCAAAATCTGAGCCCGTGGGTCCCTGAGGGGTAGGGGCGGACGGTGCCCCTTGGGGACAGGCTCTGCCTTCAGCTTGGCTTCTCAGGGCTGAGAAAAACGGCAGCTGGGGCCGGAGCGAAAGGCCAGCGGGAAGACGTTGCCTTGCACGTGGCTGACCCGGGTTCGATCCCTGGCGTCCTATAGGGTCCTCGAGTGATCCCTGAGTGCAGAGCCAGGAGTGAGTCTTTAGCCCTGCCGGGTGGGGGCTTCTCCAAAAAAGGGCGGTTGAGGGGGATCAAGATAGAAGTTAGGGACTGAGCCCACCAGTGTCTCAGCAAATCCACGGGGGGCTCCTAAAGCTTCCCTGGACAGCGGCACAATGGGTGTGAAAGCCTGGATCCCTCCAGAGCACACCAGTGGCCCCGATATTCTCCCCCTGATGGAGGCGAGGAGGCCGGGAAGGGAGCATCGGGGAAATCCAGTGACAGTTCTGACATGGGGGCGGGGGGGGGGTACTGGGGGGTGGGAGAGAATAGGAAGAAGCTGGGCCACTGTTCTCTCGGCCGCCAGTGTCTCTCCTCCCCACTTGCCTTGAAAAAGGAGACAGGGATGCTAATGCCGCCGCTTCTCTTTGGTACAAAGGCCCCTAAATATTCAAGAAATGAATCTTTGATGTAGACAAAGCAAAGGATCAAAACCCAGCCTGTCTGAAGGAGAGAAGCGCTTTTCATTCCCCGCTGCACGGCTCTAGATCTCCCTGCCGGCCGGGATGCCCCCAGCACAGGGATGGAGGAAACGGGGGCTGCAGCTGGTGCCTTCATTCATCATTTATTCATTCATCATTCATTCATTCATTCATCACTCCCTCAGGAAGTGCCTCTGAAGCTATGTCCTTGGGCCAGGTTGAGGGCTACAAGGTGGGGGGGCTGCAAAGTTGGGGGAATGAGGAATGGGGTGAAGGATACCTTAATTATCCAGGGGGGGTATGGTACAAAAATCTTTTTTTTTTGGACATTTTGGGTCACATCGAGCGATGCTCAGGGGTTCCTCCTGGCTCTGCACTCAGGAATTACTCCTGGGGACCCTATGGGACTCAGGGCATCGAACCCGGGTCGGCCACATGCAAGGCAAACACCCTCCCTGCTGTACTATTGCTCCAGCCCCAACAAAAATCTTTTGCTAGTCCTCAAAAACTATCAGGGCACTTGGTCTGTGGGAGTCCTGGGTTCGATTGCCAGCACCATGTAAGCCCCCAGGATGGTGGGGACCTGGACACCCCCCCACCACAAAACTGATTTTTGTTTGTTTGGGTGTCACAGCTGGCCATGCTCAGGGGTCCATAGGGGGTGCTAGGAATAGAATCCAGGTCTGCTGCGTGCAAGACAAATGCCCTCCCGGCTGTCCTATGGTGCTGGCCCCAAGAACAAAACGTTTTGAAGTGGGGTGAGAAAGAGGGAAGAGGTGTGATTTCAGGATGAGCGGACTGATGATGGGTAGTGAAGAATAGATGGAGGGATGAGAGGATGAATGGATGTGGGTGGATGGAAAGACGGATGATGGATGAATGGATGGATGGATGGGTACGTGAATGAGCGGACAATCCGCTCAGCAAATCTTCCATCCCCTCGGCTTCAGCCTCTCCCAGAAAAAAACCCCGGCGGCTTGGGCCGAGCGAAGCCTCTTTCTCCCTCTCGGCGCCAGCAAACTGACATCTTCTTTAAGGCCTGTCAAGTTTATCACTCAGGGGAGACCTGCCCGATGGCTCCTGGTGTGACAGGGGCAGCCGGCGATTATCTGGAACCCTCCGAGGGGCCGCGGGCCGCGGCAGGGCTTAGCCGCGGCCGACAAGCGTGTCGGGGATCATTCATCACATCCGCTCGGCTGTCCCGACGGTCAGATCCAGCCGCGGCTGCCTCCCGGCCTGCCAGGCGGACACCTGCCAGCTGCCCTCCGCGGGAGAGACCGGGGCTGGGGCGGGCAGAGAGGTGCAGAGACGGGCTGTGCCAGGCGCCCTCTCCGGGGGCCGGGCCGCGCCCTCTCTGCCCAGGGTGGCGGCCGGCCTCGAGGCTGCTCCTGCCGCTGCAGACCCCGTGGCTCTCAGCTGGCCTCATAAACAGAAGTGGACACGAGGCCAAGGAGAAATGCTGACTGCCTCTGAGGGGAGGGGAGACGTGCACCACAGATGTCCAGGCTGCTTCCTTGAACAAAGGGCTGGAGAAGGGTTGTTTTTGTTTTTTTGGTTTTTGTTCTGCTTTGTTTTGTTTTTTCCTTTTTGGGCCACATCCAGCCGTGCTCAGAGGCTCCTCCGGGCTCTGTACTCAGGGAACATTCCTGGCGGGCTCAGGCCACCGGATGGGATGGCAGGGATCAAACCTGGGTTGGCCGTGTGCAAGGCAAACGCCCTCCCCACTGTGCTCTCTCTCCAGCCCCCAAAGTTTCCATTTTCCTTGAGTGTGTGTGTGGAGTGCGGGAGGCGGGGTTCTCACAAGTGCAGTAAGTGCTCTATGGCTGAGCTTTGTTCTTGAGTCATTATTATTATTATTATTGTTGTCACAGTAACAAGGAGTTTCACCGTGGAGACGTTACTGGTGCCCATGGGAGCAAATCAATGAACAGTGGGACGACAGTGCTGCAGTACAGATGTTGTTGTTATTTGTTTGGGGGCTACACCCATCAGTGCGGGGGTTAATCCTGGCTCTGCACTCAGGGATCTCCTGGTGGGCTCAGGGGACCCTCTGGGGTGCCGGGGATTGAACCCGGGTCAGCCAGGTGCAAAGCAAGCGGCCTCTCTGCTGTAGTATCTCTCTAGCCCCCCAAGGCAGTGTTGGGACAGCCCGGAACCCTGCTGGTCTGTACCCTCCACGGGGGACCGAGAAGCTTCCAGAGATATAGGGGCCGTTTTGGGGGGCTGATGCTGTCTGGGAAGGTACACGTGACGTCATGCGGGCGCCATTTTCGGAGGACCGTGGGAGAGAGCCAGGCCTGTTCTCAGAACCAAAAATAGTTAACTTTTCCTGGGAGCAGCTGGCGTGCCTGGTTTTGGGGCGCAGAGCGCGGCGTCGATGGGCAGTTTTCCCTTTTTGGGCAGGTTGCTCGGGGAGCTGAATACCTCATTTTTGGTCCAACCATATGCCGGTGGCCGGGGACTGGAAAAGACGTTTATTCTGTGCCTCCTTTCTGGCTTCTGTATCCCGGCATTTCCCTCGGCCCTTTCTGTTTATTTTTGTTTTGGGGTCACACCTGGCTCTGCGCTGGGGGACCGATGAGAAGCCAGGGATTGAACCCAGCCTGGTGCGTGCAAGGACAGCCTTCTCCCTGCTGCTCTGTGGCGTGGACCCTCTTTTTCCTTCTTCTCTCTTGCCAAGTATATACGTATAAAGAAATCTATGCAAGGATGTATTTGTTGCTAACAATTTAGAGGAATCCACTGAAAGATGACAACAACAATAGTAATAATAATTAATAATATCCCACTGAGGAGCTGGGGAGATCGGGACCCGAGAGCGGGGAGGGCACTTGTCCTGCAGATGTGGATTTGATCCCTGGCATCCCACAGGGTACCCCAAGCACCCCTGGGTTCGACCCCCGGCACCGCATGGTTCTCTGTGCCAGGACAGACTCCTGAGCACTGAGATGGGACTAACCCCATCCTTTTTGTGGGTGTGACCCTTACAAATTCTGTTTTATTTATGTATTTATTTGTTTGGGGGCCATACCCAGTGGTGCTCAGGGGGCCCTAGGGGATGCCCGGGTTGGCCGAGTGCCAGACAAATGCCCCAGCAACCGTAGTACTGCTCTGGGCCCTTTTTTTGGTGGGGGGGGGGTCACACCTGGCGATGCTCAGGAATTACTGCAGGTGGTGCTCAGGGGACCCTATGGGATGCCCAGGATTGAACCCAGGCTGGTCATGTGGAAGGCAAATACCCTCCCCACGGTGCTATCACTGCAGGCCCCATATTCTGGGCCTTTTAAATAGCACCGCTGGGAGCTTCCTTACAGCCCAGGGGTGCCCGGGGCCGCTGAGCTGCCGGGCTGAGTCCTCAAAGACCCGACTGGCCATGTTCCGTGCAAATGCAGCCCGAGAGCGCTGGCAAGATGCCCTCCTGGGTGCCGGATTGCCGCCTCGCCTAGTTAATTGGCACGATCGTGTGGCATTTAAATACCCTTGTAAATCACTTGGAGTCTTCTCTGCAGCGAGGCTGGGTACCAATAAATATCTAAACCCCAAGTCACTTCTGCTTCCTGATTAAATTATCCAGCCTCAAATGCAATAACATCCTTGTCTTATTAAGAGCCAGTCGCTTGCTCTATTCCTGTTGGCTGATCCCTGACAAACAGCCCGGACGGGTGGGCCGCCTGTCCCCGACACCCCCCTCCCCCATTTCTGGGGATTCAGGAGCCGGCTCTGCTCTGGGTGAGGGGAACCCTAGGAAATTTTTTTTTTCATCGGAGCCAAGAGCTGCTTGAGGTTTTGCTTTGTTTTGTTTGGGCACATCCGGTTTTGCTCAGAGTTGATTCCTGGCTCTGTGCTCGGGGTTGTCTCCTGGTGGCGATCAGGGGACCCTCTATGGCATGGGGGGGGGCTGAATCCAGGTTGGCATATGCCAAGAAAGCACCCTCCCTGTTGTCCTATCTCTCTGCCCTCTCCTGTCCCCAGAGCTGGAGAAAGACAGTGTTTACTTCTGGGGACTGCAGGTGGTTTAATGAGAATAGATTATTATTATTATTTTTTTTTGCTTTTTGGGTCACACCCGGCGTTGCACGGGGCTTACTTCTGGCTCATGCACTCAGGAATTACTCCTGATGGTGCTCGTGCTCGGGGGACTCTATGGGATGCTGGGAATCGCCACCCCCCCCCACCCCCCGTCCACGGTCCGCATGCCAGCCCCCCTCCCTTTTTTTTTCCTTTAAGGCAGGAAAAGAATATTTGAGGAGTAGCAACTTGAGGGCACAGGTAGCCTGCTTGGAGGCCGTCAGGGGTAGGTTTTACTCCTGGATCTGCACTCAGGGATCACTTGTGAGTGGCGGGGGGGGGGGGGACCCTATGGACTGCCAGGGATGAAACCTGGGTCTGCCGCGTGCAAGGCCTTAACCGCTGGACTACTTGCTGGCCGCAACTGCACATCATGAGGCTGCATCACAGCTACACCTCCTCCTGAGAGCCTACAGGGAACCGGGATCGAAAGGGACCAGCATAGCTGAGCATCCTCCCCCGCCCCTCACATCACGCCCCTCCAGGCCCCTCCTCCCTGCCGCATTTAATCTCCGCGCCCGCAGAGCGCCCTGAGAGGTGCGAGGTGCTTTGGCCGCTGCAGACAATTATTTTTCCTTGAGAGCCGCCGAGCCCTGCTTGGTGCCGCTCGTCAAATCTTCTCTTTTGCAATTCCATCATTCAGAGGAGGAGGAGGAGGGAGAGGAGGGGGAGAGAGAGAAGGGCACATGGGCTTTGGAGCTCACTAGAGAAAAGGAGGGAAGATGTTAATGAAGGGGCCTGGGGTGCTGCTTCTGGGTCTGTACTAATGGGGGTCTTGGGGAGGGGGCTTGGTGTATGGTGCTTTTTTGTTTTTTTTTTGGCGGGGTGCGGGGCAGGGGGTGATAGGTCACATCTGACGGTGTTCACGGCTGGCCCTGTACTCAGGGATCACTCCTGGAGGTGTTCAGGGAACCCTGTGGGATCCCGGGGATGAAACCCAGGTCAGCTGTGTGCAAGCAAATGCCCTCCCTGCTGTACTGTCCCTCTGGCCCATGCTAGTACTAAAATAAAATAAAATAAAATAAATAAGAAAGAAAAATTGCATTCAGGGGCTGGAGCAATAGCACAGCGGGTAGGGCATTTGCCTTGCACGAGGCCGACCCGTGTTCGATTCCCAGCATCCCATAGGTCCCCTGAGCCAGGGGTGATTCCTGATTCCTGAGTGCAGAGCCAGGAGTAACCTCTGTGCATTGCCGGGTGTGACCCAAAAAGCAAAAAAAAAAAAAAAAAAAAGAAAAAGAAAAAAGAAAAATTGCATTCAAACGACCTGGGTTAGATTCCCTACCACCATATAGGGCCTGCCTGAAGAAGCCCCGAGCGCAACTGGTGTGGCTCCAAGACCAGAAATAAACAAAAATCAAATAAATAGGGGCCGGAGTGATAGGACAGCGGGAAGGGTATTAGGGTATTTGCTTGTATGCAGCAGACACGGATTCGATCCCTGGTACCCCATAGCATCGCTCCCCTGAGCACCGCCAGGAACGTTCCCTGAGCGCAGAGTTAAGGAAAACAAACAGACAAAAAGTCAAATAAAAATAAGGGACCCCAGGGGACAGTGGATAGGGCGCTTGTCTTGTCTCAGCTGCCACAGGTTCAATCCCCGCACTGCACAGGGTCCCCCAGACACTGCCAGGAGTGCTCTTTGAGCATAGAACCAGGAGTCAGCCTTGAGCACTGTGGGTGTGGCTCAAGACTTCCTGAGTTTTTTTTTTTTTCTTTTTGGGTCACACTTGGTGATGCACAGGGGTTACTCCTGGCTCTGCACTCAGGAATTACTCCTTGCGGTGCTTGGGGGGACAATATGGGATGCTGGGGATTGAACCCGGGTCTGCCTTGCGTGCAAGGCAAATGCCCTACCGGCTATACTATCGCTCCCCCAAGCCTTTCTGCTTTAACAAAACAAAACAAGACAAACAACAGGATTTGCACAAAAGGTGACAGTTTTGTATTTGGATGCAAGGCTGGGAAAGGTGAAACTGAAGTGGACAGGTAGGGAGGGGAGCTGGTGGCCGGCGTTCAGGGGTCCGGGGGTACGAGGGGGTTGGGGGGAAAAGGCTAAGTCCTAGGAGGCTTTGGGGAGTGCCGGGTGGGAGGGGCTCTGGCTGGCTGAGCGCAGCCCTGACCCCCCCCCAAAGTTCCCAGACTTGGGGGGCAGGTCTGCAGTGCGACAGCCGAGGCACGAATAAGGGACGGACTCCCTCCCCGCAGGGGAGCCGGGGATCCCCCACCCCCGCCAGGCTGTGCGTGCCTAATTAGGATCATTTCAGATAGCGCTTATAAATGGGTGATTATCCTTATAAATGAGCCGCGGAGCCGCGCGCTTCTGTACAATTATGTCGCTGGCGCACGTTCCAACAGGCGTTTTGCACAACAGCCCCCAGACGGGGCGGGAGCGAGGAAGGAGGCAGCGGGCGGGAGGGAGGGCGGCGCTGGGGCAGCCGCGTTACACACTCGCGGTTTCCAGCCAGGCATTCAGGACGCACATCTCCGCATCCCAGCCCCAAACAACAGCAGCGACCACGACAGCCTCCTGGACGGGGGAATTCACCGGCCCCTGGGGTTCCGCTTCCGCCCGCAGGCTGTTACCTGCGCGACCACCAGAGGGTCCCAGTGAGCACCCAAGTCAGGCACCCTGCGGACCCCAGCAAGGGTTCCAACCGTAACTCATCCGGCCCCCCACATGCCCTCTCTCCTTTCCTGCTTACCCCTTTGGCTCACTGCTGCTCCAGCCACGCCAACCGCCTCCCCCAAACCCACTGCGCCTTTGCTCTTGCCTGTGTTTTGTGTGTGTATGTGTGTGTGTGTGTGTAACTTTTTGGGTCACACGCAATGCTCAGGGATTACTCCACTCAGGAATTAACTCCTGGCATGCTCGGGGGACCCTATGGGATGTCGGGATCAAACCCTGGCCCCTATCTGCTGGCCTATTACTCAGTCTCCTTTTGCTGTATTTTTTTTTTTTTTGGTCACACCCAGCAATGCACAAGGGTTACCTCTGGCTCATGTACTCAGGAATCACTCCTGGTGGTGCTCAGGGGACCATATGGAATGCTGGGAATTGGACTCAGGTTGGCCGCATGCAAGGCAAATGCACTACCCACTGTGCTATCGCTCCAGCCCCTGTAGTTTTTTATTATTATTATTTTTAATTTTTTTTTAATTTTTGGGTCACACCGGGCGGTGCATAGGGCTTACTCCTGGCTCTGCACTCAGGAATTACTCCTGGCAGTGTTCAGGGGACCATATGGGATAATTCGAATCGAACCCGGGTCGGCCGTGTGCAAGGCGCTGTGCTATCACTCTAGCCCCTCTTCCTGTAGTCTTGGCTAAGAACTTTCCCTGCTGATGCTCCCGCCCAGGGCTCCACCCTCATCCTCTCCAGTTCATGGCCTCACTCCCCACCCCATCCCTGCCGTTTCTTCCTCTTGTGGCTGTTGAGGGACCCGAGGACCACACATGTTTGAGGGTGGTTAAGACAGTGCCACGTTTTCAGTTGGGGTGCTTGTGGGGGTGGACGTGTGCGCTCTAGTTCGGGGTTCTCACACTCCTGGCTGCAAAAATTGGGCGTGGTGCCCTCTTGGTTCCAGGGGTTGAGATTACAGAGCTGCCTGGACAAGAAACTTGGAGGATGTGGGTGTCAGGGGGGTTGGACTCCAGGTCTCATGTTTGCAAGGCAGGTACTGCTAGACACGGAAGCCTCGCCCCTCTCCCCCTCCCCCGGGTCTGCTTTGGGGCCACACCTGGAGGTGCTCAGGGATTACTCCTGGTGGGGCCCCAAAGACCCTATGGGGGGGGTGCTGAACCTGGGTTGGCTGTGTGTTAGGCAAGCGCCCTCCCTGCTGTCTGATCAATCTGGACCCTCACCTTCAGATCTTGATTCAAGAGGCACCCATCCCTTCACCCAGGTCATACAGGGGCTGGAGGAGTCCTCCCCACAGCCTGTCTGATCTTGGAACCCCCCACAGACCCTCTTCCAGAGCCCTGAGGAAGGCTGGCAGCTGTACACGTCGGCCCAGGCGCCCGATGGGAAATGCATCTGCACGGCAGTGATCCCAGCCCAGAGCACCTGCTCGAGGGACGGACGCAGCCGGGAACTGCGCCAGCTCATGGAGAAGGTGAGACCCTCTGGGATGGGGGAGGGCTGGACTCCCCCCCCCCTGCTTTCTGTTCCCCAGCTTGCTCTGTCAGGCCAGGATCCTCAGAAACAGCTGGAAATTTGGCAACCCGATGCTTAGTCAATTTCATTTCTTTGCAGCGCTTTTTTTTTTTTTTAAAGGGGGCTCATTTCCAGCCGTGCCTGGGGCGACACCTTAGTGCTGGGGATCAAACCCTGGGTTTCAACCCGTTCAGCCATTTCTCCCCGGCTCCTAGTTTAGTCTTGGGGAAGCCGATTGCTTCTGATAGCAGTGGAGCCTTCTGCGTATGAACCTGGGGTCCCTCTGCCCTGCAGTTCACAGGCTCACACGCACACTCACCTCTCCCCTTCCATCCCAAGAAGCTGCTTTAAGGATCCCTCCCCTTCCAAAGAGTTTCCTGCTCACAGCATCCCTGCAGACGCTTTGGTCTCTCGCCCCGCCACCGCCACTGGGCTTGAACTGTTCTCTGAGCCTGGGCTTGAAAGGGACCAGCAGAGGGTCGGGGAGGTGGCTCAAAGGGCTGGAGAGGGGACCAGAGCGTTAGGACAGTGGAGAGGGTGTTTGTCTTGCATGCCGTTGACCCGAATCCGATCACCACCGACATCCCATAGAGTCACCAGAGCACCGCCAGGAGTGATTCCTGAGAGCGGAGCCAGGAGTAACCCCTGAGCATCGCCAGGTGTGACCCCGAAACAAAACCAATAATACGAGCCAGGGCAGTGCAGTCTCTGCGTGCAGGAGACCCAGGGTTCGATCTCGGGCACCACCAGGAGTAGCCACGGAGCAGTGCTGGCCGCGCTCCCATCAATCCACCACCGAGAGGGCACAATGAGGGAGAAGGGTTGGCAGGCGCGACGGCCCTCGTGGAGTCTCTGGGGAAGGGGCTTCGGAGTCTGGGGTGCTGAGTCTGGGGTCGGTGGGTCTGACAGGAAGCGGGTGCGGAGCGGCGGGACCAGCTCCCTGCAGGGCGAGGGCCTCCGCGTTCCTGGTCACAAGCGCCCCCTGGCGGCCGTGGGCGGTCAGTGCTGCCGGCGGGTGCGGGGCCACGCCAGGAGCTGGCCACGGATGGGCCGGGCTGCCCTGCACCTGGAGGATGCCCTGCATCTGGAGGCTGCTGGCCAGCAGCGGGGAGCGGGGCAGGGAGAAGGCGGACCTCGGGCACCCCCCCAAAAATACACAAACACACACATACACACACACCTCGCCAGGCGTCGTCACCCTGCCCGCTCCCCAGGTGCAGAACGTCTCGCAGTCCATGGAGGTGCTGGAACTGCGCACTTACCGTGACCTGCAGTACGTGCGGAGCATGGAGACGCCCCTGCGCAGCCTGGACGCGCGGCTGCGGGCTGCCGACGGCTCCCTGTCGGCCAAGAGCTTCCAGGTGCGTCCTGCGGGGGTGGGGGCCAGGTGTTCGGGGGGCGTTGGGGGGGACTGCCAAGGGAAGGGCGGCATTCCCGGGGCTAAGCTCAAGGGGCTTGAGGGGAAGGAGGGGAGCAAGCCCAGACGGGGCGGGTGTGGGTCAGAGGTCGCGCTGGAGGCGACGGGTCCCTGTGGGGGCGGGGCCAGGAGCTGAAGGAGCGAATGACGGAGCTGCAGCCGCTGGGCTCGGTGCTGGAGCAGTACAAGGCCGACACGCGTACCGTCGTGCGCCTGCGCGAGGAGGTCCGCAACCTGTCGGGCAGCCTGGCGGCCATCCAGGAGGAGATGGGCGCCTACGGCTACGAGGACCTGCAGCAGCGGGTTCTGGCTCTGGAGGCGCGGCTGCACGCCTGCGCGCAGAAGCTGGGTACGCCTTCACCTGCCGCCTCCACCCCTTGCCCCCAATGCCATCTCAATGCCCGTGTGTTTTTGTTTGCTTGGGGGAGCATCCGGCGAGCTTAGGAATCACTCCCCGGGGGCTCGGGACACACTATGGGGTGCCGAGGGGATCGAACCCGGGTCGGCCCCGTGCAAGGCCAATGCCCTTCCCGACGTCCTATCGCTCCGGCCCCCTCAATGCCCAATGCTTGTTTGCGCTGTGCTGGGACTTGAGCCTAGATTTCCGTGCATGCGAGCACTTCGTCCGGATTGCAGTTTGGGTCTTTCTAAACCTGGATCCCTTTCATTGCCCTGCCCAAGCCCTTTCCCACCAGAGAGGGAACCCACCCTGACCTTTCACCTCCAGCCCCACCTCACTGCATCTCGGACCCTCTTGCACCCCTGCACCCCTGCGCTTTCTCCCTGCACGACCCCCCTCTCTCACCCCGCCCTGTGTTCCCACTTCCCAGGCTGCGGGAAGCTGACTGGGGTCAGTAACCCCATCACCGTTCGGGCCATGGGGTCTCGCTTCGGTTCCTGGATGACGGACACGATGGCCCCCAGCGCCGACAGCCGGGTGAGTTGCTCAATGCCACACCAGTGGTTCTCTTGTACCCAAAAGTGTCCTGTCGTTCCCCGCCCCGCCCCGCACCCCCCAACTCTCTAGGGACCACCAAGCGGACCGGGAACTTCTAACGTTGAGAATTCCAAAAGGGCTCAAGGGGTATGCTGGACCTGCTCTCAGTAACCTTTGATCCCAAAGGTCATCTGTGACTGATGCATGCCTGCCCCCTCATGAGCTTTGAACTCCCAGTGGCTGCTCCTCACTTCTGACTCTCAGAACTGCTGGGAAGGCTGATCACGACCCCCAGGCAGCATCAGTGGTAACCCTCGGCATCCCCCCCCACTTCCTGGTCACTGCCATTGACCTCCCACCATGACTTGCATGGACCAAATGACCAAGAGTTTGGGGTTGGGGATCAGGCTGAAGTTTGCATCCTACTCCCTCCAGTTTTTAGCAGGAACCATGGGCAGGTTCCTCAGGATCTCTGAGCAGCCCTTTCTGTGTCTTCAGAATATTCTGGAGGAGCCATAGCGATAGTGGGTAGGGCGTTTGCCTTGCACACCACGACCTGGGTTTGATCCTTGGCATCCCATAGGGCCCCCGAGCAATGCCAGGAGTAACCCCTGAGCATTGCCAGGTGTGACCCCAAAAGCCAAAAAAAAAAACCCCTAAAACTAGAATATTCTGGAGTGTTGTTGGTACTCACTTCTTTGGGGTGGGGGTTTTGGGGCCAGTGCTCAGGGTCCACTCCTGGGGAGATTCCAAGGACCACCTGAGGTACACTGTTGATGACGATGGTGGAGATTCTGACAGCTGGGTCCCCTGTGCCTTCAGGGCTTACCATTGGCGATAAACCCAAGGGACTCATTGTCGCACATATTGTCAATGACCAGTGTAAGCTCTCAGTGCCTGGGAGTCCTTGGGGATTACAGGGTCCTGTATTTCTTTGGTTTGTTTTGGGTCACCCGGAGCAAGTTATTATTCCTGGCTCTGTACTCAGAAATTACTCCTAGGAGTACTTGGAGGACCGAGGATAGAACCTGGGTCAGCTGTGTGCAAGGCAAAAACCCTCCCCACTCGCTCTGGCCACAATTGCAGTGTCCCTTGATTCTAAGGGGTTAACCCCCTTGACTTAGTGTCTCTTTTTAAGACAAATGGCTTAAAAAGAGGGGCTGGAGCGATAGCACAGCGGGTAGGGCGTTTGCCTTGCACGCAGCCGACCCGGGTTCAATTTCCAGCATCCCATATGGTCTCCTGAGCACCGCCAGGGGTAATTCCTGAGTGAAGAGACAGGAGTGACCCCTGTGCATCACCGGCTGACCCAAAAAGCAAAAAAAAACAAAACAAAAAACAAAAAACAACAAAAAAACCCCAAAAAACAATGGCTTCCTTGACCAAAGATGGGAAGTAGGCTGACCAATGAATAGCCAGGAATAGCTCCCAGAAGGCCCATGATTGGTTGAGAATGAGTACCAGAAGGCTTGTGATTGGACATGAATAACCTCTGGAGGCCCTATGATTGGTTGAGAATGGCCACCAAAGTTTTGATTGGTCATGACCACCAGAAGTCGTCGTGTGCGAAGCCCTGTGATCGGTTGTGAGCAGCCACCAGAAGCCCCTTGCCTTGTGCCAACTTGGTGACGTGGCTCCCTAATGACCCGGGTTAGTTGGTCGCATTGACCTGTGGCTCTCCCCCAGGTGTGGTACATGGATGGCTACTACAAAGGCCGGCGGGTCCTGGAGTTCCGCACGCTGGGCGACTTCATCAAGGGCCAGAACTTTATCCAGCACCTTCTGCCGCAGCCGTGGGCGGGCACGGGCCACGTGGTGTACAACGGCTCCCTCTTCTACAACAAGTACCAGAGCAACGTGGTGGTCAAGTACCACTTCCGCTCGCGCTCGGTGCTGCTGCAGCGCAGCCTGCCGGGCGCCGGCTACAACAACACCTTCCCCTACTCGTGGGGCGGCTTCTCGGACATGGACTTCATGGTGGACGAGAGCGGGCTGTGGGCCGTGTACACCACCAACCAGAACGCGGGCAACATCGTCGTCAGCCGCCTGGACCCGCACACGCTCGAGGTGATGCGCTCGTGGGACACCGGCTACCCCAAGCGCAGCGCCGGCGAGGCGTTCATGATCTGCGGGGTGCTCTACGTCACCAACTCGCACCTGGCCGGCGCCAAGGTCTACTTTGCCTATTTCACCAACACGTCGAGCTACGAGTACACGGACGTGCCCTTCCACAACCAGTACTCGCACATCTCCATGCTGGATTACAACCCCCGCGAGCGCGCCCTCTACACCTGGAACAACGGCCACCAGGTGCTCTACAACGTCACCCTCTTCCACGTCATCAGCACCGCCGGGGACCCCTAGAGGCGAGGCCCTTTCTACTCTGCCTGTGCCCGCTCCAGCTGACCTCCCTCGTCCTCCCTCACACCCTCCCGCCCCTTCCCTCCCCGACCTGTTTCCCCCCACGCACACACCGGCCCCCACTTCCCTTTGCATTTAACCTTGACTGATCTCATTTGGAGTCTCCTTGTCATCCAGCCCGGAGGCGGAGGGCGGCTCACTTTCTTTTTTTATTGATCCCACTTCCCAGCTCTTTTCCTGGCCCCTGCCTGTCTCCCTCCCCTGCCTCTTTGCACCTTATGCCTTCCCCTCCCCACCTCTCCATCCCTGCCCACCCCCCTTCTTTCACTCCTACCCGCCCAGTTTGAGTGCATGGTTGTTTCTTTTTTCTATTTACACTTTCTTTCCGGAGTTGCCGGAATAAACGGGACCTTTGACATTTGATACCCAGGGAGCTGTGTGATGTCCCCTGTCCAGGCCTTGCCCCAGGGGGTAATTTCCTGAACTGGGCAACTGGACTAGGCCTGGCTCCATGCAAGGCAAGAGCCGTAGCTATTGTACTATACCTCTGACACCCTTGGTCCCCCAGCTGGTTGTAAGGCTTGTAGAAGTGCTAAGAGGGGCCAGAGAGTGCAGCAGGTAAGGTTCAATTCCTGGCACCCCATATGGTATACCCCAACCCCCTCCAGGATTAATTAGAGTGCAACACCAGGCATGCTTCATCCCCCATCCCCTCTAAAAAGTAAAAGTGCTGTCATCTGGGTACCTAGGAGAGCTAGCTGAGGAGGGGCATGCTTGCATGGACAGGGACTCAAGTTCAACCCCCCCCACCGCCAAAGGTGGTCCCTAAGAACCTCTGGGCTCAACCACACATCAAAGGGGTTCCCTCACCCCCCAAAACCCCCGAGCACTGATGGGGGAACAGTAAGGGAAGAAAAAGAGCAACCTGACCCAAATAGTCATGGCTCCTGGTCACAACAGTGACAAGTGACTTAGATAATCCTCTCCACCATGGCCCGATAAAGGACCAGCAGCTCTGAATTTATGTCCTTGGAAGGGCAAAGGGCAGGGCAGGGTTTACATTGATCTATTGATTTGGGAGTCTGGGGGCTCCCCTGGTGCTCTCAGCCCACATGCCCCTCCCGCAGCCCTGAACCCAGGTATCACCCATCCTGCTGCCCCCGCATCATCAGTAGCTTTCCCCAGTTTTGCTTTTGATCGGGGATGGGGCGTTTGGGCCACACGTGGCAGTGCTCAGGGATCACTCCTCATGGGGCTCAGGTAACCAGGAGCCAGAGACCGAATCTGGGTCGGCCGTGTGCAAGGCAGGGAAGAGACAACATGTGTGGAGGATGGTTAGGAAGACACCTATAAGACCCTGAACAGAGCCAACCCTTGGGGGCCTCAGTGATCCAGTGAAGGGCTCCCCCCTCCCCAAATCCTCCCCAGCTCATCCCAAAGGCCCCACTTAATCCAAACAGGAACTTTGTGTGCCCAGGGCCTGCCACGGCCAAGAACCCCCTCCCCACCTCTAATTAACAGGTCCCTGATGAAATAATCTCTGGGCAGGCTGGGCTCCTGCCCACGAAGCCCATGAATAATACATAGGGCTCCTGGTGCACGCAGGAAATCCTCAGGGAGAGCAATTCATCTCCATTTCCACGAACCAGCCTGCTGTCAAAGGCAATCTGTTCCTGGCTAGGCAGTGGGTGCAAATGCTTCAAAACATGGGATGGGGCGAATACTTCAAAACTCCCCATGGTCTGTGTTAATTTGGGGGGCAAATCTCCAAGGAGGGTTTGAGGAGTGATGTGGGCCCGGCGCTCTGCACCCACTGCTGTTTGTGCCCTTGGTTCTGGTGCATCTTGTGGTCTGCCCACGGCAGTGCCTGTGTTCTCCCCCATCCCCCTCCCAACACATACAAACACACACACGCGCGCACGCCACCCTCCAGTGAGAATAATTCACCTGGAGTCTGCGTGGGCTCAGGGGTGTATCTGTCCACCAGGGTCCTTCTGAAGGTGGGTGGGTCCATGGGGGGGGACCCAGGACACCCCCAGGTACCCAGAGCGATAGGCTTCCCTCCAGAGGTCATGAGTCTTCAGGCCTTTGGTGTGAAGTGAGGTGCCCTGACCCTAGGGCCTGGCTTTAGACCCTTCCCCAGGCTCCAGGAAGGGGGTAATCTCCTGGCCCCCCTCCAGCCCACAGAACTGTCTGAGGGCTCCCAGGAGAAAGAAGATTCTGGAGGGAGAGTAGGTAGTGCACTCCTGAGGCACAATGAAACTCACTGAAACGCCCCCCAGCTCGGCGAGTGGGGAACCAGCCCAGGGCACCCAGGGTTGAGACCCCACCCCCATCTCAGCTCTCCCAGGATTCCCCTGCCCCTCCATGGACCCTCTGCATTCCAGAAGCTTCTTTGACATCCAGGTCCCAGGATCCTAGTACTGGTACTGAAGGGCATGTCAGTTCACTGGGCGAGGGTACAGGAAGGGTCCTGGGTGGGGGCAGGGAGGGGAAACTCCTGGATGGCTGGGGCCATTTCTCAGGGTGGAGCCGCAATTGGCCCCATGGGGAAAGTGAGGCAGGGAGGAAGTGAAACGCAGACAGCAGCAGCGGCTTGAGGTTTAATGGCAGGTGCACGGAGGGCACCCCAGGCCCTGCATTCACAGGGCACCCCAGGACAGCCGGGCCCCACGCTTGAATGTCTGTTAGGCTTTTTTTTTTTTTTTTTTTGCAACTGGGGAGAAGGGCAAGGCCTCACCAGAAACCCCTAGGGCCCTCCTGCTCCCCACCCCCGCCTGAGCCTGGCGGGACCCCTTGTGGCCAGCCCTTCTCTCTTGGACTGGAATGCGTCCCCTGGATCTGGAGCCCCTCACACCCCTTGCTGAAATCAACTCCTAAAATATGAAGGGGGCGAGGGGAGGTTGCCCCTATGAGGGGGCAGACATGGAGCAGAGACCCCGATGCGCCGCCCTCCCGGCCCTGTGGGGAACAATAAATACTGGGTGGGCAGGAGGGGGGGTGGCCGCCCTCACTCGGTGCGCAGGATGATGTGGATCCCCGAGTCCGTGAACACAGGCCCGCTCATCTCCCCCGTCCGCAGCGCGAAGGACGCGTCCTCGAAGGGTTTCTGCATCTGACCTGGGGGCAAGGGGTGTGCGTCAGGGCTGGCCACAGAGGGGGCGCTGCGCTCAGCCCCACTCCTCTGCTCCATCACAGTGGCACGGTCCCAGGAAGCTGGGAGACGGGGCTGAGATCTCCTGCACCCTGGCCTCCAGGGGGGCCTGGCGGGTAGTCAGAGCCTAGATCAGTTCCTCCAATCCCCCAGTCCTGAGTCCTCCTCTCCCAAGGCCCCCCCAACCTTGGCAGAAAGAAGTGCCCGCCTGGCTAGGCCCCAGGCAGGAACAGGGCTGCCACCTGGTGGGCCCCGAAGGCTCATGCAGCTGCACGGTCACCCCTGGGCTGGGGCGCCCCCTGGGGTTCAGGAGGCCCAGCCCTCCTCTCCTTGCCTCTGATGGCAGCCCCCACCCCTTACCCCCACCTCTGCTGACAACCCTCGGCCCTCCCTGCCTCAGCAGACAGCCCCTGGCTGCTGGCCCTCCCCACCACACCTCTGCTGAAAGCCCCCAGGTCCCCCCTGGCCTTGGCTGAGCTGCAGTCGCTGAACTGTGAGGCCAGGGATTCAAAGTCCTCCTCTCCAGACTTGATCTTCTGGATGTAGCCTGCAGACAGGACACACGGGGGAGAGGGGGAGAGAAAATCCCTGTGGATTAATCATGGAGCAAGTGAGTGTGTGTGCGCCTGACTGAGTGATGCAGGACCATAAGTGTAGCAGGGAGGGGGGGAGGCGTGTGTGTGTGTGTGTGTGTGTGTGTGTGTGTGTGTGTGTGTGTGTGAGAGAGAGAGAGAGAGAGAGAGAGAGAGAGAGAGATACAGGACCATGAGTGCAGATAGGTGTAGGGAGAGGGTGTGTGTGTGTGTGTGTGGTGTGTGTGTGTGTGTGTGTGTGTGTGATACAGGACCGTTACTGCAAGCAGGTGTAGGTGTGAGTCTGTGTGATAGAGGATCATGAGTGCAGACAGGTATAAGGTTGTTTTTTTTTTTGTGTATGAATGAGATGGCGCGTGGTGCTGGAGCCCCTCCAGCCTTCTGAATCACCTCCCTCCCCCCTTCCCTTTTTTGTGGCCCTGTGGCTTGAACCCAGGGTCTCTCACACATGCCTGGGATCTATCCCCTGCTTGGTGTCCCTGCGAGGACCCTCAGACTTGCCCTGCTTGCTGCCCTTCTGTGGGGGCCTTTCCTGCAGAACCCTTGGGGACGCAGAGTGGGCTTGCCAGCAGTCTGAATGACCAAAATGGGCAGAGGAGGGAGACGCCCCTGGGCAGGGTGCGGTGGGGGAACCTTTGGGTGTCCCCTGAGCTGCAGAAGAGGGAAGACATGGGCTGACCGCCTCATCCCATCCACAGCTACCAGAAGGCCCCCAGCCAACCTTCTACAGAGGCATCCGCAGCCTTTCCATGGGGCTCCTGTGTGGAGCCAGGGCCTGCCAGCTTGGGGGCCCCAGGTCAGAGGCTCACTAGGGAGGATCAGGAAGCCCACTGGGAACTCCACCCCAGCTCCTCCCGAAACCCTGACTCTCGGGACCTCCCGGTGGGGTCTGAGAAATGGGCTGTACAGCAGCTCGCCTTCTGCGGGACAGGCGGTGCCCTGACATTCTGTCACCAGCTGTTTGACCAGGTGGCAAGAAGTAACAACTGTGCGCCCAGTTGTTCCCTGAGGCCTGAGCTGGGCCCCTGAGGGGTGCGAGCAGCTCTATAGACAGCAGAGGGCCTGAAGAGGCTCAGACACAGCCAGGGACGCGGGTGGCCCCAACTGCCCCCTGGCCTGGGCAACAAAAGACAGGAGACCCGAGGGTCCCCCACTCCCACCTCTTCCGACCCGGAAGTGCCCAGGAAGGCAAGAGAACAGGCAGGCTGCCCAGAGGTCAGGCCCGATCCCTGGCACTCTGGACACAGCCCTGCAACTGCAGAGCCAAACACGGGCAGCTGGCTGCCACCACGGTCCCTGGTCGTCCAGCTGCATAAGGTGGAATGGTCCTGGCCCATCTCAAGATACAGGACCCAGCATGGGGCGGGATCCTCTCTGACTCCAAGGGACACTGCGTCCGCCCTGATGGAACTCCCTGGCCCCTGCTGCCCTAACGAGAACCCCAACAATCCCCTCACCTACCCCCAGTTTCAATCCCATGACCTCTTCGGGCGCCTGATACTCTCAATCTGTGGTCCCTCATCAGTAGTGCCTCTGGCCAGGCACGTCCCTGCCAGGGGCTGTTTGCAGCTGCCCACCTCAGGACGGGGTCTGTCCCTGCGGCCTGCAGCCTGGTGGCAGCCTGGCCCCACGTTGCTGGTGCCCACAGTTACCTCCTACTTACTCATGTGGAGTCTGGAGTCTCAGAATGGGGTCACTCAGCAAAAAAAAAAAAAAAAAAAAAAAAAAATCAAAAAGGGGCTGGCGCAATAGCACAGCGGGTAGGGCGTTTGCCTTGCACGCGGCCGACCCGGGTTCGGTTCCCAGCATCCCATATGGTCCCCCGAGCACCGCCAGGAGTAATTCCTGAGTGCATGAACCAGGAGTAACCCCTGTGCGTTGCCGGGTGTGACCCAAAAAGCAAAAAAAAAAAAAAAAAAAAAAAAAAAAAAATCAGAATGGGGTCACTCGAGCTGGGGGGGTGGGGGGGACAGGACAAGAGACCATCTTACAAGTCTTTCCCCACCCCCTCCTGCTTGGCTCCCTGCACATACTGTTGGGGGTCCCCAGGTCCTTCCAACAGGGGCCTTGCCCTTGCACGGTCCTCCCAACCTCCTTTCTTCCCTCATCAGCTTCCTCCGGGCCCAAGAAACGTTGCTAGGAAGTAGGTGGCAGGCACTGTGGAGGCGTGTACAAGTGGGAGGGTTCAGCAGGGAGGGACAGAGTCTGTTCCCGCCCTCATGGATAGAACTGAGAAGCCCCTTCCCCCGCCTGTAGGATTCCATTCAGGAACTTGGCTTGGGGGAGGCTGGGGAGAGAGGGAGGGGTGCAGGCACTGGCTTATATGCCACAGACAGTGGTCCTATCCCTGACACTGCAGGTCCCGAGCCAAAGGCCAGGAACAGCCAATGAGCACTGCTGGCCGTGACCCCAAACCCTCCTCTACTCCAGAACAACACAATTCAGATCTTGTCTCTGCGAGGCCTCTAAACCAGCCCCATGTCTGTGCATGCCAGTGAGCTGAGGACTTGGATCATGCCTGGGTCTGGGTCAGCGGTCCCCGAGACTCTAGCCACCGGGACCTGCACACGCTCTCCTGCCGTTCCTTCTGGTCTTGGCTGCGCTCACCCAAGGATGAGTCCTAGAGCACGTCCCTCCCTTTCCAGGACAAAAGAGCCAGGCTAAGAGGTCACACAGCCTGGCCCTGGCCGACCGGGATGAGGGGACAAGGGTGGCACAGGAGCGGGTGGGGAGACCACAGAAACTCCAGTGAGATCCCGGCTGGCTCTGTCCCACAGAATGGACGTGCCTGCCCTGCCCTGTGGCGACTGGGATGTGGATTTCTGCTATTTCCTTCCACTGACTGGCGCTGGTGGTGCTGAGGACAGACCCTGGGCCTCTTGTGTACAAGGTCAGGGCTTTACTGCTGGGCCACCTGACGGGGATTAAAGGGCAATAGCCACAGGCTGGCCACAGATCAGGATTCGAGGAGCCTGGCCTAAACTGGTGGCTTTGTCAAGTTTTATTGGCACATGGCTGTGTGTAGGTTTCCCAGGGTTTATGGTCACTGCAGAATAAGGACAGTTTTGACCCATTTGAGCCCCACCCCCCAACTTTTTCTGTTTTTTGGGACACACTGGCAATACTCAAGGGCTCTAACTGGCTCTGTGCTCAGGGCTGACCCCTGGCGGTGCCCAGTGACCGCATGTGGTGCCAGGGATTTGAACGGGATTTCAATGCACACCCACATGCCGGCCCTCCTTTACTACTTCCCAACCCGAACTGGGCCTCTGTAACAAAGCAGGGTCACTACTGCTCTGCATGGGGAAACAAACCCGACCCAGGCCAGCCTCCCATACCTAGCCCTGGTCCGATGCAGCCCCCGGGGTCCCCTGCAGGTTGACCCAGGACAAAAGCCTTTGGAAAGAATGAAGGTGGCTTCAAAAGGAGGCGAGAGCACGGCCAAGAGAGAGTAGGGGGAAGGCATCGGATGTCCTTGTGGCCGACCCAGGCTCCATCCTCAGCACCCCAAAGGGTCCCCTGAGCCCTGCCAGGAGTGATCCCTGCGTGCAGAGCCAGGAAGAAGCCCCGAGCATTGCCAGATATGGACCTCCCTCACTGTCCCCTCTCCACCCCCAGAAAAACCAACTCCAGAAGCTGACAGGGCCCAAAGAAGGAGTCTCCCTGGCTCGCCCTCAATATGGCTGCTGCAAAGGTGAGACAGGAGTGGGGAAGCCACAGGAACCACAAAGTGAGCTGAACAGATGGCCAAGGGTGGCTTTGGGCTATACCCGTGAGGGACTCAAGTCTGACTCCTGGCTGTGTGTCTGGGATCACTCCTGAAGGGCTTGGGGGAATATTTGGGGTGCCGGGGATTGAACCCGAGTCCGCCGCGTGCAAGGTAAGCAGGCTCCCCTCCGTAATCCCTCTGGCCCCAGGGCGGCTCTAGCTACTGGGTCTGAGGCCTCCGCCCCCCATGTCTCCCTTTCTCCCCAGGATCCACTCACCATTAATCAGCTCCAGGGCCTCCTCCTTGCTCCGGGTGATCTTCTCCTGCCGCCAGGATGAGGGGCGCCGGGACTGGCTGTGCTTGACGAGAAGGTGTGAGCAGCGGACCCGCGATGGCTCGCCCTGTCCATTTCTGCCGCCGCTGCTGCCGCCACTGCTGTTGCCGCTGGGCCGCTCCCACTGGCTGGCGTTGGTGATGTGGTTGAAGTAGTACACGCGGCCTGCAGGGGTGGGGGAAAAGCAGGTGATGGAGTGGGGACCCACCCGTTGGCTCAAGATAGGCCCATGGGCCCAAGAGATGTGACCAGGCTTTAAATTTTTTTTTTCTTTTTGGGTCACACCCAGCGATGCACAGGGGTTACTCCTGGCTCTGCACTCAGGAATTACTCCTGGCGGTGCTCAGGGGACCATATGGGATGCTGGGATTTGAACCCGGGTCAGCCATGTGCAAGGCAAACGCCCTACACACTATGCTATCACTCCAGCCCCTGTGACCAGGCTTTAGACGCTGGTTTGGCACGTGGCCGATCCAGGCTCAATCCCCAGCACTGCCAATGGTCCTCTGGGCTCTGCCAGGAGTGATCCCCGATTTTTATAGAGCCAGGAGTCAGCCCTGAGTACCACAGGCTGGGCCTCCACCGCACCCCAAAAAGGGGACAGTGAGACATCTTTGGTTTTGGCGGGGGGGGGGGGGGAGGGGGGCATACTTGGTGATGGCAGCAGCAGGATGATTCCCAGCTTGGTGCTCAGGGGCTGGGGCCAAAGGCTGCTTCGAGAGGACCAGGTGATGTCGGGGAATCAAACCTGGGCCTCGCGCTTGGAAAGCAAATACTCATTCTGCTGAGCATCTCTCAGCCCCGGGAGAGCTTTGGCCAGAGAAGCCACTGCGGGTCCACCACCAGCCCCAAGGGACTCGGCCATCCTAGGTGAGGGGAGAGAGCCCTGGCCCAGCACTCCAGCTACAAGTTTTCTCTGTGTCCTCAGGAGGAAGCGAGTGCGGTGGGCTGGAGGGAAGCCAGGGGACTGACTGGGTGTGGTTCAGAGCACACCAGAACCTTCCATCTCTCAGGCTCTGCCCTGATTCACCGCCTCAGTCTGCTCCCCTGGAAAACATAAGGAACTGGGGGTGGAGGGGTGCTGTGAGGTGCTGAGGAGAGCTGCCGCCAGCGCCCTCCTCATGAGAAAACTTTCTAGGTGACATTTGCTTCTGTGGCCTCATCTCCTGCGTCTGACAGCGAGGCCACAGTCAAGTCTCCTGACCGCTGGTACCTTTCTAGGCAGATATGGGGGCGGCAGGCGGTGCACCCCTGGAAGTCTGACCGGAAAGGTTCCCCCTTAACTCCAGCTGCAATGCTCAGGGGCGGGCAGTGAGGGGGGAGGGGAGCAAAGCCGTCAGGATCAGAGCAGCGGTGAGGAACTGAAGCCTGAAGAAGGACCCCCAAAAGGACCCAGTGACACTGCGGGCGGGCCAAGCACGCTGGGCTGCACGGGGACCTGCGGCCCACAGCAGGCGGGAACCCCAGGGGATGCACATGGGGGGGTCACCGAAGGCAGGTACAGGGAGGTTGTGGGGGAGAGCGAGACTAGGGCGGGATGTCAGGGCGACAGTGGGAGGCAGGGCTTTGGTAGGGAGGACTATACCCATCCCCCCAAAAAACCTGAGCAATGGGCTTCCGGCACCCCAAAACCCCCCTTCCTTCTCTACAAAATGGGGTGAAGGTCAGAGGGACATCAAGACGCTGTCCAGAGATGACAGAGGCAAAACGTGAGCAGGGGGGTGGGGGTGCAGGCCGGGGGCCGGGGGCGCCAGGGGCGGCGAGGGGGGGGCGGCGCGGCGGGGCCAAGGGCACGGGGGTCTGGGGTCAGAGACGCCCTCGGGAGTCGGGAGCGCCCCGGTTCCGTCCCCCGCAGGATGGGGTGCCGCCTCCCGCCCGTCCCCGCGCAGGGCGTTCCGGGAAGAGAAGCCCGAGCGGGCGGGGGATGGACGCGCCCGCGGAGCAGCCCGCGAGGGTGGGGGGTGGGAGCGGCACCCGCGGCGACCCCGGAGCCCGGCGACACCCCGGCACGCGCTGGAGGGTCGAGGAAGCCCCCCTCAGGGCGGCCCCGGCGTGCCCCGGGGGCGTCAGGCGCCCGGGGCGTAAAGACGCCGGCCCGGAGCCCCTCGCATCGCCCAATCCCGCCGCCTGCCTCAGTTTCCTCCCGTCTCGGCGCTCCTGCGGCGTTAACAATCCCCACGGGGCGGCCGGGGCCGTTACCCGGAGACGTCGCTGAGGAGCCAAGAGTCCTCCTCACGGGAGCCGGGCGGTGGCGGCGACGCCGCGTCGCGCCCCAGAGACGAGCCCCAGCCCGGCTTCCCGTGGCCCCCGCGAGGACCCGCCCGGGCCCCGACCCCCGTGGCACCTGAGCTGCGGCTCATGCGCTTCTCCCAGCCGGGCGGCAGCTTCTCCTCGTCCGCCATCTTCCCTCCTGCCGCAGCGCCCGCTCCGCCTCCGCCGCGCCGCCTGTGCCGCCCGCGCCTGGCTGCTGCCGCTTCCCATTGGCTCGGCGCGCCCCGGCCCGCGGCCTGGAGGCGACTTTCATTGGACAGCCTAACTGTCCGGAAGAGCCCTTCGGCTTTCGATTGGGCAAAAAAGAAAAGTAGGCGGAGCTTCACTTGGTTCACATGCCCCGCCCCCGCCCTGCCTCAGCAGGCCCCGCCTTTTTCCTCTCCGCGGCTCCTGAGTGGTGCGGAATGGATGGAGCCGCCCTAGTCCACGCCCTTTGGCGAGACTCTCCGAGGTCCCGGCCCCTCCTAGTGGGGGGGAACCCTCGTTGCAGCACGTCGCCGATTGGCTACAGTGGCTGCAACTCCCGCCTTCTCGGAGGCCCGCAAGCTCCCCTGGAAAAGGCGTCTGACTGGTGAGGAGCTAACGGTAGCCGACGAGGTACTTGGCAAGGCGGTGCTTCCTTTGCCGTTGCCGCAGCAACGCAGTTACCCTGGTGATGAGCCGCTAAGAACCCCAAAGCCCAAATTTGGCTCTCTCATCCTCCCTCTTCCTGCCGATTTCTTCCAGTTGTCCGAAGCTTACCCACTTCTTGTCATTATCAGCATTAAAAGAAAAAAAAAATTATTCTTTAAGGGGTGGGAGGGAAACTGGGGATACTGATTGCTGGGAAACTACACTGGTGGAGGGATGGGTGTCGGAATATTGTATGGCTGAAACACAATCACAAGCAATTCTGTAATGCTCTATGTCACGGTGATTCAATAAAAAAAAAATTTATCTTGGTTTTGGGGCTACACCTGGTGGTGCTCAGGGGTTATTCCCGGCTCTGCACTTAGGATTCACTCCTGCGAAGGCTCAGGGATGCTGAGATTTGAATCCATGCAAGGCAAGCACTCTACCTACTGTACAATCGCTCTGGCCCCCATTATCATTTTTTAAAGCACAGCTAATCCTTTCCCTTGTGCCACTGGCCCCAACACTGTCCATTGCCTTTGCAACCTAATTTCACTTTCTTGCCTCTGACTTGTGTTCTCTCACTCAGATGGGGCCCAGGGAAGAAGCCGGGGTGAAAGAATGAGGGGCTCCGGTACAGTCCACTTAAAATGGTGTCATTGGAGCTCACAGGACAATGAGCTTGTTAGGGGCCCAGCAGGGAGGAGATATTAGAATCTGAGAGCCCCCCGGGCCACAATGGAGCTCTTGTTAGACCTTGTCTCTAGCAGGGAGCCTGTATGATGAAGAAAAGCAATGGGTGGGTGGAACTGGAGAGATAGTACAGCATGCCAGATGCTTGCCTTGCACACAGCCGACCCAGGCTCATCCTGGCACCCCATAGGACCCTCAAATTCCACTCACACCTCCCCAGTTCTGTGGGGGAAGACAGGCAGAAGGTTGCTGCTGGGGGCCAGAGAGGTAGGAAGTAAGGGTTAAAGGCGCTTGTTTTGAACATGAGCCGCTGACTCCAATACTGCATGCTGACTCCAATACTGCATAGGGTCTCACGGGAACCTGAGAACTTCAGAGCAATTTCTGAGAAGTCAAGGGGCTGGAGCAATAGCACAGCAGGTAGGCGGTTTGCCTTGCATGCGGTCAACCCGGGTTCAATTCCCAGCATCCCATATGGTTCCCCGAGCGCCGCCAGGGGTAATTCCTGAGTGCATTGCTGGGTGTGACCCATAAAGATAAAAATAAATAAATAAATTTCTGAGCAGTCAAGAGTACGCCCTGTGGGCTGTAGTGATAGCAAAGCCGGCAGGATGATTTCCTTGCACACGGCCCACCTGGGTTCGATTCCCAGCACCCCATACGGTCCCTCGAGCACCGCCAGGAGTAATTCCTGAGTGCAGAGCCAGGAGTAACCCCTGCGCATCACTGGGTGTGATCCAAAAAGCAAAAAATAAAAATAAAAAAATAAAAAAAAGTACGACCTGAACTCCATCCCCCTGTGGCCCCCACCCAAACAGCCTCATTTATTGAAAGAGAGAGACCCAAGTTTGGATCTGGGGAAGAGCCTGCTGTGCAAATGTGGGGTCACAATTTTTTCTTGCGGAGGGGGATTTGAGTCACACCCGGTGATAATCAGAAGACCCTTCCCGGTGCTGGGGATCAAGTCGGATTGGTCAGATACAAGGCAAGCCCCTTCGCCCAGGCTGGTGTGAGGCAGTTTATAGGGTCAGGATGGAAGCCAGCAGAGGGGAGAGGAGGCGTGACAAAACAGGACAGACTTCGGGGGCCAGAGATAGGACAGCGCACGTTGGCATGGCAGGCTCTTCCCCAGAGCCAAACTTGGGTCTCCTTTATTTATTTATTTATTTATTTTGCTTTTTGGGTCACAACCCAGCGATGCTCAGGGGTTACTCCTGGCTTTACACTCAGGAATTACTCCTGGCGGTGCTTGGGGGACCATATGGGATGCCGGGGATTGAACCCGCGTCAGCCGCGTGCAAGGCAAACGCCCTACCCGCTGTGCTATCGCTCCGGCCCTGGGTCTCCTTTAATAAATGATGCTGTTTGTTTGTTTTTTTTTTGGTGAGTTCAGGGAATACTCCTGACTATTCAGAAATCACTTCAGGGTGTGGCTTGATGGCCTTTATGGGGTGCCGGGATAGCCTGGGTCAGCTGCATGCCAGGCAAGCGTCCTGACCATGCACGCAGTGGACCAAGATTTGATCCCCAGCATCCCAGACGGTTCCCTGAGCACTGCCAAGAGAAATTCCTGCGTGTAGAACCAGAAGTAGCCCCTGAGCATCACTGGGTGTGGTCCCATAACAAAACAAAGACATACCATCTTGAACAAATCTGGGGGCGGGTAGGCTCACACTCCCCAGCCCCGTGGGGGAAGGCAGGTAGAAAGTTGCTGTTGGGGGACCGGAGAGGCTGGAAGTACAGAGGTTAAAGGTACTTCTCTTGGGGTACAGCGATAGTACAGTGGATAGGGCGATTGCCTTGCACGCAGCCCACCCGGGTTCGATTCCCAGCATCCCATATGGTCCCCTGAGCACTGCCAGGAGTAATTCCTGAGTGCAGAGCCAGGAGTAACCCCTGAGCATCACCAGTTGTGATCCAAAAAACAAGACAAAAAAAAAAAGAAAGAAATCCTGCCCAAGGGTGCTCACCTGGGTTTGATCCCCATACCCTCTGACATTTCATATGGTTCCCCTGAAATGGGTGCTTGGGCAGTGAAATTAGATTCCGAAGGCAACGGAGGTGTTTGGATCAGTGGCACAAGGGAAAGGATTAGCCGAGCTTTAATCACACTGTCAGGAGTGATTCCTGAGTGCAGAGCCAAGAGTAACCCTGAGCATCTTGGGTGTGGCCAAAAAAATGAATAAGATAAATCTAACCACATGGGTTAACTGCTCTGGGGCACTCTGGTGGGTTAGGAGAGGGTGCCAATCAGGCCACATGCATCCTCCATTGAGGATTCCCAGTCAGCATATCCTCAGATGACCTCTAACCTTCAAACCCTGGCTCACATCAATCCACTCGGTCCTGAGCCCCAACAGAGCAATCTCCACACACGCTCAACCCGTCCCCCCCAAATAAGAGACCAACAAAGAAACTTTTGCATTTTTTATTACCATGGGTTTTTCTTTTTAAAAACAGGAGGCCAGGCGGCCATACCAGTGAGGGGGGTCAGGGTGGCAGGAAAAGGCAAGTGGGAGGTAAGGAGGGGGGCGGGTGATTCTGCTCTACTGATAATAAAGCTCCAAGTTCATGCCATCATGGATTTCATCTGGGGTCAGAGACTTAAGGAATCATTCTGGATGTTTCGAGGCCGGCTCAGGGGAGCGTGGGGTGCCTGAGCTTCCTGGCACAAAGCACAGGTCTTCTGAGACAAAGAAAGACGCACACGGGCACTGACCCACAATTTCCCCCATCCAAGGAAGCTGCTTTTGGTTTGGGCCACACCTGGTGATGCTCCCAGGTGACTGACTCCAGGCACCATGTTCAGGGGCTGCCCCTGGAGGGGACCAGGGGACCACTGCATGGCAGGGATTCAAGTTCACCTTCCCATCCATGTCAAAGCATTCCCAGGGTCAGAAAGAAGAGGTCAGCGATCAAGGTACTTGCGTTCCTGCAATGCATATGGTCCCCTGAGTGCTGCCCTGGGTCACTTCTGAGTAAAAAAAAAAAAAAAAAGTTCCTGGGCCCAGCCACAGCTACGGTAAGGGGTCTCCCTTGCACACGCCAGGCAGGGTTTGATCCTCTGCACCCCATCTGGTCCCCCAAGCATCACCAGGAGTGATTCCTGAATGCAGAGCCAGGACTAATGCCCGAGCATCACCAGGTGTGATCCAAAAACAAAGGAACAAAAGTAGTTCCTGACCACTATCAAGTGTGCCCCAGGCCCCACCAAAGATACTCCACCATTTTGTTTTTGTTTTTGTTTTTGGGTCACACCCGGCGATGCACAGGGGTTACTTCTGGCGCTTCACTCAGGAATTACTCCTGGCGGTGCTCAGGGGACCATATGGGATGCTGGGATTAGAACCTGGGTCGGCCTCGTGCAAGGCAAACGCCCTACCCGCTGTGCTATCGCTCCAGCCCCGATGCTCCACCTTTTGACCCAAAATCCCCTTCTCAAGGAAGCAGTTTGGGGCACATCATTAGAATTTAAGGAGACTCCAAACTCTACTATCTGGACCTTAAGGTATCTCAAGGGTGTCTGTCTCCTAAGTGGGGACAAAACCATTTACCCAGTCTCTCGCGCCCCCAACACTCCGGACCCTGAATCGAGAAAGCGTCCTCCCCAGGACGAGTGACCCGGGTCTTGAGACGCCACGCAGAAAGGATACAGTCCCCCAGAGACACGTGGTCCTTGAAAATCGTGTACCTGTGGGACAGATGCCGCGTTCAGAGCGCGGGCCTCAACCCCCACCTGCCTCCCGGACCCCCAGCTCCCCGCCCGCAGAGAGGCGCACTCACCACTTCTTCAACACGATCTTGTTCCAACGGGTTCCCGTCTGGGCCGCAATCAGCTTCTTGAGATCGCCGATGGTGTCATCGGTGCTGGGCGCCGGGGAGTTAAGGCAAAGACCAACCAAGGGCTCCAGGCCCGGTCGGGACACCCCACCCGCCCCCTCCCCCTGAAATCACACCCATGGGGGGGACCTCCACGCCAACTCCACGCCCCTCCCGGGAAACAGGACAGCGAGCAAAGGATACTTGCACTTAACACGGACTTTTTTGCCCAGACGGTCGTTACACACAACCTCGATCATTCTGTTCCGTGCTACGCGCAGGGGGGAGGAAGCAGCAACATCAGAGATGGGGTTATGGGGGAGTCGCCCCAGATTCTCAATTCTCACCTTCGCCTTCCCCACCCCCACCCCCAGCCCGAGTGTCCCGGGCCCGAGGTCCCTCGTCTGCGGGCCGGGAACCCCAAACGTCCACCCCCAGTCGCACCGTCGGGGACTTGGGGAGCGGAGGGGAGCCACGTCCTTACCTCGAATCGCCTGGAACCTGCCGAAAACACAACCGCGACGGCGGAGCGCAGAGACCGAATTAAAGACGTCTCTGGTAACCGGAAGCGGAAGTGCGCGCCCGGAAGACACGCCCCCAACCCGGGGCGCTGCGACTCTCGGCTGCAGGCTGCCGGGTTGCTAGTGAAGTCGCGGGGGTTCGTAACCTAGGGCGGGGCGAGTAATCATTCAAGCGGCTTAGAAATAAGTATCGAGTAGCGTGGACCTTCCTTTGCCTCCAGACCCCATCCCCCGCTCTGTGGCAAGGACTGTTGAAAGCTCGCGTTTTTATTCGCGGATTTCCAAAGACGGTTTCACTGCAATAGTGCGTACCTGGGCACTTGAATGTAGTTAACAGAACAGAAATGTTTGAATAAAGTTTCACTACAGTTACAAAGTGCTGTTTTATTTTACTTTTATTTAGAGGCCACATCCAACGGTGCTCAGCTGCTAGTCTCAGTTTGGTGCTGGGGGTGGCTCCCCTCGTTGCTTGAGGAACTAGGGGGTGCCCGGGATCGAATCCAGGTCCTCTGCACTCGCAACCCGCTCAATCCTGAGCTCTCTGACCTTACTGCTTTTCAAAGCGAGCAATGTAGTCAGTGAACAATTTGGCAGTACAGATCGAAATGAAATATTAAAGATACCCTCTAACCATGCTATTTCATGTCGACAAAGTTCCCTTTGTGCATATGCATCAAAAAGTATTATTGGGGGGCTGGAGCGATAGCACAGCGGGTAGGGCGTTTGCCTTGCACGCGGCCGACCCGGGTTCGATTCCCAGCATCCCATATGGTCCCCTGAGCACCGTCAGGAGTAATTCCTGAGTGCAGAGCCAGGAGTAACCCCTGTGCATCGCCAGTGTGACCCAAAAAGCAAAAAAAAAAAAAAAAAAAAAAAAGTATTATTGGGAGGCTGAAGCGATAGCACAGCGGGTAGGGCGTTTGCCTTGCACGCGGCCAACCGGGTTTCAAATCCCAGCATCCCATATGGTCCCCTGAGCATCACCAGGAGTAATTCCTGAGTGCAGAGCCAGGAGTAACCCCTGTGCATCGCCGGGTGTGACCCCCCCAAAAAAAGGATTATTGGGATGAGGGCGATAAACAAGTGGCTGGAATTCTTGGTCTGCGTGCAGTGACCACCCCTCTTCTCATAGGAGTTCCCCTTCTATCTTCTGTGTCCAAACAATCACAACAGAAATTAACTAAAAATGTAGTGATTACAAGGTTCCCGGCTCTTGATCCGATCCCAGCTGCGTCACCGCCCTAGCCACACCTTGCAGTTTGATCCTCCACCCGGCCCCCAAAGTTTCCGCCCAGTTCTCAGCTCTACACGCCCCCCCTGCAACTGCCGGCCCGCGGGGCTGAGCTCCCGATATAGCCCCGCCCCCGGAAGCGTTCCGCCCAATCCGGCCTTTCAGATTAGCCTCGTCCCCACCCTCTGAGTTTCAGCCCTACCTCCCGAACCTCGTCCCACCCTTCAACCCCGCCGTAGGGGCGGTGTCACTATGCCATTCAGGCCGTCCCCAGTCTAATCCTCGTTCCCACCCACTTCAGTTTCAACAGAGCTCTCCTAGTAGGATTTGGCCTGAAAGCAGGTCCGCCGAGACTCGATCTGCCTTTGAATAGCCGCGCGCCTACGCGCCTACCGCAGCCCCCCTTGACGACCTCTGTCCTCCTTCCCAGTCCTTAATCCCGCCACCCGTCGCCGCGTTAACCCCGCCTTTCCGGGCGTGTTCCTCCTTCAGAGCCCCGCCCGAAATCTCATTCCTGTCTGCCTTTAACTCCACCCCTGGCTACATCACCGCCCTCGCCTCGCCTTCCGGGATTGGTCCGCCTCCAGAGCCCCGCCCCCAAACGGCTTTCTGCCCCGAACTCCGCCCCCTTGAAGCGCGGCCGCCCTCGCCTCGCCTTCCGGGATTGGTCCGCCCTTGACTGCGTCACCACCCCAGCCCCGCCTTCCGGGCTGGGTCCTCATATATAAAGCCGCTCCTCCTCGAGGCCGGGTCCCGGTACGAACTTAGTTGGACTCTGCGTGCCGAAGCTCCTCGCGACCCAACGACCGCCGAGTCTCTGCGGCTCCCCGGAAGCGGATCCCGTGACCCCGCGGCCCGTGCTCTCCCCAGCCCCAGGCGCCCCTCGGACGGACACGTCCCGGGTGTCCAGGACGGAAGTGCGTGTCGGTGGGATGATGGCCACTCTGAGCGACCTGCCGGACTCGGTGCTGTTGGAGATCTTCACGTACCTGCCCGTGCGGGACCGGATCCGCATCTCCCGGTGGGTGCGGGAGGAGGGGCGGGAGGGGGCCCGGCCCGCTGGCCGCTCCTTCTAACGGCGCGTCCCCTCCCCGCAGGGTCTGTCACCGCTGGAAGAGGCTCGTGGACGACCGCTGGCTGTGGCGACACGTCGACCTGACCCTCTACACGGTAACGCGGGCCGCCCTGGTGGCCTCCGTCTCCGCGTCTCGGATGCCAGGACCGTCCCGGCGGGCGCGCGGGGCTGGGCGATGGGTAGTGGGCCCCTTTCTCAGGCCGGATAGCCGCGCCTGCGTGGATAGAGCAAAGCAGAGTCCAAGTAACGTCCCGAGTGAATTTCCCCAGCGGGGCGAGCCAGCTGCGTTGCTGGCGTTTCTCGCATTAGCACTTTTCAGAGAAAGAAAGAAGTATGTGTCTGGATGAATTGTTTCAAATAGAAATAAAGGGCAGGAGAGAGATAGCGCAGGGAGGGAGAGCGCAGGGAGGGAGGGCACTGGCCTTGCACGGGTTCCACCCCTGGCACCACGTAGGTTTCCCACAGCCCTTCCAGGAGTCAGCCCTGAGCACTATGCCAGGAATCAGCCCTGAGCATTGCCAGTGTGGCCCAAAAGAAAATTGCGTGAATTGTTAGAAACTTTTTTTCTTTACTTTTTTTTTTTTTAGGGGGTGTAATCTGGGACACACCCCACAGTGGTATTCAGGGGCTCATTGCTCAGGGGTCACTCTGGTGATGCCCAGGGGAGGAAGGAGGCACCAGGCATTGAACTCCAGGCTTCTGAGTGCCCCAGCCTGAAGAACTATCTTCTTGGCCCCTGGGGTGGTTTTTCTTTTGGGGGGGTCACCCCCGGCAATGCCCAAGGGTTATTCCTGGCTCTGCATTCAGGAATCACTCCTGGTGGTCTGGGGGGACCCTATGGGATGCCGGGGATCAAACCCAGGTTGGCCCCGCTAGACTACCACTCTAGCCCTTTTTTGCTATGTTCTGGATATTCAGAAGCTCATACCCAGGGGATCATGTGGTTGTGGGAATCGGACCCAGTTGGGAGAATGCCAGGCATTCTGTTCTGACCGTTGCCCTGTCCCTGCCGGCCTGATTGTGGGTTACACCCAGCAGCAAGTGGGGCTCCCCAGGGGCAACGACCCCAATAGGGTTGTGAGTGGGTGCTTGTGTCCGTAAGTGTCTGTGAGGAAGGGAAGCTTTTCGGGGCTGCCAGTCTGCGCTCGCCTCTAACTGGCCTCCCACCTTCTCCGTCTCTTCCAGATGCGACCCAAGGTCATGTGGCACCTCCTCCGCCGCTACATGGCGACGCGCCTGCACTCCCTGCGCATGGGGGGGTACCTGTTCTCGGGCTCCAAGGCCCCGCAGCTGTCGCCTGCGCTCCTGCGGGCCCTGGGCCAGAAGTGCCCCAATCTGCAGCGCCTGTGCCTGCATGTGGCCGACCTGACGCTGGTGCCCATCACCAGCCTGCCCTCCACCCTGCGCACCCTGGAACTGCACAGCTGCGAGATCTCCCTGGCCTGGCTGCTGCGCGAGCAGGACCCCAACGTGCTGCCACACCTCGAGCGCATCGTGCTGGACCGCGTGCCCGCCTTCCACGACGAGCACCTGCAGGGCCTCACCCGCTTCCGGGCGCTGCGCTCACTGGTGCTGGGGGGCACATACCGCATCACCGAGACCGGGCTGGACGCGGGCCTGCAGGAGCTGAGCTACCTGCAGTGGCTCGAGGTGCTGGGCTGCACCCTGTCGGCCGACAGCACCCTGCGCGCCATCAGCCGCCGCCTCCAGGAAGTGCGCAAGATCCGGCTGACCGTCGGGGGACTCTCGGCCTCGGGCCTGGCCGTGCTGGAGGGGATGCCGGCGCTGGAGAGCCTGTGCCTGCTGGGGCCCCTGGTCACCCCCGAGATGCCCACCGCCACAGAGATCCTGTCCTCCTGCCTCACCATGCCCAAGCTGAAGGTTCTGGAGCTCCAGGGCCTGGGCTGGGAGGGGCAAGAGGCCGAGAAGATCCTGAGCAAGGGGCTGCCCCACTGTACGGTCATCGTGAGGGCCCGCCCCAAGGAGACCATGGACTGGTGGATGTGACTGCGCTCCCAAGTCAGACCGCCCACCCCCCACCCCCCAAGCTGCGTGGGGGGCAAGAGGGATTCCAACAGTGGTGTCTTGGGCATCACTGTCAGCCTCGGACACCTGCCCCCTCCCGATGTCGGGAAAGGGGGAACACTGGCTACCTCGTGGTTATGTTACCAAGCCTTACTCTTTAGTCTCTGGCCCCCTCTGGAAAAGCCCCCATGAAGAGGCATGGCCAGGGTCACCCCAAGGGTGAGGTCATGTATTGGGGGAGGGGCCTAGAAGTTCTGGGGGACTTTACACAGCCCCCGGCCGTGTGCCTGCCCACCCCCCAGTCTGGCAAGTTGATGGACACAGCTGACCAGAAAGTTCCTAAAGATTCTCAGTTGGATTTTGTTCTCGCTTTTGTACTCTGAAGTTTTCCAGTCTCTTTCTTTTCACAATACAGACTTTTTTTTTTTCTATTAAAGAAACACAAGTTGTTTGTTTGCCAGAAAGCCACTCGGGTTTCCCCGCTAGCCGATTCCTCCTCTAGCATCCGCTGTTTGTTAGGTTGGGGGCCCCCAAGCAGGCGCAGGTTCATTTCAGAGCCCAGAAAGCTAATCCTGGGGGGCTGGAGTGATAGCACAGCGGGTAGTGCATTTGCCTTGCAAGCGGCCTACCTGGGTTCGATTGATTCCCAGCATCCCATATGGTCCCCTGAGCACTGCCAGGGGTGGGTCCTGAGTGCAGAGGCAGTAGTAACCCCTGTGCATTGCTGGGTGTGACCCAAAAAGAAAAAAAAAAGCTAATCCTGGTCACAGGACAGAGGCTGTTAGTGGTGGCGGTGGTTGTGGTAGTGGTTGGGGTGGGGGAGTGGGTTCCCCAGAGTCAGGACCAGCAAGATGCTGAGAAATGTGCCACGCAAAGCACTAGACAACCAACGAAAGTCCAAGTTGTTTTCCCCAACCCCCGGGAGGGAAGGAACTAGATGTTTCCCAGGACTGAGAAGGACCCATGCTGGGTGATCAAAAGGAAGTGAAGGCATCGGGAGGGTTGACGGGTGAGGCTGGGTGGGGACTCGCAGGTGCCTCAGGCTTTGGGGTTCACCAAGTGGCAAAGGCTCTTCCTGTCCCTTGTGTCTCTACCACTTGAAAGTCACAGCTGCCAGTGGCCTACTGGATCCTGAATACCCCCTCCCCAGCCAGAGAAATGTTGCTACTTTGTTTTTTGCTTTTTGGACAGGGGACCCTCCCTCCCCCCTTCCCCCCCACCCCACGCAATGTGCAGGGTCAGTTCTGGCTCTGTGCTCACCCCCAGCAGTGCTTGGGGGCCCAATATCGGGGATGGAGCTTGACGGCCACATTCCGGCCAGTGCATTGCTCGGTGGTCTCTCCAGCTGATCTGGTAGGCGGGGCCGAGAGAGGAAGGGGGGTGAGAATAGGGGCCCCACATCTTCTCCAGGAGGAAGACCTGGTTGAAAGCCCTTCCCCATCCGCAGGGGCACACAGCTCCTTATGGGGGTCATGCTTCCAGCGACCTTGTCCCAGAGCCGCTGGGGCTGGGGGGAAGCTGGGTTGGTCCAGCTTGAGGTATTTTTCCAATCGTGGGCAGGGGCCTTGTTGGGCGTGGACAGGTCAGGATGCAGGGAGGAAGGGTGGGGAGCAACCCCAAGCCTGTTGGGTGGGGGCTTCCTTGATCAGTGGTCTCCCCCAGCAGCCCCCCTGCCCACAGCTCTGCTGCTTTTCTCCCAGCCTTTCCAGTAGGAAGGAAGCACCCTAGGAAACTCATATGCTAAAGGGCCAGTACTAGAAAACTCACAAACTTTTGTATGTAAGGGTCCCCCGAGCCCGCCAAGAGTGATCCTTGAGCACAGAGCCAGGAGTAAGCCTGAGCACCACCGGGGTGGCCCCCATACCAAAATGAAACCAAAACTCTTGGGGCTGGAGTGATAGCACAGCAGGTAGGGTGTTTGCCTTGCACGTGGCCGACCCGGGTTCAATTCTCAGCATCCCATCTGGTCCCCTGAGCACCGCCAGGAGTAATTCCTGAGTGCAGAGCCAGGAGTAACCCCTGGGCATCAACAAGTGTGACCCAAAAAGCAGAAAAAAAAAAGTTTTGGTCTCTTTTTTTTTTTCTTTTTGGGTCACACATGGCCATGCACAGGGGTTACTCCTGGCTCTGCACTCAGGAATTACTCCTGGCAGTCCTCAGGGGACCAGATGAGATGCTGGGAATCGAACCCGGGTCGGCCACGTGCAAGGCAAACGCCCTACCCACTGTGCTATTGGTCCAGCCCCAAGAGACCAAAACTCTTTTTTTTTTTTTTTAAGAAAAGGGCTGCAAATTTTTTTAATTATAATTATTATTATTTGGGGGGGGGCTCACACGCGGCGATGCACAGGGGTCACTCCTGGCTCATGTAGTCAGGAATCACTCCTGGCGGTGCTCAGTGGACCATATGGGAAGCTGGGATTCGAACCTGGTTCGGTTGCGTGCAAGGCAAGCACGCTTTGCTATCACTCTAGCCCCCGAGACCAAAACTCTTAAGGCAGGATCCAATCTCTCAGCTGGACAGGGTGCCCATTTGGGCTTTGGGGAACCCCACATATCAGCTTCTCTCCTACACGTTCATGTCACAGCAGTGAGACTGTTATTTTCATTCTTGGCTAACCATTTGGAAGAAGGAACTGGACAGTTCATGCCTTTTCTTTGAAAGTCAGCTGGGCCTCAGCTGGGGGTGGTGGTGGTGTGTGTGTGTGTGGGGGTGGTGGAGTGTGTGTGTGTGTGTGTGTGTGTAGTGTGTGTGTAGTGTGTGTAGGGGGTGGGAATCAGGGCCAAGCAGTGAACAAAAGGGGATGGTGGTGGCTGACCAGCTGCACCAGAACTTCACGATGGGACTTTCTGTGAGTGCCTGGGGCTGTGCAGAATGAAGCAGTTCCTGCAACCCAGGGATGGACTCCAGGCTGTCTCCCCTGCCTCTTCCAGGCAGCCCCCCTCTCTGCCAAGAGAATCCCACTGCTGACCTTTGTTCAAAGTCCTACTGGTAGACCAGCGTTCGGGAAAATCATACACATTTTTTTTCTCCACAACGATTCCCTCTGGGAAGTTGGTTCACATTTCTATAATGCTTTTACTCTTTCCTTTGCTAGGATAGGGTGGGGGATGGGCCACATCAGGTGTTCTGGGATCCTGCTAGCAGGGCTCCGGATCACAAGGGTGCTGGGAATTGAACTCCGGTCAGCCACAGGTAAGGCAAGAACCTTACTCGCTTGTACTCTCTTTCTGGAAAAATACTTTTTTTGGCGGGTCGCGCCCAGCGGTGCGAAGAACTAACCCAACTTTTTCAGAAGGTAGGGAAGGTTAAAAAGACAACGTGAGGGGCTGGAGCAATAGCATAGCGGGCAGGGCGTTTGCTTTGCACGAGGCCGACCCGGGTTCGATTTCCAGCATTCCTTATGGTCCCCTGAGCATCGCCAGGAGTAATTCCTGAGTGCAAAGCCAGAAGGTAACCCCTGTGCACTGCGGGGTGTGACTCAAAAAGAAAAAAAAAAAAAAAAAGACAACGCGAGTCTTTGCAGATGTAGTACCCTCCTTTCCCAGCAGGTGGCAGCACGTCACCGACGTTGTCTCGTAAATTATGTTGGTCTTCCGTCTTGGAACCGAAATTCAGCCAACTTGCTAACATTTGCCAACCCCTACATAGAGGGGAAAGAGAGGCGCACGTATTTGCGGGCATTTGCTGTAACAGCGGGACACTTTTAGTTTGTAATAAATCTGAGCATGTCCCTCATTTTACAGAACTCTCGAAATAACTAGGACTAAAACAATTTGAATATAGTATGGTGTCTAGAAGGTATCTTGATTACAAGATATAAAGTGAAGTCAACGGCCCCACGCAGCTGAACCCACGGCTTCTGCGTGCAAAACACGTACTCCAGGGACTGGAGCGATCGTACAGCGGGTACACTGGACGGTTGCCCAGGGGGCGGAGTCTCAGAGGCGTTGGGAGGTGGACCCAGGGGGCGGAGTCTCAGAGGGGGCGAGGAGACAGGACCCAGGGGGCGGGGTCTCGACGTAGGCAGGGACACGGGGCGGAGACTCGGCAGGGGAGGAGAGACAGGACCCAGGGGCGAAGTCTCGACATAGGCGTGGATATGGGGCGGAGTCTCAGAGGGCGGGGAGATTGGTTTTGGGGCGGAGTCTCAGAGGGGCGGGGACAGGGCCCAGGGGCGTGGCTTCAGCGAGGGCAGCGATGCGTTCAGTGCCGTGTGGGGGCGTGGCTTGGCGGGGGCGGGGTCGCGTCTGGCCCCTCGGGGTCCGCTAAGGTGGGGGAGGCCGGGCGCTGGGAGTTCGGAGGCCGGTGGTCTCGAGACTCGGGAGGCGGGTAGGCGTTGAGTTTGCTCCGCCTCCTCGCGCGGTGGACATTTAGTCTGTTGAGCGGAGTGAGAGGCGCCAGCGAAAGTTACACAGCCAGGGCGCCCCTTTCTGTCCTTAAACAAGTTGATTTTTACCTACCGTATTTTACTTGGTGAGTACGAGGCTCTAAAAACGCAGCCATTCCTCTAGGAAAAGAGCTTATCGGGATTGTACGGTGAATGTAAGGCAGAAAATAAACGAAATGAGAAAAGCAAAAATGTCAGCTCTGGGGCGGGAGCGGATAGCACAGCGGGGAGGACACTAGCCTTGCAGGAGGCCGACCAGGGTTTGATCCTCGGCATCCCCTAGGGTCCCCCCCAGCCCCGCCTGGAGTGATTCCTGAGTGCAGAGCCAGCAGTACCTGAGCATGGTCTGGTGTGACCCAAAATCAACCCCCCCAAAAAAAACCCCAGAAAATTTCAGCTCTGCTTTACAAGGCAGTTTGATCCCTCCCGCGGAAAACATATCTCCCCAATTCGCGTTCCTAAGAGTAGTAGCAGAAAATTGAATTTACTTACCTTAGGAGGGAGGTTTTCACCACGTGGATTTTCGGAGTAATATCCAACATGCTGTGAGGGATTTGAGGAAAGGTAAGTCTGGGGCAAGCTGAGCAATCCCTGCTCGGTGGGAAGAGAGGGCAGACACATTAGAAAGAATCTGAAAACTAGGAAAAGATGCTTCTGGGTCAACGGCATGGAGTGTGGGAACTTGGGATATGGGTCGTGATGACTGAGGGTTAGCGGATGGTGCAAGGTGTTTACTTGCCTAGTACTCAGTCCACCCTGATTGTCTCCCTGGCTCCTCAGAGGGCCCCCCTTCCACTGCCAGGAGTGACCCCTGAACCCAGAGCCAGGGTTGGCCCTGGGCACCGCCTGAGGGTGTGCTCCCCCAAACAAAAATACGTATAATAACTCAATTCACCTCAGTTCAGACCCCTTATCTGTAGGGGAAGGGCTCCCTCTCCCAAGAAAATCTTTTGCTTGAGAAACTAGATTCAAATCTAGGCTGTAAACAATTTTTTAAGAACCATTTTTTTTGGGGGGGGCTGGAGTGATAGCACAGCGAGTAGGGCGTTTGCCTTGCATGCGGCCGACCGGGTTTGATTCTCAGCATCCCATATGGTCCCCCGAGCACCGTCAGGAGTAATTCCTGAGTGCATAAGCCAGGAGTGACCCCTGTGCATCACCAGGTGTGACCCAAAAAAAAAACAAACAAACAAAAAACATTTTTGAGTCAAACCCAGTGATACTCAAGGCTTAATCCTGACTTTGCACTCAGGATTCACACATGGCAGGGCTCGGGGGAACCTATGGGATGCCAGAGATCCAGCCCAGGTCGACCTCATGCACGGTGAGGTGAGCACCCTCCGGGCTGTCCTATGGCTCTGGCTGTAAACTTCGGAATGACTCGCTCTAAATGGGTGGTTTGTGGGGTGCCCTCCTTGGATCAGATTAATCTGCTTGAGATGCTCACAGAACCCCGGCAAGCCATGGATGCACTAGACCATATCTTCATTTCAAAATCTATCCCCCTAAACACACACCAGCCCTTAGGAAGGGCAGGAAGGGCCAGTTGGGAGAGAGATGGAGAGCAAGAGGGCATGGGCCATTCCTGCTGTCGCCAGCGTGCAATTCTCCCTAGATGACCACCGCTGGGATTTTCAGAGGATTCATAACTCAGGTTCAAGTCTGCACTGAGCTAAAGGTTGCAGGTCTCCCATCACAGATTCCTCTGTGCATGAGGTCAACCTGGGCTGGATCTCCGGCATCCCATAGGGTCCCCCGAGCCCTGCCAGGTGTGAATCCTGAGCACAGAGTCAGGATTAAGCCCTGATTCCTCTGGCCACTGCGTCCTACTTCGGTGATCTCCCCAAAGTGACTTCAGCCACACAATAAGAGACACATCTTTTTTTTTTTTTTGGCGGGGTGGGGGGAGGGTGGTATACTGGCAGTGCTCAGGGCTGAGTCCTGGCTCTGCGCTTAGTCATTGTTCCTGGTGGGTTTGGGGAACCCGAGGGGATGCTGGCGCTTGAACCTGGGTTGGTCACGTGCTGTACTATCGCTCTGGCCCAATAAGAAAAACTTTTCATTCTTAACTTTCAGAAAATTCTTGGGATCTGGGAGTCAAGAAATGTGGAAGTGGGCCACAGCGATAGTACAGTGGGGAGGGAGTTTGCCTTGCTTGCGGTCAACCGAGGTTCAATCCCCGGCATCCCATATGGTCCCCCGAGCACTGCCAGGAGGAACCCCTGAGCATCGCTCGGTGTTATCCAAAAAGTTTTTTTTTTTTCTTTTTGGGTCACACCTGGCGATGCACAGGGGTTACTCCTGGCTCTGCACTCAGGAATTACCCCTGGCCATGCTCAGAAGACCATATGGGATGCTGGGATTTTTTTCTTTTTTTTTTTTTCTTTTTGGGTCACACCCAGCTATGCTCAGGGGTTACTCCTGGCTTTGCACTCAGGAATTACTCCTGGCGGTGCTTGGGGAACCATATGGGATGCCGGGGATCGAACCCGGGTCGGCCGCGTGCAAGGCAAACGCCCTACCCGCTGTGCTATCTTTCCAGCCCCTGTTATGCAAAAAGTTAAAAAAAAAAAGTGGAAGTATGGGGCTGGAGTGTAGTACAACAGGTCAGGCGCTTGTCTTGCATGCAGCTGACCCAGATTAGATTCATGGCATCCCCCAAAGTACCACCAGAAGCAATTCCTGAGCACTGCCAGGTGTGACCCCAAAATAAAACAGTGGATATAGATTAAATATAAGAAACATAGTTGGGGCTGAAGTGATAGTACAGCAGGTGGGGCGTTTGCCTTGCATGCAGTTGATCCAGGTTCAATCCCCAGCATCTCAAAGGTTCCCCTGAGTGGCACTAGGAATAGTTCCTAAGTGTAGAACCAGGAGTAACCTGAGCATCACCGGTGTGACCCAAAAAGCTAAAAAAGTAAAAAAAAAATTTTAATTATAGTTCTGGTTCTCTGAATGTTTGGGGGTGGGGTTGGTCCCACTCAGTAGTACTCAAGAACTGCCCCTGGAGAAGCAGGATTGAACTGGGGTGCACGGCATGTCGAGACAGCGCCTGAACCCCGCAACTCACGCTCTCCCACCTGCCATTTTCTTGCAAATCCCAAGATTGCAGCAGATGAACCAGTGAATCGTGGAGGGCGGCTGTGGCGGGGAGACACAGGGAGTGGGCAGCCCTGTAGAACCTTGCCTGTTCTCTCTGGTGCTTTCAGCTTCGCCGTGCCCTCCTATATTATTACACTGAATGTTTCTCACCGGGTGGCTAAGCCTGGAGTTAGCCCAGGTCACCGGCAGCGGCAGCATCTGTAAGGTCTACGGGACTCAGTTCAGAGAACCAGGTAGAAAGACGACAGAATGGATGATCTCGGACCTGGGCTCAGGGGTAAGGCTTACCTCACCTCTTCATTCCCACATTTTCTTCTTTAAAATTTATTTTTTATTTTTTTCCCGTGATAGATAGGTAGATATTTGCCAACTCAGGGCTTATTCCTAGCTCTGCACTCCTAGTGGGTTCAGGGGATCCTATGGGATGCTGGGGATTGAACCCCGGTTAGAGGCATGCAAGGCAAGCGCCTTCCCTGCTGTACTATCCACCCCTCAGGAGTGTCTGTCTCTATTTTTGTTTGTTTGTGGGTCATACCTGTTGGTGCTTAGGGCTCACTCCTGGCTCTGCACTCAGGGAGGGTTTAAAGTGCAGGGTTCTGGACTTTTTTTTTTTTCCAGAACCCTGCACTTCTGGCAGGGTTTTAAGGACCATGTGTGGTTCTGGAGATTGAACCCAGGTTGGTTGCATGCAAAGCCAGAACCCTCCCCCACTCCACCCATGCCATCACTCCAGCATCCCCTTTAGGCTCATTCTTTTTTTTTTTTTTTTTTGGCTTTTTGGGTCATACCTGGCAATCCTCAGGAGTGACTCCTGGCTCTGCACTCAGGAATGACTCCTGGTGGTGCTCGGGGGACCCTATGGGATGCTGGGGATCGAACCCAGGTTGACTGCGTGCAAGGCAAACGCCCTCCCTGCTGTACTACTGCTCCGGCCCCGAATCTCATTCTTGATAATATCATTTCTCAACAAGTCACCTGCCACTTCGATCTCTGACTTCCCTGACAAGTTCTGCACATAGCTGAAATCTCTGAATCCATCTTTTCACTGCTGGTCATTTGTCCTGCCACCCCGACAACTGACTTATCTTGTTTGGTGTCCGTCTCTATGACAAGGATCTCTCCCAAAACTGAAATAAGACCCTGGAGAGATAGTACCGAGAGAAGGGTATTTGCCTTGCATGCACTGACCCATTTGATCCCTGCATCCCATATGATCCCCTGAGCCCATCATGGGTAATACCAGAGCACAGAACCAAAAGTAAACTTGAGCACTTCTGGGTGTGGGTCCCCGTAAATAAAAGAACTGAAAGAATTATTTCCCCACCCTTCTTTGTTTCAGATGACAAATCTTAAAATGACAGAGATGGCTACAAAACAATGGAACAGTGTGGGAAAACCCATCTCATGGCTGGAAAGAGCTCACGAGGACTTCTTATTGGTTCTCTGTACTAGGAGACAAGAACCCCTGGGGACAGGACAACACAGTATTCGCAGGGGAGCCTTGGAGTCGGTGACCTCCTCAGTCTACTGGAAGTCCCATCTCTGGAGAGAGTCTCTGGGTATGATGAATCTGGGGACAATCTGAAACCAATTCTGACACTGATTTAGTCACGGAGAGTTCTCACAAGTGAAGTACATGACAGATTTGACTCACAGTGAATATCCAAACAGTTTAGTTTTTTGGGTGATGATTTTTGGGCCACACCCAGCGATGCTCAGGACTGACTCCTGGCTCTGCATTAGGAACCACTCCTGGTGGGGCTCAGGGGACCCTACAGGATGCCAGGGATCGAACCTGGGTCAGCTGCATGTAAGGCCAGTGCCCTCCTAGCTGTATGACAGCTCTGGCCTACAACTTAGGTTTAAAAAAAAAATCAATTGATTATTACTATCTTCAAGATGATGATTATTGGAGTCTGCATTTTGGGGATCCCACCAATACCGTACTCCAGAACTGCTCCTGCCCACAGTGTTTTGGGGGGACACATACACGGAAATTATGTGCTTGGCCACCAAGCCGCCTCTCTTGCCCACAGTTTCATTCCTTGACAGTGAAATGTTGATTTGATTTTGCCTCACTTATTATTTTTTAACTGCTGTGATGAGAATCAAACCCGGAGCCTCATAACTGCAAGGCATGTCCATGTTCCACCAACTGATCTGCATCCCAGGTATCTCATAATTTAATTTGTTTTAAAATTTCTCAGGAAAAAAAAAAATCAGTGTATCAAGGAGCCTTGTGAAGAGTTTGGCTACAGAGGGGCCTTGAGGCAGAATCTCTGTGCTTGGAAAGATCTCAACACAGGACAGGATTTTGACAGTTTTACGTGCTTGAAAATTATAATGACCTCCAACTTAGTGGAGACTCAACTTAAAATCCTTACAAAAAGAGAGCACGTTTCATGACATACCTCTTTTTACTTCTGTTTTGGTTTTGGGGCCACACCCAGTGGCGCTCAAGGCTTAGTTCTGGCTCTGCACTCAGGGGATCACTCCTGGCAGGGCCTGGAGAACTCTGTGTGTGTGGAGGGTGCCAGGAATTGAACCTGGGTCAGTTGCCTGCAAGGCAAACGCCTTACCTGCTGTGCTATCACTCAGCCCTACAGTATCTCTTTTTACAGAAGATCTCTTTTAAGAGAAGATCCCTGACTATAACTGAGTGGACATCCTATCTGAAGGAATTCTAACCTGATCCCCACCCCCATCACACCTCTGCCCAGGGCAAGTTACATAAAACTGCTGTGAAGAGAAGAGATTTGGGGTGGCAAGCAATCCACCTCCTTGTTATGATGCGTGTGTGATCTCATGCATGCTGTTTTCAATGCTTCCAGCCCCGACTAATTCCTTAGGACACAGGAAAGCTCACACTGGAGAGAAACTAGGTGTGTAGCCATTGGAGAAACTGAGAATATGCTTCTCAGCCACACACACAAAGGAAATACACAGGAATATATGTATGCAGATTGGCCTTCATCAGAAGTAATAATCTGTACACATCAGAGAGAAACCATGTGCTGTCAATGTCCAAACCCGTAGCCGGACATTTCGCTGGATTCTGCATGAGAAGCCATACTAGGGTGACGCTGGATGGGGCACGGCTGTGGAGCAGACTATAGGAGCTCTCACCTGGCTGTCAACACATGGGCCTGTCAGGCGGAGAAGATGCACCTGTTTCCTGACCGTGGGAAAGCTCGCAGTCACCCATCCCCTAGGAGATGGGAGAAATTGTGGTATCGACACACTCCACAGACTCACCCAGCTGCACCCAAGCTGCTTGAGTAGCTTGCACAGGGAGAAGCAGCTGGCTGGACCACTGACTTCCGGCCACGTGGGAGAGGAGCTGTGTCCACATGATCAGCCTGGAGTGGCTTTTAGTCATCGGTTCTTGCTCTGGACGTGGGAACTCATGACTTTTCAGTTGACATTTTCAAATGTAAGCATTCAAGGCCATCGGTCCCCCTGCTAAATATTCCTTTGGCCACACTCCGGGGGCGGGGTGGTCATCTAAGGCTGCTTCTTCCAGTTGGAATTATTTGGTTTCGTTTGAAATCTCATCTTGATGTCCACAGATGTCTGGTAACTCATCACATCAATTTCATTGGTCCCTGTGATAGAGGATTTGAAGGAAATTTCAATGATCCCTCTCTTCCCCTGGATCCTCTGACACCTAGATGTTCCCCATTGTTTAATTTGGGGGTAATCCATAGTTTCCCATCTATTTGATCCCTTGTGAGTCAGTTCCCCTGACTTTGTCAGACCACCTGCCTTTGGTTCCTAGTGCTTTGTGGCTGACTGTGTTATAACAATAGCATGGGGTTCCAAACATGTCGTCCTCTCTACACCTCTCAAAACACACTTATACATCCTTCTAAGAAACCTCTTCTAGGGTCCAAAGAGATAATACAGTAGGCGAGGCACTGGCCTTGCATGAACCGGGTTCAATCCCCAGCATCCCTTATGCGGTCTCCTGAGTCCCACCAGGAATGATCCCTGAGCACAGAGCCAGGAGAAAGGTTTAAGAATTGATGGGTGTGACCCTCTGCGACAAAACCCAAATCCTAATTCAGCACTTATTTTTTAATATTTGAAAGGCAGATTCCTACAGCCCATTGTTTTCTTCCCCTTTTAGGCCTCTGAGTCATCCAAGTTTACCAAAGAGTGGAGACAGATAGTCCGGGAGCATGAGCTCCTTACAATACTGGGGAGTCTGGCTTGGTGGCAGAGCCCTTGGGGGGTCAAATGGAAAGCTAAGGGTTCAGTTCTGGCACTGAAAATAATTCAGTCATATGGTCATTTTGCCTGAGAACATAATTTGCACAGTAAGAAAACGCCATTTCAGAGGTCCAGGTGGATGGGACTTGACAAATGTTTATACCCCTATAATTGTCATCCCAACGAAGAATACAAAAAAATTCCCATGACTCCATTGAGTTCTAAAACGCGTGTGAACTGTGGAAATAGAAGTTGTGCGGGGAGTGGGTGTTGATGTTAAGCTAGGTTCAGCTCCTGACCCCTGTCCTCTCTCCTGCCCCTGCCTGCACAGACATGTTCTATAGGTCCCCAAAGTGGAAAAACACTGAGAATCCAGGAGTATCGACTGTAATGGATGCAGTGAAATATTGTGTTGTCTAGATGATGTTCTGACACCTGTCATAATGTTGGACTAACCTTGATCAAATCCTGCGTCAGCATTACCGTAAACGTTGCTCTCTCTTGCTTCTCCCTTAGGCATGCGTCTCCCTCAAGGAATAGGCAAAGCCATAGAGGCAAGTCGGTCTCTTGCCTAGGTTGTGGGGGGGAGAGGAGGGGACCTATGAGAGAAATGGGCATGAGGCTCTTACAGGGTTGATGTTTGTGAGATTCAGTGTTTTCCTGGGGGTGGGGGGTGAGTATCAAGTTGTAGAAAATTCTACCTCCCTCCGGCTGAGCCAAGATGTTTCTGCTGTGCGCTGTGCATTTGTTTTTGACAAAACAAACTCAAGTCTCTATCACGTGAATTTGAGACACAATACCCGCCCCTGCAATTGTCTTGCAAGCTGCTGCCGTATTTTTATTTGGGGGAGAGAAAAAGGTGAGCTACATCCCTTGATGGGGTGCATTCCCCTTTTGCAGTGGATTCATGATGTAAAGTGATCCCCCTCCCATTTGTGGGGACCTAAATAGTGTGGCTGTCCTCATTCTTTTTTCCCCTCCAGGATTTTTCTTCTGTGAATCCAGGTCTTCCTATGCTCTAGGTTTTCAAAGTTTGGTTCGCTGTCTCCTTTGGAGGACCTTTGGTTTTCTTCTTGAAACTTCTCCTAGAGCATCGCAGATTGGTTTTCTTTGATGGGTTTCAGCTACTTTAGAATCAACCCAGCTTTTGGGGCTTATCAAGGTGCCCCTTGTCTTGTGGAGTTTGAACAAACTTCTGATGCTCTTATTCTCATATGGATTCGGTGGATTATGGGTTTTTGTTGGGTCTAGGTAACCATATCTACCAATGCAGATTCTATCGGCTCCTTTTGATCTTGATGCCAGATTCTGGCCGACAAGAAGTTGCCTTAGATCCACTAGTCTTCTTACTGACTTTGGAGGGCATTCATTTTCATTTTTTCATCTTCCCATTGGGGGTCTGCTGTAGTTGCTTTTTTTTTTCTTTGTAGAATTTTCTATCAGATAATAAAGTTCCCCAGGCCAAGAAGTGGACTGTCAGGGTCGAAACCCAAGCTTTGCATGAAGGAGTTCCAGTTCAATGCATGCCCTCACACCCCCAACTCTGTGTGGTTCTCTGCTCACCTCTAGGTGTGATCCTCAAGCCTGCAACACAGACTAAAGTTCTCCATGCCTTTCATTAAGCTGTCGGGTTCTCTCCTCGTGCAATGCTTTTCTGACACTTTTCTCTGTTGATCTATCCAGAAACGGAGTTTCTTTGAACACCTAGCAACATCAGAATCCCCGGCAGGTACTGAATCAGTATTTGTTGAATGAATGAATGACTATGTGTCACTTCTCAAGCCAGGTTTTGGTGGTCAATATACATAATATGTAACATTCCAGTTTCTAGTTGACAGGGCTAGCTTGCCCCTTCCTTCCACACATTGCTGTTTCTTATTTGGCTGGTCTCATCTAGACGTATCTTTGAAGGAAATTGTCTGCCATTTTGCCTTCTTCCCAGATCTTCCTTTGTTAGACTTTCAAAGATACACTACCCTCTAAAGTGGCTGAAAAAGCCCCCAGCTTACCCCAAGTTCCATGCTCTCATCTACACATTTACTCCTTGCCAATTTTTGGTGGGCTGTTGTATAGCTCTTTGCTTATGCCTTTTTTTTTTCAAATTTGCACCCCCAAATGGATGCCCCACCCTGACATGAGTCTTGGGAAGAAGCATCGACTCCAGCTTTCCTTAGTATTCTAGTCCTTTGTCAGGAACTGAACGGACTTGAGAAGCTTGACCATTAGCTTGCCAGTTTCACAGATGTTGTGCAGGAAGCGGGTGGTCAGTGACTTCCCTACAGCACAACAAGACCTAACGCTTCCTCCTCCTGTCAGTTATCTTCAAGTCCCTCCACACATGTTATAGTTGTCGTGGCTTTGTGACATAGATCCCCCAATATTTGCTCCAGAAGGAGAGGCAGCTTTCAGGCCACTGGCTAGTGCGCCAGCCAGCCCTTCCCTCTAAGCTTCCTTGCAACAAACTTGCTTGAAGAGGAGACTTTCCCCAGATTAAGAAAGGTAGAATGGTGAAGTGATTCATTAATGCTCTCTATATAGCCACTTTCCTGGGTCGCTGGACGCTTCCCAGGAGAAATCAGTGTGACCAGTATGCAGTCTCTTAAATTGCTCCCTCTCCGGTACATTCTTTGACTGAGGATTGAGAATAGAATCTAGTTATTTTTATTGCCTTGGGACCACACCCATAGGTGGCTTGAGGCCCTACTCTAGGCTGGGCCCAGGGGACTCTCTGAGGTGCCGGAGATTCAACTTGGGATGACCACATGCAAGGCCAGGGCCTTCTCCTCAGTGCTAGCTCTCCAATCCAGGGCTTAGGTCTTTTAGACGAGAAGCCTTAAACAATTGGATGACAGATTTCTTGGGGGTGTGTGGGGGAGAAGAGGGAATCCAATGCATGCTTCTGGCAAAGTCTTCGACTCAAAAGAACTAGACTCTGGTCAGTGGGGTGCGTGCCCAGGAAGTGTGCACCAAGCAGACTGGGATTGGTGGGGGGGAAGCAACCTCTGGCCTGAGGTCAAGTTCTTTGTCTTCAGATTACTATAAAGACTGTCTAATGAAAACTGAGCAGGAACTGGCTTCCTTTATGGAACAAGAGTGAGGAACTCCAAGTTGGGTTGTGTGGTCAGTTCCAGAATGGAGGGGGGGGGGCAAAAGTAGGGACTCACAGCCACTCCCCTTCAGAAGGTTGGAGATGACTCCGGAAGGGTCTGTGCCTCCAGAGCTTTCGTAGAACTGGTTTTCCAGGCCCCAGGGGAGGTGAAGAGTCCAGTTGTTAGGGGATTGTCAAGGAAAAAGGACTTTGAGTTCAGGGGCCCATCAGGGCATTTGTTTGGCTAAATATAGATGGTCAAGAGGCCTCCAGGCCTTAGGATTTAAGCTGTGGGCTTCCCCAGTCTGCCCTGGCAGCAGCTCCTTCTGGGTTGCATCCTTTCTGTTCTTTCTGGCTCTAGAACCCCGTATCACCCGAGGGTCACCCCCCGCCCCCCTTCCCTGCCCCTCCACACATGCTACCTGCCCGCCTACTTACTGCAAGACAGGACGGGAATCCCAGACGGACCCCCAGTCTGTGTGTGGGGAGCGTACAGAGATATGAAGGGCCTTTCGCAAGGCCCGGCCTCTTAAGATTGAAGGGCATGTTCCTGAGTTCTGAGAGACAGCGGGAGAGATGCGGGTTCTCTGTGCTGTTCCCTGATTAAGAGCCGCCTTCTTTGACTTCTCCTCCACCCACAAACTCCAGGGTATACAACAGTCCCCGGCACCCCCACTAGGCTCTGGGCCAAATTGGAAGTGGACAATAGTTGTGTAGGTGAGGGCTGAGCTCCTGATGGGGCCTCATTTCCATTTTGGGTTCCAGGGCTCTGGGGTTATTGAGGAATGCATGGGAGGAAAGCTCATTCTCTGACTTCTAGCTTCTTTCTTTTCTCTGGCATATAATCCCCTCCCCCCAACGCTCCAAGTTCCCCTGGGATCAGTGCTGACAGTCTGTAAGCTCTGAATTCTTTCGGAATCTTCTGGGACTTTCAGCTCCCGGGTTGGGGGGGTGTGTGTGTGGGCGGGGGAGAGGCAGACTCTGATGGCTGCCTCAATATCCATTCTCACAGTTCTTCTTACACTCAGAACCTAAGCTCTAGGGCGGCGGTATGGAGTTATGCAGCAGTGAGCAAACCGTGGGGTGGATCCAGCCTACTAGCCTCTCTGAGATGGAAATCAGGAAGGCGACAGACACATGGGCAAAAACAGAAAAAACACTGATTCTCTGTCTCTGAGTTCTCCTCTGTGTCTGGGGAGGGAAGTGTGTGTGTGTGTGTGGGGGGATGAGTGGGTGTCTCACTTTTAGCCAGCAGTAAGATCCCCAATGGGCGCCCTGCACTCACCTACCTGGAGCCCTCCAGGGCAACATCAGAGAAAAAGGTGCCTTCAGGGAGGGAAGCCTCAGTCCAAGTAATTCCTCTCTGAAGTCCTCCAGCTAAGGACTTCCTCCCTGGGGGGGTGGGGGGGTTTGAGGATGGTGAGCAAGACCCCAGAGTGCCATGGCAACGACGGAGCAGACAGAGCGTGAGAAACAGAGTCGGGGATGCTCAGAGGAAAGAACCCCCTTCCCATGTTTCCCTTTGCCTGGTTGATATGACTTTCTTGGGTGGGGGGCCCATTTTCTGTTTGTAAGGCTCATGCAGCCGCAGATGGGGAGAGGGGACGTGGCAGGATGTGCGGTGGAATCCCAGAGGCCCTGGTCCGCGCTTGGGGGTGTTCAATGGTGGAGGGAAGAAGCATCTCTGGGTTTGGATTCAGACTATCGATCTCGTGGGGTTTTTTTTTGGGGGGGGTGGTATTGGCCCCTGGGGTTGGAGGTTCAATGCAAGGGCCTGAGGTCTAACACCCCATGCCCCACTGCCCTGGCGGTTCTCAGGGACTCCCCCCATCCCAGAGCTGCAGCCGGATCTGCTGGGAGTTCCTAAGTTACTGGGGCTGGGGGTGGGGTGTCCAACTGAGGTTGGCCATGTGACAAGGCCAGGACTTTCACTCCTGTACTCTCTGGCACCCCTGTGTTTTCTTGACTCTAAGAAATGGGGTGGGGGGGTTGTATCTGGTTACAATCTTAAGGCTCTTTCAGGTCTCGGAGGGTACATGATGACACCCCTTCCTACCCCACCTTTGCTATGAATTTTTTTTCTCTGTATCCTCTTACTTCAATCGGAGCGTGGGAAGGCCGTGTATTCTGGACCGATGATTCTTGGTTCTTGCTGGATATGGAATCCAAGCTCTCGCCCGGATGTCCTATTTGATGGGTTAGTAGAATGAGGAACAGCAAGGCTGAATGGGGCACCTTGGAGGCAGTGTCTTGGCACGAGGTGGTCTGGTCCAGTACTCTGTTCTTCTTTCCTTCCTTCTCTCTTTCCTCTCTCCTTCCTCTGCTCTCCTGAGATAACTGCTCAGACGGGCCGGCTTTGCTCTGCTTTGCTCTCTCCTAACCTTTTAAGGTGCTGAGCACGATACAAGGGGCAGTGGCAGAAGTGAAAATCCTATGCAGGGTCCTTCACTCTTAACTTAGTGGCCCTGAGTTGCAGAACTCCGCCCAGTGTCAAGCTGACTTCCAGGGGGAAACTCCTGGAAAGCCCAGCCCTTTGCAAATGCTATTTTCCTGGGGCTCTTTTGTCCCTTCCTGGATTGCAGATCGGGAACAAGGAAGCCCGGGGCCCAGCAGGCCATGAGCCTGCACGTTCCAGGTTTCTCTTTGGCTGTGGTAATTGCAAACGGCTCAGGTCTAGCCAGCTTTAAGGAAAGAGAAAAAGGAAGAGAAATGCTCATTCACGAGCTCCTCTTTGGGACGGGAGTGGGAGCACAGGCCTGGCACACAGGAGGCTGGGCTTGGACCCCCAGTACCAGGCAGGGCTGTGAGCAGACCCCCCCACGCATAGCACTGGGAGTAGTCAACCCCCCCGCCCTGGCCCAGCACTGCCACGGGTGTCCCTGTGTCCCCCAAACCAGAATCCGCTCTCTTGCCCCACCAACTTATTTTTCTTCTTTGTAGTTTCACGGTCGGGGTTGCGGGGGGGTGATCGTGAACTTTTTTACTGCCACAAAACTGTTTTATTGCTTCCAGGTTAGTATAGTGGAAGCTGTTAGGATGCTCCTGGGGTAGCCCAGTGAGGGGTTGACCTCTCTGCTGACCCTCTTCCCCCACTCAGCCTAGCCTGAGAGTTGGGTTAAGCCCTATAGTGCAGCTGGAGACAGGACTGCGTGCCCATTGTTGTGGGGTCATCCCCCACTCCTCCCTGGCCTGTGTCAAACTTTGCGGGCACTAACGCCCCAGTCCCATCCTGCTCTGAGTGCCAAGGAAATCACCCGTACTGGGTTCTTTAGAGGTTGGACAAATAGACAAAGATCAGACAAAGCGCAAGAGAACTCGTGAGAAATATGCCTGGAACATTATCCAACATTACATAAGGAAAAGGCACTCAAGCTAAGGACAGGGCGGGCTAAATTTCTTGTTGGACTAAATCATATCAATAGTGCCATTGGCACTATTAGGCTAGTGCCATTCTTATTTTGGTTGCCCTGCCAAGATACACCCGTTAGTAAAAACTTGTAATGTCAGGAGAGATATGATGGCTAAAAAAGCTTCAGGAGTTTTCTCCGTGTTAGTGTTATGTAATACCTCTTCAGCACGGCTGGTCAGGGCTTTCATGTTCCCCCATGTGGGGATTGTTGCTTGCCATGTTGCCGGAAGGCGTCTGTGTCGAGGAGGTCTGTTCTGGTCCAGAGCCTGATGGCTGACCCGGAGCCTCTTTATCCCATTCTGCAGTTTTTTCATTTTCCGTCTCTTTTTGTGATTCATTGAGAAGCTTCATTCTTTTGTTAGGACACCAAAAATGATCCATATCTGTGGAAATAAAAGGAAAAACCTTCATACCAATTGCGCATATGTTCCCCTCTCTCCTGTGCCATAGAGACCCAGAAGTATAGAGTCCCTGGCTTACAAACATCATCTTTATCTTTTGTGTTTGTTTGGGTGGTGCATACCTGGAAGTGCTCAGGGATCACTTCTGGAGGGGATGAGGGGGGATCCTATGGGATGCTGGGGATCAAACCCAGGTCGGCCTTGAGCAAGGCAAGCATCTTTCCCACTGCCTTATCTCTTCAGCCCCAATTTCTTTCCTTTTTTCATATTTTTCCCACTTAAAAAAAATTGGGGAATAGAAAAAAAAAATAGGTAAAACTGTACAAGTGAAGTGCAGACCCACTAAATTTGTAGCCAGTGACAGAGCCGACAGGGTGAGGGGAGGGGGGTGGGTCGGGGAGGAGGCTGTTCAGCCTCAGAGGTTGCCTTGCCTCTGTGATTCTTTGCGGGTAAACTGCACAAGCAGGTTCAAGCTTTGTGCACTGCTATCCCTTCTCTTTCCACTCCCAAATTTTGGAGGACCTTCTGGGATGAGGAAAAGCTAAAACAGTCCAGACTGGAACTTAGAGGTTTGTGGGAGGGGGGAAGTGACGGCCTTTTGGGGAGAAGCATCCCCTAGTACCTTGAGGGGAACCCTGAACACAGTCTCAACTGAGCAGCGTGCAGGGCCGGCTAAACAGGGCAGAGGGTGGCTGCCCGGTCCCACCCTCTCCCCTAGCCTTTCTGCTCTTCCTCGCTATTCTAAATCCCCTCCTAAGGGCATTTCTCTACCACTCTCCAGACCCCGCAGCTCGTGTCCATTTTATGCCCCTCAACTTTTTTTCCAGCGTTTCCTGGAAGACCACACGACTGTGTACGTGACGTCTTGTGGCTCAGGCTCTACCGAGGGTCGAAACCAGCCCCTCTGGAGTGCCTCTCCTTGAAGCTGTTCTCCAACCCCAGCCGGTGGTCATGCCCTTCCACACAGAAGCATTTGTCTTAGCCAATAAAGCCCTTCTTTATTTTTTGGGGGGGGGAACGGGACAGGGAAGAAGAGGGGAAGAGCCATTCCCAGCAGTGCTCAGGGCTGACTCTTGGCTCTGCGCTCAGGGATCACTCCTGGTGCGTGTAGGGACCTTATGGGGTGCCTGGGAATCGAGCCTGGGTGAGCTGTGTGCAAGACAAGCGCTCTCCCCACTGTCCTATCTAAGGCCCCTCTTTTCTATGCAATTGTTCCTCTGCTTTTGCAACGACAATGCTTAAAAGACAAGAGATGGAAAAAAGTTACTATGAAGGTGTTTTTTAAAAGTTACTTTGAGGCCACCCCCAACAGTGCTCAGGGCTCAGGGAACTCTATGGGGTGCTGGGGATCAAAGCCGAGCCAGCCTCATGCTGGGCCAGCACCTTCCCTGTGGGACTATTGTCCTGGCTCTCTGAGGAAAGAGTTCTGTATCTCAACTGTGGGAATGGCCACGTGGATCTGCCCACGTGACAAAACTGCCACTGAACTTTACTTGTCATCTGTTTTAACACAGAAACATGTTTTCCCTGTCCAAAGGTGGGTGCAGGGCTTGGAAATGCAGAGAGTGTTTGGTCCTGGATTAATAATATTGTTAACACTAGCAATGTGCTGCTTTGGAGAACGTCTCTGGGTCTGTAAACTCTAATCCCTGAAGGTGGGGGGCAAGAATATATGATAACTCTGTACTAAGTTGACGGATTTCTTGTGAGTTTAGAAATATTTGAGAAGAGAATATATTAAAGGAAAACAAGATGTATTTTTGAGATTTTCGTGTCATGTGTTGTAAGTTCACAAAGCGTGGGGGCTGTGACATGGGCATTCGTGACCGAGAGCCGCCTCCCGCCCTCCCCAGGCCTCCCCAACAGAGAGACACAGAGACGGGGGCCACAGCCTGATGGTGAAAATTGCCCGTTTCACACAGAGTTGCTCGAATCCTTCTGAACATCTGAAGGGGTCAGAGGTACAGCACTGCATGTCCGTGTGATAGATCGTTTGCAGAGGGAAAACATCCCAGGAGAGGCAATTCTCTGGGGGAAGATTAACTCAAGGTGATGCTCTGTCTCCCAGGGACATCTATAGTGCTTTTCTCATTTTGTTGTTGTTATTGTTTTGTTTTTTGCCTTGGGTCACACCCAGCAATGTTGAGGGGTTACTCTTGGCTCTTCACTCAGGAATTACTCCTGGCAGTATTGGGGAACCATATGGGATGATGGGTATTGAACCCAGGCCTGCTGCATGCAAGGCAAACACCTACCCGTTGTACTATCGCTCTGGCCCCTCTTTCCCGCTGGTCATATATATGAAACAGTTAAGTCAAACAATCAAACAATTAAGTCCACTTCTTATCAATACTTGCAGTTGTTTGGATAAAAACAGAGATAAAGATCCCAAACTTAGTTCTCTGGGCTCTGAGAGCAAGGAAGGCTTTTACTGTAAATCCCAGCTTGTCCTTCCCCATGGGCATCCTGTCTTATACATGTTATACAAGTCATAACAACTTGTATCAGGACCATGCATTTATGCTTTCTACACTGTGCCATTTAGATGCTGGGGTAGCTTTGCCATTTGCCCTGGATCCATCCCTTTTGAGGTGTTAGGAATTATGACAACTGAAGCCTTAGTCAAGTAATTATGATGGATGCCCAGGAGTAGATAGATTTCAGTCAATCAACTCCCGAATATTAGGAGCACAGCATTAACGGTCTTTCTGTGTTTAAGCAAAGAACAACAGTGTTCTATAGTAAAATATGAAAAGTCCCTAGGGGAAATAGAAAAGCAGGTAATACACTACAGATACAAAATCCAGAATTACCAGAAAGTTGGGGTTTATAAGCAACCGAAACAGACTTGTGGAACTGTGACAATGAGAAATAAAATACAAAGGAAAGGTTAAAGATAAGCTTGTGGGATTAGGGATGTTCACAAGAGCAGTGTAAGCCTCTCAGGGAGGAGAAAAAGGGCCAATTCACTGATGAAGCCTAAAACACTTACGGTTAATATCCAACAAATCCAACAACGTGTGGCTTATCTAAACTGCAGCAAAGACGTCTTTTGTATGCATACATAATTTTGTCACCTCCAGCTGACAGTCATCTTTATAATTTTTTGCATGTCTCAGTACATACACATATGAACAACTCCCAAATGGAACTTTCTGGGTAGAGAATCTCTTTATTTAAAACCATTTGGGGGGCTGGAGTGAGAGTACCTCAGGTAGGGCGTTTGTCTTGCACGCAGCCCACACAGGTTCGATCCTCAGCATCCCATATGGTCCTTCCGTGCACTGCCAGGAGTAAATCCTGAGTACAGAGCCAGAAGTAACCTCTGAACATCATCGGATGTGACCCCCAAAAGACAAACAAAAAATCCATTTGGGGGCCTGAAGGGCGGTTTGGTTGGCAAAAGATAGCTGTTGGCATGCCTGAGGCCATGAAGCTGATCCCCCAAAGCCACCCACATACACCAGGATAACAGCAGGCAACTCTGTGGTCTGGGACCCCGCCCCCATGCCCACCGCACCATGAGACCATGTGATTCCCAGAGCACAACCAGGTATGTGTGAACACAGCAACCAAAGACACGCAGCCTCTGGGGCTGGAGTGATAGCACAGCGGGAAGGGCGTTTCCCTTGCACGCGGCCGACCGGGGTTCGAATCCCAGCATCCCATATGGTCCCCTGGGCACCGCCAGGGCTAATTCCTGAGTGCATGAGCCAGGAGTGACCCCTGTGCATTGCTGGGTGTGACCCAAAAAACAAAGAAAAAAGACACGCAGCCTCTACCACATGTGCGTGAGCACCACACTGGGATGGTGTAGGGACTTAACACTCGCACTTTCCCCTTCCAAAGATTTTCAACCCATTTGCGGTTTCTGTCCAATTGTGGCTCTAGGCTAAATATCACTTTTTTCTTCAATATGCCAGTTCTCAGAAACCACCTTGCACGCAGTGAATGAAACTCCGGCACTGCGGTTCAGTGGTCTATTACCAAAAGCACTGCAGGTGATTTTTTTTTTTTCTGGGGGGAGAGGGGAGTGCACCCAGCAATGCTCACCCACTGCTCCCCACTCCGCCTGGATCAAACCAGCATCAGCCATTTGCAGGGCAACAGTCTGAATCCCTGTACTTGCTCCCAGGACCCAGTGCTAAATATCTTATACATTAGTAGATAAAACATTAAGAACCATAGAATATTGACTCAAGTGCATAAAACATTTAGTGGTGCCATGAAGAGGCTTGGGTCGGGTGTACTTGTAAATCAAGAGTGGAAAGACCTTTACTAACTCCATTTAGTTTGCCCACAGCAAACTTTTTCATGGGAGAAATGTCAGTCCCTGTGCCTGAATCAATGAGCCTCTGCTTTCAGCGCTTGGCCTAGGGCTTAGAAAATCGGGCCAGACACTCAACACCTTTATTGCAAACCACAACACCTAATCAGAGAGAGAGAACAAAAGGGAATACCCTGCCATAGTGGCAGTGTGGGGTGGGGAGAGACGGGACTGGGGAGGGTGGGAGAGATGCTGGGTTTACTGGTGGTAGAGAATGGGCACTGGTGAAGGGATGGATTCTCGAACTTTGTATGGGGGAAACATGAGCACAGTAATGTATAATTCATTTCAATTCTTTTTTTTTTTTTTTTGCTTTTTGGGTCACACCCAGCGATGCTCAGGGGTTACTCCTGGCTTTGCACTCAAGAATTACTCCTGGCGGTGCTTGGGGGACCATATGGGATGCCGGGGATCGAACCCGGGTCGGCCGAGTGCAAGGCAAACGCCTTACCCGCTGGGCTATCGCTCCGGCCCCCTCATTTCAATTCTTAATGTAATTTTATTAGATCAATAAAGTCCAGATGACAAAATAAAAAAAAATCTAAAAAAAAATTAATTAATTTAAAAAAAAGAAAGAAAAAAAAAAGAAAATCGGGCCAGATAGTACAGCAGGTAGAGCGTTTGCCTTGCATGCGGTCAACCTGGGTTCAATTCCTGGCATCCTACATGCCTACATGGTCCCTCATGCACCCCCCCCCCAGGAGTAATTCCTGAGCCAGGAGTAACTCCTAGGCATTGCTGGGTGTGATCCAAAAAGAAAAAAAAAAGATCTAAGAGAGTAAGACCCAGAAGAAAAGCAGAAAAACAAAGCAGACAGAAGGGCCTGGAGCTATAGCTATAGGTAGGGCATTTATTTGTCTTGCATGCAGCCCATCCAGGTTCCATTCCCAGCATGCAATATGGTGCCTTGAGCACTGCCAGGATGGATTCCTGAGTGCAGAGCCAGGAGCAACCTCATAGAACTGTTGGGTGTACATACTGTACATACCAAACAAACAAACAAAAAAACCCACAAACACAAATACTTGCTAGTAAGGGGGCAGGGGAAAAGCCACTGCAATCTCAATGCCTTGGGCCGGAATGATAGCACAGCAGGTGGGGCATTTGCCTTGCATACAGCCCACCTGGGTTCAAAAACCCAACATGCCAATACCATCCCCCAAGCACCACCAGGAGTAATTCCTGAGTGCAGAGCTAGGACTAACCCTTGAGCATCACTGGGTGTGACCCAAAATGGAAATAATAAGAAGGGGATATAATGCCTAGATGAGGGGCTGACTGACAGGAGGCGGCTGATTCGTTTACACAGAGGAAGGGTAGCCATGGCCTCGAGACAAGGCATGCCTGATCCTCCCCAAGTCCGGCCCGCCCTCCTGCGGCCCCCTATGGCGGTGATGTCATCAGCCCATGCTGGCACCCAGGGGTTGGTCCCAGGAGGTTTGGACCTGGCGGGTGGCAGGAGCATGCAAGGGACGAGGCCTGCAGGACCACGCCGTGCTGAGGCCTCGGGGCCATGCGGCCACCTGCATGCAGAGTATGTGATCAGCTCCCTGAGCTGTCCTTGCTGCCCTCCAGGTGACCACCCGGCCGTTGTTTTTGTTTGGGAGATCTAGAACTTAAGTTCTAGATTTGTCAAAGAACACATGATACTTGAGTTGAGGTTTTTTTTTTTTTGGGGGGGGGGTTACCCCCGGCGATGCTCAGGCCAAGCACTCTGGAGTTACTCCTGGAGGAGCTCAGGGAAACACAGGGGATGCCAGGGATCAAACCCAGGTCGTGGGCATGCAAGGCAAACGCCCTCTCCGCTGTACTATCACCCCATCCCTCCTCCCCCCTCACCCCAATCTATGCCCTCTGCTCAGGGATCACTGAAAAAAAAAAAAAAACCTGTGCGGTCCAGACTTCATGCTGGTTTGGGTGCGCCTGGTTTTGCCTCACCCTGCAGTGGGGGACCATGCGCTGTTGTGAACCTACTGCCAGGTTTCCTGCCTTTAAGTCATCCATTGAACTATCTGGCCCCAGGATTTGTTGGTAGGACGGTTCACCATTCACTTTCTTTTTCCTTCCTGTTTTGAAGAGTCACCAGTGTTCCTCTAGGAAGCCACTCATGTTGACATTTTGTTGTTATTTTGGGGCTACACCTGGCAATGGTGTAGCCTCACCCAAGTAATCCACAGAGGTGACCCTAAAGCCAAAATAGCACCCAAACTAGTGGCCTGTGAGCTAGGATGGCAGGTAAGGGGCTGGCCTTGCTCACCGCCCAGCCAGATTTGATGCCCCAGGAGTGATCCCTAAGCAGTTAGGGAGGCCTGAGCGCCAACACCAGCCCCTCCCCGAAAATAAAAAGTCATTCTATGCTGCAGTAGAAGAGCCACGATATAAAGCAGACGGTTCCTGAGGACAGCCACACGCAGGTGGTTCCTAAGTCGCTGCAAAGGGTTCAGGGACATGTATGGGTGGGAACTCTGTAGGAAACTTCGATCTGCGTGCAATGTGCAGTAACGTAGTACAGCCCCAACGTGCATCCCACAGCACCGAACACCATGCCGTTCAAGACTCAAGACCTGTTTCTGGAATTTGCCACTAAGTATTTTCACACCACACTTTTTTTTTTTTTTAAGTTTTGGGGCCATACCTGGCGATGCTCAGGGGTTATTCCTAGCTTTGCACTGCATTTTTCTTGGCAGTGCTCAGGGGACCATATAGGATGCTGGGAGATCAAACCAGTATCAGTTGCATGTGAAGCAAGTGCCTTACCCACTGTACAATCTCTCCAGCCCTTCACCTTTATATTTTTTAAATTTGTTTCGGGGCCACATCTGGTGATTCTCAGGTGTTACTCTTGGCTTTGTGCTCAGCAATTACTCCTGGTGGTGCTCAGGGGACCCTATGATCCAAATCGCCCCTTCCTACAGGGTCCCCATCCATACATACACAAACACCCCTGAGCCCTTAAAGCCTTAGAAACCATCCCCGTTCATACTGGCATTATGAATATTTTGCAGTGTATTATGAGTCTTCTATTTAGGTATATGTATGGGATGCTGGGGATCAAAGCCATGTTGGCTGCGTGCAAGGCAAGCGTCCTACCAGCTGTACTATCTCTCCAGCCCCTCCTCACACCATTATTTATTTATTTGCTTTTTTGGGTCACACCTGGCGATGCACAGGGGTTACTCCTGGCTCATGCACTCAGGAATTACTCCTGGTTGTGCTGGGGGGGGTGGCATAGGGAATGCTGAGAATCGAACCCGGGTCACCGTGTGCAAGGCAAATGCCCTACCGGCTCTGCTATTGCTCCAGCCCCTCACATCACATGTTACTGAACCCGGAGAAGCATACCCAACTGCAGGAAGGGAAGGCTGGAAAGAGCACAGTGGGGAAGGCATTTGGCTTGCAGGCGGCCAGTCTGGATTCTCTCTCCCCAGCACCACATCGGGTCCCTTATCCTCACCTGAGCAAGCCCTGAACATGGCTGGGGTGGCCCCAAGAAAGTCACTTGCAGGAAGGGAGATGGCTGTACTTGCGATTCTTTTGTTAAGCCTTTGAGGATTCTTCTCCTCTCTGGGGGAGTTCACGAGGGAACGCATGTCAGGCTTCCCTCTTCCCCCTCACCCTCCCTGGTACCCACGCTGTGTGTGTTAGTGCCCTTGTGTCCTCACCTGGTATCTGTTGCCCTGTGTCACGCATGAACCAGCGTTTCTGGAGAACAGTCTCTGCTCATGGAAACGTTGAGTCTTTTCTGCACACGTTGTTCTCTACAGCTCCTTCTCTGGGGACAAGTGACTGTTGCTGAAAGAATGGAGTAAAGGACTGAAGCCACTCAGAGCCCCCCACTGCCGTGGCCTCCGGTGTCCCCGCAGGAGCGTGTGACCTGAGTTAGGTGCTTGCTGCTCCGTTTCCTTCTCCTGCCCAGGGCCTGTCCATGTCTCCTACAGTGAGAGGTCATGGCCATTGGGATAATAGTCCTAGTGCCTAGGATAAACAAATTTTTTTTTTTTTTGGCTTTTTGGTCACACACGTCAATGCTCAGGGGTTATTCCTGACTCTGCATTAAGGTATTACTCCTGGTGGTGCTCAGGGGACCATATGGGATGCTGGGGATAGAACCCGGGTCGGGCGCATGCAAGGCAAACGCCCTACCCGCTGTACTAACGCTCCAGACCAGGCAAGTTCTTTTAAATTGACATTATTTCTAAAAAGATTTTTTCCATCCCATTCCCACACAAATATTACTCTTCTGGCAATATAAAAATGAAGCCTTTTTTGGATGGGCATTCCAGTTCCAGCTGATGGGCCTGGGGGTCTGTGGGACTCCGTTAGGGATTCTTGGCTGTGCTGGTGGTTCAGCATGAGGCCCCAGCTCGCTGTGAAAAGCCCTTGCTCTTGACCTTTCTCAGGAGGCTGCTCAGGGTCCTGTCTGTGCTTCTTTCTTATTTGGCCCCGCCTAGAGCCTGCTGCTTGCTCTGTTATTTATTTATTTATCTATTTATTTATTTTGGTCTTTGGGTCACACCCAAACTGAAGTGATAGCACTGCAGGTAGGGTGTTTGCCTTGCATGTGGCCGACCTGGGTTCGATTCCTCTGTCCCTCTCAGAAAGGCCGGCAAGCTACCGAGTATCTCTCCCACATGGTGGAGACTGGCAAGCTACCTTTGGAGTGTTCAATATGCCAAAAACAGTAACAAGTCTCACAATGGAGATGTTACTGATCCCCACTCAAGCAAATCGATGAACAACGGGATGACAGTGCTACAATGCTACAGTGGGTCACACCCAGCGATGCACAGCGGTTACTCCTGGCTCTATACTCGGGAATTACTCCTGGTGGAGCTCGGGGGACCACAGGGGATGCTGGGAATTGAACCCGGGTTGGCCGCGTGCAAGGCAAACCCCTACCCGCTGTGCTATCACTCCAGCCCTGAAAATATTCCCCCCCCCCGCCGCCGAAACAACGAATCTCCTGGCATGAACGACCATGAACAATGCCCTGTTTTTCTTTCAGGCATTTGGCGGCTGACAGCAAAATGAAAAAGGAAAAGAATCGGAGTCACCGGTGGTGGCGGGGACTGTCCAAGACCCTGTCCGATGGCCGAGAACCCGCGTCTCCCGCAGGCTCCAGCATCTTCGGGGGGGGAGGGGGGGGGCAGCGAGAGTCCAGACGGTTCCCGATGCGCCGGGATGGCCGAATATTCTTCAGGTTACGAGCTTGCTCGTCACACAACGACCGACACTGAGACGCCCAAGGGACATGCCTTCCACATTCTGGAACCTTCGCCCACTACCACCGCCCCGCCCCCGCCCCGAAGCTGCCCCCCAGGTCCCCGCGCTGCCCCGGTACTCAGGAATTCACCTTCCGAACAAAGGAATGGGCGGTGGATCTGAACTCACCCCGCGCGGGTGTAGACGGTGGGGCAAAGAGCCTTGTCGCCGCGCCACTGAGCAGGGGGACCCAGTGCGATTCGGGGCTCCACCCTGAGGTGCCCGGACTGCCCGCACCTGCGCCTCGTGTAGTCGCACTAGCGAGCATGACCAACCAATAGCCGCCAGTCAGCGCAGCTCGCCTGGCACCTGACCAGTGACATCACTTCCGCTTCCTGTCAGGTCAGGGGGCGGGGCTGTCGGGCCCACATGTCAGTTTCCGGAAGAGGGTTTTTTATATGATGGATTTCGAAACTGTAAACATAGAACCCAGGCCTGCTCTTTATTTATTTATTTATTTATTTTTGAGTCACACCCAGAAATGCTCAGGGGTTCCTCTGGGCTCAGCACTCAGGAATCACTCCTGGCGGTGCTCAGGGGATTAAGGGATGCTGGGGATTAAGTCTTGGTTGGCCGCATACAAGACAAATGCCCTACCCGCTGCTCTATAGCTCGTCCCTCTTGCTTTTTAAATTTTTTTAAATTTAAGTGTACTGGGGCTGGAGTGATAGCACAGCGGGTAGGGCGTTTGCCTTGCACGCGGCCAACCCGGGTTCGATTCCCAGCGTCACATATGGTCCCCTGAGCGCCGCCAGGGATGATTCCTGAGTGCAGAGCCAGGAGTAACCCCTGTGCAGAGCCAGGTGTGACCCAAAAAGCAAAAAATAAATAAATAATAAATAAATAAATTTAAGTGTACTGCTGGAGCGATAGCACAGCAGTAGGGTGTTCGCCTTTCACGAGGCCGACCCATGTTCAATTCCTCCGTCCCTCTCGGAGAGCCCGGCAAGCTACCAAGAGTATCCCGCCCGCACAGCAGAGCCTGGCAAGCTACCCGTGGCATATTGGATATGCCAAAAACAGTAACAAGTCTCACAATGAGAGATGTTACTGGTGCCCGCTCGAACAAATCGATGAGTAACGGGGTGACGGTAGGTGTACTGCTATTTATTCAGTCATTGATTAAGCTGATTGAATTGGGCATGAGCTCCACATTACCTTTTTTTAGTTTTTTTTAAATTGAATATTCGTGAGATAGATCACCACAAAGCTGTTCATAATCGGGTTTCAGTCACACAATGATCCAGCACCCCTACCTCCACTTGTGTACATTTTCCACCTAAGACCGAAACTCGGGGCTGGAGTCATAGCACAGTGGGTAGGGAGTTTCTCTTGCACACGGCGAACCCGGGTTTGATTCCCAGCATCATATATGGTTCCCTGAGCACTGCCAGGAGTGATTCCTGAATGTAGATCCAGGAGCAACCCCTGAGCATTGCTGGGTGGGATCCAGAAAGCAAAAAACAAACAAACAACAAAAACCCAAACTTGGCGGACCTAAATTTCCGTTTCCCCTATCAGAAAGTTCCGACTTCTCAGAAAATGATATCAACCTGGACAGATAAACCGACTCTTGGGCAACAGCCTATCAGAATAGAGAGCATCGACAGTGGCGCTCAGCCAGGTAGAGGTGGCCAGTGGAAACAAGTAATGGGACAGGACTGGGACCAAAATTGGAAACATACTGTTAGTTCCTGGGAGAATGCTGTTATGTAACCAAACCTAGACTCCACGGTGTTAGATGAGACTCTGACCCTAGCTCGAGCTAGCCTTGCATTTGCATCCTCGCATCTAGTCTGGTCAACGTGCGAGCAAAACTCCCTTCCCTGGTCTTAACACCACCACCAATGTCCCCTGTTTCCCTCCCACCATCCCCCAACACCCCACACCCCACCCAAGCCTCCCTCAATGGGAGGCACTTTCCAGGTCTGCTCTTCAAGCCTGTGTTCATCCTCAAAGCTTTGCTTCATCCTATTGCTTTGCTTTTTCCACTCTGGAGAAGCCCTCTCGTCCTTTTCCTTCACTCCCCTCATGTCTCTTTCTAAATAAATTTCAATGATTTTTTTTTTTGTTTCATTTGCGGGGCGGTCACACCCAACCTTAGGTCGGCTGAGTTTCGGTCTTTTTTTTTTTTTTTTTTTGCTTTTTGGATACCACCAGGCAATGCTCGGGGGTTACTCCTGGCTCTGCACTCAGGAATCACTCCTGGCAGTGCTCAGGGAATCCTATGGAATGCCCTGGTTAGGCAGCATTCAAGGCAAACATCCTACCCGCTGTACTATTGCTCTCACCCATTTTAATAAAAATGATCTTGCTTTGGGGTCAGAGCAATAGTACTACAATGCGTAGGATTTTTTCCTTGCAGGCATCTGGCCTAGGCTCATCCTTGGCATCGCATATGGTCCAGAGTCTGCCAGGAATGATCCCTGAGCACAGATCCAGAACCGAGACCTATGCACGGGTGTGGTCTGAAACAAAAAATTATCTTGCTTCACACACACACACACACACACACACACACACACACACACACACACACACACACAAGACACAGCTGACTTTTAGATTGTTTTGGTTTTAGGGCCACAGACCCAATTTCTTTTGTGCCCCCAGCAGTGCTCTGGGGGCACAACAGAAACTTTCTGTTTTTTTTTTTTTTTTTTTTTGCTTTTTGGGTCACACCTGGCGATGCACAGGGGTTACTCCTGGCTCTGCACTCAGGAATTACTTCTGGCGGTGCTCAGGGGACCCTATGGGATGCCAGGGATCGAACCCGGGTCGGCCGCATGCAAGGCAAACGCCCAACCTGCTGTGCTATCGCTCCAGCCCCAGAACAGCAGAAACTTTCTGAACCCAGAATCCAAAACTTTCTAGTGCAAAGCATGTGCTTTAGTTCTCTCCTCTGTCCGCTTGAGCCATTCTTGTAGAACTTTCAAGAATAATTTTTTTTCTTTTTTGGGGGGGGTTACACCCAGCGGTGCTCAGGGGTTACTCCTGGCTCTGCACTCACTCCTGGCGGTGCTTGGGTGACCATATGGAATGCTGGGAATCAAACCCTGGTTGGCCACGTGCAAGGCAAACGCCCTGCTATCGCTCCAGCCCCCTCAAGAATAAATTTTAAAATCATCCCAGTAGTAGTAATTCTTCCAGAAGATTAAAAGATTAAAAGTAATTTAATAGTTTATATATATATATATATATATATATATATATATATACAAAACTAGCGATTTGGAGGAATTAAGACTTTCCACAATCTTATTCACTATGAATTCATTTGTGAAGACTTTCCTGCAGTTTCACATACTTTTTTTGCATTTTGGGTCACAGCCAGCAATGCTCAGAGATTACTCCTGGCTCTGCACTCAAGAATTACTCCTGGCGGTGCTCGGGGACCCTATGGGATGCTGGGAATCAAACCTGGGTCGGCTGCATGCAAGGCAAATGCCCTACCTGCTCTGCTATTGCACCAGCCCCCACATACATTTTTTTATTGAATTATTGTAGCACTGTAGCACTGTCATCCCATTGTTCATCGATTTGCTCGAGTGGGCACCAGTAACGTCTCCATTGTGAGACTTGTTACTGTTTTTGGCATATCGAATACACCACAGGGAACTTGTCATGCTCTGCCGTGCAGGTGGGATACTCTTGGTAGCTTGCCAGGCTCTCCAAGAGGGATGGAGGAATTGAACCCGGGTCAGCCGTGTGCAAAGCAAACGCCTTACTGGCTGTGCTATTGCTCTGCCCATTGAATCATTAATTTAAAAAAATTGATTCTGAATACAATGAACTATGGATACAGGCTTCTGTAATGTTTTTCTGCATACATCACACTGAAAAGGCTTTTCTCAGTCTGGAGCTACTACAGTGGGTAGGGCACTTGCTTTGTACACGGCAGATCCGGGTTCAATTCCTAGAATAGAAGCAAAAATATACAAGGGGCTGGAGCAATAGCTCCATAGGGTCCCCAGAGCTTGCCCAACCTCCCTCTGCCCCCACACCCAAAAAAAAGAAAATTTAAAAAGGCTATTCTCCAGTGTAGGTTCCATAATTTACAAGATGTGAAGCCAAAATAAAACCTGACATTTGTCCCTATGAAAGGGATATTCATTCTCCTTGTGAGTTTTCCTCCTGAAGATTTGAGGACTAGCTGAATATTTTCAAAACCCTTGCTCAAACTGAGTGTTCCCATGTTTCTCTTAGCTTGTATAGTATGTATGAGGCCTTTCCCTCAAGGAATTACAAGGTGTTTCTCCACTGTGATCTTTGATGTACATTGAGTAAGAGATCTAAAATGCACAATATGAAGTTAGTATTTTCTGTATTTATCACATGTAAAGTATCTCCAGTGTGAATTCTCAGTTGGCAGATAAAGCAGGAGGACAAGTGCAAACTTTGCCGAGTTCCTTTCATTCACGGTGTGTCTCTCCACTGTGGGTTTGCATTTGTTTTTTGATGTGAAAAAACAACAAAACGGTGTGTAGTCTTTCATACACTTCATGCTAAATATTTTGTTTCTCTCAAGTATGCCTTTTTACATAGCAGTTAAGATTTGAGGACTTTCTATTCTATTTGTTTCTTGTGGGGTGAAGAAACTTCTTGGTTTGACATAGTCTTGTTTATTTATTTATTTTTGCTTTTTGGGTCACAACTGGTGATATACAGGGGTTACTCCTGGCTCTGCACTCAGGAATCAGATGGGATGCTAGGAATTGAACCTGGGTTGGCTGCGTGCAAGGCAAATGCCCTACCCACTGTGCTATTGCTCCAGCCCCTTGTATATTTATTTTTGCTTCTATTAAAGACATCTCACAGACTGGGTGAAAATATTTGACCACCACTCATCTCATAAACAGTATGCAAATATATTTATTTTTTAATAAAATTTTTTTTTGACTTACCATGAGATAGTTACAAAGCTTTCATGATTTTTAGTCATACAAACACCCATCCTTCCACCAGTGCACATTTTCCACCAATGATGTTCCCAGCATCCCTCCCGCCCCCCCCCCCACTCCACCCCACTCCCTCTCACAGGCACCTTCCTTCTTACTCTCTCTCTACTTTGGGAACTATGGTTTACAATACAGATACTAAGAGGCCATCATGTTTGGTCCTTAGTTTACTTTCAGGCCATACCTCCCATCCCAAGCGATCTCTCCAATCATTGACTTAGTGATTCCTTCACCATCTCAACTGCCTTTTCCACACCAGATGAGGCAGGCTTCCAAACTGTGGAGTAATCCTCCTGGCCCTTATCTCTGTCCTTGGGTGTTAATCTCATATATTATTATTATTATTATTTTTTTTTGCTTTTTGGATCACACCTGGCGATGCACAGGGGTCACTCCTGGCTCTGCACTCAGGAATTATCCCTTGCCGTGCTCAGGGGACCATATGGGATGCTGGGATTTGAACCCGGGTTGGCCGAGTGCAAGGCAAACGCCCTACCGCTGTGCTATCTCTCCAGCCCCCAAATCTCATATATTATGAGTGCAGTCATTCTGTGTCTGTCCCTCTCTTTCTGACTCATTTCACTCAGCATGATACTCTCTATGTCCATCCATCCATTTATAAGCAAATTTCTTGACTTCATCTTTCCTAACAGCTGCATAGTATTCCCCTGTGTAGATGTACCAAAGTTTCTTTAATCAGCATCTATTCTCGGGCACTTGGGTTGTTTCCAGATTCTGGCTGTTGTGAATGGTGCTGCAATAAACATACAAGTACAGATGTCATTTCTGTGCTTTTTTTTCATCCCCGGGATATATTCCAAGAAGTGGTATTGCTGGGTCACATAGAAACTCAATTTCTTCTAGTTTTTTTAAGAGCTAATATATACATGAGCACATGTAAAACTTAACAATCAACCCCATCAAAAAAATGGGAAGAGGGGGTCAGAGGGATAGAACAATGGGTAGGGAACTTGTCTTACAAGCAGCTGACCCAGGTTCAATCCCCGGCATCCCCCTGGTCCCCTGAGCACTACAGGAGTAATCCCTGAGTGCAGAGTCAGGAGTAAATCCTGAGCACTGATGGGTGTGGCCCCCAAACAAACAAAATGAATGGATAGAGAAATTGTGGCATCTATACCCAACTTAGCTTAAAAAAAAAAAAGCACATAATTTGCTGCTTCATGGATGGACTAGAGAGTATCATGCAAGTGAAGCCAGCCAGGAAAAGGAACATATCTGGAATGATCTCTGTACTATGGAGGATATAAAGAAACATAGTAAGAGAGCAACAAATGGCCAAAGGCAAGATAAATGGAGACTTGGTCCAAGGGCCTGAACTAACCTGGGTGAGATGGGAAAGCCACTAGTGCCGCTCAAGTCTTTCCAGAGCTGATCCTGGGATCAGGGCTTACTCCTGGCTCTACTCGGGACCGTACGGGTGCCAGGAATCAAACTCATGTCAGCTGTGCACAACATAAATGCTCTGCCTGTTGTATTATTGCCCTGGCCCCATAAAACCTATAGCTTTGAGGAGCCCAAGCGCTTGCCCCACATGGTGACACAGGTTTGATCCCTGGCACAGATGGGCCCCCAAGCACTGCCAAGAGTAATTCCTGAGCACAAAGCCTGGGAGAAACTGAGCAATTCCAGGTATGGCCCAACACCCCCCTCCCTGTACCCCCCCCAAAAAAAATCCTTTAGCTTTGATAATACATATAAACAACATTTAGTTGCTCCTGAAAAGTGGGTGTGTGTTTGAAAAGATCGATTTGCTAAGGGAAAAAAAACTCGCAGACTGAATGAAGCGTTTCCCACATTCATTCTCTCCGCGGGGTGGATCCCGCCCTGTGCTCACACCTGTGCCACCCCTTCGCGCCTCCCCACGTTCAGTTCTGGAGTCTCTCTTCATCATGCGTTTTCATGTGGGTGCTGAAGCTAGAGGCCCGAAAGTAGGTTCTCCCGCACTCCGCGCACAGGTAGGGTTTGTCACCGCTGTGCGTCCGCAGGTGATCCCTTAGCTGAGCGGTGATCCGGAAGCGACAGCTACATTTGGGGCACCAGTGAGGCCACTGGTCCCTGTGCATTTTCAGGTGATAGCTGAGATTTGAGGCCTGGATGAAGCTTTTCCCGCACTCGGGGCACTCGAAGGGCCGCTGGCCGCTGTGGGTCTGCAGGTGCCGCTTGAGGTTGGAGAGGCAGGTGAAGTCCTTCCCGCATTCCTTGCAGTGGTGTGGCTTCACGCCTCGGTGGATGCGTTCGTGCTCCACGAGGTGGCAGGAGCGCTTGAAGCCCTTCCCACACGCCTCGCACTTGAAGGGCTTCACGGTGCTGTGCGAGCGCATGTGCAGGTTGAGGCGTATCCTGGTCGGGAAGCACTTCCCACACTGGTCACAGAGACGGGTCTCCGGGTTCCGGGCGGGCTGGTGGGAGGTTGGCGGGGAGGATTTCTCACCTTTGTCTGGATCCTTCCCCGGGAGGGCCGGGATGGAATTGCTATGATGCAGGGAATGTGTCGCTCCTGGCTCCTGACATTCGGAAGGGTTTGTGGAAGCGTGGCACTGGGTGTGACCACAGGAAGCCGAGGCACTTGTTGAACCCCTTCCGTCTCCCTCACCAGTCAAGGCAGATGTCGCTGCAGCCTGTTCAGTGGGCTTCGTCATGGTTTTCCGGTGGGGATGTTTGTCCACCGCTGGTTCCTGCCAGGAGAGTCCCCTTCCCCGCACTCCTGGGGACAGCTGCAGGTGACGGGGTCCTGAAGACGCTCTTGTGATGCGTGTAGCGACCAATATTCCCTTCACTGTGGACATGTCCCTGGTGAAGAGTAAAGTAAGCATCAAATCGGAAAGAAGACAGCCGGAAAGAAGATAGCACAACTGATATTTTTTTTTGCCTCATTTTGATTTTTTTGTTTTTGTTTTGCTTTTTGGGTCACACCTGGCGATGCACAGGGGTTACTCCTGGCTCTGTGCTCGGGAATTACTCCTGGAAGTGCTCAAAGAATCATATGGGATGCTGGGAATCGAACCTGGGTCGGCCGTGTGCAAGGCAAATGCCCTACCCACTGTGTTATCACTCCAGTCCCCCCATTTTGATCCTTATTTATCTTTTTTTTTCATAAAGTTGTTCACAATAATGGATTACATTCAATATTTCGACACCAGTCCCACCACCATTATTCTGAATTTCCCAACACCTCTTAAACCGAATAGGCAGATGCTAGATAATTTATTAGTAGTGCCCGCTATAAATAACATAGGATGTCATGCAGCTTGCAGTCACAAGGTTCCTATAAATCTAAAACTTTAGATAATTCGGGTCTGGATAAATCTCTGCAGTGAGCTGCTGGCTTCTGAGATTCTTTTGTGTGTCTCTGCATCAAGGCCGTTAATGAGCTTAAATAGTGGCCGGAGGCAACTCGTGGGTCCAGAGCCCCATAGGGGCGGGGAGATGGGAATGCAACTGATCTTTACCATCTCAGCCACATAATCCTTCCCCTTACAAGTCTCCCACATCGAATGACAGTATACTTTTCCTGGACCATCTTTAATCTTAAGGATTCATTCGGTAAAAGCTGCTGTTTGTGTGGCTGGAGTGCTCAGTGGGTAGGATGCTTGTTTTACACGCAACCCACCTGGGGTTGAGGTCCTGGCACCCCCTAGAGTCCCTCAAGGCCTGTCAGAGGTGATCACTGGGTCAAGAGGCAGGGGTAAGTCCTGAGCACTGCCAACTTTGGCCGCAAAGGAAAGAGAATCAACTCATGGTTTGGTTTTCTACGTAGGAAAGAGTTCCCCTGAGCATTCTGAAGCACAAGTTTATTTTTGTTTTTTAAATTTATTCTGTTGGGTCAAAACAATAGTACAGCACATAGAGCACTTGCCTTGTACACAGCTGACCCGGGTTCAATTCGCACTACCCCATATTTCCCCCTGATCACCCTAGAAATGATTCCTGAGCACAGAACCAGGAGTAACTCCTCAGCACCACCAGGTATGGTCCAAAAGTAAACAAACAAAATGTCATTCTGTTGACAGTGACTTGGATGCCAGCTAAGGTGGTAGGCTGGGGTTGCCAGCCTGGGTATATGGGGACACTGGTGGAGAGAATGTCACACCAGTGTTGAGGTTGGTCCTTGCTCACTGAATACCTGAAACAACTCTACTATGAAAAATTCTCAACTGTGGGGTTAAAATAAAATTTCAAACAAAATTATTCTGTTCCCTTTTTTTTGTCATATCCAGCAGGACTCAGTGTTTACCACTGGTGTATTGCTAGGGACAGAGTCCCTGCTCTCCCAGATGGAAAACATATGCAGGGACCCCCCCCCTTTTTTTGGAGGGGAGGGTCTTTTTTGGTCACACCCAGCAATGCTGGGGGTAACTCCTGGCTCTGCACTCAGGAATCACTCCTGGCAGTGCTCGGGGAACCCTATGAAATGCCAGGGATCGAACCTGGGTCAGCCTTGTGCAAGGCAAATGCCCTCCCTGCTGTACTATTGCTTCAGCCTGGATCCTTCTGACTATTTCCCCAGCTCAAGTTTTAAGCTCTGAAACATTTCTGAAATGGACATTTCTGAAATCCATCGTTATCAGAATTTCTTGACAGAGGATCTGGAGCCATATGTACAGTGGGTAGGGTGTTTGTCTTGCGTGCGACCACCCAGGTACGATTCCCAGCATCCCATATGGTCCCCCAAGTACCGCCAGGAATAATTCTGAGTGCAGAGCCAGGAGTAACCCCTGTGCATTCCCGGGTGTGACCAAAATGAAAAAGAAAGAAAGAAAGAAAGAAAGAAAGAAAGAAAGAAAGAAAGAAAGAAAGAAAGAAAGAAAGAAAGAAAGAAAGAAAGAAAGAAAAATTTCTTGCCAGAGACAGGACACTGTCCCTTCTAGGACGACTGAAATTAATCTTGACTAGTTACTACTGATCATGCTCAAGTCCAACGAACATGGAGCTCAAGATATTTGCAACACGAAACAACTTACACATCTTACCTTTTTCTGCTTGGATGTTCTCTTTCCAAATTGAATCTGTTTAATTGTGTGAAACTGCAGTTCCACTTCTGGAAAAAAACAAAAAATGTGAAATATAAGGTTCTGCCAAAAAGAAATGCTCCTTTTAGCAAATAAGAAATTCAATTGTATGGCTTATAAGAAATGGCAACAGTGAGGGGCTGGAGCGATAGCACAATGGGTAAAGGGTTTGCCTTGCACACAGCAGACCCGGGTTTGATTCCCAGAATTCCATATGGTTCCCTGAGCACCACCAGGAGTAATTCCTGAATGCATAAGTCAGGAGTAACTGGTGAGTGACCCAAAAAGGAAAAAAAAAAAAAAGAAAGAAAGAAAAAAAGAAAGAAATAACAACAGTGAAATTCATCTATATTGTTTCTAAATTGAATGTGAACATCCAAAAAGCAGAAAATGTCTGAATTTGTTTCGGTAAGAACTTTAGCTTTTTTGGTTTGTTTTGGGGCCACAATTGTTGGACACGGAGCAGGCAGGTGCGACTCCACCTAGCCTGACTCCTGCCCCATGCCTTGTTTTACTTAAATCTTTTTTCTTAAAACCCCGCATCTGGGGCTGGAGTGATAGCACAGCGGGTAGGGTGTTTGCCTTGCACACGGCTGACCAGGGTTCGATTCCCAGCATCCCATATGGTCCCCAAGCATCGCCAGGAGTAATTCCTGAGTGCAGAGCCAGGAGTAATCCCTGGGCATCGCTGGGTGTGACCCAAAAAGAAAAGAAAACCAAAACCAAACAAACAAACAAAACCCTGTTTCTCTCCTCCCCCATATTTGTGAGGGAAGGTCATGTGGACTGAAAACTCAGCCTTGGCAAATAGTTTATAACTGTTATTGGCTGTCTACAGAAGCCACCCAGATGCAAGCAGGGTGAGCAGCCGCCAGAATGTTCTGAAAACATGTCTAGATCACCTATCTGTAACTGCTTGTTTGTATTACTTGAAATTATTTTTTCCTCTGAGTCATGAAACTTGCATTTTCACTTATGTTTTTATTAAAATTCATTAAGGATGGGCTATGATGTAAGCAGATGTAAGCATTGACTATAAAACTTGCAGCTTTTACCTTGTCTTGCTTTGGCCTGCGCGCCTGAGAGCTTGACCCCAGGTAGCTGGCTTGAATAAACTCTGCTTGTGGTTTGCGTTACTGGCTGGACTGTTTATGCATTTTGGAGGGGGAAATTATTGACTCCAGACCCTAACACACCTGGTGAGGGTCAGGGCCTACTCCGGGCTCTGCTTGGGGGACTGTTTAGGGTGCCAGGAATTAAACCCATGTCAGCTGCGTGCAGCGCAAATGCCCTACCCATGTATTATTGCCCTGGCTCCATAAAACCTTTAGCTTTGAGGGGCCAAAGAGATAACACAGCAGGTAAGGAGCTTGCCTCACACATGGCGGTACAGGTTTGATCCCTGGCATAGAGGGGCCCCCAAGCACTGCCAAGACTGATCCCTGAGCACAAAGCCAGGGAGAAACTGAGTACTTCCTGGTGTGGCCCAACAGGCCACCTCCCCCCCGCCAAACAAAACCCATAAGCTTTGATAATACATATCAACATCATTTAGGTTTTGATTTAAAAGTAGACTGCAGAGAAAGCACAGTGAATGGGTGAATGGAGGCTCTTCAGAAAGAACCTGTATCTGATCTCATTATTATTATTCTGAACGTACCTCCCCAACATTCACCAGGGATTTTTATAGACTCACTCACCTTGGAGAATTCCCCGCTCTGCTGTCAAACCTTCTTGTTCCAACAAGAGATCATGGTGGGTTTCAACCTAAGAGTCCATGCATGCACCTATAGGGAAAGGCATATCTGTAGAAACATGTATTTTAAAAGTTGGAACCTTCTGGCTAAGTCTTGTCTTGTTTTGTAAACCATTTGAGCCTTTTCTGCAGGGATTCAAGAGTCACTCCCAGTGGCTCTCAGGAAAGCATGAAGCTCAGCTGCTCCTGATAGGTGCTTGGGGCTCTTTCTCTTCCCCTGGTCCAAACACTATCGGTCTAGTAGAAGCTGTTAATATCATTTCAGAGACAGTGACTTCTCGTCCACTGTGCCACCAGTAGCTGACCCCCTGCGCTGTCCACCAGAACCACAGTTGTTCCTCTCGTGAAAGTGCAGCCTCGGGGCTGGAGCGATAGCACAGTGGGTAGGGCATTTGCTTTGCACGTGGCCCACCCGGGTTTGATTCCCAGCATCCCATATGGTCCCCTGAGCACCGCTAGGGGTGATTCCTGAGTGCATGAGCCAGGAGTAACCCCTGTGCATCGCCAGGTGTGACGCAAAAAAAAAAAAAAAAAAAAAAAGCGCAGCCTCGCCTACTGTCCTGAAGTGCTGGGGTGTCTCCAGCATCACGTTCCTGCAGAGGTCCCTCTGAGAGGTGTCCAGGCATGCCCACTCCACTTGGGCAAATTTCAGTCACTTCACAGAACTTCACCTCGTTCTATGTCATCAAACACATGTGGGATTGAGTCAAATGCCTCTACCCAGATTTGATCCCGGTCACCCCATAGGGTGCCTGGACCATCGCCAGGAGCAACTACTGAGTGCAGGGCCAGGAGTAGCCCCTGAGCACTGCATGGTGTGCTGCACCCCCCCTCCCCCAAATCTAACATTGTTCTTTTTTTTTTCTTTTTGGGTCACACCCGGAGATGCACAGGGGACCTATGGGATGCTGGGAAACAAACCCAGGTAGGCCTTGTGCAAGGCAAATGCCCTACCCCACTGTGCTATTGCTCCAGCCCCTCTAACATTGTTCTTTAGGATTCCCAGTAATCGTTTTCCTTTGTTTTCATTTTGAGGCCGCGCCCAGCAGTTCTGTGGGCTTCTCCTTGCTGAGCTCTGCTAAGGCAAGTGCCCAGAGCAGCTGGACTATTTCTCAGACCCCAGGGGTTTCTTGTTTCTTAATTTGGGGGCCACACCCTACAGGGTTTAACTCCTGGCTCTGTGCTCAGGGGTCACTCCTGGCTGGCAGGCTCAGGGGACTATATGGAGTGCAGGGGATCAAACCCAGGTCCCCTGCCTGCAAGGTAAACACCCATTAGCACTATGGCCCAGGGGCTATTATTATTTGGGGCCACACCTGCAGGGCTTACTCCTGGCTCTGCACTCAGGAATTACTCCCAATGGTGCTCTGGGGACCCTGTATACTGAGATTGAAAGGGAATCTGCAAGTGTACAAGACAAATGCCCCCCCCCCCACCATCTCTCTGTACCCCCCAGGGGCTGTTCTTGTGACAAATATTTGTTGGAAAAGACATTGCCCATTTGCACATTAAAAAAAGGAGCTTCCTGGGGCAGGAGTTATAGGACAGCCAGTGAGTGTGTGTGTGTGTGTGGGGGGGGGCCCGATTTCCTGATCCCTGGCATCCCATATGGTCCCCCAAGCACTGCCAGGAGTAAACTCTAAGCATCGCGGAGTATGACCAAAAAAGCCAAAATATAAGTAAATAAATCAGTAGGTTCTGGAAGCATGCTGAGGCGGATCCCAGACTCTAGTTGGAACCCCACAGCACCCAGCACTCAGCTCCAGGTCACTGCACACAGGGTGAGACCAGCAACACGAGAAATGGCAGAAACACAATCACCATAAAACTGAATGAGAAACACCCAAATGTTCAACTTTGTCTGGGTGACCTTCAAGCCTGCATGCTGGGCGGAGACACAACCCTCATTCCACTCCTGGCGCCACATAAGCACCAGGGGGAGCAATCCATGCGCAGAGCCAGGAGCAAGTCCTGAGCACTGCTGGGGGTAGCCCCCCCAAAACACATAAATAGAATAAAAAGCACTGCATTATCAAGAACTCAAAAATGCAATTTCTCTCCAATTTTTTCATTATCAAGTACCTCGCCATAAAATTATCTATGCAGGGGCTGGAGCAATAGTACCGCAGGTAGGGCATTTGCCTTGCACGCAGACAGCTGGTGTTCAATCCAGGTTTGAAAATGCCCTACCCCCCCATCGCAAATGGTCCCCCAAGAGCAATTCCTAAGGGCAGAGCCAGGAATAACCACTGAGCATGGCTGGGTGTGACTTGAAAAGCAAAAACAGGGGCTGGAGCGATAGCACAGCGGGTAGGGCGTTTGCCTTGCACGCGGCTGACCGGGGTTCAATTCCCAGCATCCCATATGGTTCCCTGAGCACTGCCAGGGGTAATTCCTGAGTGCAGAGCCAGGAGTAACCCCTGTGCATTGCCGGGTGTGACCCAAAATAAGCAAAAAAAAAAAAAAAAAAGCAAAAACAAACAATTGTGCACAGATAAAACATGTTAAAATGTTTAAAATGAAACAATTGTTTTTCTTTTTTTTGGTTTTTGGGTCACACCCGGTGATGCACAGGGGTTACTCCTGGCTCTGCACTCAGGAATTACCCCTGGCAGTGCTCAGGGGACCATATGGGGTGCTGGGAATCGAACCCGGGTCGGCCGAGTGCAAGGCAAACACCCTCCCCGCTGTGCTATTGCTCCAGCCCCTAAAATGAAACAATCTTGCACCAGACAGAGAACAGTGGGCAGGGCTCTCTTGCCTTGCATGCAGCTCACCCAGGTTTGATTCCCAGGGCCCCATATGGTCCCCAGATGGTCCCCAGAGCTCCACCAAGTGTGATCCCTAAGTGCAGAGCCAGGAGTAAGCCCTGAGCACAGCCAGGTGTGGGAAAAAAAAAAAAAAGGAAAAAGAAAAAGAAAAATCAATTAAAGGATATAGTTAATTCTTTTTACCTTTTTTGGAGGAGCCCCCATCCAGTAGTGCTCAGGAGTTACTCCTGGTTCTTCACTCAGGAATCACTCCTGGTGGTGCTCCACAAACTCTGAGATGCTGGGGATCAAACCCTGATCAGCTGCGTACAAGCCAAGAGCCTATCTGCTGAACTGTCTCTCCAGCCCCTGTTTTTATCTTTCTTTGGAAGGCTAATTTTATATCAATCACCATATGTATAGAGAATGTACTATACACTAATCCCACAATTAGTTTGATTATCTTCCCATTTACGTGTTACATTCAAGGAACAAGGGTGAGGCCTGAGCAGATCTCAAAGGAACAGCCCAGGGGGCCGGGCCCACCCAGGCTCCTCACCTCTGGAAGTGCAGGTTCCCCTTGTCCCTGCCGCGCAGGGCACTGGGCTTGAGCCCCGTGACAATCCAAGCAGAAACTCTCCTCCTGAATAAAAGCCACGGTTTTGTGGGAAGATTAGAATTAGAACCACAGGGACCTGGCAGGTTTGGGGGATAAACCTGGCTGGCCCAGGAGGGAGAGGATGGGGCCGGGATGACTCTGCAGGGAAGCCCAATCAATCCCGGGACTCGGCAGGCCAGAAAGACAGTACAGTGGGCAGCGCTCATGCCTTGCACTCAACCGAAATGTGTTTATGCCCGACATCCCCATAGGTCTCCAGAGCCGTGCCAGGAGGGATCCCCTGAACCCGCCACTATAACTCTAATCCAGGGGCTTTGCATAACAGTTGTATCCCCAACACCCAATGGGTTCACTGAGGGGCAACCGGGAGCAGAGTCCGAGGTAGTACCAAGAAGAGCTCCAAAACACCAAAAGATAAAAGTGGGGGCTGGGGGGGCCGGAGCGATAGCACAGCGGGTAGGGCGTTTGCCTTGCATGCGGCCGACCCGGGTTCGATTCCCGGCATCCCATATGGTCCCCCAAGCACCGCCAAGAGTAATTCCTGAGTGCAAAGCCAGGAATAAGCCCTGAGCATAGCTGGGTGTGACCCAAAAAGCAAAAAAAAAAAAAAAAAAGTGGGGGCTGAGGAGGGCGCCCTAGTACAGCAGCGAGAGAGCTGGCCTTGCTCGCGGCCGCCGCGGGTTCGATCCCCGACACCCCACAGGGTCTCCCAAGCCCCTACTGGGAGTCACCCTTGAGTGCACAGAGCCAGGTGTCAGCCCTGAGCATCTCGGGAGTGGCTCAATCACCATCAAAATAAATAAAATCAAAGGCCCCGTCTAACCCAGGGCGACCCCGGCAGGGAGCCTCACCTACCAGTTCGAAGAGGATCTCAGTCCATGGGTTCCACAAGGTTGCCACCGAAACAAAGTCGCATGGTTTGGGCATCATTTCTGCTTCCGGGGCGGGCCTCCAGGGCCCGAGGCTCCGCCCACCGTGGACCACAGTGCTGACTCAGGTTTCCAAACTCCAGTGCAGCTGGTTTGGCGCCCAGCAGCAGGGGGCCTGGAGAGAGTGGAACAGGGAGTGCGTTTGCCTTGCATGGGGCTGACCCAGGTTCAGTCCCTGGCACCCTGTATGGTGCTCCATGCCTGCCAGGAGTGATCCTCCAGTGCAGAGCCGGGTGTGACCCCAAGAGCAAAACAGAATAAATAGAAACCCCCAAACAAAAGCTCCAGTCAACTCGTTTTTTTTTGTTTTGATTTGTTTTGTTTTGTCTTACTGCACCTATACTGCGTGTTTTGTTTTAGGGCCAAACCTGGTGGTGCTCAGGGACCAGGTGACTTTACAGTGCCTGGTATGAAACCCGGGTCTGGCCTCTTGCAGACCCCCCTTAACCTGGTCACCACCTCTCAGGCTCCTGACCCAAGTTTTCTGCGGCACCACATCTCTCGAAGAGCTCAGGGCACCACGAAATATGGGGTTTATTGAACCCGGAGCTTGCAAACTCAAAGCAGCCTTCACTCTGGCCATTTCAGTCATTTTTCAATTCTTTTAGTGAGTTGTGAAAGTGAATGGCTGTTGTGCCGGAAATCAGGATCAGGAGAGCACTCTCGTGATGCAAAAGCTAGGAATTTTATTCCTAGCTGGAACTAGGGTCCAAGTCCCCACCAACACATCGGCCTCAGGACAAGGACCCTGGCTCCAATTTCAGAGGGCATTAGACAGCATATGGTTACATAAGCTACTCATTCTTTGCAGTTAACAAAAGACTGGCACTGTCATTGCTGAAACGGCACATGGTAATTGGTTGAGCCCACTTGCTGGGTGCTGGGCCCAAAGACTTTATGGTTGACTTGTTTCTTCGAAGTTTCATTTGGGTGGGAGGGGGGCGTAATAGAAACTGTTTCAGTTCCAGGAACTGAACCTGAGGCCAAACCGAATTTTTTTTTTTTGGTCACACCCAAGGTTGCATAGGGGTTACTCCTGGCTTTGCACTCAGGAATTACTCCTGTGGTGCTCAGGGGACCAAATGGGATGCTGGGAATCGAACCTGGGTTGGCCGAGTGCAAGGCAAACGCCCTACCCACTGTTGATTTTTCTTATTTTGCTGCCTGTCATGATGTTGCCATTGCTTATTGTGTCTCATCTCTTCAAGGCAGAGAGAGAGAGAAAGCGTGAAAATAAAGCGCTAGACCAGCATCTGCTGACTCACATTCCAGCTTTGGCAGTGCTGAGGGTCCCCTCAGCAAAACTTGTGCAGGCGTGAGCCAAAAGTGAACAGAGAAAGAGACAGTTCAGGATAGAATAAGTGAATTTATTAGACGCTCTGCGCTGAGGACGTCAAGTCAGGAGAGAGACTTGTAGCCCCATTTGCTGAGAGGGTCTCCCTTTTATTCTCTAAAGGTGAGCTACAGTCTAAGTACAGAAGATACAGAAGATCTTCTGTATACAGAAAATACAGAAATAATAAGCAAGAAAAAAAAACAATCAATGCATCGTTCTTACATGGTATGGCCTTCAGGTGTTCAAAGATAAATAGTCAGCATCAGTATCTCTTGGCCATTTTTTTTTCTTTTTTTTTTGCTTTTTGGGTCACACCTGGTGTTGCACAGGGGTTACTTCTGCCTTATGCACTCAGGAATTACTCCTGGTGGTGCTCAGGGGACAATATGGGATGCTGGGAATCGAACCCGGATCGCCCAAATGCAAGGCAAACGCCCTACCCACTGTGCTGTCACTCCAGCCCCACCCATTTTGGTGCGGCCTTCAGGTACCATCTCCTGGGCACTCCCATAAATCTGGCGGAACCACTGTGCTCCCATCAATCTGGTGGACTGGCAGGACCTTAACACGGTTAACTGGGGTCCTAAAGGAATGCTTCTCTCTCCCTTCTCTTGTTTAACGGGTCAATTTCAGTTTCTCAGTCCCCATCACCTTTTCTTTTTATGGCAGTTTAATAATTCTCATTATACACAGCTTCTTATTTGTTATTACAAGACCAGGAGTGATCCCTGAGCAAAGCAGGATGTGCCTCCCCCCACCCCCAACAAACCAAAACCATAACGACAAAGCTTAAGAAGAAAAAAAATGGAAATCAGAGGCCAAAATGATAATACAGCAGGAAGGCACTTGCTTAACACATGGCCAACCCTGGTTTGATCTCTGGCACCCTACAGGGTCTCCTGAACCTAACGTGTGATCCCTGAGCCTAACGCCAGATGTAAGCCCTGAGAACCACAAGGTACGGGCCCAAGACAAAAACCAACCAAATAAGCAAGCCAAAAATAAAGACAAAAATACGTAAGCCGGGGCTGGAGTGACAGTACAGTGGGTAGGGCATTTGCTTTGCATTGCCTGTGACCCACCTAGGTTTGATCCCGGCATCCCATACGGTCCCCTGAGCAGTGCCAAAGTAATTTATTTCTTTATTATTATTATTATTATTTTGCTTTTTGGGTCACCCCCGGGGATATTCAGGGATTACTCCTGGCTTTGCACTCAGGAATCACTCCTGGCGGTGCTCAGGGGACCATATGGGATGCTGGGAATCGAACCCGGGTTGGCCATATGCAAGGCAAACACGCTACCCGATGTACTATTGCTCTGGCCGCCCAGAAGTAATTTCTGAGTTCAGATCCAGAAGCAACCCCTGAACATCACCAGATGTGACCTACTTGGCAAAATAAATTAGTCTTAAAAAAGCATCTCTCAGGCCAGAGTGATACTAAACTTGCCTTGCAAGTGGCCTACCCAAGTTTGATCGCTGGCATCCACAAGGTCCCCTGAGCACCAGCAGGAGTGATCCCTGAGCACAGAGCCAGGAATAAACCCTGAGCATCACCAGGTATGGCCTAAAATAAACAAATAAATCAATAAAAGGCTCCTCTGTTAGGGGCCAGAGTGATAAGAAAGTGAGTAAGGCACTTGCCCTCAACACCACTGACCCAGAAGTGATCCCTGTCACCCCCATATGGTCCCCCAAATCCCACCAGGAGTGATCCCTGAATGCAGAGCCATGAGTAAGCCCTGAGCACTTGGGGTATGGGCCACAACCAAACAAATAAACAGCAATAAAAATCTCCTCTCCGGGGCAGCTGTCACAAGTGGAAGAACTAGGAAAACTTTCAGATATCTGTCGTATTTAAGAAGCATCTTTCAGGAGGCTGAAGCGATAGCACAGCAGGTAGGGCATTTGCCCTGCACGCAGCCGACCCGGGTTCGATTCTCAGCATCCCATGTGATCCCCTGAGCACCACCAGGAGTAATTCTTGAGTGCAAAGCCAGGAGTAATCACTGTGCATTGCCGGGTGTGACCCAAAAAGAAAAAAAAAAAGTTAGGCTGAAGAGTTAGGCTAAAAAGCATCTCTCAGGGGCTGGAGTGACAAACAGCGGGTAGGACATTTGCTTTGCACACAGCCCACCTGGGTTCGATCCCTGGCATTCCATATGGTCCCCCAGCACTGCTAGCAGTAATTCCTGAGTGTAGAACCAGAAGTAACCCCTGACAAACTGGGTGTGACCCCAAAAAGCAAATAAATAAATAAATAAAATTTAAAAAAATTAAAATCTTCTCTTCAATATGAATTTCTGTGATTACAAACCCTTGGGGACTGAAGGAGAGCTTGCAGTCTCATGTACATCCATTTGTTTTTTGTCATTATAAACACACCTGTTCATGATATGAAGACCAGGCCTGAGATTTCCCCATGGATGACACAGAACATGCTTTATTCCGGCAGGGGCTCAATCACATACAGCAAGATCCGAGGAGCCAGCGCCATAACCCAGCGGGCTCCATCTGGGCTCCATCCCCGGCGTGTCCTACGGTCCCTGAACATGGAAGCTGGGAGCCAGCCCTGAGCATCGCCGAGTGTGCCCCAGAACAAAAACAAACAAGCCACAAAGCTATCCAAGGAGACAGGAGATTCTGGGTCACATGTCACAGGCCACAGCCTTTGGTCTTCCGGTGGCGGGAAAGATGTGTGGATCGGGTGAAGAACTTGCCACAGTCCCTGCATCCGTAGGGCTTCTCTCCGCTGTGCGACCTCAGGTGCCTTTTCAGGATGGAGGGCGAGACGAAGGCTTTCCCGCACTCCTTGCACGTGTGGGGCCGCTCCCCGCTGTGGCTCTGGATGTGCTCCCGCAGGTGCGACGCTTTCCTGAACCGTTTCCCACACTCCTCACACGCGTGGGGCCGCTCCCCGCTGTGCGTGTACCGGTGCTCCTTGATGTACGTGGCTCCGAACCGCTTCCCGCACTCCTTGCACTTATAGAGCTTCCTTCGGTCGTGGGTCAGCATGTGCCTCTTGAGGTGTGCCAGTGTCATGAAGCTCCAGCCACACTTGTGGCACTCGTGGGGTCTGGGCCCCGTGTGGGTCTGCTCGTGCACACGGAGGTAGAACCTGGACTTATAGGCCTTCCCACAGATGTCACACTCGGACTTGGCTCTGGAGCGGGCCCTGTGGGGCTTAGCAGGGTGTGGTGGGGCCGCTGGCTGCTCCCGTTCGGGATTCTTTGCGGTGAGAGCCTCGGGGGGCACGGAGCCTTCCCCACACGCCTTGCACTTGGGAGGTTTCTCTCCGTGGGGGGCACCTGGGCTCCCCTGAAGGTTTGAAGAACTTTTCAAGTGTTTGCCGAATTCCTTGCATTCCGATAGTTTTTCTTCACTTCGGGTTTGCCTGGACGTCCTCAGACCTGACAAAGCGTTTGAGTGTTTTCTGCATTCTTCGGGGTAAGGGAGCTTCCCTACAGCCCCTGTTCTGCCGCCTGAGCGAAATTCGGTGGACCGCAGGGAGGGTTTCTTGGTGGAGGAGCAACTCGGAGGAAGGATGCTTTCATGCTGAGTGCTGATTGGTGGATTTGTACAGGACTGTCCCCTGAAATTTTTTTCCTCTTTCACATCACGATTGACATCCCACTCATCCTGCTGGAGAATAAAGAAGTATTCAAACTGGGCCAAGAGGGGCTGGATCGATAGGGCAGTGAGGAAGGCGCTGGCCTTGCATGCAAATGACCCGGTTCAATCCCTGGCATCCCAGTGGGTCCCCCCAAGCACCACCAGGCGTAATTCCTGAGCCCAAACTCTGCCCCCATCGAAAAAGGAATTCTTGGGTTCATTCTCTATCTAAAGAAAATGTCAACATTTCTGTAATGTGGAAAACAAGAAATATCTGTTCACACTTACTGAGCTTTCTATCCGGAACCTATGGGATGTTTTCTTTCCAAAGTTCATCTGATGAAATGGTGAATGCTGGTTTCTGAGTTGCAGTTCCCATTCTAAGAAAAACAGCAAGAAATGTGAGAAAGGACATGAAGGACAGGTTTGTTTAATGAGTTTTTTTTTTAAGTGTGAGGGACTGGAGTGATAGTATAGCCGGGAGGGCATTTATTTGCCTTGCACGTGGCTAACTTGGGTTCAATCTCCAGCATACCATATAGTCCCCCGAGTACTGCCAGGATTAATTCCTGCTCCTGAATGCAGTGTCAGGAGTAACCCCCTGACCATTGCTGGGTGTGACCCAAAGAAGCCCCCCACCAAAAGAAAAGTGAGATCTTTGGGCCACAGCCATAGTATTGCAGGGAGGGTGTATGCACTGCACATGGCTGACCCAGGTTCAATCCCCAGCACCCTATATAGTCCCGTGAACCCAGCCAGATATAGCTCCTGAACACAGAACCAGGAGTAAGCCCTGAAGACTACCTAAAACAAATATTAAAAAAATTCTCTGAGTAACGCATACCTGTGCCTTCGACTATGTCACAAGGCCCGACCCACGACCCCACTCCTGCTGAAGAGACTTTAGGTGGGAAAAGCGTCTGTCTTAGTCCCTGTGTTTCTCTAGGACATCACCCCCCAGGGATACAGGCTGAGAACATCCCTCGTCTGTCACCAGAAAGGCAAAAGGAGTGACGGCTGTCCTCACCAACTGCCCTCAGGTGCTGGCACGTCTCCAGCATCACGTCCCTGTAGAGATTTCTCTGCGAAGTGTCCAGCAGTGCCCACTCCTCTAAGGTGAAGTTCACAGCCACATCGGCAAAGGTCACCATGTCCTGAAGCATCACACACACACACACACACACACACACACACACACACACACACACACACACGTTGGATTGAGATCAGTGGCATTTCAATCAGAGTTCACCTGTACTGGGGCCAAGACTCATAGCATGGCTGGGAGGGCACTGGCCTTGCATGCAGCTGACCCGGGTTTGAGCCGCGACACCCCTGAACCCGGCTGGTAGGGCCTGCTTAGCTGAAATACTGCCATGACAGGCCATGCGGCCTCTGGGTGGCCTAGGTCTCTTCCAGGAACAAGGTACTAGCTCATTTCTGGTAAACAAGGGTGGGAGGTCCCGGGCTGTCACAACTAGATTAGCCCCCTCCCCCACAATAAGATTAGGTCTCTCCGGAACATAACTGTTAGGATGTGGGTTGGATGTTGCGGGCCAAAAATATGTACTCTAGGGGCTGGAATGATAGCACAGTGGGTAGGACATTTGTTTGACTTGCACGCAGCCGACCCAGGTTTGATTCCCAGCATCCCATATGGTTCCCTGAGCACCATCAGGAGTAATTCCTGAGTTCAGTGCCAGGAGCAATCCCTGTGCATCACTGGTGTGACCCAAAAAGAAAAAAAAAAAAGTACTGTGGGGCTGGAGCAATAGCATAGCAAGTAGGGCATATTTGCCTTGCATGCGGCCAACCCAGGTTCGATTCCCAGCATCCCATATGGTTCCCTGGGCAGCGTCAGGAGTAATTCCTGAGTGCAGAGCCAGGAGCAACCCCTGAGCATTGCCAGGTGTGACCCAAAAAGGAAAAAAAAAAAAGTACTCAATAGATAATAGAAAATTGCCAAGTAATGTATGCTTGCTAAAATGAAAGTATAAAAAAATTGCTGACTCTAGCATTCAGGGTCCTTGTTGAAACCCACTGTGCCAAGCAGATACTTGGACCCCAGCTAGCTGGAAAGAAACCTCGCTGTGTGACTTGCACTATCATGTGCGTCCTCTGTCTTTTGAGCGATGGACGACTCTGGACCCTAACATGGCCACAAGTAATCTCAGGTATGGCCCCAAAACAAAACAAATAAAGATTCGGGCCAGAGTGATAGTACAGCAGGGAGGGCGCTTGCTTTGCACGTGGTCAGCCCAGACTTGATCCCAGGCATCCCATAAGGTCTCCTGAGCCCAGCCAGGAGTGATCACTGAATTCAGAGTCAGGTGTGGTCCAAAAACACATATGTACAAAAAAGTTAAACAACATTCTTTGAGAAAGGCTTATCTGCATCTTTGATTATGTCATACTGCCAGCAAAATAAAACAGGAAGAGGGGCTGGAGTGATAACACAGTGGGTAGGGCGTTTGCCTTGTTCGAGGCTGACCCGGATTCGATTCCCAGCATCCCATCTGGTCCCCCGAGCACCGCCAGGACTAATTCCTGAGTGCAGAGCCAGGAGTAACCCCTGTGGAATGCTGGGTGTGACCCAAAAAGCAATATATATATATATATATATATATATATATATCGGGAAGTCACATCAGCAGAGACAGCAGGGGAGATACTGACAGAAACAAGGAGATGGTGAGATGGTGTGAGGGATCCCTTAGTGTCCCCCGTGGAAAGAAACACCACAGGGGCAGTCTCAAGGTGAATTTGTTTCTCTGGAAAGTGGAATCTGGGGGCTGGAGTGATAGCATAGTGGGTAGGGCGTTGGCCTTGCATCTGGCTAACCCAGGTTTGATTCCCAGCATCCCGAATGGTCCCCCGAGCACCGCCAGGACTAATTCCTGAGTGCAGAGCCAGGAGTAACCCCTGTGCACTGCTGGGTGTGACACATACACCACCAACACCCCCCCCCCAAAAAAAAAAAAGTAAAGTGGAGTCAGAGCTGCCAAGAAAGCTGTGGGCAGGTGCGGAGACACAGGAGGACATGTGTCGTGCTGCTTTCTTCTTACCTGAGGACAACTGGTCACCATCCTGCCTGTCTGCTTCTGTGTTCTCCTGAGAAAGTCCCAAAGGCTCTTTAGGGAAAACACCTGGAGGGAAATTAACAAGGCATGAGGGACTGGATCCACAGTACACCTAATAAGGTGCTTGCCTCCCACACAGCAGACCAGGGTTGAACCCCCAGCACCCCATGGGGTCCCCTGAGTCCCACCAGGAGTGATTCTTGAGCACAGAGCCAGGGCTAAGCCCTGAGCACATCCGGGTGTGGCCCCCAAATAAAAAAACAAAGCCTAGGGGCCAGAGCAATGGTACAGTGGGTAGGGCGTTTGCCTTGCACACAGCTGACCCAGGTTTCATCCCTGGCATCCCATATGGTCCCCTGAGCAGCTCAAGGAGTAACCCCTGAATATAGCTGAGCATGACCCCAAAAGCAAACAAAAACCAACCAAAGCTTGAGTTCCTAGTGCTAGTCCTAACACTCATATTCCCAGGCTTGAAATCAACACATTTGAGCTTGAAGTGACCAACTATGCCTGCATACTTGGGCATGCTTGAACACTCAGTGCTACTAAAATGCTGGAGTCCTGTTTCATCAGGAAGTGGAGAAAGAAATTATGGCCAGGGGCCTGAGTGAGAGCACAGCGGGGAGGGCGTTTGCCTTGCACGCAGCGGAGCCGGGTTCAATCCCCAGCATCCCATAGGGTCCCCCAAGCACCGTCAGGAGTGATTCCTGAGTGCAGAGCCAGGAGTAACCCCTAAGCATTACTGGGTGTGTCCCCAAAAGCCAAAAAAAAAATTATGGTCAAGGGGCCGGAGCGATAGCACAGCGGGTAGGGCGTTTGCCTTGCACGCGGCCGACCCGGGTTCGATCCCCGGCATCCCATATGGTCCCCCAAGCACCGCCAGGAGTAATTCCTGAGTGCAAAGCCAGGAGTAACGCCTGAGCATCGCTGGGTGTGACCCAAAAAGCAAAAAAAAAAAAAAAAAAAAAAAAAAAATTATGGTCAAACTGCCCAGAAAGGTTAGGATTCATGCCAGAGGAATGATTCCGCTAGATAAGGTTGAGCCCGCAGGGGTCCCTGAGCACTGCAGAGTATTTGTCCCGACCCCCTCCCAACCCCTGCAATAAAAAGGAAGGAGAAACTCCTCTTCATACTTTCATTCCACAAGCGACGACGATTTGAATCAGAAGTTTTAACACCCAGTTCCAGTAAAAGATTACAGAACGCAGAGGCACGGTAAGTAGTTCTCTCCAGGACTGGAAGGGGGTTATAAACTGAGGGCCAAGGAGGGAGTCCAACACACATACGTGATGTGATTGGCCATTGGACATGTGATCTGGTTGCCATGGAGCCAATCAAAGACAGCAGAAATAATAAAGGGGCGGGGCTACGGGATTCTAGAAACCGAGGTCTGTGTAAAGTGGGTGGTGGTGTGAGAATGAGAGGAGGAAGCTGTGAGCCCCGTGTGCATTGGTAACTGGACAAGGGCCGCAGTGTTGAGGGGAAGTGATGGCATTCTAGGGTCCAGCGCAGCTATAGAAGCTCCTATTGGGGCTGGAGCGATAGCACAGCGGGTAGGGCGTTTGCCATGCTCGCGGCTGACCCGGGTTCGATTCCCAGCATCCTATATGGTTCCCTGAGCACTGCCAGGAGTAATTCCTGAGTGCATGAGCCAAGAGTAACCCCTGTGCATCGCCGGGTGTGACCCAAAAAGAAAAAAAAAAAGCTATTTCTTCAGCTGCTGTAGCCTGCAGAGATATATTCACATGTACTCCTATGTGACATAAATACCTATTTATTTTTAAAAGCGATTAGTACAGGGGCCAGAGCGATAGGAGCACAGTGGGTAGGGAGTTTGCCTTGCACACAGCCCACTGGGTTCAATACCTGGCACCCCATAGGGTCCCCTGAGGGCCACCAGGAGTAATTCCTGGGTGCAGAGCCAGGAGCAACCCCTGAGCATCGCTGGGTGTGATCTAAAAGGCCAAAATTTAAAAAGTGATTAATACAGAAGAACTGTAGTGGCTGGTTGTAGCTGGGGATAGGGGGCGTTGTTAGGTTTGGGGGCCACACCCGGTGGTGCTCAGGGCGATTCCTGGCTCTACTCAGGAGTTTGTGGCTGGTCTCCGGGGACGCTACGGGGTGCCGGGATCACACCCGGGTCGACCGGCGCCTTCCCTGTCAGGGTCCATGATCTAAGGAACGAGTGCAACACCAAGGTGAAAGTTCGGCAGAGCTTTATTTCGCGCCAAACACCTGACGGATCCGGGCGGCTCCCCAGGAAGCTCCCCCACGGCTCCGAGTCCCTTTCATACCCGGAAACCCAGCTGTGAACCGACCGATTCCCTATTGGCGGGGCTCGGGGCAGCTAGGGACTTTGCAGCAGGGCCAGCGCCGGACTGGCTGCCTTTTCCTGGGTCAGTTATTTCCTCCTCTCCCCCGACTGGTGCCCCACGCTGGGGTCGGGAGTTCTTCCAGCTAGGTGGGCCCTGACATTCCCCGCTGGACTATCGTTCCGGCCCCCACAACTCGGCTGGGGCTGGGCTTTGGGATGAGAATCCACCGAGCCGGTTACTGCAGGCTGCTCCTGCAACACTCTCAGTGGCCCCTCGTGCCACCATTTCCCAGGCGCAAGCCCCCAGCTCGCTCCCCACCCCCGTCCCGGGCGCCCCCTTTAGGCCGCCCCGCTACCTTGCCTCCCCATTGTTCTTTGGCCCGTACACGCGGCCAAGGACTCCGGAACCGGTAGTGCGGGGAGGGGCAGCCGTCAAATCCTTCCCCTCGGCGAAGCCGGACGCTAAGAAGCTCCAGTTCCGGGGACCCGGAGAATCCCGCGGGATGCGGCCCGCGGAAGACAGAAGAGAGGACACACCCGAGAAGGGCCCAAGGCACGCCCGCCAAATGGGCGGGTCAATAACGTGATCACGCCCCTTTCCGGCCCGGGGACTTGGGAAACGCTCCGCCCACTGCCCATTGCTCCACTCTAATGTCCCTCCAGAGACCACCAAATCCCAGTGCTGATGAGTCCCCGGGGCCTCAGGACGCACATTATTAGTTTATTTTTTTTTGTTTTGGGGTCACACCAGGCGATTCACAGGGGTTACTCCTGGCTCTGCACCCAGGAATTAGCAGCACTCCTGGTGGTGCTCAGGGACCATATGGGATGCTGGAAATCGAACCCGGGTTGGCCGCATGCAAGGCAAATGCCCTACCTGCTGTACTACCGTTCCAGCCCCAAGAAGGCATATTATTAGGAAGACTCATTCTCGATTTTTTTTTTTTTTTGACCCACACCCAGCAGTTCTCAAGGCTCATTCCTGGTTCTATCCAACGGGATCATTCCTGGAAACGCTCAGAGGGACCATATGTGGTGCTGTGCCAGGCCACACCCCTGCCAGGGCGGTCACGCCAGCAACCCAAGAGAGAAGGATGAAAAAGACTTTGGGGTCCACTTGAGGGTTTTCTTCTACATTCATCTTTTTGTTTTGGTTTGGTTTGGGGGCCACACCTGGCAGTGCCCAGAGCTTACTCCTGACCCCTTAGGAATTACCTCTGGTGGTGCTCAGGGGGGCCAGAAAGGATGCAGGAGATCGAACCCAGGTTCACAGTGTGCAAGGCAAATGCCCTACGGGCTGTACCATGGCTCTTGCTCCTCATTTCCTCCCTTTTATCTCACTATGAAGTTGTTCCTAGGACTGAAAAAAGTGTTGGAATATTATATGTATGAAATTAATACTATTGTAAAAACGATATTCTAAATCAGAATGGGTGTCTGAAATTAAAAAACAAAAAAACTTTGGGGCACAGGGGCTGGAGAGATAGCACTGCGGGTAGGGCGTTTGCCTCGCATGCGGCCGACCGGGGTTTGATTCCCAGCATCCCATATGGCTCCCTGAGCACCGCCAGGAGTGATTCCTGAGCGCAGAGGCAGAAGTAAGCCCTGGGCATCACCAGGTGTGACTCAAAAAGAGAAGAAAAAAAAAACTTTGGGGCACAAGTGATAGTACAGCAAGTAGGGCACAGGCCTTGCATGCTGCCAAATCTGGGTTCTGTCTCCTGTGTATGGTCCCCAAATCCACCAGGAGTGATCCCTAAGTGAAGAGCCAAGAATAAGACTTGAGCACTGCTGGATGTGGCCCAAAAATAACAAGTAAATTAAAAAAAAAATTAAAGCAACTTTCAGAAGATAAACTTTTCCTTTCTACACATACACAGTCAGAACTGGAAACATGGCCTGGTAACGCAGTCACAGCAGAAACATGGCCGATTGTATGTCCATGCTTTGCTGCTGTCGTCGTTTGCAGAAAAAAAAAAAAAGGGCTGCGGCCCTTACAGTGAAGATTTTTCTATTTTTAACTGTGCCTGGGAATCCTCTAAAACCCTCTGGTGCGCCCACATTCGGTGAAATACGGTACAGGATGTGCCAGTTGCTCCCAGCCCAGAAGGGACCCGGCAGGGGGTGGGGGTCCATCTGGTGCACTCACCCTCAGGCTCTGGGCGGCTCTGGGCTCCTCCGAATCTCTCTGCCACACTCAGACTCACGCACAAACATGCACGCGGGCTTCCCGTTTGGGCTGCCCCGCAGTTTCCCTCCTTCCTGCCTCCGTACGTGCCGGGATTGCCAAATCCCAAGCGACTGCTCTAGCACCTTCTCATCTCCTGCACCCCGGCAGCCAGGGAGGGAATCTGCTAAACTCATCGGGTGTGTCTGTGGCCGTTAGGGTCCAGGATCCGAAAGACCACACAAAGCAATGAGCTTCCCTGTTGGCAACGGTCCAAGGGGACTTTCCACTACTTGTTACTTGCTCATTGGCTGAGGGTCAGGTTACATAACAGGAACTGGCCTCATTATTGCCATATCATTTTGGGGGGAACCGAAACCGAGGCCTAGATAGGCCAAGTTCTTTACTAAGCATGGCACTGCCCGGGCCTCTATCTTTCATTCCTCCCTTTTCTTATATGGCACCGGTTGAGAAGGGTCAACCTTGATCATAATAGCTGGCTGAGGGGGGAGTGACTCCCTAATGTGCAGGAGTTTCGGATCCCCAGTTCTGGAGAGACCTACTCCACATATGATAATGCAAAAGCAAAGGTACTTTATTGTTAGCTCGAGCTAGTGTCCAAGTTTCATTCAACGCAGAGGAGTCTTGACAAGCATCCGAACTCCAAATCACAAGTGGTTTGTTTATATAGGTTTCAAAGTTAAGAAGCGGTTTATATATTAGTCTTTTTAGCATTGGGCTGGAGCAATAGCACAGCGGGTAAGGCGTTTGCCTTGCACGTGGCCGACCTGGGTTCGATTCCTTCGCCCCTCTCGGAGAGCCCCAGCAAGCTACCAAGAGTATCTCACCTGCATGGCAGAGCCTGGCAAGCTACCCATGGCGTAGCTGATATGCCAAAAACAGTAACAACAAGTCTCACAATGGAGATTTTTTTTTGTTTTTGTTTTTTTGGTTTTTGGGTCACACCCGGCGGTGCACAGGGGTTACTCCTGACTCTGCACTCAGGAATTATCCCTGGGGGTGCTCGGGGGACCATATAGGATGCTGGGAATCGAATTTGGGTTGGCCGCGTGCAAGGCAAACACCCTACCCACTGTGCTATTGCTCCAGCCCCTCACAATGGAGATGTTACTGGTGCCTGCTCAAGCAAATCGATGAGCAACGGGATGGCAGTGATACAGTGACAGTGATTTTTAGCATTGGCCCTGTTGCAACAGTGGTCAGCAATTTTCTTCGAGGAGGCTGGACCCAACTGCCCCGTTCCTTATCTAGGCAAATTGCTCAACTGGGAGTTTATCAGAAACTGCAAGTCCTGCTTTGGGGAAACAGAATCTGAGGCCTAGTTGAGACTTAACGTTAGCTGCAGCCTGTCATGGCATCATGACATGTGTAAGTTTCACCCTTACACTAAGCGCCATGAGCTGGATGATGTTGAAGCCTTCTTTCACAAATACCCAAAATTAAAGCAAGTGGGAGGAATAGCAAGACCAGTCATAGAAGCTATTAGGGAGGCGAGCCAGGGTGACCAATTGACTCAGCTCTCCCTTGATAACCATATACCTGTGGCACACTCTTTCCCATTAAACACAATTCAGGAGGATTTAAGTGAATAAAGTATGAAGGGGATAAGCAAGGGGCTAGGCCATACATGCAAACCAACCAAGTATTGTTGGGTCCCCTGTATAGTGCTCTTCTAGCCGATCTGTGGTATAATTGCAGGGGGAGGGGGGATACTGTATATTATGGTTCTAAAAGGCTTGGTAGGTCCCTGAACAAACACAAGTCCCAGCATGGGCCCTAACAGGCACAGGTCAAGGTTAAACTGTGGAGCCTCCATACCTTTCTGAGTGGTCACTGTCACTGTCATCCCATTGCTCATCAATTTGCTCAAGCAGGCACCAGTAACATCTCCATCGTGAGACTCATTGTTACTGTTTTTGGCATATCGAATACACCATGGGGAGCTTGTCAGGCTCTGCTGTGCGGGCGTGATACTCTCAGTAGCTTGTGGGCTCTCTGAGAGGGACGAAGGAATCGAACCCCGGTTGGCCGCATGCAAGGCAAATGCCCTACCCGCTGTGCTATGGCTCCAGAGCAAGCAGAAGCAGAGAATAACCCGTGTCCCTCCCATGCCCCTCCCTTAAGTCGCCTTCTCCAGTCTTACCTTGAGGGGGTCACCACTGGTTGGTGCTGTTGGGGTCCAGGGGTCGATCATTTTCCCTCTCTGAGCCGCACAAAGAGTTGACCAGTATTGCAAAATGCAAGCCGAGTTGATTCAAGCCAGCTAGCTGAGGTCAGGCTCTCAGGTGTGCAGGCCAAAGCAAGACCCCGAACAAGGGTAACGTTTCAGATTTTATAGTCACTGTGTGCATTATAGCCCACGCTTACAGGCTTAAAGAGAGACATAAGTAAAAACGCAAGTTTCCGCATGATTTCATACAACACAATGAACAGTTCCAGATAGTTCATCTTATCCTGTTTTCCAGGCCATTCTGGCGGTTGTTCCCCCCTCCCCTGCTCCCATCCGGGTGGTTTCTATAGATAACGGACGGCAGTTTTAGTTATTGGCCAAGGCCGAGTTTTCAGCCTGGACATTCTTCCCCAGCAGAAGGTCGGAGGGATGGTGGGAGAAGCAGAATTCGGAGAACCAAAGCTGAGTTATCAGCCCAGTTGTCCTTCTTTTGCAGATGGCCGGGGGAGGTGGGGGGGCAAGGAGCAAAATCCTGAGAAAGTCAAACTGTTGAGAGCAATAGACTACTAGGAAAAACAACATGGGACGGGGAATGCTCAAAGGGGGTATGGAAACGGAGTTTTTGCAAAGGGGCTATAAAAATGGAGTCCGTGGTGGAGTCCGTCATGTCCCGCTCCGTAGCCAACATTCCCCCCTTTTCTGTTTCAAACTGAGGAATCATCCTCGATGTTTACCCTGTGAAGCTGCTCATACTGTTGTCGCAGTACAAGAAGCTGGACAGTGTTAACACGCTCTCTTACAAACGCCACCAGCCTGTTCCAGACGAGGTGCCCTATAGTGAGCAGGAGGAGGAGGAGGACCAGGGGCCACGCCAGTGCCAACAGCATTGTGGCAAGCCATGACGACTGGTTGAACCACGACTCGAAACAGCCTTCTTGGGCTTCCCTTTCCCTTTTCCTTGAGGCTAAGCCTTCGAGGACCCTGGACTCCATAGTTCTTAATGACTCCCAAGCGGTGGGCATCAAAGCAGCACTCTTCTTCGAGGGCTACACCGAGTCCTCCCCTGTTGCAAAAGCAGATTTATGGTCTCACCGCTCCAGGACGATCCAGGTCTGCCTGTAGGGCACGTGGGGGTTCACCTCTGCTGTCGCCGTTTCCCAGACGAAACAGCCGGAGCAGGAGACCAGGAGCCACAGGATTGCTGTTGCCGTCCAGGGTGAGCGATGCTCCCGTGTCCACCAGCACCTCGTACCAGCCGGAGCTTGAGGGGGTTCGTGGGGTGGCGCTGAGTGGGTCCATTGAGGATCCTCCTTCTCCCCCTCCTTGGAGTCTGCCCGTCGGACGTGGGAGTGGTGCACCCAGGGTCCGATTCCATCAACCTTAAGAGTAGGGGGGTATTCATCAATACTATATATGGGCCCTTCCAGCGAGGTTCCAGAGTCCTTGCACGGTGGTGTTTGACCCATACTTTGTCCCCAGGAACCATGCCATGTTCCGGGTCACGGGTCTCCCACCTCTCATAATGAGCCTGAATGAGGGGTCAAATTTCCCGCTGCACCTGTTGCAGGGCATGCAGGCTTGCCAGATAATTTGGGGCCAGACTTTCATCTTTCTCCCGCAGGGTATGCCTAATTATGGGGGGGGTGGGGCCTCATACATAATTTCAAAAGGAGTTAATCCCTGCACATAGGGAGAGCTTCGGACCCGGTAAATAGCAAGAGGCAGGAGCGATACACAGTCCACGCCAGTCTCCTGTGCTAATTTGGAGAGGGTCTCCTCCAGAGTCCGATTCATCCTTTCTACCTGCCCAGAGCTCTGTAGGTTATATTTGCAGTGCAATTTCCAATCAATACCCACTGCATTGGGCTGGAGCGATAGCACAGCAGTAGGGTGTTTGCCTTGCACGCAGCTGACCCAGGTTCGATTCCTCTGCCCCTCTTGGAGAGCCCGGCAAGCTACCGAGAGAATCCCGCCTGCATGGCAGAGCCTGGCAAGCTCCCTGTGGCGTATTCGATATGCCAAAAACAGTAACAACAAGTCTCACAATGGAGACGTTACTGTGCCCGCTCAAGCAAATTGATGAGCAATGGGAGGACGGTGATACAGTGATACAGGTCCAGGAGGTCCCAAATCCGGGGTGGGCAGGAGCGTTGCAGGATTGAGTGCAGTGGGCTCTGCAAAAGTGAGCCTAGGGGAATCAGTTAGGAGCCCCTGATAATGAGCTAGCCTGGAGTTTGTCATCCACCTTCCAGGGGGCTGCCGTAGCACTCCCTCAATGGCATGAGGAGTGATCAGCTTCGACTCCTGCCCAAAGGTGAGTTTTTCTGTGTCCTTGACCATGAGGGCAACCGCTGCTATAGCTATAAGTGAGGGAGGCACGGAGGCCACCTGCAGCAACAGGGTCCAGTCTCTTTGACAGATAAGCCACCAGCCACTTCCACAGCCCAAGTTGCTGGGCTAATACTCCTTTGGCTATCTCTGCCTTCTTGTACACGAACAGGGTGAATGGTTTCGTTGGGTCCGTAAGGACAGGCGGGGGCCTTAAGGAGGGACTCCTTAAGCCCCTCAAATGCCCACTGGCTCTCTGCAGTACATTCCCACGGGACCCCTTCCTTGGTGGCTTCATACAAGGGCCGGGCTATTTCGGCATAGCCGAGTATCCATAATCGGCACTACCTGGCCGTCCCCAGGAACTCTTTGACGTCTTGTGGGGAACTCAAGTAGGGATTCAAAGGATAATCTCCTTCACTGCCTCTGTCAGCCACCGTGCTCCCTCACTTATTTTATATCCTGACTATGTCCCTGCCTTCTTGCAAATGTCGGCCTTTTGGGCGCTTATTCTGTATCCTAGTTCTCCCAGTTCCTTGACAAGAGCCCAGTCGCTCTCCAGCACTCTGACCGCGTGGGGGATGGCCAGCAACAAGTCGTCCACAGATTGCAACAGGGTAATCGTGGGGATGGTTCTGCCGGAACAGCTGGAGGTCCTTCCTTAGTGCTTCATTATACAGAGTGAGGGGAATTCTCAAATCCCTGGGGGAGGCGTGACCATGAAAACTGTCCTCCTCCCACTCCAGGGCTCCCCTGCCACTCAAAGGCAGATCGCGGTTGGCTGCTGGGTGCCAGGGCTATGCAGAAGAAGGCATCTTTCAATTCTAGGGTGGTGTGCCAATGGTGGGTAGGGGGCAATATGTTGGGGTCTCAGCAGCCAACCTGAGACCCTGGCCAAATCCCCTGTTCTTAGAAGCAGGAGCAGGCTCTCTTCACAGGGCCCTAAGGCCCTGCGCCAGCACTCCACCCAGAAAGGCACCTGGTTGGGGAGATAATGGGATGAAAGTATTTATGACAAGAGTTGATAACCAGGGGGGCGGAGTGATAGCACAGCGGGTAGGGCGTTTGCCTTGCACGCGGCCAACCCGGGTTCAATCCCTGGCATCCCATATGGTCCCCCAAGCACCGCCAGGAGTAATTCCTGAGTGCAGAGCCAGGAGTAACCCCTGTGCATCGCTGGGTTGTGACCCAAAAAGCAAAAACAAAAGAGTTGATAACCAGGTGTTCATAATATCCAAGCCACCCTAAAAATTCTATATAAATATCAGTGTGTGAGAGTTAATAAAATGAGAGTTGCTTGACCTCCAACTCTCTCCCCTCTGCGTGGTTCTTTCTCGGTGGTGGCGGTGGGGTGGCCGCGGTGCCTAGAGGGGCTGGGCAGAGGTTTCTCCCCCTCCCACCCCCTCTCCCATAGGGACTAAGTCCGGTGGCTGGGGGGATTGATACTCCAGTTTGCCAGGGTCTACTGGCCAGGACGCTGACAGCAATAGGCTAAGCAGGGTGTACGGTGGGGTGGCTATCAGCTACTCTCTCATTCACTTTCTGGAGGTCCTGGACAGGGCAATAGTCCGTTTCTGCCCCTTTTCTTTCCTGGGAGGAGAGGGGTGTTCCAAGCTGACTGACATGGGCGCAAGATTCCCACCTCCAGCAGCCTTGCGAGGTGGGGTGCTATTCCTTCTCAGACCTGGGGGAGGGGTCATCGGATACTGCTTTACTCTAGTTGGCTGGGCCTCCACCACTAGCTCAACCACTACAGGGGCCTGGTGTACCCGATTCCTGACCCCTCCGCCCAGGCTTGTGGATACCGTCTCACCCAGTGTTCTACCTCTGGCCCCCAGTTCCCCTCTCTCCTCCTGCTGAACAGTCAGTAATTCATCTTGCAGTGACAAAGTGAAGACACGCCGGGGAAGGCTCTCACCATCTGTCACCTTTATCCCCCCAGGATCAAAATATATGTGTGCCCGAACTTTTCTTAGTAGGCCCTGCCCTAGCAAAGGAGTGGGGATGTCCGGAACCACCAGGAACAAGTGTGAGACCCGGTGTCTTCCGAGGGTCACAGTCTTCTTAGTCGTCCGCAGGTAGACTTTAGCCCCGGTTGCTCCTTGAACTATGTTACTCATCTTTGTTAAAGGTTCTGTGTGCTTATTCAGAACTGAATATTGGGCTCCGGTATCTAGCATCATTCCTAAGGGTTTCCCCTCCACAGAGATAGTTGCCCAAGACTCGAGGAGGGGGTCCGAGCCCTGTCTCCCCTAGTCTTCCTCCCCTGCACCTGCCAGGAGAAGTTTAGTTCTTTCCGAGGCCTCTGCCTCCTTCCTGGGGTTGGCTCTGTACTTTCTTTTCAACTTGGGGCACTCCTTTCTCCAATATCCTATTCTTAGCAATAGGCACACTGCTGGGCTGGAGCAATAGCACATCCAGTAGGGCATTCACCTTGCACGCGGCCGACCCAGGTTCGAATCCCGAGCACCACCAGGAGTAATTCCTGAGTACAGAACCAGGAATGACCCCTGAGCATCACTGATTATGACCCAAAAAGCAAAAAAAAAAAAAAAAAATAGGCACACTGCTCTCTGTCTAGCTTCTGGCGTGCCCTCCCCCGTCTCACCAGATCCCTCTTTCCCATCCCTAGGCCTTTCTTTCACTCCTACCAAGAAAATCCTGGCCATCTCTTTCTGCTGCTTCTTACTTTCTTTAGCTCGGTATTCTCTGTCTTCTCTCCTGATCCGGTCCCCTCACTCCTTGGGAGTCTCCCGAGTGTGGAAGACTTTCTCTGCCACCTTGTCCCTAATAGTCATTTTCCCCAACCCCTCCTGTTTGTACGACTTCTTCCTTATATCCGGGGCTGCCTGATTTATGAAAGATATTATAACAGCAGACTGGTTTTCGCCAGCCAAAGGGTCAAGCGGGGTATATTGCCTATAAGCACCATAGAGGCGCTCCAAGAACATGGCCGGGCTTTCATCTCTGCCCCGTACAATTGCCTTTACCTGTGCCAAATTGGTAGGGTGGCGAGCCGCCACTCGGAGACCAGCCATCAGAGTCTGGAAATAGTCATGGAGCTGCTCCCTACCTGCATCGGTCCAAGGGGAAAGCCTTGTCTATGAGGTTCTGCAGCGTAGTGGGTCTGCCAGTCTCTCCCAGGACGTTCTTCCGAGCCTCATTGAGAATCTGCTCCTTTTCCTCAGGGGTAAACAGCGTGTCGGGTAGCTGCCTGCCGTGGTCCCAGGTTGGGGAGTGGGTATGCATAATTGACTCAGTGAGAGCTATTAGTCTTTTGGGATCCTCGGAAAAGGGAGGATTCTGGGTTTTCCAATTATACAAATCACTAGAGGAGAAAGGCCAGTATTGGTGGACTTGATCCCCTCCTGGGCCCACCTGTCTGATAGCCCGGACACGAAAGAGGGGAACCAGCGGGTCCCCTGAAGAGGAAGGCTCCTCGAAGCCCCCCTTCCTGAATCTCCCTTGGTCTACAGGGCCTAAGAGTGTGCCCCGAGTCTACCGGCAGGGCCAAGGGAGAGGAAGATGAATCTGCCGGCTGGACTGGATTATAAGGGGGTGGCTGCCTCCTAGCTTCGACCAAGCGGGCTAAATCAGCATCTAGTTCCTGCAGGACCCACTGATAAATTCCATCCTCAGGGAGGACAGGGGCCCTCGGGTGATGGTGGTCCATGTTCTCAGCCACCAGGGTGTGGTCAGGCTGAAGGAGCAGCAAATCTTCTGTGCCCGTGGTCCTCTCTCCCGTCCCCTTCGCCACAGCCACCGTCACTGGAGCCCGTGGAGAGCTGAGATGGGGTGTCGCTGCTGACCTGCCACTGTCCTGAGCCTGTGGAGAGAGAGTCGTCAGGGGTCCAGGGAGCGGATCCACAGTCATGAATAAGGGGTTAAGTCATTGTGGGGGGTTGTCAATCAGATCCTCCCAGAGGATGATGTAGGGCAATTGATCGGGATACCCCGATGATCCCGGCCGAGTGATGACTGATAAGTGATGACCTGCAGGATGAGGTCCCGTGAAAAGGAATCTTGGGGGGGGGGCATCTGACCCTGAAGGTGGGCCACTCTGAGGAGCAAGAAGTGTCGATTTTGCCCTTCTTAATGACCAGCCCCAGATTGAGGGCTCTCCGCTGCAATTCAGAGAAGTGGTTAAGAAGGAGAGATTTCAGGGTCACCTGTGCCTGAAAGTCAAGATTATTAAGGGGAAAGTAATAAAGGTTATCAATACAGTGGCCAAAGCAGCCCACAGACATGATTTCAGAGGAGAGACACGCACGCTTTCACTCGGACCGGTCCTCTCTCTTACTTCTTCCACATTCACACACACCTCCTCTTCCTACCTCCTCTTCCTCCTCACTTGGTATCGGTATCAGGCTAAAGGGCGTCCACTGAGACTGCCGCAGCCTGTCAGGGACGTCTTCCTCCAGTATCAACAAGGGAGTCTCCAGGATTCATTCCAGAATTCAAACCGCCCCTAGGTGCCAAACGAGGAGCTAGTCCTCCCAGACAAGGACCTAATCCTCCCAAAAGAGAGCGGCCAAACTCTCTTTCTGAGGTCCCTGGAACCCAGTTCTGTCCTCAGGCCTAGCCCACTGTTTCATCCCAGATATCACTCCAGGAACTCAGAAAAGGCCTGTAATCAACTCCGGTACCAGTGGCTGGTTTGTGGGTCCCAGAAAAAGGGGAGATTATCGATCCCGGACGAGCCCCCAGATGTTGGGGTCAGGGGTCAATAATTTTCCTTCTCCGAGCCGCACAAAGAGTCGACTAGTATTGCAAAACGCAAGCCGAGTTGATTCAAGCCAGCTAGCTGGGGTCAAGCTCTCAGGCGCATAGGCCAAAGCAAGACCCCGAACAAGGGTAACGCTTCAGATTTTATAGTCAGTGTATGCATCAGGCCGAGAAGCAGAATTCTGAGAACCAAGGCTGAGTTATCAGCCCAGTTGTCCTTCTTTTGCAGATGGCTGGGGGGGCGGTGGGCGGTGAGGTGGGGTGGAAAGGAGCAAAATCCTGCGAAAGTCAAACTGTTGAGAGCAACAAACTATTAGGAAAAACAACATGAGATAGGGGGAATGCTCAGAGGGGCATGGAGCAGGGGCTATAAAAATGGAGTCCGTTGTGGAGTCTGTCATGTCCCACTCCATTTCCAACAGTGTCATCCTGTTTTCAAGGGGGAGGCAAGTTTTTCATGTGCGAAGCCTGGACCCAGGCTTTGAGTCCATCCACTTTCAGAGCGGGGGGTGTGGTCAGGATCACAGTGTAGGGGATTCTCCACCAAGGTTCAAGGGTGACAGTCTTTACGTATATACATATATATGTATATGCATATTTTTAAATGAATCAGCATGAAGTACAGTTACAGACTTACAAACTTTTGTGCTTATGTTTCAGCCATACAATCATAGAGTACCCATCCCTCCACCAGTGCCCATTCTCCACCGCCAATGATCCCAGTATCCTTCCCACCATCCCCACCGCATCCCCCCACCCCACCCCACCTCTGTGGCTGGGCATTCCTTTTGCTCTCTCTCTCCTTCTGGGTGTTGTGGTTTGCAATAGAGGTATTAAGTGGCCATCATGTTCAGTCTATAGTCTATTTTCAGCACTCATCTCCCATCCTGAGGGACAGACATAGAAAGATTGCACTCATTTGTGGAATATAAAGTAACAGAATGATTGGGCTGGAGTGATAGCACAGCGGGTAGGGCGTTTGCCTTGCACAAGATTGACCCAGGTTCGATCCCCAGCATTCCATATTGTCCCCTGAGCACCACCAGGAGTAATTCCTGAGTGCAGAGCCAGGAGTAATCCCTGAGAATCGAGGGGTGTGCCCCAAAAAGCAAAAAAAAAAAAAGTAACAGAGAGAGTCGGTAACTCCTCACCTGTATTCACCAGGAGACCTGGTCTGGGGCCAGTGACACAAGACTGCCGCCCTTTGGTACATCTACGCAATGGAATACTATGCAGCTGTTAGAAAAGGTGAAGTCATGAAATTTGCATGTAAGTGGATCAACATGGAAAATATCATGTTAAGTGAAACGAGTCAGAAAGAAAGGCACCCTTTACTTGGTAGTCCCTTCTCTATCTGAGCTGCCTTCTCCCACAGCATGTGAGGCCGGCTTCTAAGCCGTGGAGCAATTCTCCTGGTACTTATTTCTACTATTCTTGGGTGTTAGTCTCCCATTCTGTTACTTTTTTTTTTTTCCTTTTGGGTCACACCTGGCGATGCTCAGGGATTACTCCTGGCTCTGCACTCAGGAATTACTCCTGGTGGTGCTTGGGGGACCATATGGGATGCTGGGAATTGAACCTGGGTCAGCCGCATGTTGATCCACCTATATGCAAATTTCATTACTTCATCTTTTCTAACAGTTGCATAGTATTCCATTGCACAGATGTACCAAAGGGTAGCAGTCTATGTCACGGGCCCCAGACCAGGTCTCCCGGTGAGTACAGTTGCGGAGTTACCAACTCTCTCTCACTCTGGTGATGCGCCCCGAGCCCCTCATGTAGGACCTGTAATGAGTGGAGAGGAGAGTGATCCTACATTTCTGCCTGCACCTCCTCTTTTAGGCTAAGTTGGAATGGTGGCGGTCGACCAAAAAGAATTTCAAAGGGAGTGAAGTTCTTCCAGTAGGGGGGGCTCACACCTGCCACATTCAACAGAGAAGAAGCCGGGCGTTCTCGGCCGGGCGTTCTCGGCCAGAGAATGCTCTGAACCCGAGACCGGACCAGCATCACTGGGTATCCAGACGGAGGAGGTGCAGCCACCACACCCTCTCCAGATGGAGCCCCGGCGACACTGAGCAGCAACTAACACGGCTCCAGGATTCGGGACTGGGACAACTCCGAACCGCGCGGCCGCATTAGTGGCCGTGCAACCTTTTCTAAAAACTGAAAACATACAATCTTTTAATGGAAAACTAATTATCAAATGCTTCCTTGGTAGTAGGACTGCCTTTCTTGGGGAGAAACTCCTACAACAATAGTGAGTTTTGTGTTGAAATATGGAACGTAATCAAGGTAAAGAGAAAATGAAGTGAAATTCATCAGTTATACAGTTGGGGGTGGGGGGGCAGGGACAGGAGGTATATTGGGGTTTTTGGTGGTGGAATATGGTCACTGGTGAATGGATGGGTGTTTGAATATTGTATAACTGAGACATAAACCTGAGAACTTTGTAACTTTCCACATGGTGATTCAATAAAAAGTTAAAAAAAAAAAAGCTATTCAGCACCATGAGCTGCGCTTGCTTGGCAAGAACGTCTACCCTGCCCACCCACCTGCAGCAAAATGCCCCCCACCATGCCAGGCACTGATCCCAATGTGCACCTGCCCGCTACTGCCCCAACCGGCCTGACACCTTCCTTCACATACACATGCAGCGTTTTGATAAATTATTGGTTTTCATGAAAAAAAAATTAAGAGCTGTTTAAAATTCCTATTCTGGGGCTGGAGTGATAGCACAGCGGGTAGGGCGTTTGCCTTGAACGTGGCTGACCTGGGTTCAATTCCCAGCATCCCATATGATCCCCTGAGCACCGCCAGGAGTAATTCCTGAGTGCAGAGCCATGAGTGACCCCTGTGCATTGCCAAGTGTGACCCAAAAAGCAAAAAAAAAAAAAAATCCTTGTTCTTGGGGTTGGAGCGATAGCACAGTAGTTAGAGCGTTTGTCTTGCACGTGGCCAACCCGGGTTCAATTCCCAGCAACCCATATGGTCACTTGAGCATGGCCAGGAGAAATTCCTGAGTGCATGAGCCAGGAGTAACCCCTGTGCAGGTGTGACACACAAAACAAAACAAAATCCTTATTCTTTCCAAATGTGTGCTCATAGGACTAAGAATGAATACCTAGAACCAGTTTAAATGTCTACTCTTGGCCGTTAGCCAATTGACAGGCTGGGGTAAAGCAATCAATTCTGCCCTTTGAGCTGAGGTTCCTCCTGATAAAGCTCTGGCTTCCAAAACCCTGGCCAGACTAGTGACAGCATGTACAACATTGAGTTTCTTAAAAGACTAGACTGCTTATTTACTGAATTACCCAAAGGGGGTACCATTTATTTATTTATTTATTTATTTATTTATTTATTTATTTTATTTAGGGTCACACCCGGCGATGCTCAGGGGTTACTCCTCACTCTGCACTCAGGAATTACTCCTGGCGGTGCTCGGGGGACCATATGGGATGCTGGGAATAGAACTGGGTCGGCCCTGTGCAAGGCAAACGCCCTACGCACTGTGCTATCGCTCCAGCCCAGGGGGTACCTTTTAAATCAAGATTAGAATACATTTATTCAATCACCTCTGTAGAATTAAGATCTGAGTCTTGGGGCTGGAGTGATAACACAGCGGGTAGGGCATTTGCCTCGCACACAGCCAACCTGGGTTCAATTCCCAGCATCCCATATGGTCCCCAGAGCACTGCCAGGAGTAATTCCCGAGTGCAGAGCCAAGTAATCCCTGTGCATCACTAGGTGTGACCCAAAAAGAAAAAAAAATCTGTGTCTTATGAAAAGCAAGTTACAGAAACATGGTTTTCTCTCCACCTTTATTTCAAATTTGCCAGATGGCTTAACAAACCTGGCTTGTTCTTTTGTGTAAACACAGCAAGATTGGAGAACTGTCCATTTGGGGTACCTCATTATTTACTGAGAAGTTCTGGGGATTGGCTATAGACAGAGTAGGAGATGCACCATTAATGGTGTAGTTTTTTTTTTCTTCTTGGGTGACACACCCTGATGCTCAGGGGTTACTCCTGGGTGCTTGGGGGGACCATATGGGATCCTGGGAATCGAATCTGGGTCAGCCGCATGCAAGGCAAATGCCCTACCCGCTGTGCTATTGCTCCAGCCCTCACATTTTATGTTTTACCTCATGTCTGGGCTACCCCAGGCTGGGCTGTTGTAAGGATCAGGTCACGCGTTAAGCTGGAGGCGGCCTCTTGCTTGCAGCTTGAGCTGGCTGTGACCTTATTCCAGATCTCCACATTCCTCATTTTTCATAGCACAGACGATGTCCAGTCCTTCCTTGAGCTGGCCTACCTCTAGGGTCTCCCTGAGGTTTCTTTTGTTTCTTTTTTTTTTATTATTTTTGCTTTTTGGGTTACACCTGGCAATGCACGCACAAAGGTTACTCCTGGCTCTGCACTCAGGAATTACTTTCTGGCAGTGCTTAGGGGACCATATGGGATGCTGGGAATCACACCCAGGTCGGATACGTGCAAGGCAAACACACTAACCGCTGCACTATGGCTCCAATTCCAAGGTTTATTTATTTTCTTGCAAAAAAATAACTAGTTATTTTGCTCTGACTGTTTCTCTGGAAGACAGCTTTGGGGTCCTATGGTTGGTTTTCCTGTCTGCATAAGAGGTAGACTTTATTACAGAGAGGAAAGACCTTTATCTGGGTCTATGCAAACCAATATAGTGCAATGAATCATTAAAAAACACACTGGGGGCTGGAGTGATAGCACAGCGGCAGGGCATTTGCCTTGCACGTGGCCAACCTGGGTTCGATTCCCAGCATCCCATATGGTCCCCTGAGCAACGCCAGGAGTAATTCCTGCATGCAGAGCCAGGAATAACCCCTGTGCATTGCCGGGTGTGACCCAAAAAGCTAAAAACCAAACATACCAAAGATACAAAGAAGAGAAAAGCAAATATTTCACCTAACTCAAAATGAAATGTAACCGTTTGCTGTGGGCCCTAGTCAAAAGGAGCTAAAATCTATAGAGATAAAGCATACAGTTTAACATCATGTTTAATTCATTCAATCCCATCTTGAAAACCTTGATTTCCTGCAACTTTTTAAAGAATTCAATGATCTAAGAGCACTGTAACAGGAGTTCGGATAATCTGTCTAATATCTTTTTTTTTTTTTTTTTTTTTTTGCTTTTTGGGTCACACCTGGCAATGCACAGGGGTTACTCCTGGCTCTGCACTCAGGAATTACCCATGGCCGTGCTCAGGGGACCATATGGGATGCTGGGATTTGAACCCGGGTCGGCCTCGTGCAAGGCAAACGCCCTACCCGCTGTGCTATCTCTCCAGCCCCGAGTCTAATATCTTTTCCATAGATCTTGCCAAAAAGGTACTAGGACAATCCTATAGATGTAATTTAAAGAGTTTCTTATCACAATATAGTCTGATTAGTTCCATCCCTTAAAACACAACCTCAAACTTTCTGCACATTTTTTTTTTCTTTTTTTGGGTCACACCCGGCATGGCTCAGAGGTTACTCCTGGCTCATGCATTGAGGAATTACTACTGGTGGTGCTCAGGGAACCATATGAGATGCTGGGATTCAAACCTGGGTTGGCCGTATGCAAGGCAAACACCCCACCTGTTGTGCTATCACTCCAGCCCCTGCACATTCTTTTTTTTTTTTTAATTTTTATTAGTGAATCACCATGAGGTACAGTTACAGACTTACAAACTTTCGTGCTTGCATTTCAGTCATACAGTGGTCGAGTCCTCATCCCTCCACCAGAGCCCATTTTCCACTACCAGTGGTCCCAGCATCCCTCCTACCACCCCCACCCCGTCCTCCCTTCACAACCCTCCACCTCTGTGGCAGGGAATTCCCGTTTGCTCTCTCTCTCTCTCTCTCTCTCTCTCTCTCTCTCTCTCTCTCTCTCTCTCTCTCTCTCTCTCTCTCTCCTTTTGGTGTTGTGGTTTCTGCACATTCTTTTACATTCATTTTGTCTTACAAACTTTCTTTTTCAAATCCAGATTCATTTTAACAGGATCTCTTTCTTTCATTTTTCTTAAAATATAGTCACATCTTACAACTATAACTTCCTTATTTTACTGAGCTTAATACAGCTTGATTTCCTAAGTTTTGAAACAAGTTGCTAGTTATTACCTCAGTTAGCATGACAAAACTGTACTCTGCAGTATTATTTAAAAAGCATTACATCAGTTCTATAGATATCCAAAAAGTTACAACACTCACAATTAAAATTCTTAAAACATATATTCACTTGGCAAGAGTTCACTTCACATTATGAATTAACTAAAACATACTGAAGTTTTATCTTTAGAATTCCAATTTCTAGGGAAACAGATCTAAAAGAATTAAAATACTCACAAAACAGACTATTTTCTTCTTATTTATTTTTTTAAAAATTATTTTCACTGTCACTGTCATCCTGTTGATTGTCAATTTGCTCGAGCAGGCCCAGTAACATCTCCATTCGTCCCAGCCCTGAGATTTTTAGCAGCCTCTCTTTACTCGTCCTTCCCAACAGTGCTGCCTTAGAGGCTCTTCAGGGTCAGGGGAATGGGACCCATCATTGTTACTGTTTTTGGCATATGAATACACTATGGGGAGCTTGCCAGGCTCTCCTGTGCAGGCAAGAAACTCTCGGTAGCTTGCCAGGTTCTCCGAGAGGGAGAACTAGGCTATAAGATGTCCGGGAGCTTGGTCTTATAGTCCCTGGATGTTGGTCATTGATGGGATCACAGGGCAATTTCTGGGTGTGACTGCCTAGCTACTGGAAAATGGGGGATCTGGGTGGAGGAGGCCCAGTCCCAATCCAAGCAGGCTTGGAGATCTCAGCCCCAGGTCCCTCAGATCTGGGTTCCTCTGCCGGTTCCTTTATGTATGAGGCTTGTCTAAGCTTGTGGAGAGTGGCCTTGAGCATGGTTGTGGCTAGGTTCTGGAGGTCTTCAGCTACCGGGGCTCTGCTCAGGGCAGGGAGGGAAACTCAACCTGCCCTCTCTGAGGGGCCTAGGTGAAGACAGGCAGGTGCAGGGGCAAGAGTCTCTGCCATTGGCATTCTTCATTACAAATATTTATTGAGGGTCGAAGCAGTAAGACAGCTGGTAGGGCTCTTGCCTTGCAAGAAACCAGCCTGGGCTCAAACCCCAGCATCCCATGTGGATCACCAAGCACTCCAGGAGTGATCCCTAAGTACAGAGTCAGGAGCAAATCTTAAGAATCACCCAGCATTGGGGCTAGAGCAATAGCACAGCGGGTAGGGCATTTGCCTTACATGTGGCCAATCCGGGTTCGATTTCCAGCATCCCAGATGGTCCCCCCGAGCACTGCCAGGAGTAATTCCTGAGGGCATGATCTAGGAGTAACCTTGTGCATTGCCAGGTGTAACCCAAAAAGAAAAAAAAAACTAAAAAGACAATTACTAAAAAAAAAAAAAGAAGACAATTACTAAAGGTTGAGCCTTGTGTGCTTATACAGACATACATACATATATATGTAGCACTGCAGCACTGTAGTCTCATTGTTCATCAATTTGCTTGAGCAAGCACCAGTAACGTCTCCATTGTGAGCATAACAGGTCTGTCTTCGAATATATATATGTAAAAATATATTTCTCTCTAAGATTGGTTGCCTCCTACTTTAAACCCCATTATATGTGTTGCGGTACTCTTGGAGTATGGGTGGTGTGAGGTTTGAGTTGTCATGCTGCTGCAAATGAGGTCGCGCAATCCAGGAATAAGTTTGCTCGTGGGTGTGGCTCGGCCTCAGCCTGTGGAGCGTGGCCGTGAGCAGGGTGGCAGTTGAGTTCTGGAGGTTTTCGGCTGCTGGGGCTGGGTCCCTTGGGGTGGGGAGGGGACTCACTTGCCCCCCTCGGGGGCACCCCTAATGAAACAGCCTGGTGCAGGGTCCAGTGGCATGGTTATGGCATGTGTCTTGTTATACTCCCTTATGGGAGAGAAAGACATACAACTCTGGATCGTGGCTGGTGACTAGCTATTTTTCACTTGACTAGTAATGCCCAAAGCTGCTGGGGTGGCTCAGGGCCTCATGCCTCACTCCCTGCACTCCCATTCTCAGACCATCAAAGCCAAAGGGGTTGTTTTTTAGCCACTTGAATTTTAAAGTGACTCTCATTTTTTACCTGCACACATGCATACTCATAGTTACGCATTCATGCACACATCCACATATGCATCCATGTATATACACTCACATATGCACACGTGCACATTCATACTTCTTGGTCCCAGGAGCACCACCAGGAATGACTCCCGAGCACAGCGCTGGGAGTAGCCACTGAGTAGCTTACGTGTGGTTCAAACACTTCTCCTCCCCCCAAAAAACCCACAAAAAAAACACAATGGAAAGATGCTTTGAAATGAATCTTAGTGACTTAGGATTTAGCAACAATACCCAGAATGCCAGGGTAGGTGGGGAAAACTTGGAACCAAGTTTCCTGAGAAATTATACGGCCAAAAGTTAGGTATGTGAGGGCCTGGAGCAATGGCACAGTGGGTAGGGCATTTTCCTTGCATGTGGCTGACCAGGGCTCAATTCCCAGCATCCCATATGGTCCCTCGAGCACCGCCAGGAGTAATTCCTGGGTGCAGAGCCAAGAGTAATCCCTGAGCATCACCGGGTGTGACCCAAAAAAGCAAAAAAAAAATAGGTATGTGGGAACCATGCCCACAACCACCCCCACTCCCACTCCCCACCCCTGGCTCAGCTATACAAGCTCATTTATCTGTCTTGCTTCAGAGACCCACAAATAAATCTTGGAAGAGATTAAAGAGCTGCAGTTAATCTCGGACCCGCACAAAGCTCAACAGATCAGGATAAATCAGAGGGGGGCAGGCCAACTTGGCATCTGCCCAAGCAGAGTCCCTGACAGCCACTTGCTCCCACAACCCAAAATAACCACCATCCCCCCTCTACCTCCCCCCACGAAGCCAGACTCCAGCATCTCAGGATGGACCCCAATGAGATACAATCTGCTGAAAATTCGGGTATACTGGTTTTGTGACTGAAATCTCCAGGCTTTCTTGGGTCAGGATGGGCTACTCCCCCCCCACTCCCTGTGCTTCCAGAAGCATCCTCACCCCAAAGCTGCCATCCAGTTAAAATGGTACTCCAGGCTTGCCTTCCAGATAAAATGACTGAACACCCCGAACAAACAAGATGACCTCTTAGTGTCTGTATTGTAAATTATAATGCAGAGAGAGAGAGAGAGAGAGAGAGAGAGAGAGAGAGAGAGAGAGAGAGAGAGAGAGAGAGAGAGAAAGAGAGAAAGAGAAAGAGAGAGAGAAAGAGAGAGAAAAAGTGCCTGCTATAGAGGCAGGCTGGGGGGGAGGAGGGGGGATCGTGTTGGGGGATGGTGGGAAATGGGGAACATTGGTGGTGGGAAGTGTACACCGGGTGTTGGATCATTGTATGGCTGGAACCCAATCATGAGCAACTTTGTAATGGTTTCTCTCACAAATATTCAATTGAAAAAAAATTAAACAGACAAACTGAGCCTGGACTTTTTGCCCAGTTGGATGCTTTCAGTTTGCTGCCCTAACAGACATGACAGGTGGGAAAAAAGCAGCCGCGTGGGGGCGCTGCAGAGCGACGCGGTTTCCGTATCTGAAGGGCCTTGCCAGACTGGAACACCGGGAGGGGGGCCAGGCTGCTCTAAACGCTTCTGGAGCCAAGGAGGCTCGCGCCTGCGCCCTGGCCATCCCACCCTTGCTTCTTAAAATGTGCAGGCAAGCCATGAGGTAGGGGTGAGGGGCAACCCCAATCCGGGTCCCTGCTGCAGTGCCTACGTCCAGCATGGCTAGGATGTTCCCAGTTCTAGTGTGTTCTGTTCTCTGAATCCAGGTCGCTGCATGCAAGGCAAACACCTTCCCCTTTGGCGCGCCCTGCTCAAAATATGAATGAATGCACTTAAGCGTTATGCTGAAGACCTCTGGAAAAACACCAAAAAACAACAGGCTCCGGGGCTAGAGAGATAGTACAGTGGGGAGGCGCTTGCCTTGCATGCGCCATACAGGGTTTGATGCCCGGGGTTTGATCACTGGTACTGCAGAGGGTCTTCTGAGCCCAGCCGGCAGAGATTCCTGAGTGCAGGACCAAGAATCAGCCCTGAGCACAGTCGGGGTGGTCCCCAAACCAGAGTCAGACAGCGTTGTTAGCAATGTTGAAAACTGCTTCTATTACCATTTCCACTGGCCATTTCCACACTGACTGCTCTTTTTTTTTTCCTAGTTTGTTATCAAGAGAGACTGCCAGGCTCTGTGCCAGAGCTAGGATTTGCAAATATTTGTTTTGTTTTCAGCTTCTCATTTCTTCTTTTTTAAGTTGACTTATCATTCCTGGAGGGGGTTGGGAGACTGTATGGGATGCCCGGGATCGAACCCAGATTCAGGTGTGTGCAAAGGAAGCATCCTACCCACAGTACGATGGTTCCAAGCCTTATTAGAACTCTTGCAGGGGTGGGGGTGGGGACCTGGAGCAATAGCACAGCGGGTAGGGAGTTTGCCTTGCACGCAGCCAACCGGGTTCGAATCCCAGCATCCCATATGGTCCCCCGAGCACTGCCAGGGGTAATTCCTGAGTGCATGAGCCAGGAGTGACCCCTGTGCATCCTTGGGTGTGACCCAAAAAGCAAAAACAAAAAAAAAAGAAAAAGAACTCTTGGGGGGCTAAAGCAATAGTAAGCAGGTAGGGCATTTGGCTTGTACGTGGCTGACCCAGGTTCGATTCCCAGCATCCCATATGGTTCCCCCCACACCGCCAGGAGTAATTCCTGAGTGCAAAGTCAGGAGTAACCCCTATGTATTGCTGGATGTGACCCAAAAAGCAAAATATAAAATAAAATAAAATAAATATTTTTTTAAAAAAAGAACTCTTGGGGCAGGGGAAATAGTTCAGAGGGTGGCATGCCAGAGGCCTGGGCTCCATCCCTGGCAGCTCATTGTTCCCTGAGCACCTCAAGGAGTGACCCCCAATCACTGCAATGGCTCCTGAGCAGGAGGTGGTGTAGCCTAAAAGAAAAAAGGAGAGAGAGAAAGAAAGAAAGGAAATGCCAAAGACCAAGTATACTCAGAACTTTTTCTTTTCTTTTTTCTTTTTTCCTTTTTGGGTCACACTCAGCGATGCTCAGTGGTTACTTCTGGCTCTGCACTCAGGAATCATTCCTGGCCGTGCTAGGGGGACCCTATGGGGTACTGAAAATGGAACCCTGGTTGGCAACATGCAAAGCAAACGCACCTCCCTGTTGTACTATGCTGTGGCCCCAGAATTTTTTATTTTTTAATTCCCCTTCTTGGTTTTGAGCCTACTGGCAGTGCTCAAGGCTTTTTCCTGGCTCTGCATTCAGGGACCACCTCTGGGAGCTGTTGTACCAGGCTCTGCTGTGTCAAGGCGAGAACCTATCCCCTTTACTGTTCTCACCTAGAACAATCTTTTTTCCTATTTTCCTTAATTGTTTTTTGAGCTACACCAGGCAGTACTCAGGGCGTATTTACCGCTGGCTCTGTGCTCAAGGATCTCTCCTGGAGAGAACTAGGGGCCCATATGGAGGTGCCAGGGATGGAAACCAGGTCAGCTGCACGCAGGGCAAGTGCCTTTCCCGCTGTGCTTTCTCCAGTCCTAGATTTTTTATTTATTTGTTTTGGGTTTTTTGGGCCATATTTAGTAGTGCTTAGAGCTTATTCCTGATGGTATAGAAGGGACCATGTGGGATGCTGAAGATTAAACATGGGTCCAGTAAGCGCAAGGTGGGGCGGGAATCTATCTACCCACTTCTGGCCCCTTCTCTGGCCTTTTAATTAAGTTACAGTTGTCCTCGCCTGAGTAGAGCCCCAGAGGCATAGAATACCATGCGGTCTAGTTCAAACTCACACAGAATGAATCTCCAAGACAAAATAAACGAAGCCTGGGCTGAAAGTGCAAAGGGAGGATGAACATATTATCAAACCAAGGATAAAAATCCACTGGGTCACGGCAATTAATGCAATAAAAATAAAAAGGCTTTGTCATGGTCCAACACCCTGCTGTGCTAAACACTAAGAAAATTAGGAGCAGATGGAAACTACCTCAACACCAGAAAAGCAGTTTCTGAATCTCACATCCAGCACCATTCTCAGTGGTTATGGATTGAACGAACCGTATTTCACCAAGTAATCGGCACCTCGCAATCTCTGCACTCCCTTGTTAAGCAACAGTTATTCAGGGGGACCGTTCGGGGCTTGTGGGATCGAATCCGGGTCGGCCGCTCGCACGGCGCCCTGCCTGCCGTCCAAAGTCGCCGACTCTCTCTAGGGGTGAGGTACGGAGAGATCAAGCCTGCTGAGGACGAAATCCAGGGCCTCACAGACGCAAAGCAAGTGCCCTAGGGCTGAGCAACACCCCGACGCCCTTAAAGGGCGTTTCACTCCCTCTACCCCACCTTAGAGGATCTCATGGAGCCAGACAAAGGCCACCTTCTGGATACCACAGGGGGCATTTAACCAGAAATATGCTTCCTTGTTGAATAAAAGCAAGCTTGGTATCACTGCATTAGACTTCTTAGCTAGGATTTGACTGATTCCCCCACTCCAAATGTTTGAGATACTTGTTTGCAAAACATTTTTTAAGTTACCGAAAAAATGTGGGGGGCGGGGCTAGCTCAAAGGAATACAGCGCATGCTTTGCATGCTAGATGCCACTCCGCTAGATCCCCGGAATCACAGGGTCACCCTCGGAACTGGACTCCCCCAAACCCCAACCCAGCTAAAGCACCGAGAAGGGGGTACCTTTGAGCTCCTCAGGGTGTGGCAAAAAAAAAAAAAGAAAGTTACCGGAAGTGCCGTTCCGTTCACAATACAAAATAACTGATGACTGGGGTGCAAAAGCTTGGTGGCCAACGCAAATTTTAAAAGGTGAAATAAATGTTAAATGTGGAATTGATCAATCGCAGACAGAATACTTCAAGGAAAGCTCCCCCGCCCAGTTTGAGGTGCCCGAATGGCAGGCCCCGCCCCTCAACGTGGAGCCCCGCCCCTTTAACCACGCCCACTGATATTTAACCAATCCCTGAGCCAAGTCCCCCAGAGCGACAAGCGCAACTTTGCCGGAGACTGGCTCTTCAGGGCGCTGGAGCTTGGCCCTTTAAAAGCGCGGGCAGGAAGCGGAAGTGGCGTCACCGACTTCCGGGACTTTTTGTCCGTTGGCTCTTCCTTGTGGGAGCGAGTCACATTCATCAGCCTGCTGCGGCGCTCGTGGGGGAGGCGCCCTGGGGGCGCCCTGGGGTGCAAAAGTGGGGGAGTACTAAAGGACGGTTTTGTCCCCGGACTGCGGAGGGGCCCCCTTAGAGAGGTGCGGACCCCACACCAAGGTCACCACGTTGCGCGCTGCGGGGCGGCTCCGGGAGGGGTGCGGGGGTCGTGGTGCGGGGGTGGCTCGCACCCACGTGCTCGGGGACCCTGAGAGTGTCCCGCGTAACCTTTGTGATGCTTCCCCAGGAGCGAGGCGCGCGGCTCGGGCGCCCGGATCCCCGCTGACAGCGCGCCCCGCGGGCCGGGGTGAGTATGGGGGTGGGGGAGGCCCCCATTGGCTTGGAGCACCCCACTGCACCGTGCACGGGAAAGTTCTCGTCTTGGAACTGGCCTTTGCTTTTTTTTAGCATTTTGTTGCTTTTGCATTCCTTGACATTTTTTGGGGGGGGAATCTCCCTTGCGGGCCTGGGAGGAGGTGGGAGCTGGCGGTGCCCGCATAGAACTTGTGGGGGCCCGTGCGTGCCCGGCGTGCGGTGCAGCCTTTGGAAATAGCTCTCCCCGACCGACCCCCGATTTCTTTTTCCTTTCGGTTTGGGGACCGCACCTGGTTTGTGCCGGGTAGGGGCGCGACGTCTGTGATGCCGGCCCATCCCTTAGGAGCTACCCTGGGTGGGGAGGCTCTGCCCGACTCTTTTGTTTCTTTTTCTTTTTTAAAAATAGTTTCGGGCCACACTCGTTTTGCTCAGAGCACGGGACCCTGGAGCTGCTGGTTGCATCCCCGAGGGCTGGGTACTTCGGGACAGCCTGGCAGTGCTTGGGGGGGCCGCGGCGCCCGTTCTGCAGGATCCAGGTTCAGACTTGGTGCCCGCCTTTGCCTGGACGTCCAGATTCTTGGACTCTCAAAACCCGGCCCTGAGCAGCCCTCCCCCACGTTTACTGAGGGAAGAAAGGGTGAGCGGAAGCGTTTCTTCCGTGCAGCTCCGATCCCCTAGCGACTTTTATTGAGTTGCATTTTTTAATTTTCATTTTTTTCCCCTCCATCGTTCCCACTGCTGAGTCTCAAGTTCAGCCCTGCCGCGGGGCCAGGGAAGCGGCTCAGCGGCCGTGCGCGGCTTTGCACGCACGGGGTGCTGTGGGGGATCCCGAGCCCGCCCCCGCCAGGACGAACCTGCTGGTGGTCCTCTGGCCCTGACCTGGGGCTCCCCCGCAAGCACCCCAACAGAGGAGGGGGTGGCTCCCAGCTGCCCATCCCATCCCTTCCCTCCTGCCTGGGTCTCCGGAGCAGTTTATAAATTAAACAACAACAACGAACAAACAAAACAAACAAACGGTGGCGGGGTGGGGCGGTGGGGGTTGGGAGGAAAGGGGCCAGAGGATAGTACAGTGGGGAGGATATTTGCTTTCCATGCAGCTGACCCGGGTTCAATCCCCAGCACCCCCGTAGGGACCTCCAGGCTCCTCTAGGAGTGATCGCTGAGTGCAGAACCAGGAGTCAACCCTGACTGCTGAGCACCCCGGGGTGTGGACCAAAAAAACACACCCAAAAAGTGGGGGGAGGGCTGGAGTAATAGTACAGCGGGTAGGGCGTTTGCCTTGCACGCGGCTGACCCAGGTTCAATTCCCAGCATCCCATATGGTCCCCCGAGCACTGCCAGGAGTAATTCCTGAGTGCAGAGCCAGGAGTAACCCCTGCGAATCGATGGGTGTGACCCAAAAAGCAAAATTTTTAAAAAGTCGGGGGAGCCTAGATAGGGTGCCAGTCCACTTTGCCCTAAGCCCACACAGAGCTCCTTGCTGGTGTCTCAAAGGCCCCAGCCAGTGAGTGATTCCCTGAGCACTGTGCCAGGAGCTTCCTCCAAAGGGGGCAACAAAAACAATAGGTTCAAAGGCCTGGTGGATCAGTAGGCTGGGAGGCACTCCTGCCCCGAGGTTGCTTCTCACGGTGCTTTTAGAATCAGCTTCTGATTGGGGTTCAGGGGCCAAGGCAAATCTAGTTCTCTAGTTCTCTGTTGGCTGATCCCTGTCTCAGGCCTGCAGGGTTGGGGGTGGGGGGCACTTGGGCCTAGATCTGTGTGTGGTGGGGGAGCCCTCTCCTGCAGCGCGCCTGCTTGGCGTGTGCTCCAAGCACCCTCGCCAGCCCCAGGCCCTTTGTTTTCGAGTATGTGGGGCTGCTGGGAAGATGAGGTGCCCGCGTGAGAACTGTAGAGAATAGGCTCTAGAAATAGAAACTGGTTCTTTGCAGGGAAACCTAGAATTTTCTTGGCTAAGAAACAGAAGACAACAGAATTGTGTTTCCCAAAAGAAATTACTGATGGGGTGATGGGGAAAGAGGAGAGGGGAGGCTCAAAGCCCCTGGCTTGTCCTGGGCCAGGAAACCTCATTCTGTCCTTTGTCTTTACCTGAAGTCCCCACCTCGGACCCTTCCCCAGAGCCTTCCAGAAGGGAGGACTTTTTCTTTTTTTTTTCTTTTTTTAACTTTTTTTTTTTTTTTTTTACTTTTTAGCTTTTTGGATCACGCCCAGCAATGGTCAGTGCTCTGCACTCAGGAATTACTATTGGCTGTGCTCAGGGGACCATATGGGATGCCAGGGATTGAACCCAGGTTGGCCGTGTGCAAGGCAGACACACTATCCTGCTGTACTGTCGCTCTGGGCCCCTAAAAGGGGGGACTTTTGAGGGGAAAGCAGGAGGGTATTGGGTTTTGTTTTGTTTCAGGCCACTTCCAGAAGTGCTTGGGTCTTCCTGGCCCTGCTCAGGGCTTTCTCCTGGCAGCAGTCAGAAGACCATGTGGGGTGCCTGGGATTGAACCCTGGTCAGCCTCGTGCAAGGCCAGCGCCCGCCATGCTATACTATCTCTTCAGCTCCCGAGTGCCCATAAATAGGATGTTCGGTCATTTAAAAATTTTTTTTTCTTTTTCTTTTGTTTTTAGCTTGGGGGGCACACCCAGTGGTACTCAGGGCTTACTCCTGACTCAGTGCTCAGGAGTTACTCCTGGTGGTGCTGGGGCAGACCATCTCGGGTGCCAGGGATGGAATGTGAGTCAGCCACATGCAGGGCGATTGCTTTATCTGCTGTACTATCTCTCCGGCCCCTTTTTAATTTTAGCTAAATAATATTCGGAGGGGCCCGAGGGGAGTGTGTTATTTTATTACTCAGGAAAATGAGCGATTATAGGATTGCATATTTCCTTTGTAGAAGTGAATGCCTGTTTGGTAAACTGGCAGGAAGCTCAAGCTGAATTGTAGGTTTTTCTGCTTTCACTTCGGAAGTGTGTTTCCTCACCGCAAGGGTACAGTCAAAACAAACCCCCCAAAACTGCATGCTAGTGTTTCTAATGTGTGAGTGACACATGAAACTTTTCTACAGTGTGGGAGGATGTTTGGGGGTCCCGAAACAAACCGAGTTTCGAACCTGGTGATCCTAAAATTTTTTTAGGTGCTATTTTGTTTGCTTGTGCCTGGGTGTCCCATGACTTCTGGAAATGCAGGGGGCGCAGGGTTTGCCGTGCGCTCACCAGACCCGGGTTCAATCCCCACCATCTGGAGCACTTCACCGGGTGTGCCCCGGCCCCCCCCCCCCCCCGCCTTTAAAGAAAAGCCACACAAGTCAGTTTAGGCCACATGTTGGGATATTTCTGTGTGTTGATGTTTTCTGTATGTTTGGCATTGTCCCCCCCCACCTCTTCACGCCTGGACTTCCTGTCACTTGGGAAGGATGAGCCAAGCTGACGCTAACACTCTAGTTATCAGGAATGTTCCAGTGGGGGTGTGCTGGGCACTGCCTGTTGTCCACGTGTACAAGGGCTCAGCCTGCCGGGACCGTGGGCGCACGGCCATTGACCTCTGTGTCCACAGGTGTGGCTGTCAGGAACTCAGAACAAAAACAGGCCCCGGGGCCAGAGTGTAATAAAGCATGTGGAGAATTGTTTTGTTTCTTTGGCTTTTTGGGTCACACCTAGTGATGCTCAGGGGTTACTCCTGTCTCTGCACTTAGGAATTACCTCTGGTGGCGCTCAGGGAACCTTATGGGATGCCGGGGATTGAACCCAGGTCTGTCACAAGGCAAACGCCCTCCCTGTTTACTGTCCCCGTTTACATGGGGCTCTGGCCCCATGCAGAGATGATTTTTAAATAAAATGTGGGAAGGCCAGAGTGATGGTACAGTGGGGAGGGCGTTTGCCTTGCACACAGTCAGCCTGGGTTCTATTCTTGGCATCCTATAGGGTCCCCCGAGCACTGCCAGGAATAGTTCCTATGTGGTTCAGAGCCAGGAGTAACCGCTGAGCATTGCTGGGTGTGACCCCCAAGCAAAAAATAATAACAAAATAATATCTGGGGGCCAGAGCTATAGTTCAGCAGGTAAGGCAATTGTCTTGCACCTGGCCGATTTGGGTTCGATCCCTGGTACCCCCCTCTGGTGCCCTGAGCATTGCCAGGAGGGATCCCTGAGCACAGAACCAGGAGTCAGTCCTCAGCACTGCTGGGTGTGACACCCCCCCCCCCCCGCAAATCAGGTATTTGCAGGTGACATATGAATTCAGATAGCAGCCTTTATTCAATTGCTAAAGATAATGTGCCCTTTGAAAAAGAAATATAAAATAAGTGTTGGGGGTGAAGAGATAACGAACGGGGTCAGGCCATTGGCGTGTATGCAGCCAGCACGGGTCTGAACCCCTGATACCACATGGGATCCCTTAGCACCGAGCCAGGAGTCAGCCCGGAGCCAACCCCTTCCCCGAAGATAATACTCAGATCCCCCGTTGCAGAGCTACACCCGCTCACTAGAAAGCACGCACCCAGTAGGACATCGGCCTCGGCTTGTGCTGACCTGGTGTGGGGTTGAACCCTGGTACCCCATATGGTTGCCACCCTTCAACTCTTAAGAGAGATCCCTCAACACAGCCAGGTGTGCCCCCTCCCAAAAAAAAAAAAAAACCATTTTGAATAGAAGTGGGGTATGGTTTGGGGGGGGGTAGTGAGGCAAGTAGGGGTGCACCTGGATCTCCCGCATACAGAGCAGGCATTCACCCCACTTTGAGCCATCAAGGGCTCAAATGGTAGCACAGCGGGAGGGCATTTTCCTCGCACGCAGCAGGTCCGGGTTCGAGCCCCAGCATCCATACATAGGGTTCTCTGAGCCCAGCCAGGAGTGATCCCTGAGCACCGACAGGTAGGGTCCAGAAATAAAAAGAAACAGAAACTGCCAAGTGTCTGCGTGGTTCCAGCCTCCGTGAGTGGTTCTTAGTAGCTGTCCATTGTGTCACATCTGTGGAGTGGACGAGGGCTAGTAAACGCACCTGATCAGCTTCCTGCTCAGGTTTGCTGGTCTCCGTTTTCTTTTCTTTTTTTTTTTTTTTCTTTTTTTGGTCACACCCAGCGAAGCACAAGGGTCACTCCTGGCTCTGCACTCAGGAATTACCCCTGGCAGTGCTCAGGGGACCCTATGGGATGCTGGGAATCGAACCCGGGTCGGCTGCGTGCAAGGCAAACGCCCTACCCACTGTGCTATCACTCCAGCCCTGGTCTCTGTTTTTATTCCAGAACTCTCAAACGTGGGCAGATAGTTTCAAAGCATTGCCAGGAGGCAATTTTATTTATTTTTTATTTTTGGGTCACACCCGGCTATGCTCAGAAGTTACTCCTGGCTCTGCACTCAGGAATTACTCCTGGCGGTGCTCGGGGGACCCTGTGGGATGCTGGGAATCGAACCTGGGTCGGCCACGTGCAAGGCAAATGCCCTACCCGCTGTACTATATCGCTCCAGCCCCAGGAGGCAAATTTTGCTTACTGTGTGTAGGTGGTCCGTACCCGGCAGTGCTCAGGACTGACTCCTGGCAAGCTCAGGGTGCCAGGGATCCAACCTGGGTTGTCCATGAGCAAGGCAGCTTGCCCCGCCCACTTGTGCCAGTGCTCAGGCCCCACGAGTCAAATTGCTATTTTAAACAAAATATTTTTGCATGTTTGTTTGGGGCCTCCTCTGGTGGCGCTCAGGGAGAGAGTACTGCAGGCTCCACACTCAAATTACTCCTGGTGGGACTGGGGGTTGGGGGGAACCCTATGGGGTGCCGGGGGTCGAACCCAGGTCGGCTGCCGTCTTACCACGGCAGCCCCTCTGATCACACCCACTGGGATCTTAATCTGTTCATCCGCGTAATGGGGTGCAGAAACTCGCCATCATACTGATCTTTGAAAGAAAGTGCCCCCCAAGGACAAGTCACGCCCGTCTTACACAACACTTAGCGGATCTCTGCCAGGTGTTTTTCTTGGCCGACCCAATTCCTGGGCCTTACTTCCTCTGTGCCTTTAACCCGTCCAGTCCGAGCGTCGAGTAACTGAGCCCCCGGCCAGTCTGGTGGCTGCCCTCACCTGGGTTCCGGGTGGGCACTGTTGACCCCTTCTCCAACTTGCCACTGGATTTGTTTGTTCTGGGATTTGGGCCCCACCTGACAGCGCTCTGGCCTTCCTCCTGGCGCTGTGCTCAGGGAGCACTCCTTCTTTGCTCTGTGCCCAGGGATCACTCCTTCTGGGCCGCAGGGGCCCCTGTGCAGAAACTGGGTCAGCCCCGTGGGCAAAGCGGGTGTCTCAAACCTGGTGCACGGGCTCACCTCTCGCCCCCGGAAATCAAATGGTCTTTGATGTGTGTTTCTGGTTGGGAGCCACGCCCTGCGGTGCCACCCCTGTGGTGGCCCATCTCCAGCCCGGAAAGCAAATTTTCAAGAAATCAGTTGGTGACAGGATGGGGGCCAGGAGTGAAGCTTCAAGTGGGGTGTGGCACTGGCCTTGCCTGGGGGAGGGCCCAGGCTTGATCCCCAGCATGAATGCTCCCCCCCAGGTCTCCTTGCCACTTAAGATGCAGGTGTCAGGACTGGAGCAATAGCACAGCTTGTAGGGCAGTTTGCCTTGCACACGGCCCACCCCCCACCTGGTTTCGATTCCCAGCATCCCATAGGGTCCTCCAAGCACCACCAGGAGTAATTCCTGAGTGCAGAGCCAGGAGGAACCCCTGTGCATCGCTTGGTGTGACCCAAAAAGAAAAAAAGGATACAGGTGTCCCCCCCAGCGTCCCCAACCCCCACTGAGCAGTACTGGGGCGTGGCCAGCAGCAGCTGTGAAGGTCAGGCTTGCAGTGAAGCGGAACCACAGCCACCACAGAACCAGAGCATTAGATATCTTTGGACTCACGCCCGTGGGGCCCGAGGGCCAGCCAGGCATTGTTTTAAACCTGAGATAGATATTTATTTTATTTATTTTTTTGCTTTTTGGGTCACACCCAGCATTGCACAGGGGTTACTGCTGACTCTGCACTCAGGAATTACTCCTGGCGGTGCTCAGGGGGGACCCTATGGGGTGCTGGTCATCGAACTTGGGTCGTTCTGCAAGGCAAACGCCCTACCTACTGTGCTATCGCTCCAGCCCCTGATAGATATTTATTTTTGCGTTTCAGGCCACACTGGCTATGCTTAGGGATCACTCCTGGCTGGAACTGGGGGATCAGGCCCAGGTTGGCCCTGTCCATGTCGGGCGCCCGATCTCCCGCAGAGCCTTGGCCCTGGCCCCTGATAAATATTTATGATTATATCTTCCTTGACACCGGATAAACTTACCTTTTGTTTTTCTGAGCCACGCCCGGCAGCACTCAGGGCTTACTCCCATCTCTGAGCTCACTCCCTGTGGGGCTCTGGGGACCTTGAATGGGGCCTCTGTGCGGGGAGGAATCAATAACCAGGGGTCTGCGGTGGGCAAGACTGAGCCCCTCCCTGCTGTGCTCGCTCCAGCCCCTGGACAGACTGGCCTTCTGAGGTGCTGGGGGACTTGGGGGGGAAGGTTTGGACTGCAGAAGGGAAGAGAAGGGAGTGTATTTGTTTACGAGAAAACCCGCTCTGCGCCCCCATGGGGCCAGATCTCTGAGGAGGCAGCGGGCGGGCTGGGAGCCCAGCGCAACTGGAAGGATGAAGACTCTTCAAAGACACTTGTGGGAACCTTGGGCCGAATGAGCATTGGAGCAAAGTAAACAAGTCATTTGAGGAATTGGGTCCAAGGGAAAGATGCCGGGTCCCTTCCGTGAGAAGCCCGATGAGGTGGGGTGGATGGGTGGCGGCTGGTGGCGTCTGGAGTCCCGGGAAAGGCTGATTCTTTTCTCTAGGTCCTTGCTGAGTTGTAGTTGGTGTTGGTGTTCCCAGACGAGGCTGAGGAGCCGGAGTATTGCCAGGAAGGTGGGAAGCAGGAGGGGGGCTCTTGAGTTTACCCCTGAAGCTTGCTGGCAGGGCCGGGTCCTGGGGCTGAGAGCATTCTCCAGGGCGTCGTGATGCAAGAGAGAAATGGGGGGGGGGGGCACTGATCGTGCGTCTGGGTCTCTAGCCGAGGTTCCACTGGGGCCGTTTTGGCATTGCTCTGGTTTCTGTTTGGGGGGGGGGCGCTGGGAGGATCACACCCTGAAGTGTCCAGGGCTTCCGGTTGGCACTGCAGACCCACTTGTGTGGCCTCCCTGGAGAGGGGGGCCGCGGTGCATGCTGGAGGGGTGAAGAATTCCTGAGTGTTTACTAAGCGAGGTCCTTGGGCCAAGTTGTTTTGTGTTTGCAGGCAGGAATTTTCGGGGAAGGCGTTGAACTTGGAGCAGTGTGGTCCTGACCTGCAGGCCGGGACGTCTACACCCGGGTTGATTACTGAGCCCAAGTCCGGGTCCGGGGGAATTGGCCCCGCGCTGAATTACATGGGGGCAGTTTGGCACCTTCCCCATTGGCTGCATGGTATTGTCGGGGGTCTTTGTTTCTTGCCTTTCTCTCTTGGGTGGTTGGTTCAGGAGGCCATACCCGGCAGTGCTCAGGGGTAACTCCTGGCTCAGCATTCAGGAACCACTGCCGGGGCTCGGGACCCTACAGGATGCCGGGGATCGAACCTGGGTCAGCTGCATGCAAGGCAAATGCCCTCCCTGCTGTCCTATCTTCCGCCCCCCTTTTTTATTTTGGGGTGGTTTGAGGTTACTCCGGTGGTGCTTAGAGGGACCCCTCAGCAGCAGTGCTGGGATAGAACCAGTATCAGCAGCGTGCAAGGCCTGCAAGTAAATGCCTTTACCTCCGTATGCTTTTTCCAGCCCCGAGATTTTTTTCCTTTTATAGAAGGGGCGAGGCTCAGGGGACCCTACGGGGTGTCAGGGATGGAACCTGGGTTGGCTGCGTCCAAGGCCAGCACTCTCCCCCTGTGCTATGACTCTCCCCAGCTCCCAGGTTTCTTCTCTTTTTTGGGAGGGGTCACACCCAGCGATGCTCAGGGGTTTCTCCTGGCTCTCAGGAATTAACTCCTGGCAGTGCTCGGGGGACCATATGGGATGCTGGGACTCGAACCCGGGTCAGTTGCGTGCAAGGCAAATGCCCTCCCTACCCGCTGTGCTATTGCTCTAGCCTCCCCGCCCCCCCTCAGGTTTTTTGAGTGCACGAATGGGACATCATTTCCAGCTCATTTCCAGGGCAGTGACAACTAGGCCAGTGGAGGTGCGACTCGCCACCACCTCTGCGTGCTCATGACTCACTGGTTTGTTCTCTTCCAGGTCTTTCTCCCCAGGGACCTTTCCTGCCTGTGCTTAGGAGACACAGAGACAGAATGGATGGTGAGTCTCAGCGTGCCCTGGTCAGAAGGAAGCGGAACCCGAGTGTGCGCCCTGCAGCCCAGTAGGGGGAGGGGGGCCAAGTTCGAGCCCTCACTCCACGTGACCCCCAGAACCAAAGTGGGGCGGGGCTAGTCCATGGGTTCAGGCACATGCCCTGCGTGTGTCCGAGCCTAGTTTGGCCTCGAGAATCTCCAGCCTTGTTCGTCAGGTATCGCTGGGAGGGGCCCCTGAGCCACCTGAGCACTTCTTGGGAAACTTTACCCTCCCCCCAAAAAAAATAAAGCGTCCCTAGCATGCTGGGGCCCCAGCTTATGCCTCTTGGGTCACTCTGTCATCTCTAGATTTCAGAGAGAAATTAGACCCTGGCTCGGTCGCTTGCAAACCAGGTGCCCTCCCGAGGTGCCCTGGCCCGACCCTGCAGCCTACTTACTGTGAAGATCACAGGCCAGGGGGTGCCTCCGAGGACTGGAGCCCCTCTTTGCACGAGGGGGCCCCAGCTTTGCTTTTTTATTTATTTATTTTTGACTGTTTGGTTACACCCAGGCTGGAGCAATAGCACAGCATAGGGCGTTTGCCTTTCACACGGCCAACCCGTGTTCTATTCCTCCGCCCCTTTTGGAGAGCCTGGCAAGCTACTCAGAGTATTGCGCCTGCACGGCAGAGCCTGGCGAGCTCCCTGTGGCGTATTGGATATGCCAAAAACTAACAATAAGTCTCACAATGAGAGACGTTACTGGTGCCCCCTCAAACAAATCAATGAGCAACGGGATGACAGTGACAGTGACAGTGGGTCACACCCGGCGTTGCACAGGGGTTACTCCTGGCTCTGCACTCAGGAATTATTCCTGGCGGTGCTCAGGGGGACCATATGGGATGCTGGGAATCGAACCCGGGTCAGCCGAGTGCAAGGCGCTGACCCGCTCTACCCGCTGTGCTATCGCTCCAGCCCCGGGGTCCCAGCTTTGATACCTGAGCACCACCCAGGTGCCCCTCCTTTCAATGAGAAGGGGACTGGGGACCGTTGACAGCACAGCAGGAAGGGCACCCACCTGGCACATGGTCAACCCGGGTTCCATCCCCACCACCCCACAGGCCTGACCCCCAAACCAGGGAAAGAAATGGGAAGCTGGAAGGGAGGGTCGGTTCGTGGTGGTCCGAGCTCTAAGCGGAGGCTCGTCTCTTCTCTCCCAGGGGAGACTGCGGGCCGGGCGGACGTGTCCCCGTGTCTGAGGAGTGTGGCCAGGCCTGCTGGTAGCAACCCCCGGGGGGCACCCGCCGCCACCGCCAGATCCCAACTGAGGGCGCCCTTCCGGGGAGCTGCGTGGTCACACTGAGGAAGGCGCCCGCAGCCCTGCATCCCCCGCAGCCCCTGGTGAGCCCGGCTAGTCACTCCGCAGCCTGCGCCCACGCCGCACCATGGATCGGCCGTCGGAGGCGGCCGGGGTCGGCAAGACGGAGCCAGGCCTGCACCCCTACACCTGCAGTGAGTGCGGCATGGTGCTGCCCTGCGCCGCCGACCTGAACCTGCACATGCAGATGCACCCGGGCAAGCACCCGTGCGTGTGCCAGGAGTGCGGGCGCGCCTTCAGCCAGGCTGCTGACCTGGCCGACCACCTCAAGTACCACACGGGCGAGAAGCCCTTCAAGTGCGACCAGTGCTGGCGGGCCTTCGCCACCCTGTCCAAGCTCACGGCCCACTTCCGCTCGCACACAGGCGAGAAGCCCTACCCCTGCAACATCTGCGGCAAGACCTTTGCCTGCTCATCCTACATCACCATCCACAAGCGCGTGCACACGGGCGAGCGCCCCTACGCCTGCCCCGAGTGCGGCAAGCGCTTCGCCGAGTCGTCCATCCTCACCAACCACATCAAGGTGCACACGGGCGAGAAGCCCTACGCCTGCAAGGAGTGCGGCAAGGCCTTCATCAAGGCCTCAGGCCTGGCCGAGCACATGAACACGCACACGGGTGAGAAGCCCTTCGCCTGCCGCGAGTGCGGCAAGGCCTTCATGAAGTCGTCGGGGCTGGCGCTGCACGCCAAGATCCACACGGGCGACAAGCCCTACCAGTGCGACAAGTGCGGCAAGGCCTTCTACGCCTCGTCCAACCTCACCAAGCACTTCCGCACGCACACGGGCGAGAAGCCCTTCCAGTGCAACGTGTGCGGCAAGACCTTCACCACGCTGTCGTACGTCACCATCCACAAGCGCTCGCACACGGGCGAGAAGCCCTACGCGTGCAAGAAGTGCGGCAAGGCCTTCACGGCGTCCACGCACCTGGCCAAGCACCTGCGCTCGCACACGGGCGAGAAGTACGAGTGCGACCTGTGCGGGAAGAGCTTCGCCAAGGCTTCCAGCATCCTCATCCACAAGCGCACGCACACGGGCGAGAAGGCCTTCGAGTGCAAGGAGTGCGGCAAGGCCTTCTTCGACTCGTCGGGGCTCACGGCCCACAAGAAGATCCACGCGGGCGTCAAGCCCTACGAGTGCAACCTGTGCGCCAAGGCCTTCATCAAGTCGTCGGCGCTCATCAAGCACATGAAGATCCACACGGGCGAGAAGCCCTACGTGTGCGCCGAGTGCGGCAAGGCCTTCACGCGCTCGTCGGGGCTGTCAGTGCACATGAAGATCCACACGGGCGAGAAGCCCTACATCTGCGACAAGTGCGGCAAGGCCTTCGCCTCCTCCACGCACCTCACCAACCACTTCCGCTCGCACACGGGCGAGAAGCCCTTCCAGTGCAACGTGTGCGGCAAGACCTTCGCCTGCTCGTCCTACATCACCATCCACAAGCGCTCGCACACGGGCGAGCGGCCCTACGAGTGTGAGGAGTGCGGCAAGGCCTTCACGGCCTCCTCGTGCCTCATCAAGCACTTGCGCTCGCACTCGGTGTAGGCGGGCTGGGGGCTGGGGGGATTCGCACCCGCCCGTCCCTCTCCCTGCCCGTCCCCAGGGCCCCCTGCCCTACTCGCTGCGTGTGGAGCCCTGGCTGGCCTCTCTCTCCACCCCCTCACCCAGTCGCCCCAAACCCCCCAGACACTCAGGCCTTAGTGGGACGCCATGCAAATCCCACAGCCCCGCCTCGGACCCCAACTCTTTGCAAAGGCCACTCACTTTTTCTCTTTCTGAGACTTTTCGCTGCCCGGATCTCCGCCAGAGGTTCCTGAACATTCGCTGGTTCGATGGATGGAAATCCTGAACGTGCGCTGTTGAGGGGCGGCAGGATTCGTGTTGGAAAGGGGGGTGCCACCCCAGGTGGGCTCCCCCAGTGAGCCCCAGAGGGTTAAGGATTCAGTTGGGATGGTGAGGAAGTGGACCCTTGTTGTCTGCATCCTGGAGGCTCCCACGTTTGTCCCGGGTCCCAGGATGCCCAAGTCCGCACGCAGTGTGTGTGTGTGTGTGTGGGGGGGGGGGTGCTGCCTGCTTGCATCTCACCACCCTGGACAGACCCCGTCACCCTGCCAGGGAAGCTTCAAGAGTCCCCTCAGGTCCGCTGCGCCCGAGGACAGTGTGCGACCATGTTTGTCACATGTTCTGCGAAGGATGGGACGGAGGCAGCCCAGGCCTCTGCCCACTCAGCTGTTTTGTTGAGCTGTGTGAATGGGACAGAAGGACGCAGGGGGTCTGATGAGTGGGGGGTCTCCACTGCGTCAGGTGAACCCCAAAGTTTCCTGGATGGAGAGCTGCTCTGCGCCAGGAAGATTACTGGCGGAAGATGGTCTGCTCGTGCCTGACGGGGTTAGACGCCGTCGGCCCCTGGACCCCTGTCCATTGCCGCCCACCTCGCCCCGTCCTTAACTGTTAGGGTGTGGACACGCAGCCTGTGGCTCCCTGAACCTGAAATCGTGGCGGTTTCTAGCTGAGGCAGGGACTTCGGGGTGACCGTGCGGGCTGGGGGGGTGAAGCACGTCCGAGCCAGCTCTGACCAACGCTGCCTTTCTGCCAATAGCCATACCGGGCCCGCCACGGGGCCTGCCTCCGCCTTCCAGCCACCCAAAGCCAGCCAGTTTATTCTTCTATAAACCCCCTATGGTCCCGGGACAGGGACAGGACACGGTGAGCCGCAGGGAACCCCAGACGCAGCACGGCAACACGCTCTGCAGGGCCCTCCTGCCCTCCCACCCTCCCGCCCTCGGCATTGCCTCGGTGTGGTGTGCAGATGGGGAGAGAGAGGCGGGGGCGGGGGTGGGGTGCCCCAGCCCTGGGGGAGCTTGGATTCCTATCCTGGAAAGAGACCGGATGGTAGTGGACGTTTGTTCCCCTCAAATGGGGGGCCCCCGCCCCCTTGCTGCGAAGACTTGTGTCCAGGCCCTGTGTCTGAGTCCCGAGGGCCCAGAAGCCCCGGCCACAGCCCTCTACGGGTAGGGGCTTACACATGAACCCGTGTGTTGCAGGCACAGGGGGGCAGGGCGGGGGGAGGCTGAGGAGGGTCCATGCCGGCTCTGGGGGACTTGGGGCTAGTGTGGGGGCCGGGGTGGTCAGTGTGTGTTTGCTAGTTGCTGAGTCGGGGGTCGGGGGCCGAGTTCTATCTCTGTTGCCGTCCAGGACTGGGGTGAGCCCCAGGAGGGGCTCGTCCCAGCCAAGACCCACCCACCCCACCCCTGCCCCACCAGATGTCCAAGTAGCAAGGATTTTTAAAAGATAATAAAAAAAAAGAATGTAAGGACACAGTTAATAGATATACTCAAGGTCACAGGAATCAGAAAATAAATGCTTTTGGAGACCAGTATTGGGTTTATCATGCATAATTTGTTGCTTTTTGAAGTGTCTGGAATGTAAACTGGGGCCTGCACTGTATTTGCTTTCATGAGTTACATGAGTTTTGTTTTTTTCACTTCTAAGACTCACTGCTGTTGTGTGTTTTTTTGGTTCCCACCTCCTCCCCATCTTGACACTTAAACCTCAGCTTACGGGGCTGGAGGGATAGCCTAGCGGATAGGGCGTTTGCCTTGTACGTGGCCGACCCAAGTTCGATTCCCAGCATCCCATATGGTCCCCTGAGCAGCATCAGGAGTAATTCCTGAGCACATGAGCCAGGAGTAACCCCTGAGCATTGTCGGGTGTGACCCTCAAAAAAAAGAAAAAAAAAAACAAAACACCTCAGCTTGTGTGCCCATGCCCCAGGCCTCCCTCTGGGTGGCGGGCTCAGCTGTTGGACCCAGCTGGACTCATGTCACCCAGGACTTTCTGGTCCTTGCCGACCTGGCCAGAGCCTGCCTGTATGCAGGTCAGTTGGGGTCCAGTTTAGCAATTCATGCAGGTGGCCCATGGCACCTGCATCTGATGCAGGAAGGAGAAGCAATGTCTGCCATCTGGGATACGGGGCTGGGCACCCAGGCCTGCAGGAAACCACCCAGCTTCCTTTGGGGGACTCTGGGGGAGGAGCTTTGGACCACACCCAGCGATGCTCAGGGCTAACTCCTGGCTCTGCCCTTGGGGACCTGGCACAGCCCTGGGGACCATGTGTGGATGCAGGAGATTGAACTTGGTTCTGCTGCCAGCAAGACCAAAGCCTTCCTGCTGTCCTGTCGCCCTGACCCGAAACAGCTGCCATTTCTGTCGGGGCTGCACCCCCTATTTGGACTGAGTCCCTCACTCCTGGCAGGGATCGGGGGATCTTGTGCCAGGGATCAAACCCAAGTTGGCTGCTTGCCTTGCGAGCCCTTTCCTCCCTCTGCCATCTGTCTCTGCGGCACCTTCCAAATGGCGTTCCCTGGGAGTGCGCAGACCCAGTTCGTGGATATTTTACCAAAAGCAAGGTATGGATTTAATACCTTTCTCACATAGAAAGGAAATGAAGCCAGAAGGTAGGAAGGTAGATGCAAGGGCCGGATGCAAGATGCTATGCCTCTGTAAGAGGCCCGGGTTCAATTCCTGACTGCACTGCATTCTCTCTTTTTTTTTTTTTAATTTCATTTTATTGAATCACTGTGAGATAATTACAAGCTTTCATGTTCAGGTTACAATCTCACAATGATCACCCACCCCTCCCCCAGTGCACATTCCCCACCACCGATATCCCGGATATACCCCCCCCTTTCCCACCCTCCCCTGCCTCCGTGGCAGACAATATTCCCCATACTCTCTACTTTTGGGCATTATGGCTTGCAACGCAGACACTGAGAGGTCAACATGTTTGGTCCATTATCTGCTTTTGGCACGCATCTCCCATCCCAACTGGTTCCTCCAGCCATCATTTTCTTAGCTGCACTGCATTCTCTGGTATCTCTGAGCACTGCCGGCTGTGCCCCCACCCAAGTAAATACTAAAGCTTAGGCGGGATTATCAAAAGAAGTCTTGGCAAAGCAACTGAAGGACAGTCCTCGCCGGTTCTGGGACATGGCCACCCACCTGCTGGTCCTCCAGACTGTCATCCACAGCTCTGATCTGGACCGCATGCTGCTGTTGGAACTGCATTACGCACAGCTGTCTGGTCTGTACTGTACACAGCTGTCTGCTTGGTTCCTCCCATGCAGACACCCTCTAACTCACAGTGAGTCTCTCTGACCTGTGCTCTCAGGACAGGGCTGTGGAGGGGAGGGGTCTAAAGCATCCTCACCTGAGAACCACTGGCTTTGAACCTGGGGTACGCCCATTCCCCACCCCATCCAGCCATCTGCCCAGGGTTCACAGATGTGAGGGACACCCCATCCAAGTGCCCCAGTGCTGGTTTGCCACCGTGTCCTCAGTACATCTGCATTCCATCCCCAAAGTCCAAATCTTTTCCAGGCATCAGAGCTATAGGACAGCAGGGAGGGCATTTGCTTTGCACATGGCCGACCCAGGTTCTGTCCCTGGCACCCCAGAGGGTGAGCACCAGGGGTGATCCCTGAGCATCACTGGGTGTGGAACCCAAATAACAAATCTATGTTCCAAGCAAGGGTCAGGAAGACAAGTTAGTGAGTAACTGTGAGTGAATGAGTCAGTGTATGAGTTGGCTGAGTGAATAAGTGAATGAGTGAATGAGTGAGAGTGAAATGGGTTGAGTGAATAGCTGAGTAAATGAATGAGACTCTGAGAGTTGAGTAAATGAAATGAATGAGTCAAGTGAAGACATGAGTGAGTGAATACATAGTGAATGAGTGCCCTAGGGGATCTCAGCCTTTCGTGAATCAGCTTTATAAACTCCAGTGTCCTGGGGCCTGAGCCAGAGTCCAGTGGGGAGGCATTAATTAGCCTTGCAGGCGGCCGCCCAAGTTCGGTCCCTGGGTTTGATCCCCGGCATCCGTAGTTGTCCCTTGAGCACCACCGGCAATGATTTCTGAGTGCAGAGGCAGGAGTGACCCCCAAACTAAAAACAGAAAGACTTCTCCCCGCCTTTGTAATGAAAGGGGGGTCAGCTGAGAGCAATCCAGGCCCAGGGTCTGGGCCCCAGCCGGGAGAGGGGGACCCCCAATGTCGGGAGCTGGCAGGGACCCAGTGCTCTGGTGCCTGTGCCCTGCCCCCCACCCCCAGAGGCCTGGTTGCCACCATGGGCTCCTCCACTGAGCTCCTGCCCTGCTGTGGCTCCCCACCCCCGCCCAGGCTGTCCTCACTACCCTGTCATTCCCGGGGCCTTTGGTCCCTGCAAGAAGGAGTTTTGGGGTCACACTGGGCAGACCTCAGAACCGTGTGCAGTGCCACTGGTGGAACCAGGGGTGACTGCATGAGAGCAAGCACCTTCGCCCCACACTATCGCTCTGACTCTGGGATGTGGTCTTTTTTTTGGGGGGGCGGTGGGCACACCTGGTGGTGGCCTGGGCCTTATGATAACAGGGATTCAAACTCAGGATGGTCAGATGCCGGGCAGGTGCCTTGGCCCCTGGGCTATCTCTGGGTGTTGTTTAACTTGCAAATGTTTGAATCACACACACACACACACCCCTTGCTCCCCTGTTTTTTTTTTTTTTTTTTTTTTGCTTTTTGGGTCACACCTGGCGATGCACAGGGGTTACTCCTGGCTCTGCACTCAGGAACCACCCCTGGCGGTGCTCAGGGGACCATATGGAATGCTGGGATTTGAACCCGGGTCGGCCGCGTGCAAGGCAAACGCCCTACCCGCTGTGCTATCACTCCAGCCCCTGTTTTTAATGTCTTTTTTTTGGTTCTTGTTTTGGGGCCATACCCAGACATACTGAGGGGTTACTCCTAGCTCTGTGTTCAAGAATCACTCCTGACAATGCTTTGGGGACCCCATGGGGTGCCAGGAATCAAGCCAGGGTTGGCCACATGCAAGGCAAGTGCCCTGCCCACTGTGCTAACGCTTCACTCCCCCACCACACACACACCTTTAATCTTTGGTTTGGGGCCACATCCGGTGGTGCCCAAGCCTCAATCCTGTTTGTACTTAGGGATCACTTCTGGCAGGGCTGAGAGACTCTAGGGGGTGCCCTGAATCGAACCCAGGTCAGTTGCGTGCAAGGCAAGTGCCTTAGTCATTATGCTGTGACTCCAGCCCCAATGCAAGTTTATTCTTAATCACAGCAACTTGCCCCATGCCCCCTCACCCCCCAAGGCAGCTGTGGGATGGGCTCCCCCGGCTCCCCCCCAGCCCTCCCCAGGCCTGTCGCTTATAGCTTATAGGGGCTCTTTTCCGATTGCTTCATTTCTACCCACTCTGGGAGTCACAGCTCAAACACTGATGCTTGTTTTCAAGAATCTCCCTTGGAGCCTGCAGAGACATTTAATGAAGTGTTGCTAAGGGGGCCAGAGCAATAGCACAGCGGGGAGGGCGCCTGCCTGGCACGCGGCCAACCTGGGTTCAGTCCTCGGCACCCCGTAGGGTCCCCCTCCGCCCTGCCAGGAGTGATCCCGGAGCACAGAGTTTGGAGCCAACCCTGAGCACCATTTGAGTGTGGACCCCCCCCCCCAACAAATCAATGAAAATAGACATAAGACACAATTTCCTGTAGGGGGCGCTCTGCACTAGCGCCCGTGGGTCTGCCCTCGGCTTCCCCCCCCAGGGAGTGCTGAGAAACAGGAGTGGGGGGCTCGCTCTTCTCTCCTCCTCTCCCACCTCTTCTGGTTGTTCTCCCGTGGGTGGGGGGGGATCCACACAATGTGACCTGATGGTCCTGGGGTCTGTCTACTGAAGTCCCAAAGGCCATTACAGTGTGGTGAGGCTGGGAGGAGGGGGGTGTGCCCCCACACACCTTCTGCCTCAGTTTCTCCACCCATCAGCAGGACCAGCACAGCTCAGGGCTCAGAGGAGGCAGTGGAAGGTCGGTGTAATTGGGCTTTGCCGCATTAACAGTCTGGGCACCCCCCCTCCGCCCCCAGTGCCATCTGTCCTGCCTGAAATTCTGGCAGGGGAGGGAGATCCGGGAACCCAAATGGGGGCTGCCGCAGTGGTGGTGGCAGGAAATGAAGACTCCGGCGCCCTCCTTCCCCCCAGCAGCAGGCGTCTGTCCCAGATAGGGGTCCCCCCTCCCCCCACAGCAGCCGAGACTCTGGCTCGGCTCACTTCAGTCCTATTTGCTGAGCAGAGGCCCCTGACGCTTCGCTTGCCGCCTGCTTTAGATAAACAACACAAAAGAGGACCAGAGCGACAGTCCAGCGGGGAGGGCACTGGCCCTGCATGCGGCTCACCAGGGTTCGATCCCCGACATCCTAAGGGACCGCCAGGAGTTAATTCTTGAGCCCAGAGCCGAGTCAGCACCGCATGTGGCCCCCAAACCAACACCAGCGACAAAAAAACAGAAAAAAGATCGACACTGCTCCAGAAATCTGCCTTTCTCAAACAGAAAGCACACCCCACAATCGCTCCCATCACCACCCATTTGGTTCTCACGAGGGGTTCCCCCTCCTCAACTTCCTGCCATCGGGGCATATGGGTCAGCTCAGCTAGTCCTGAGCCCCCCCACCCCCACATTGGCCTGGGCCTCGTTGGAGCCTGAGACAGTGGCACCAGGTGGGACGTTTGGGGGCTCGTAGGGTGGGGGGGCTATGGGCGTCCCGAGTACCTGCTGTCCTGCAGATCACGGGGGTGCTGAGCTGTGCCAACTGTGACACGCATCCTGGGCCTGCTGCTCGCGGTGGGGGCAGAGCCACTCACAGGTGTGCTGTTTCCTGCAGGTAACCCTGGGGCAACTGTGGTTGGGGCGTGCTGCTCCTGAACCCCAGCTCAGACTCTGCAGCCCAAACTGGGCCCTTGTGACTCCTAGGCCCAGGCCAGATGCCCCCCTGCCTCGCCCCTGGGCAGGTCCTTCAGGGGTTATTTCCATGTTCCTGACTTAACTGGCAGACTTAGGTGTGGATCTTCCTGGATCACTCTCAAAACGTGGCTTAATCACCATAAACTTCCTGCTGGGGGTCAGCATGCTTATGCAGGGCAGAGGCACTCCAGAGCCACCCCCCCCAGCCCAGCCCGGAGTGATCCCTGAGCACTGCCACTGGGGGCTGGGGGGTGGGGGGAAGCGGCATGTGCTGAGATGCTTTGTTCGTGTTGAGTGCAGGTCGTGAGGACTGTGGCTTCATGCCATCTCCTACCCTTCCCCGGGGGGCTCTGTTCCGGGGGGTGGGAGGAGGCTGGCCGGGGTGCAAAGCGAGGTAGGGGCCTGGATGGCTGAGTCCAGTTGGGATATGCCAGCAGCTGCCCCCATTGGCCACCTACCCACCCCCGGCACGTGCAGGCACACAGAATCTGTTTTTAGAAAGCAAAGCACAGACTCATCGAAACAGATCAACGATGAAACTGACATTTCAGATTGTATTTAAAGAAAAGAAAAAGACCAGGGGCTGGAGCTGTTTAAAGGGCACGGGCTCGGCAGGCCCGAGGCTGCGGGTTGGCGCCTCGGCACCGCCCGGACTCCCAGCGTGCCAGGAGCGACCCCGAGCAAGGCGCCAGGAGTGAAGCTGCCCTTGAGCACTGCTGGGCGCGCTGGAGTCAGGAGCAGACGCAGCCCGTGAGCAATGACGGCAGGGTCAGCTGCCCCGTCCATCCTCTGGTCTCCGGCCCCTCCAACGTGCTCATCGCAGCCTTTTGTTTTTGCAAAGTGGACACCTCAGGGGGAGGGGTGGGCTTTGCAGGGTCGAGCTCCTCCCGGGGTCACCCCTGTCCCTGAGACGGCAAGCTCAGGTGAGCACGTCCACTTCATATGCCGAACCCTGACCCCGGCGCGGGGCCCCACACACCGGCAGGCTCAGCCCGGGGCCCCAGGACACGGAGCCCCAACTCGAGTCAGGAAAGTGGGGTTCCAGGCAGGCTGGGAAGCGTATCTGCAGGGTGAAGAAACACCTGCTACCCTCCATCCTTCCTGGACGGGGACCCCAAGGCCCCCAGGATGATGGGTGCTGGTGGCCCACAGATGTGCTGACCTATTTCCATTGATCCCAAGCGTCCTGATAAATAGTTACAGAAAAGCGTCAGCGCCAGGGAGGAAACCTGCCCAGGTTACATGTGGATTTTCTCACTGCCTTAGCTGGGAAGTCTAGTGACTACGGGACAGTCTGGAGCTCACGGCTCTGAGCTGGGGGGTGGGGGGCAGAGGAGGGGTCTGGGAGCTGTGGGGGGGGGGAAGCCTGGTGGTCCCTGCAGCATCACACGCGAGGCTGGGTCCTGGTCAGGGATCGCCAGGAGTGGCCCAGGGTCCCTGAACACCTCCTGGGAGTCGGCACCTCCCCAAAGAAAGTCACTGGAGGCCCGAATAGGCCAAATCCATCTGTCAGAGACGCCGGGACAGAGGGGAGGGGTGGGGGCTGCAGCCGCAGGGGAGGGCGCCCTGGGCCCCTTCGGGCCTGCGACAGGAACACCCCTCCCAGGGGCCTCCCCGAGTTCCCACAGCTGCTCCACTCAGGCGGACCCGGCTTGGGTCATGGGCTGGTACCTGGGTACCCAGTTCTCACCCCCCAGCCCCCCCGGGTACTCAGTACTTGTGTTCGCTGTGGTTGGGCAGGGCTGGGTGGTGGCACATTCACACGCAGCTGTCAGGCTTTTGTCCCCCCCATGGGGCACAGGGGAAGGGGGCCAAGACCTGGCTTCTGGGGGCTTCCGCACCGCAGGAGATGCTTCTGGCGGGGACCCCCAGCTTCCTCTTCTTCGAACAGAGGAGCCAGCGTGGCCTGTGTTGTCCTTGGGGCTTTTTTCGATACATCCATCCCCCCAAAGCCAGAGGGGAGCCGAAATGCCCCCAACTCCCACCCCTGGAAGGAAAGAGGGGTCCCTGGAGTGTGGGAACACTCGGGAATGGCAAAGCAGAAGGAAATACAGTTTCCCCTCCCTTCTCTCCAGGAGCTCCTAGACTCTTCCAGAACCTTGTCTGGGGGACTTCTAGAATCTTCTAAACCCTCTGTCGGGGTGGTAAGTTCTAGAATTTTCTAGCACCTTCTCTCCAGGGGCTTCTAGAATCATCTGCAAGTGACGAGAAAGCAAACGCCATTCCACCTTTGCCCCGCTTGGAACCTTCCTCTCCAAGTCAATGTTCTGTCTGTTTTCGGGGCGACACGGGTCAGTGGGGGGATGATGGGGCCACATGGCTTGGGAACCGAACCGGTGGCCCAGCCACGCCAAATGCGGGCTCTGGCCCGTGACGCCATCTGCGGGGGGAAGCCGGGCCAGACGGCCAGGCCAGAGGATGCCTTCCGGGCCCTTCCTACAGGCCGATGGCTTGTCGCCAGTGCGTGTCCTCGTGCTTGGCCAGGAGGGCGAACTGGGCGAAGGCCTCGCCACACTCCTTGCACCGGTACGGCGTCTCGCTGCCGTGGATCTTCATGTGGGCCGTGAGGCCGGACGAGTTGAGGAAGGCGCGGCCGCACTCGGCGCACTCGAAGGCCTTGTCGCCCGTGTGCGTGCGCTTGTGCAGGAGGACGCTGGAGGCCTTGGCGAAGGCCTTGCCGCACAGCTCGCAGGGGTAGCGCCGCTCGTTGTGCGAGTGCAGGTGCTTGGTGAGGCGCGTGGACGCCGTGAAGGCCTTGCCGCACTTCTTGCACACGTAGGGCTTCTCGCCTGTGTGCGAGCGCTTGTGGATGACCACGTAGGACGATGTGGTGAAGGTCTTGCCGCAGAGGTTGCACTGGAAGGGCTTCTCGCCCGTGTGCGTGCGGAAGTGCTTGGTGAGGTTGGACGAGGACGAGAAGGCGCGGCCGCACTTGTCGCACTTGTAGGGCTTCACGCCCGTGTGGATCTTCACGTGCTCGCTCAGCCCCGACGACTTGAGGAAGGCCTTGCCGCACTCCTTGCACTCGTAGGGCTTCTCGGAGTTGTGGATCTTCATGTGCTCGCCCAGGCCAGACGCCTTGGAGAAGGCCTTGCCGCACGCCTGGCACACGTACGGCTTCTCGCCGCTGTGGATCTTCACGTGCTTGGCCAGCACCGACGAGCGCGTGAAGGCCTTGCCGCACTCCCGGCACACGTAGGGCTTCTCGCCCGTGTGCACGCGCTTGTGGATGAGCGTGTAGGACGAGCTGGTGAAGGTCTTGAAGCAGATGTTGCACTGGAAGGGCTTCTCGCCCGTGTGTGTGACGAAGTGGCGGGTGAGCTTGGGCAGCGAGCCGAAGGCCCGCCAGCACTTGTCACACTTGAACACCTTTTCCTCGGCGGGGCTGCGGGGCGGCCCCGCAGGGTGTGGCGACGGGCCGAAGGCCGCCGGGCCGTGGGCGTCCACCAGGTGAGTGGGCCACGGCAGGTCGAGCCCGCACTCGGCGTGGCACGGGTACGGGCCCATCCCGGCGTGCACCGGGTGGAGGTGGAAACAGGGGGAGCTGCCAAATACACCGTGCTTCCCGTCCACGGCTGCGTCCGCGGTGCCGGCCAGTCCCGTGGACTCCAGCAAGGCCTTCCCGGGGGACGGTCTCCGCCTGGGGCCAAGGAGGCCTTTCCCGCCCTCGTCCTCCGAGGCGGCCTCTCCGCCCGACAGCGTCTCCCCGGGGGCGCCGAAGTCTTTCCCGTACTGCGCGCACTCGTACACCTCCCAGTCCTCGATCCGCTCCTGGCAGAGAACACAGACACCGTCACCCCCACAGTGGCCAGGCCCTGCTGCACGCTCCCCTCCCCAGCTGGCTTGAACTTAGACTAAGATTTCTTTTCTCTGTCTTGGTTTTTGGGCCACACCTGGCCGTGCTCTGGGCTGACTCCTGGTGGGGCTCGGGGAACCCTATGCAGCGCCGGGGATCAAACCAGTGTCGGCTGCATGCAGGGCGAGTGTCCTGCCCACTGTCCTATGGCTCCGGCCCTCGGACTCGGCCTTCCACCATTCCCAGGACACGCATGGAGCTCCCGCCTCGGGGCTCCCTGGATGAATGAGGAACTTCCTGCCTGATCAGGTGTTTGCCTCTAATGTGGAGAGTCCATCCACCACGTCCAGGGAACTCTGGGTCACCCAATGCCTTGCTGTCTTGGGGGATCAGTCTCCGTGAGAGCTGTGCAGGCACCTGTCCAGCTGGATGTCGGGGATCCCCAGACTGGGCCTCCTCAGAGGCCACATCCTCTCGGGGGCGAGTGACGTTTCTCTGACCTGATCGCCCCTTGTGGAAAAGGTGCATGTTTCGTCTGTGGAAAACTCTTGGCATCTTTCCAATATGGAAGAAAAGGAACAGTGACGCCCAGACTTCCCAATCAGGGGCCAGAGCCATAGCACAGCGGGGTGGGTGCTGGCCAGGCATGCAGATGACCCGGGTTCGATCCCCAGCACTCCACAGGATCCCCTGAGCACTGCAGGAGTGATTTCTGAGTGCAGAGTCAGGAGGAAAACCCTGAGCTTTGGGGCTGGAGCAACAGCATAGAGGGTAGGGCGTTTGCCTTGCACGTGGCTGACCCGGGTTTGATTTCCAGCATCCCATATGGTCCCCTGAACACCGCCAGGGGTAATTCCTGAGTGCAGAGCCAGGAATAACCCCTGTGCATTGCCAGGTGTGACCCAAAAAGAAAAAAACAAAAAAAAAACAAAAAACAAAAAAAAACCCCTGAGCTTTGCGGGGTGTGACTCCAAAACAAATAAACAAAAACCCCACAAAACATAAATCAGTACCCCTATATTATTAAACAAACAAACAAACAGAAAAAAAAACAAAAGCAGAAATCAAACTTCCCAGTCTTACCGTTTTTATTCTAATGGGTGTTTCACTCTCAGCATCAGATGGCTGAAGCTCTGTGTCCGAGTTTGAAAGCTGCTGGTCCCACTCTTAAGAGAAGAGAATGTGAAATGTAAGAATCTGCACAGTATAGGGGCCGGAGTCATAGTACAGTGAGTAAGGCGCTTGCACACAGCTGATCTAGGTTCAATCCCCGGTACTCCAGAAGATCCCCTTAGCCCCGCCAGCAATGATCCCTGAGCACAGAGCCAGGAGTGAGCTCTGAGCACAACAGTGGGTGATTCTCCACCGAAAACCCAAAAACGGGCTAGATTGACAGCACAGCAGGTTTTTGCCTTGCACATGGCCCACCTGTGTTCGATTTCCCAGCATCCCATAGGGTTCCCCAAGCACTGCCAGGAGTAATTCCTGAGTGTAGAGCCAGGAGGAACCCCTGTGCATCACTGGGTGTGACTCAAAAAGCAAAAAAACAAAAACAAACCCCAAACAAACCAAACCCCAAAACTACAGCTGAATGAAATCAAAATCACTTGCATTGTTCTCATGCAAAATTTACACACTACTGTGAACCAATGACTGATCAATACAATGTTCAAAAACTATAAATTTCAAATATAACATAATTTGGTGATTATCACGGTAATATTTTTGTTTTGGGGCCATACCTGGCGACCCTCAGGGCTGAGTCCTGGCTCTGCCCTCAGGAATCACTCCTGGAGGGGCTTGGGGGAGCCTATGGGGTGCTGGGGACGGGAGCAGGGGTGGGCACACGTGAGGCAAATGCCCTGGACTATCGCTCCAGTCCCTGTCACGGGAAATTTGGAGCCAACGGTATGTATGAAAGATCAAATGAAAGATCAAATGATGTCCTGGGTCTTCTGAGAGCTCGGCCAGGTTCAAGTTCCTGACATTTCTGAATTTTGGTGACGGAGCCACAGCAGGTGGGATACCAGGCTCCAGACCTCCCCCATTCACCCACACAACCTGGTCATTCCCTTCTGGAGCGATGGCCTGAGGCTACTCACCTTCATCCACTGCCCTCAGTTCCTCCTCCTCTTCCTCCAGCCAAGACATGGCACTGGACTTCAATCCCGGGTTCCCTGCGCACGGGGAAGGCGTGATCAGTAGACTCAGCATCACTGAAACCCTCACCCGCCTTCCCAGGGACCAAGTCCTTCACTGCCCATTTTTTGCAAGGGGGGGAACCACACCTGATGGTGCTCTGCCCAGGGCTGACTCCTGGCTCTGTGCTCAGGGGTCACTGCTGAATGGGCTTGGGGGACCCTATGGGGTGCCGGGGATCGAACCCAGGTTGGGCACAGGCCAGGCCAGTGTGGGGCACTGCGGTGAATCCCGAGGATAGAGCTGTCTGCGTGCTGGGGTGGTCCCCAGGGCTGCACGGATATGCTGGAGGGCAGAGTGGGACGCCTGTCCTGCTCCCGGCCCTGGCCCTGGCAACGGCCGGAGGGCCGCGCTCACCAATGGCCCGCAGGTGCTGGCACGTCTCCAGCATCACGTCCCTGTAGAGCTTCCTCTGAGAGGCGTCCAGGCATGTCCACTCCTCCGGGGTGAAGCTCACAGCCACGTCGGGGAAGGTCACTGCATCCTGGGCCAGCATACATAGGGGTGGGGTGGAGGTGGGACCGCCCCCTCCAGCCACCCGTCTTGGAGTCTCGCCCCTCTTCCTCCTCCTAGGTTGCTGCAGGATTGGAGCCACACCCGACATTGCTCAGGGCTGACTCCTGATGAGGCTCAGGAGAGCCGATGGGGTGCTGGGGATCGAACCCAGGTCGGCCGCGGGCAAAGCAAGCACCGGCCCCGTTGCTGTCCTGGCCCTGGGCCTCTGGCTACGCATGCATCTACACTCAATCATGTTGAAACTCCCCAGCCAGGGCTCTAATGATTCCAGAATCACGTGAGATGGTCCAGATGGCACCTCATATGGCCCCAGAGCCCCGCCAAGAGCAATCCCTGAGCACCAGCCAGGGGCGGTTCAAGGCTCTTTCTCCCAGCCCGTTCCACCCTCTTCAAAAGATTACATGAAAAAATATTAAAAAAAAAAACTGGGGGGTGTGGGGTCGTACCCAGCGATGCTCAGGGCTTACCCCTAGCTCTGTACTCCGGGATCACTCCTGCTAGGCTCAAGGGACCAGATGGCAAGCTGGGGCTCCAGCTAGGTGACAGCCTCCTCACTGTTCTATTGCTCCAGCCCCATCAGAATTACCTGAATAACTCTCCCCAGTCTTCTTGCTAGAGCACAATGCTACGCATGTGAAGCTTCATGGATGAAAAATGGACATGTGTGCCGATGGTGCCCTAGCTTCAGTAAAATCATCATAATAAAACCCAGAGAGGAGCTGGAGAGACAGGACAGCGGAGAGGGTGTTTGCCTTGCAGCACATGGCCAACCTGGGTTCGATTCCTGGCACCTCCCCCACAGGGTCCCCCGAGCATGGCCAGGAGTGATCCCTGAGCACCGAGCCAGGAGTAAACCCTGAACATTGTCGGGTGTGGCCCCCAAACAAATAAAAAACAAACACTACGGGGCTGGAGCAATAGCACAGCGGGTAGGGTGTTTGCCTTGCTCGTGGCCGACCTGGGTTTGATTCCCAGCATCCCATATGGTCCCCTGAGCACCTCCAGGAGTAATTCCTGAGAGCAGAGAGAGCCAAGAGCAACCCCTGTGCATCACCAGGAGTGACCCAAAAAGAAAAAAATAAATAAATTAATTAAAAAAAAACCAAAAAACTAGAATATTGCCACAGGAGCCAGTACTAGGAATTCACGTTTAGTTAGCATCCAGTAACCTTCGCCGATGGCCTGATGCCCACACCGCAAGGCAGTTCCTTGGGGAGCCCCCTCACCCGCCCGCCTTGCCCTCATTTCTTCCTCGGAGAAAGCTGGGGGTGGAGTGTCACAGGCCTTGGCATATGTCCAGGATGACAGGAGGCCCTGCTTCAGGACAAAGTTCATCTTACCTGAGGACCGTCTGTCCAACTGTCAATCTCCATTCTTCCGGCCTCCCGCTCTGCCCAGGATGTAGAGGGGGTCCTTCTAAGGAGAAGAGCTGGAAGAACCCCAACAAGGCGTGAGCCCCCCCTCCTCCCTGCCAAAAAATTCACTGCCTTCTTGTGCCAAAAGACCCAGCAGCATCCCCCACCCCCCTTGCCCTACCCTCCCTGCCACATTCAAGATCTCCCGAGGGGACACTGGGGTGTGGTGCTGTGCTGGGGGCACGGAGGGGCCCTAGCCCTCACCTGATGGCCAGGAGCAGACCTATGGTTTCTTTTTTCTCTTTGGTTTTCAGGCCACACCCAGTGATGCTCAAGGGTTACTCCTGGCTCTGTACGCAGGAATGGGGCTGCCGGGGATTGAATCCAGGTTGGCTACGTGCAAAGCAAGCGTCCTGCCCGCGGTACTCTCTCTCAGGGACCTACAAAATTTATTTTTTACAAAAAAGGAATTCTGAGCTAAACTGGATAATTCGACAAGAATAACAACATCAAATATGCATTTATCAATTTAGATTGTTTCATGCGCAGTCTGAAAAATTTCGGAATTGCTTTTGATGCAAAACGTATTATGGCTGTAGAAAAGTCTGATTAAAAATATGTACTATAGGGGGCTGGAGCGATAGCACAGTGGGGAGGGCGTTTTCCTTGCATGCGGCCGACCCGGGTTTGATTCCCAGTATCCCATATGGTCCCCCGAGCACTGCCAGAAGTAATTCCTGAGTGCATGAGCCAGGAGTAACCCCCCTGTGCATTGCTGGGTGTGACCCAAAAAGCAAGAAATAAATAAAGTATTATAAATTAATAAAAATAAAGGCAGAAGCCGAAAAGGTAGTACAGCGGGTTGGGCACTGACCTTACATGTGGGCTACCCGGGTTCGATCCCTGGCATCCCATCTGGTCCCCCAAGAACTGCCAGGAGTCATTTCTGAGTGCAGAGCCAGGAGTAACCCCTGAGCATCACTGGTGTGACCCAAAATGCAAGCTAATAATAATAAATACTGTGACAATTAAAAAAAATCAGAAATGTCAAAATACATGGCTTTCTAAAGAGAACTGGCAGATTTCAAAGACTCAATCTGCTGAACAAATGAAAAGAAATGTAAGTAATTTCAAAGGATTCAAAGTCATAAAACTGTTCTTGGCTGAGGACAAAACATGCAAAATGGTTTTTTAAAAAAAGGGGGTGAGGAGTTTATTCTGATCACGGATTAGATTTTACTGACCAGCCAAATTTTATGACTCTTCTGCCTTCAGGTACATGCTTTTACAGAAGCACTATGTAGGGAAAAATTACTTAGTTCAAGTATCCTGTTAATGGAAATTTAATTTTTTTTCTTTTTTAGAAAATGGGGGTATAACCGGCTGTGCTCAGGGCTTACTCCTGGCTCTGCGTTCAAAATAACTCTACTGTGGAATGAACATAAAATCCCTAGACCTGCGGGAGTTCAGCTAAGGATACAGCTGATCCTTAGCTGAACTTTTTTTTTTTTGGCCACACCCGGTGCTGCTTAGGGCTTACTCCTGGCCCGGCTCTAAGATCAACCCTGGAGGGGCTCAGGGGATCTAACCCGGTCTGCCGTATGCAAGGCCAGCTCCCTATCTGTGGTCCTATCTCTTCCACCCCACAGGAATAGGAAGATCAATTTTATTCCGATTTACACAGACACGCTGTTATCTTTCTACCTGCAGGCAACTTTCCAAAGTAAACACCATGTGGGCACTCGCAATAGCTCTGAGCGGCACCCCCAGAACCACATGGTCTCTTAGGAGTGCTGGCCTCACACAGCCAGCTGGCTGCAGCCTGGGGCCAGCAGGCTCATGCTCCTGGCGAGAACATCCCCGCGGTGGCCAGCTGCGCGCATCCCGGCGGTGGCCAGCCGCGCGCATCCCGGCGGTGACCAGCCGCGCGCATCCCCGCGGTGGCCAGCTCCGCGCGCATCCCCGCGGTGGCCAGCTCCGCGCGCATCCCCGCGTTGGCCAGCTCCGCGCGCATCCCCGCGGTGGCCAGCTCCGCGCGCATCCCGGCGGTGGCCAGCCGCGCGCATCCCCGCGGTGGCCAGCTCCGCGCATCCCTGCAATGGCCAGCCTGGTCCTTCCCCCCATCCCCGCCACGCCAGCAACGTTTTGAGTTGCGGGGGGAGGGGGGGAAGTGCAAAGACAAAGAGGAATTCTAAAGCGTAACTTTTCCTTGCAGAATATAGGACAGCAGGTTCTTTGTGGCCACTGTCGCCCCAATACTCACACGGACACTCGGGGGGCTCGCTAAGGTCCGGGAGAACCCGAGGGCTTGGGGGGTGGGGGCGGGGGGGAAGCCTGAGCAACGGGACCCGCCGAACGGAAATCCTCCGTCTCCTGCGGAAACATCACCGGGGTTATTCGCACGGGCCGGGGGGTGGGGGTGGGCACCCCGGGAGCACGTGGGTGGAAGCCCCCCCTCTCCCCCCCTCCGACCCCCATGAGCGGAGCCTCGGAATGGGGGTGGCCAGGGCAGCTGCAAATGATCGGGGACCGTCTGAGGCGGCCCCGCGCCGTCCCGGGACAAAAGCAGCCTGGCCCGACCCCCGGGCCCCCGCCCCCGCGCCCTCCCGACCCGGGTCCTCACTGATGGAATCCACGACAGGACGACGCGCCCGACTCGCTCCCCCAGCGCAGCCAGCAGACAAAAAGGTCCAGCGAGCCGGTGACGCCACTTCCGCTTCCTGCCCGCCCCTTAAAGGGCCAGCTCCAGGGGCCCCTGGACAGTCCCCCCACAACCACCCCCAGCTTTGCAAAGACTTTTGCAGCTTAGAAAGGCCGGGGTGTAGCTCCAGCGGGAGAGCGCTTGTCCTCCATGTGAGGCCCTGCGTTGGATCCCCACGCAGGAACACACACACACACACATTAAAATTAAAGAGGGGAAGAAATTGCACTCCTCTTGCTGATGGTTGTTGATCAGGTCAAGGTTACCGGCTCTGGGAGTGGCTCTGGGCGGGCTGAAGGCGGATTTGGGTGCTTGGGGTGACCGCGGGTGTATCCACGGCTTGTTTGTCTCCAGGCTCTAAAGCGGTGAAAACCACCTGGGGCTGCAGCCAGAGGACAGTGTGTGAGGCGCTGGCCTTGCACATGGGCTACCCACCCGGGTTCCATCCCTGGCATCCCATATGTTCTTCCGAGTCCAGCCAGTTGTAATTTCTGAGCGCAGAGCCAGGAGAAAACCCTGAGCATCACCAGGTGTGACCCAACCATTAAAAAAATAAATAAATAAAAGATCTCTAAGAGCTCAAGTTCCTGAGTTCCCTTTTTAAGAAGGTCCATTAAGAACGGGGGACTTTTATTGGTTTTTGGGTCCACAGCTGATGGTGTTCAGGGCTTACTCCTGGCTCTGGGCTCAGAAATTACTCCTGGAGGTGCTCAAAGGACCCTGTGGAATGCTGGGCATCGAACCTAGGTTGGCCGGTGCAAGGCCGGTGCCCTCCCTGCTGGACCATCTCTCCAGCCCCATTAAGCTAATTAAAAAAATTTTTTTTTTTTTTGCTTCTTGGGTCACACCTAGCGATGCTCAGGGGTTACTCCTGGCTCTGCACTCAGGAATTACTCCTGGCTGTGCTGGGGGGGGGGGGCATATGGGATGCTGGGAATCGAACCCAGGTCGGCTGAGTGCAAGGCAAATGCCCTACCTGCTGTGCTATCGCTCCAGCTCCCCCCCCATTAAGCTAATTTTAAGCAAGTATTTCCCTCCCCCCCTTTTTTTTTTTTGGTTCTGGGACCACACCCAGCAGTACTCAAAGCTTATGTACTCATGGATCACTCCTGGACCAGGTGAGCTCTGTGCAACGCAAGCACCCTACCTGCAGTACTATTGCTCCCGCACTTCCCCCATCCTCTGCTAGCAGTACTAAGTGCTTACACTCTGGCTCTGTGCTCAGGGATCAGTTCTGATAGTGCTCAGAAACCCAATGGAATTTCGGGTTTTGGAACCTGGGTGAGCTGTCTATAAGTTCAGGACTGCCAGTTGTGGACGACCCCCTTCTCCCCCCCCCAAAAAAAAAACCCCACTAAACAACAAACCACAATAACTGCTCGATAATTCTGCAAGCACTCCCCAGAAACTGTATTAAACCAACAAGACCTCGCCTAGCACCCTTTGCCCTGGCGATGCTCGGCTTAAGTCCACCTGGCTTCATTCAAAGCCCAGCACGGCAGCCGGCTGGCCACAGCCGGGAGTCAAACAAAAAAAGAAAAGAAAGTCAGATGCACAAACGCTTCCCCCAGAGCGCGGCAGGAAATCGCCCGCTGCTGCACTTCCTGCACACCTGGCGCTCTTTGGGGTGTCGTTGGGGCTGGGGGAGGGGAGCCCCAAACCCCCAAATCAAGAAACAAAAGACCCCCCAACCCCCAGGCCATTGCATCAAATCCTATTGTGGGCCAGAGACCCAGATACTGGGGTGTGGGGTTGGAGGGGCGCTAGGGGTGCTGGGAGAGGGGGCTGGAATGCCGTCCCAGGAAGGGGAACCGGAGCCAGGCGAGGGGCAGCCAGTGGCTGGACCGGGACACAGGAAGGGGTTTTCCCAGAGAAATGACTGCTCAAGAGGGCTTGGGGTTTGTCCTTGCATATATACTGTTGGTTTGTGGGCCACACCCGGCGGTCCTCAGGGCTCACTCTTGGCTCCATAATACGGGAATTACTGCTGGCGGTGGTGGAGGGGACGCTGAGTCCCAGGGATGGAATGCGGGTCCGATGCGTACAAGGCAAACGCCCTGTGTGCCTTACTCTCTCTCCAAGTCCTTGCATATTTGGAGGAGGGCAAAGAGGTGCCTTCTTGGTCCCTTTATTTTTGTGGGGTGGAGTTTGGACCGTATCTGGCGGTGCTCTGGGCTTACTTCTTGTGGGGCTGGGGCGCGAGGGGAGGGAGGGACATCTCATAAATGTTCTGGAGACCGCTCGCCGATCGTCGGCTGCGTGCAAGGCAAGCGCCCTCCCCTTGGTAGGCTGTTGCATTTAAAAGTTCTTTTTCTGGGGCGAGAGCTAGTACTGTGGTGCGGGCGCCTGCATTCCCGCCACCTGGTCCCCCGGCATAGCGGGGGCCGCCTTGGAGGCACCAGCACCGCGGGAAGCATCAATTCCTGGAGACGCCTGTATTGAACCTGCATTGAACCGGGTCGGTGGAGAAGCAACGCGCTTGGGAGGGGCAGGCAGGGCTGAGCAGCGCCGGGCACTGCGGGGCGTTCTCCTCCCACCCCCTCACCCCTGGGGCCCGCCTCTGCCGCCACCTGGTGTCCGAAACGTGCCCGCCGGCTCGCCCAGGGGCTCCCCAAGCTTCTGGGAACGCGCCAAACACTGGGCCCGGCGCGCACCCCAGAGCCCCAACAGGGACGGCCACACAAAAAGGCCCGGGTGGGGCCACCCACGGAGAGACTCCCCTGCACGGGGCTGGAAGGGGGGGCAGCTTCGAGGCCCCGGTGGCCCAGGAACTTCGGGGTCCCTCGCTCCTTGAGCTCCAGCAAGCGGGACCCCGGAGAAGGGATTGGAGGGTACGCGGTCGTTCGTATAATACATGGACATGGCCCCCTCGGACATGCAGGCGGAGCTGTCGCGGCCGGGGCGCCTTTGCCGGGGTCCCCGAAGGCGTCGCGTGTGCGCTTTGTGACACCACTTTCAACAGCAGCCACTGGGACGGGGCCCTAGCAGGGCCCGCAGCCGGGAGCGCTATCCACGTGAGAAGACGGAGCAGGCCAAAGGGGCTGCTGGGCCTGCAACCTCCGCGCCAGTCGCCGGGGACCAAGACGGTGACCAAGCCCTGAAGTGAATTGGATATCCGTCTCTTAGAAGCCTGGGCAAGAGCTCAGTAAGAGCTCAGAGAGGCCTGCGGCAGGCCCCGCCCCCGACGATAGACCCCGCCCAATCTACTTCAGACCCCGCCCCCAGGCGACAGACTCCGTTCAATTGATGTCACCCCCGCTCATAAAGCCGAAGACCCCGCCCCATCTACTTAAGGCCGCGCCCAGTCAGCGGCCTCTCCCGCCCCTCCAGCGGCAGACCCCGCCCAACTGGAGTCAGGCCGCGCCCAGTATGCGGCAGATCCCGCCCCTCCGGCGGCAGGCCCCGCCCCGGGATGGCCGAGAACGCCCTCGGGCCGGGCTGCGCGGGTGGCCCGGATCTCCGAGGCAGAGAGGCCTGAACCGCGTCCAGGCTCCCCACCCCCAACCCCGGGTTCAGAGCGAGAAGCAGCTGCAGCCGGGATTGTAGCTAAGCACTGAGGCTTTGCATGTGTGAGGCCCAGCGTTCCATTCCTCCCCTGACTTCAAAAAAAAAAAAACATAAAAAAAACCCAAACCCAGAACGAAACACACACACAGGATAAAAAAAGCAGCTGGACACCGCGGGAGGAGCGAGCTCAGCCGGCTGGAACGCAGGATTTGCATGCAGGAGGCCCAGGCTTGGTTCCCTGAGAACCGCCCGGGAGCGGGGAGTGAGCCGTGAGCACCGCAGGGTGTGGTCCTCAAACAAACAGATCAAATAAAGCCGCAGCGCGGCCCCCCAGACGCGCCCGGAGGCCAGAAGCGGGGCGGACCGGTCCAGGGAGCTTTCCCAGCCCCGCTCCTAACTGGCACACAAGAAGTGCAGTAGGTGGGCCCGCCTGGGGGCAGGGCACAAATCCCACCGCGCCCCCCTTTCTGTGCCCCTAATTCCGCCGCGACCTGGTGGGGCCTGGGCCGGCATAGGAGCTGGGAATGCAGGAGCTGAAGAGCTGGTACTGCGGCAGGGGCGCTTGCTTTAGGCATAGCCAACCCGGATCCCTGGCACACCAAAGTGTCCCCCCACCCCAGCCAGGGCGATTCCTGAGTGCAGAGCCAGGAGTCAGCTCTGATGCCCCCCAAACAAAAGAGCAGAGGCTCGGGACACTTTCCCGCTGGGCACAACACGGTCCCTAGCAGGGATGGCCCTGTGCCGGTTGTCACAGCACAACCGAACTAGGTCACCCAGACCGAACTAGGTCACCCAGACCCAGTGCCTGATGCCACCCCAGATGCTGCCCCCTCTACGAATGTGGAGCTCAGTGGCTTCAGAGACTGGTCCAACAGGCAACACCCCACAGCAGTTTTGTCCCTTGGGGGCCACACCCAGCAGTGCTCAGGGGCCACACCCTGCTGGATGCTTGGGCACACTCTGGCATTGGGCCTCCTGGACGCAGAACATCAAACTTGGGGCAGGGGTTAGCCTGGCCAGGGCCTTGGTGTAAAATAAAGAGATTTTGTTTTTCTTTTTCATTTTGTGGGGGGGAGGGGAATGAGAGTTTGCTCAGGGGTTACTCCTGGCTCTGCACTCAGAAATCACTCCTGGTCGCGTGCAAGGCAAGCATCCTTCCTGTTGGACTATCTCTCCAGCCCCAGCACAAAATATTTTTTTGTGGGCTCAAAGGACTCAAAGGACTGTGTTCTTCTATGCAGGACAGTCAGTTTAATTCTTGGGCGATACAGTCCCCCAGTGCTGCGGGGGTGACCCCTGATTAATGGTCTGGCTAGAGCCTCTGAGCACAACCAGGGGAGGCCCCCAAACCAAACAAACAAAATCTTTAAAGGCTTCATTATGGGCCAGAGCTATAGTACAGCGGGTAGGGCATTTGCCTTGCACACGGCTGACCTGGGTTCAATTCCTGGCATCCCATATGTTAATTCTTGAGTGCAGAGCCAGGAGTAACCCCTGAGCATCACTGGGTGTGACCTAAAAAGCAAAATAAATAAATAAAAATAAAGACTTCATTATATGATTACTTCTAAGTGGCTCTGCTGGGAGCAGAACTCATCCTTTGAAAAAATTCTTTTGGGTCAGGAATGCGGCTCAGTGGGGGGGGGGAGCACTTGCCATATTATGTGTCAAGTCCTGGACTCCAGCCCTTGGTGCCCCATGGTCCCCTGAGCCTCATCCGGAGCAGGCCCCGTACAGAGCTGGGGGTGGATTGAGCAAAACCAAAAATTGTTTATTTTCTTTTCAGGGGAAGGACCCCAAAAACAAATCGAGGGAGGAGGCCAGGAAGACAGAATGGGGATTGGACACAGCAGCTCAAGTCCTCTCGAGGGCTATTTTTTATTTTTTAATTTTTATTAATTTTTTGCTTTTTTGGTCACACCCAGTGATGCACAGAGATTACTCTTGGCTCTGCACTCAAGAATTAACTCCTGGCGGTGCTCAGGGAACCATATGGGATGCTGGAAATTGAACCCGGGTCAGCTGCGTGCAAGGCAAACGCTCTACCCGCTGTGCTATCGCTCCAACCCTGCTTTTGATTTTTTAATTTCTTTTGCTTTTCAGGTCACACTGGTGATGCTCAGGGATGACTCCTGGCTCTGGGACTCAGGAATCACTCCTCACGGGACTCAGGGGACTCTATGGGATGCTGGGGATTGAACCTGGGTCAGTCGAGTGGAAGGCAAATGCCCTCCTCGCTGTACTATGGACCATAGCTCTGGCTCCTCTGAGGCTTTTTAATTTTTCTCTCTTCTCATGGGCCAGGGTGCATCAAATCACTATACTAGCGCGCTGGCACCAGATTTTTTCTTTCAAGAAGGAGCAATCCAAGGCTGGGGATTGGCCTCACATGTGTGCAGCCCTGGCTTTGATTTCTGAAAGTGCAGGCTGCCCTGAGCAGTCAGCTCGGAGCCCTGACCACACTGGGTGTGTCCCCCAAAACCAAACCAAACCAGCTGTCCTGGGCTATTTCAGTACCAGCTGCTATGCAGGCACCTAGACTTACAGGAATAGGCTGACATACTAGAGTGGGGTTTCCTGTATTAGCAGCACCCCTCAAAGGCCACTCAACAAATTTCTGTGGGACCAGTAGGGCATGCATCTTTTTCTTTTGGATGTCACACCAGGCTATGCACAGGGGTTACTCCTGGCTGTGCATTCAGGAATTCCTCTTGGAGGTGCTCAGGGGACCATATGGGATGCTGGGAATCGAACCCAGGTCAGCCTTGTGCAAGGCAAACGACCTTCCCACTGTGCTATCGCTCCAGCCCCGAAACACGCATCTCTTGAAAAAAAATTTTTTTTCCCTAGAGACAATGGAGACGTTATTGGTGCCCACTCTAGCGAATCGATGAACAATGGGAGGACAGTGCTACAATGCTACAGAGAATAATTATGTTTTTCATGTCGATTCCACTTCCATGCCAAATTTAAGCAACAACTCCAAGGCAGAAAGCCACATTTTATTTCCGGCCTGGTAAACACTTTGCCATTTTGGACCTCGGTAGGCCTCAGCAGCCCCCCACTTCCCAGGACCCACCCAGAACCCTGTTTTTTTCTCTTTCTCAGATGCCGGGGAACCTCCCTGGCTTATGACCCAAGAACAGGGCTCCACCTGCCTGCCCCCCAACCACTTGAAGGTGGCCTTAGGGTCCTTGGGGGCGGTGGCGGGTCAGGGGTGGGGCACTGCACAGCTCACACCCACATTCCCCATGGTCCAGCCAATGGAGTGCTTAAATTCCTGGAAAAACAAGTCTGGTGCCCAGGAAGTGCCCTAGAACAATTGTTTTGCTTGTATGAGGACTTGGATTCTACCCCCCAAACCTCAAAAAAAATTGGGGGCCAATTTTTTTGTCAATTGGGGAGAGGATTCAAAGGGCTGGAGATCTGAGGTTGGAGAGAGGGCGCATGCGCCTTGCACACACTCAACCTGAATTCAATCCCCAGCATCCCATAGGGTCTCCAAGCACAGCCAGGAGTAATTTCTGAGGGCAGAGCCAGGAGGAACCCCTGAGCATCGTCGGGTGTGGCCCACAAACTTAAAAAAGAAAAAAAAAAAGGGCTGGAGCTCAGTTTTGAATCCAGGAGCCCTGGGTTCCAACCTCAGCACCGCGGGGTCCCCTGAGCACTGAGCAGGGTGTACCCCGCCTCACTCTCCGCCACCCCACCCCTTCACCCACAAATGAAAGGTGATTTTGGAGTTGGAGAGAGAGGACAGCGGGAAGGGCGCTTGCCTTGCATCGGACTGACCTGGGTTCAATCCCTGGCATCCCATAGGGGCCCCCGAGTCCCACCAGGAGTGATCCCTGAGCACAGTCGGGTGTGAATCCCCCAAAGCGGCGGCTTTTAACAAAGGGAAAGTGTGCGGTATTGGGTGGAGATCAGCGTCTGGAGTGACCATCAGGATAAGCTTTTTTTTTGGGGGGGGGGGTGGTTTCACACCCGGCGATGCTCAGGGCCGATTCCTGGCTCTGCAGTCAGGAATCACTCCTGGCGGTGCTCAGGGGACTCTATGGGATGCGGGGAATCGAACCCGGGTCGGCCTCGTGCAAGGCAAACGCTCTACCCGCTGTGCTATCGCTCCAGCGCATTAGGGTGATTATTTCAGGGTCCAAGTTTCAGGAAGATGCTACTGCTGCCCCATTCCTTGCTGGAAAACAACCTGCCCGGCAGCCCCTAAAAGGGCCAGCGTTTCCCCTTCTGAAGTTCCTTCCCCACTAATTTTTTTTGGAGACCCACATCTGAGAGCGACCCAGGCCACGCGACTCCTGTCCCCCATCACCTGCTGCCTCCAGGCCCACCCGGGTAGCTGGCGGCTTCTCCGCCCGCTGGAAGGAGGGCTTCGTCATCATGGAAACGGGAGTGTGTGTTCCCGCGATAGAAAGATGAGGCGGGAGGGAGCGTCGCCACGGAAACGCGAGGATGTGTTATCGCGAGAGGAGGACAAGGTTCGGGGATGCTGGACATTTGCCTGCCGGCTCAGGCTTTCCACAGAGACTGCAGTGCAAATATTTGGCCCTCACAGGGACCTGCCAGATACCTCTCAGATCCCCCAATGCTCGGGGCTGTGACAGTGGTGGACTCATTTTAGCTTTTTTTCTCCCCCTTCATTCCATTGTGTGACTGTTGGTGGTGGTCATTTTAGGTTTTTTTTTTTTTTTTTTTTTGCTTTTTGGGTTACACCCAGCGATGCTCAGGGGTTACTCCTGGCTTTGCACTCAGGAATTACTCCTGGCAGTGCTTGGGGGACCATATGGGATGCCGGGGATCGAACCCGGGTCGGCCGCGTGCAAGACAAACGCCCTACCCGCTGTGCTATCGCTCCGGCCCTCATTTTAGCTTTTTATTTAATTTATATTTTTATTTTTTGCTTTTTGGGTCACACCCAGCGATGCTCAGGGATTACTCCTGGCTCTGCACTCAGGAATTACTCCCGGGGGTCATTGGGGGATGGGATGCCCCGGATATGGGAGGCCGGAGATCGAACCCGGGTCAGCAGCGTGCAAGGCAAACGTCCTACCGCTGTACTATCGGTCCGGCCCCCATTTTAGCTTTTTAAACAGCAAGAGTGAACAGCAGAGTCCTGGAGAGAAAGATTCAAGGGCTGGAGCACAATCTTAGGGTCTGCAAGTGGCGGGGAATCCGTCCCTGGCACCTCCTGACCCATGGAGGCCCACCACTGCGAGCGAGCACAGAGCAGAGAGCCAGGAGCATCTCCCTCTCCCTCAGCGCAAGGTGTGGCCAAAAATATAAAGAAGCAAACATTAGGGGACAGAGCGTACTGCCTTGCATGAAAAGGTCCCGAATTAAATCGCTGCCACCAAATGGTTCCTTCAACATTGAGTCTATGTGTGTGTGTGTGTGTGTGTGTGTGTGTGTGTGTGTGTGTGTGTGTGTTTTCTGCCCCGCCACTCCTGGTGGGTTCAGGGGTATGGGATGCCAAGGATTGAACCTAGATGGACCTCGTGGAAGGCAAACGCTCTACCTGCTGTATTATGGATCTGGCCCCCTCAAAATAATTTTTGTTTTGGGCTCTGGGGCCACACCCTTTGATGCTCAGGGATTTACACCTGGCTCTGCACTCAGGAGTTACTCCTGGAGGTGCTTAGGGGACCAGATGGGTTGCTGGGTTGGCTACGTGGAAGGAAGGCAAACACACTACCCGCTGTACTATGGCTCTGCCCCACCCTTCAAATATTTTTTTTTTCTTTTTGGGTCACACCCGGCAATGCACAGGGGTTACTCCTGGCTCATGCACTCAGGAATTACTCCTGCCGGTGCTCGGGGGACCATATGGGATGCTGAGAATCAAACCCGGGTCGGCCGCGTGCGGGGCAAACACCCTATCTGCTGTACTATCACTCCAGCCTCCCCAAATAATTTTTTAAAAAGTTGGAAGGCCCCTTAGATACAGGGAAGACCCATCTCTTTGGGCTACTGACCAGGACCCAGCAGCACCCACCTTACCTCATCCAGACACCCTCCAGTCCTTATGGCCTGTTTTTTTCCACAGAACATTGGATATTTCAAGTCACGGCGTGCTGGCATACTTTTGAACCCACTATTTGATCATGGGTGAATTTCCCCCTTCTGCTTGCCCTTCGATTGATTCTTCTCTTGCACAGAATTGAAAATGGGACTCACAAATATTTGGTTTAAGGTCTGTTTGTTTTAGTGTCTTCATCCTTCACATTTAGTCTTTTTTCCCTTCTTTGCAGTGCTGGGGATTGAACCCAGCTCTTATGCATGCCAGGAATTCATGTATAAACATTTGTGGGGGGCCGGGAGGGGAGAAGGGGGTTACTGGGCTACAACTAGAGGTGATCAATGGTTAATTCAAGTGTGGCACTGGGAGTCTGAAGAAAACACAGTGGGGAAGGCTTTTGCTCTGTGTGCAGTCAACTGGGGTTCAAACCCTGACATCATTTAGGAGCTCAGAAAACGATGTAATGCCAGGGATTGAATCCGGGCTGGCCATGTGCAAAACAAACTCTTGCTTGACTCACTGTACCGTCTCTCTGGTCCTTTTGCTTTTGGGACACACCGAGGGGTATTCGGAACTTATTCCTGACTGCTGTGTGCAGGAAGCACTCCTGGTGGGGCTCAGTGGACTTTGCTGGGATGCTGGAACTTGAACCTGGATCAAACGCATGCAAGGCAGGTGCCCTACCTGTTATAACATCCCTCCAGCCCCTGGTGGTATTTTTGTGTGTTGGATTTTGTGTTGGCTAACTACGTCCCAAGCCACAGACTTAAGATGACCAGATTCATTTTTTTGCAAGTGAAAGAACTGGCCACATGCTGGTAAGATTCATAAGAGAACAAAGGCACAGAAAAGACAAAAAGGAGTAGGGTTGGTGGTGAGGGGCTTGTTTTACTTATCACAATACCCCAGGCCACGAGAGTCAAGCCATGTCCCCCCCCTACCTAAAAGAAAAAAAAGTGAGTAGGGCATTTGCCTTGCATGCAGCCAACCCAGGTTCAATCCCTGGCACCAATGAGCTCCCTCAAGCCCTGCTAGGAATAATATCTGAGTGCAGAGCCAGGAGTAGTCCTGAGGAGCAAGCCCTGAGCACAGCAGGGTGTGGCCCCACTCCTGTACCTCCCCCATCCCAAAACGCATCACCAGGAAAGTAAGATTTGAGATGAAATGAAAAAGTTTGCTAGTCCGATCCACATGGGGCCATAGAATCCTGGCTTTGCAATTGTTCCAAAATTGGAAGCTGGAGGGTTGGAGGAGCGATTCCTGAGCACAGAGCCAGTAGGAAGCCCCAAGCAAAGCCGGATGTGGTCCCCAAAAGAAAACCAAAATGGAACTGGGCGCCCAGTGCTGACATTCGTGGGACAGACCCTTGCAAGGCCGTGGGTTACTTTTGTTGCTGATGACCAGAATGAGAGAAACCATTCTTGTTTTGTTCTTGGGCCACATCCGGTGGTGCTCAGGGATCACTCCTGATGGGACTCAGGGTACCCTATAGGATGCTGGGGAATTGAATCCAGGTCAGCCACCACGCAAGGTGAGCACCCTCCCCTCTTCTGGTTCCAAGAAACTATTCTTGTCCCTTAGGAAGGTCAAGCGAAGCTTTCGGAAGACACTCAGAGGCATTTTCAAAATGAATATATTTCACAAGGCTGCAGGGCACGTGAATCTAGACAAAGGGTAAATGCATCAGACATAGGACACTAGAAAATTGACAGAGAACAGTAAAAGGAAGAGCTTGGTACAAAATTCTCAACAATCCTGAATGAAACGTGGTTTGTCGTTGGTGGTGGTTTTGAGACAGTAAGATACAGAATCCTCCGAAGGAAGAGGGTGAAACCAGCGGGAAAAACGGGAGGAACAGTTCTCTCCAAGATACACTCCCATCCCACGTGAAATGACAGCGAGAGTCTGCAAACCCCTGGCAGAGGCACCTCACAAACAGAGGCAAAACGCGCACACACACACATATACACATATCTCAAAGTCCCCCCTGGAAACTCATCAAACCCACAGGCTGAAACAGAACACCTTCGCACCTGCACTGGGGACCCTGCTGGGACAGTATGTGGGGGGCTGGACTGAGCCCCCTGGGCGTCCCGGGAGGTCCCCAGGCCTGCCAGCTTCCCTGCTAGGGCTTATATGAGGGGCCACCCCTCCACCGCCCGCCCCCCCTGCCGACTGGGTCTTGGAGGCAGAAGGGCTGACAGCGACGTCCTACTGCCCCAGTGTCTGGGACCACAGGATCTGGGGGGCAGGTGGGAGTGCCTGGTGCCCACTCAACGCTCACCCCTTTCTTTGCCAAACCCTGAGTTCCTAGCCCCCCAGGCCCCCCTCCAGCTGGGCCCCCTCCCCCCTGGGGCTGTCTGTGCTTCTGGAAGGTTCATCCTCGGGGTTGAGGCCTGGCCAGCTGCATGGCTGGGTTCTGGGCGACATTCTCTCCAAACTGCCTGTGGGGAGCAGAGAAGCCGGAGAACTCACTCGCCTGCCCCACCTGCTCCCCCACGTCCCCTCTGGTGAAGGGGGGAGGGATCCTACCAGCTTAGGCTCAAAGGCTGCCACGCCCCTTCCCTTTCTGCCTCAGTTTCTCTACCTGTCATGTGCCCCCACCCCCATGCATCCAGTCTGATTTCTGATATTCTGGTGGGCAGGCAGGAAGCTGGCGGTGTCTCTGAGGTCCCAGCTGGGTTCAGCTTCCCCCAGTGCTCCCAGGAGGATCCGTCTGCTTCCTGCCCACCCTAGCCACATGACATCAAGCCCAGGCCTGGGCGCAGGAGGCGGGGTGAGCTAGTGTGAGTTGAGGTGGCTGCGGGGACTGTGTGGGCACTTGGTGGCGCCTCGCCCCTTCCTCCAGGCCGGGCTGCCCACCCAGCGGCTGCAGCACCAGCTCCTGGCTCTCAGCATGGCCTGGTCACAGCGAGCTCTTGGTGGGGGGGGCTCCGTGGCAAATGTGGGGCCCCTGCCCCAGCGCCCTGTGTTCCTGGTTTGGGGGTCTGGTGTGGGGGGCCAGCTCAGTGCACGGCCTATAATTTGCCCTCGGTGTCCCCCCCACTCAGAGCGCGGCTGCTCCCAGGCCTGGCTGCCAGCAGCCGGGGCCTGCTGAGGGAATTCGCTCTCCTGAGGGTCCATGTTACAGGTTCCTGGGTGTCCTGGACCGCCCCCATGGGGGTGCTGGACAGCACGTGGTTTGTGCTTGCTCACCCCTGCCAGAGCTTCCTCAGTGCTAAACTGAGGCCCGGGGGCTGCAGCGCTAGGACAGCAGGGAGGGCCCTGGCCTCGCACACAACCCACCCAGGTTCGAGCCCCGCCCAGGCTCCCCCGAGCACCACCAGGAGTGATCCCTGAGTGCAGAGCCAGGAGTAAGCCCTGAGTAGTGCTGGATGTGGCCCAAAAACTTAAAAAAAGAAAAAGAAAGAAAAGGAGAAATTAAACCGGGGCCCAGGCTGGGCTGCATATTGGGGAGGGAAGCAGTGAGGGGACCCGAGCCCCGTGCCCAGGACCCTTGCACCATTGCTGCCCTCTCCTTTCCCTCCCAGGTGAGAGCTGAGACCTGCAAACAGCTGCCAGAAACCCCCCAAGCCAGTGTCCTGGGGCGCTGTGGAGCTTGGTTCAGGAGACAGATTGGCGGGGAAAGAACCACACGATGGAAGGAGTGTGTCAGCAACTGAAGCACTGCAGTATGCACCCGTACAAACGGACAGATGGACGGAAGACAGACCGGAAGCCGAGGTCTCAGCAAAGCCTCGACGTGGGCCGGAACACGGCTGTCCACGAGGGACTTCCCTTTGCTGGGACTGAACCGCTGGTGTGTGAATCACTGTGTTGGTCTTTTTGCGACCTGGACACCTTTGTGGGGGGACGGGCGGGGGTCTTGCCTGGAATGAGCCTCTCCTGGTGCGGGGGGGAGACCCCCCAGTCCCAGAGACTCAAACATGACTCACACACAAGTATGTCCATTTCACATGCAAAATCCCGACTCGGGCCCCCCACGGCTTCACCTCACCTCTGCTGGACTCACAAACTAGGCAACTAACAAACACACACTCACCTCCCCACCCTCCCTTCATCTGGAAGCTCTTCGTATGTGCCCCCACATCCTAGACAAAGTGGGGTGCTCACCCAGGAAGGGGGCTGTGCCAGGGGTGTCTGGGTCCTGGCACTCAGGGGGATGAGCACCTGGATTCGCCTCTCACACCAACAAAGGCAGCAGGGTGGGGGTGGGGGGGCAGGTTTGGCCGGGCTGGGCAGCGTATTTGGGGGGACAAGCACCCACTACCCTCCCGCTTCCTTGGACACAAAGCTCCTCTATCTTGAGGTGGGGGGGATGACTCACCAACCCCAAGTTTGAATGCGACCCGGCCATTCTCGGGGGGGTGGAGGCTCAAGACTCGAGTCTGCGGTTTCCACACATACCAGATGTGCTGCCCGCCCAGGCCTGAGTCCCTTCCCTGTGGATGTGGCCAGTCCTGTCGGGTCTGGGGCACACAGAAGCCTGCTGGGGACAGGACACAACCAGTTCGTGCTGGTGTGGCTCGAGGCAGGTCTGTCCCAAGCCCACCCAGAGGGCGCCCCGGACTCATCTGAGAAGCCGCTGAGGCCTCACACTCTCGGGGACCCTCTCTGCATCTCCAGGTCCTGCAGGACCAGGATTGCAATGTCCATGTTCATGGACGTGGCGGCAGGTGCCTGGAGATGCCTCCTCCTGGGAGGACCTTACCTTGGGGGCCCCCACAAACTCCCCAACTCCCCAGGCCCCTAGCCACTGCTTCCCATGCTCCAGGTGCCACTGACCTAGTGGCCAGGAGACTCATCCCCACCTTCTCAGTCTTGAGGGAACCAGTGAGGCCTGGCCATGACCCCCAGAGAAACCGGGCAGAGGCAGGCAGGGCGCGCGCCCTGGACGAAGAGCACGCGGCCCTTTGGAGAGACCCTTTTGCTGGAACCTCCAAACCTGGTCGGATCCCATGAGCCCGGGGGACAGAGGGAGATGTGGAGACGCGGCACCAAGTGTGAGGGGGGGAGGAGGGGGAGTGGGGGCGTCTCCCCCAACCGCCGCTCCTGCGTCTTTCCCACCAGCAGAGATGACGCTGTTTTAAGATTCTCCCACCTCCGGGACATTCTAAAGAACGAAAGAGAAAACGGAGCGGGCCGAAAGCGCCAAGGAGGGCCGAAGCGCGCCCAGGACGGCCTGGAGGCTGCTCCGGCTTGGCTTCCCGCGCGCGAGCACCGAGCCTGAGGATACAGCAAACCCCGGGGCGGGGGGGGGATGGGGTGGGTCGCGGGGGGTCCCCCCCCCCCGTCGGGGGCCGTCTACACGGTGTGCGAGCGCAGATGCTTCAGGAGACATGCGGACGCAGTGAAGGCGCGGCCGCACTTGCGGCACTCGTAGGGCCGCTCGCCCGTGTGTGAGCGCTTGTGCAGGGTGACGTAGGACGCGCAGGCGAAGGCCTTGCCGCACACGTTGCACTGGAAGGGCTTCTCGCCCGTGTGCGCGCGGAAGTGGCTGGTGAGGTGCGTGGAGGAGGCGAAGGCCTTGCCGCCCTCCTGGCACGCGTAGGGCTTCTCGCCCGCGTGGCCGCGTGGGTGGCCGTCCAGCCCCGCCGGCTTGGCGTAGCCCGGGCCGCACTCGGCGCAAGCCAACGGCTTCTCCTCGGCGTGCGTCTTGGCGTGGGCCGTCAGGCTGGTGGTGTCCAGGAAGGCGCAAGCCCCCGCCCCCGCGTGGCCCCGCTTGTGGCCCAGGAAGCACGAGGCCTTGGCGAAGCTCTTCCCGCACAGGTCGCACTCGTACTTCTTGCGGTTGTGCGAGCGCAGGTGCTTGGTGAGGCGTGTGGACGCTGTGAAGGCCTTGCCGCACTTCTTGCACACGTAGGGCTTCTCGCCCGTGTGCGAGCGCTTGTGGATGGCCACGTAGGCGAAGGTGGTGAAGGTCTTCTCACAGATGTTGCACTGGAAGGGCTTCTCGCCCGTGTGCGTGCGGAAGTGCTTGGTGAGGTTGGACGAGGAGTAGAAGGCACGGCCGCACTTGTCGCACTGGTAGGGCTTGTCGCCCGTGTGGATCTTCATGTGCAGCGTCAGCCCCGACGACTTCACGAAGGCCTTGCCGCACTCGCGGCACGTGTAGGGCTTCTCGCCCGTGTGCACGTTCATGTGCTCAATGAGCCCCGACGACTTCACGTAGGCCTTGCCGCACTCCTTGCACTTGTAGGGCTTCTCGCCCGTGTGCACCCGCAGGTGCTTGGTGAGCACCGACGACTGCGTGAAGGCCTTGCCGCACTCCTGGCACACGTAGGGCTTCTCGCCCGTGTGCACACGCTTGTGGATGCTCAGGTAGGACGACGTGGTGAAGGTCTTGCCGCACACGTTGCACTGGAAGGGCTTCTCGCCCGTGTGCGTGCGGAAGTGCGTGGTGAGCTTGGAGAAGGTGCTGAAGGCCCGCCAGCACTTGTCGCACTTGAAAGTCTTCTCCTCGGCATCGTCGTCGTCCTCCGCCCCCCGCGCCTCGCCGGCCGCCTCGGGGGGCTGGGCCCGGGCGTCCACCGCGGCCCCGCGCTCGTAGCCACCCATCTCGGCGTGTGCCTGCAGGTGGGCGCTCAGGTGCGCGGCGCAGCTGAAGTCGATGCCGCACTCCTGGCACCGGAAGGGGCCGGCGCCGGCATGGACCTGCTGGTGGACGCGGAAGCAGGCGGCGTTGAGGAAGAACACGCCGCAGTCCTCGCAGTAGAAGGGCTTCCGGTCCAGGGCCTCATCCGCTCCCGCGGACTCCAGCAAGGCCTTCCCGGGGGACGGTCTTCGCCTGGGGCCCGGGAGGCCTTTTCTGTCCTCCTCGTCCTCCGAGGCGGCCTCTTCTCCATCTGGCGGCGTCTCCCCGGGGGCGCCGAAGTCTTTCCCGTACTGCGCGCACTCGTATACCTCCCAGTCCTCGATCCGCTCCTGGCAGAGAACACAGACACCATCACCCCGACAGCGGCCAGACCCTGCTGCACGCTCCCCTCCCCTGCTGGCTTGAACTCAGACTAAGATTTCTTTTCTCTGTCTTGGTTTTTGGGCCACACCTGGCCGTGCTCTGGGCTGACTCCTGGTGGGGCTCAAGAGGACCCTATGCAGTGCTGGGGATCGAACCTGGGTCGGCTGCATGCAAGGCAAGCGCCCTGCCCACTGTCCTATGGCTCCGGCCCAGGACACACACAGCTCCCGCCTCGGGGCTCCCTGGATGAATGAGGAACTTCCTGCCTGATCAGGCCTTTGTCTCTAATGTGGAGAGTCCATCCACCACATCCAGGGGACTCTGGGTGACTCAATGCCTTGCTGTCTTGGGGGATCAGGCCACGGGAGCTGTGCAGGCACCTGTCTGGTTGGCTGTCGGGGATCCCCAGACTGGGCCTCCTCAGAGGCCAAGTCCTCTTGAGGGTGAGTGATGTTTCTCTGACATGGTCACCTCCTATTCCAAGCTGTGGAAAATCTCAGAGCCTCTACAATATGGAGAATAAGGAAGCCCTGTGTCCAGCCTTCCTCTTCTTACCGTTTTTATCCTAATGGACGGTTCCTTTTCAGCATCAAAGGGCTCAAGAGCAGACTCTCTGTTTTGCAGCTGTAGTTCCCACCCTAAGAGAAGAGAATGTGAAATTTAAGAGTTTGCAAAAGGAGTCGACGATGAATGAGAGAAAAATCAAAGAGGCCCACTTGAACCATTCTCCTGACAAATTTAGATTTGACTGCAATCCAATGATCGATGAATAAAATTAAGGACAAAATGATAACACAATTTCATTTTTTATGGGGGCCACACCTATGTGCTCAGGGACCACTCCAACCATGTGGGGTGACTGGGATGGAACTCAGGTTGGTCACGGGCAAGGTCAGCATCCCACCTGCTGTGTGATAGCTTGGCCCCAAACTCTTATTTTATTTATTTAATTAATTTATTTTTTTTTGCTTTTTTGGGTCACACCTGGCGTGCACAGGGGTTACTCCTGGCTGTGCCCTCAGGAATTACTCCTGGCGGTGGTCAGGGGATCATATGATATGCTGGGATTCGAAACCTGGTCGGCCGTGTGCAAGGCAAACTCCCTACCCGCTGTGCTATCGCTCCAGCCCCTATTTTATTTATTTTAAAAAATTGTTTAAATTTTTATTTTGCTTTTTGGGTTACACCCAGCGATGTGATGTATAGGGGTTACTCCTGGCTCTGCACTCAGGAATTACTCCTGCCGGTGCTCGGGGGACCATATGGGATGCTGGGAATAGAACCCAGGTCGGCTGCGTGCAAGGCAAACACACTACCCACTGTACTATTGTTCCAGCCTCAAACGCTACATTTTAAACATAACAGACAACTCTGTGATTATCACAGAACATCGGGAGTCCATGGAGCAAACTGACCTTGGAGGACGCCCCTCTCCACTGTCCTCAGGCCTTCCTGCTCCAACCAGGAGATCATGCTGGGCTTATACATGCCGAAACTCTGCTCAAATAGAAAAGCCACATTAGTGCCAATGTGCCAGCGCATCGCGACCTACTCTCCCACCGAAAGCAGAATGAAAAAGATAGCAGGTCAGGATCTACCCCATTGTGCACCTGCCCAGAAAGCACCTCTCTGACTCCCGGCGCCGCCCCTTTCTGAACACATACTGAGAGGTGCCAGTTCTCCTGGGGGGGCCTGCGGACTCAGAGGTCGTCCATCAGGGTCAGGTGTCTCTTTGTCGGCGACCTCACGGGGATGCCGACAAATCCATCGCCGGGTACTCTTGCCCCCAATCCTGCGTGTGCGTGTCTACGCTCCAGCCGGAAACCCCCGAACATCTCTGCAATGCCCAGGGAATGGCTGGCACACAGGCAGGCCGGGTGACACGGGCGCAGCAGCCCCTCCCACCCCCGCATCTCAGCTGGAGGCCCCCCAGAAGAGAAAGCAAGCTTCTTAGTACAGGGAAAGAAGCCCCACGGCTCAGTCTTGGGGCGGTCATGCCAACAGAAGCTGGGAGGGGACCATGCAGTGGACCTTTCCACCAGTGGCCCCGCCCACTTACAGCCCTCCTACATGTGACTGGCCCTTTCCACTAGTGGCCCCGCCCACTCAACAGCTCTAGCTGCACGTAACTGGCCCCTTCCACCAGTGGCCCTGCCTACCTACAGTCCTTATACATGTGACTGCCCCTTTCCACCCAGTGGTCCCGCCCACCCAACAACTCCATTTACATGTAACTATACCTTTCCTCCAGTGGCCCCATCCACTTACAGCCCTACATGTGACTGGCCCTTTCTACTCAGTGGTCCCGCCCACTCAACTCTATTTACATGTAACTGGCCCTTTTCACCAGTGGCCCCGCCCATCTACAGCAGTCCCGCCCCCTATAGCCCATCTTTCATGCAACCTGCCCTTTTTACCCCATGGCCCCCTAACCCAGTGAGCCACCTCTCCCGCCCCCCTTTAGGCCCCAGTGGACAGGCCCCGATGGAGGAGTGGATCTGGATAGGCCAGTGAGCCCAATCTCTGCAGTCTCGGAACCAGGCTAAGAGTGATCATGGGATAAAACCAACGCTGCCCTCCTGCGAGGCTGCAATGGGGTCAGGCTGGGACTCTTCCCTCCCCGACCCATGGTCATTCTGTGAGGGATCAGCTCCGACCCCCTGGAGACGGGCTTCCTTGGGGTCCTGCTCCAAGGCAATCATTAACCACTAAAAACTGTCAAATATTTACTTACTTGCCGCTAGCAGTCGCCCCAAATGAGAAACCAGCTCTTTTCACGCAAACAACTTATTTGGAAACAGGTACAAGCAAAAGTATTATGCAAGCAAAAGTGGTAGGTCCGAGTCTTTTTATTTTTTTTTTTTGGGGGGGGCGCTCAGGGTTTACTGCTGGTGGTGCTGAGGGACCACAGGGCGTGCCAGGGATCAAATCCTGACCCACCATGTGCAAGGCAAGTGCCTGTCACCCCTGTTTTAGCTTCTCTCTGCCCCCTCTTTTCATAAATTCAGTCGAACTGGCTGAAAACACTAAATAAAATAAGCACACTTCTACATTTTTTTTTGAGCCACATTTGGTAATGCTCAGGGATTACTCCTGGGTCTTCACTCAGGAATCACCCCTTGACTGAGTTTAGGGGACCATAGGGGTTGTGGAGAACAAATCCTGGTCAGCTCGGTGCAGGCAAGCTCTGTCCACTGTCCTATCTCCTCACTTCCCAAACCATGTGGGCCATTCTGAGCATCCAAAGGCATCTCGAACTGGGCTGTGTCTCCCCTGGGGAATGAGCCCCCCCACCCTGAACCCCACCGGGACACACCCCCTCTCCCGACTGTGCATGGCTAGGGCTGCTCCCCTCCACCTATGGCTCATACTCTCTGCTCCTACTTGAGAAATTAAACTTCACCACAGGTCTGCATGAACAGGAACACACGCAGACCAGAACTAGATTTATGCTTATGTGCCACACTGCATGATCTGCAGTTACCTGATGCCAAATGGGCCCCCCCAAAGATGTGTTCGGGGATCACTCTGGGCACCCCATAGGGTGCTGGGGATCAAACCCAGGTTGGCTGCATGCCAGGCAAACAACCGCCCTACCCACTGTACTATCTTTCTGTCCCCCCACCCCTTTCTAGTGAACTTATAGAAAATTTTCTTTTAACTTGATTACAACAAATAATTCATGGGCTTTGCTTTAAATGGAAATAATATAAAATCCACTTTTGTTCTACAGTTTAATTAAAACAGACACAAATACCTTGGAAGACACTGGGACCATTCATTACTGATTTCCAAATTAAAATACGTGCTATACTATTTTGATGCTAATATTGCTTTTTTTTTTTTTTTTTTTTGCTTTTTGGGTCATACCCAGCAGCGATGCACAGGGGTTAATCCTGGATCTGCACTCAGGAATTACTCCTGGCAGTGCTCAGGGGACCATATGGGATGCTGGGAATCGAACCCGGGTCGGCCGCGTACAAAGCAAATGCCCTATCCGCTGTGCTATCGCTCCAGCCCTTGATGCTAATATTGCTTTTTATGGCGATAGTAGAGCGCATACTTGGCTGAACCCTGGCACCCTATATTGGTTCGTTCTCCAAGTCCGGCCAGGAGTAATCCCTGAGCGCAGAACCAGGAATAAGCCCTGAGTACCACCTGGGTATGGCCCTCCAACCAAAACCCAAACCAAACCCAAACCCCAAAAATCATTCTCCAAATCAGATACACAGGTAGGCTGCAAAATGTTTTTTTTTTTTTGAGTGGGGGGTGGTGGTGAGGGGCAATTCCCAGCATTGCTCAGGGATCACTTGTGGTTGGGGGATGGGAACTCGGTGAGACACCCAGAACTGAACCCGGGTTGGCCGTGTTGGGAGCCTGTGGCCAGGGTTTCTGTAAGCCAAGGTGTGGGCTCCCCTGGCTGCTCACACATGCAGGCCAGTGGCTGCCCACATTCCCAGCACTCTGCAAGGCGCAAATGCTGACGCAGGTGGTCAGAGGCAAATTAGAGCCATCCGCCTGTGGTGCCAGAACTCACGGGACTTTCCCAAGCGGCTGTGATGTCTCTCATCTCTTGGTCACAAAGCCCAGAAAACAAACTCTTGGAGCTGGAACGATAGCACAGCGGGTAGGGCGTTTGCCTTGCACGCAGCTGACCCGGGTTCAATTCCCAGCATCCCATATGGTCCCCTGAGCACCACCAGGAGTAATTCCTGAGTGCATGAGCCAGGAGTAACCCCTGTGCATCGCTGGGTTTGACCCAAAAAGCGAAACTAAACCCAAAAAAACCCCAAAAAACAAACAAAAAACCCCCACAATCTCCACCTTGCTTGGGACCTAGAGCAAAGAACCTTTCGGAATAAAAGGAGCCCTCCCGGGTTTCCCTCAGAGCAATTCCCAGACAGCATCTTATCTCGCATTTCCTTTGGTGAGCCAGGGTCAGGTCCTTATCTTTAGGAAATGCTTGACCAAGAATTCAGAGGCCAATTAGGGGCCTGAGAGATAGTCCAGAGGATAGGGAATTATCGCACTGTCCCACGCCAGGACTGATACCTGAGTGCAGAGCCAGGAGCACTTCTGGGGGTGGCCCAAACACCAAAAAGAATTTAGAGGCCAATCCCCATGTCTATCTTTGTATTTGTTTACACAGAGGGGAGAAAAAAATCTGATAGCTGTTCCAAAATGAAAAATCAGCTGGGCCAAGTAAAGTTCCTTGGGGGCATAAGAATTTTTTTCCTCTAGAATTTTGGGCAAGAATAATGTGTGTGTGAGGCAGATACACTTAGCCTAAACATCCTGTTAATGGTTATTTAATTTATACTAAACTCACTTATTCTGTGGTGTCAAAATGATGGGTCAAAATCCCCCCTACCCCATCTTCTGAAGGTCCCTCCTTATCTTTGGTTACCTACAGAGAACATTTAAAAGATGGCATAGGTGAGTATACACAGATTTTTTCTTATATCAGAAATCACACATCTTCATATAACCATTTCTCTTTTCTTTGGCCTTTTGGCTTGCACCAGCAGTGCTCAGGGGGGTTACTCCTGACTCTGAACTCAGAAATTACTCCTGGCAGTCCTCGGGGGACCATAAGGGATACTGGTAATTGAACCTGGCTGGGCCAAGTGCAAGGTAAACACCCTCCCCGATGTACTATTTCTCCAACTCTTTCTCTTTTTTTTTTTCTTTTTGGGTCACACCTGGCAATGCTCAGGGGTTACTCCTGGCTCTGCACTCAGGAATCATTCCTGGCGGTGCTTGGGGGACCATATGGGATCCTGGGAATCGAACCTGGGTGGGCGGAGTGCAAGGCAAACGCCTGACCCGCTGTGCTATCGCTCCATCTCCTCTCTCTTTTTTGAGCCAAACCTGGTGATGCTCCTGGCTCTGTATTCTAGAATTAGTCCTAGCACTACTCAGGGGATCCCTTGGGACGCTGGAGTTCCAACCTCAGTGGGTTGCGTGCAAAGCAAGCTCCTTATCTGCTGGACTAAATCCTCCATCCTCTGTAGGACCAATTTCTACCTACAGGTAACACTTTAAAATAAATCAAGGACATGGGGCTGGATAGATTGGACAGGGCAAGTTAAGGTGCTTGCCTTGCTCTCAATCATCCCCCGGCACACATAAGTTCTCTCAGTATTGCAGGGTCGGACTTCTGAGCACAAAGCCAGGAGTAGCACCTGAGTACCGCTGGGTGTGCACCCGCTTCGATCCCCGCCCCGCCTCAATCAAGTACATGCCCAGCCAGAAAGTTAGTTCTGCTGCAGAACCGCGCGCGCGCTCCCAGTCACTCCCAGAACTGCAGGGTGTAGCCCTCTGTGTTCCCAAGAACGTGACCTGCTGGGATGAGCGCGCCAAGCGGGAGAGTGGGGGTGCCCAGAAGCTGCAAAACTGCCCACTGCGGCCACTGTCTGCACCGCCGCGCGCACCCCTGGGGCCCGACCCCCCCCCGCCCCCTAGCAGGGTTTGCAAACCTCAAGCCCCAATGCACGTGGCCAGATATTGCGGGAGTCCCCCACACAGTGGCGGGAGCAATGCCCAGGGGACCCCAGGGGCACACCCCTCCCCGCAAAGCGTGCAGAGACGAACTTTGCGGGACCCGGGAAGAGGCCACAGGAACCCCCAATGCTCAAGAACTCACCAACCCGCGGGGCCCGCCAGGTCCGAGGGCACCTGACACGCGAGGCTGAGACGCTCTTGCTCCTAGACAAAGAGCCAAGGGTTACTTTTGGGGGGGCTTCTGCAATGCCCGAGCACGTGGGAGGCGTGTACCCCTCCCTACACCCCGCTGTAACCAGCTCCCCGAGCGGGCTGGAAGTGGCGGCCCTGGCGGTGCGGAGAGACGGCGACGGCCCGGGGGACTCAGGGGTCGTGGGGGCACCGACCCGGTGCCGCAATCCTGCCCGGGGGCGCCTCCCGCGCCGACTCCCCCGCGGGCTGATCCGGGCGCTGAGCTCCCACAATGCAGAGTCACCCGAGGAAAACTCGCGTGAGCCCGTGACGCCACTTCCACTTCCGGCCGCCGGGGCCCCTTAAAGGGCCCTGCCCGCTTCGCTAACAAAGAAGCGGCCGTGAGCGCGCGTGGTGCGGGGGCTCGTTTAAGCCCCCGGGGTTGCTCCAGCGACCAGGACCTGGAGTGGGCGTGGTTATGGGCGTGGGAGGCGTGGCCGCGAGGCTGGACCGCCCCCACGCCGAGCGGGCGCTAAGATGCAGAGGATGCGCGTGTCCGCGCGGGGGTTCTTCCTCGCGTCCCCCTTTCCACCTGTTCAGGAGGGAAATGTGCCGGAGCGAGGCTCCCCCAGGTTCTTAGAGCCCCGCCAGCGAGGTTCGCGTCTTGGAAAAGGGGGCGCGTCCTTTTGCAATGTGCGTTAGACCCCACTGCACGTTTCATTTCTCCACCCCTCCTTCCCTTTTTCTCTCTTTAAAATCTTAATTTTTTTTAATTGAATCACGGTGAGATATACACTTACATAGTTGTTCATGGTTGGGTTTCAGGCATACGATGCTCCAACACCCGTCTCTTCACATTTCCCACCACTGAGTCCTTGGTTAGCCTCCCGCCCTCTCTTTTTTTTTTCCTTAGTAAAAATTTACCCCGGCTGGCCTCCTAGCTGAACGGGGAGCCGCTGATGTCTTTGTGTTGCAAACATCCCTTTCTCGAGTTGCCTTTGGCAACTCTCCGCAGCATCCTGCAAAAGCGGTGAACTCATTCAGAGTCTCCCAAGCGTGTCCCCAAGAGTGAGCGGATCCTTCAAGCATCAGGTCCCCTGGCCGCGGGCTCTGTGTCTCCCCTGTCCTCTTCCAGTCTCTGGTGAGGAGTTCAGGGGGCATGGGCTGGAGAGATCCTGCAGCAGGAATGGCGCTTACCTTGCAGGTGACCAACCCAAGTTCCATCCTGGGCACCCCATACTGGCCCCCTGATAACCGCCAGGAATAATTCCTGAATGCAGAGCCAGGAGTAACCCTTGAGCATCACTGGGTGTGATTCCCAAAACTAAATAAATAAATAAATAGAAAAAGAATAAAGGAGCTCAGAAGCAGAGGCAGAAAACGGGCACATTTTTCTTATAAGAGTTTCCAGGTCATTGCTCCTTCCCGCCTTTCCCCCCCTCCCACTGACTGTGCTCAGAGCTTATGGGGTTTTGGGGACCGAACCAGCGTGGGCAGCGTGCAAGGCCAGCAGCGCTCTCGCCGCGCTCTCTCCAGCTCTTCACCTTTGTTTCCTCAGGAATTCTACCGCTTAAAGGCTAAGCAGGCTGTATCTCAGGCGTTCGGGTGTGAGTGCTTAGAGACTTGTGGGGGGGGGGCGGGGAAAGGCTGAGGTCTCTAACCTCTTCGCGTGCTCCAAAGGCGGGCTGGCCAAAATGTTACCAGTTTTCAGCCTGGGGGCAGTCCTCTGCGGGGCGCACATTCCTTTCTCTTGCAGAGCACTGCACAATTTCCAGTGGAGCATTGAGACAGCTGGTGCTCCACTGGAAATTGGGGGAAGTCTGTGTTTCACAAGCATGTGACTGCACACCCCCACCCCCACTCCCAGTTCATGGAGAGCACCGGGTTCTCTGGAAGTACCGCTTCCCAGGAGCCAGCCTGAAACGTACTCAAGATGTTTGCAAGGAGCGCATTCTTCCACTAGAGGTCACTGCACCCCTTTATATACGCCTCTTTCCCAGGACCTGGCTTTGTCTGATTCTGTCTCTGTCTCTGTCTCAGTCTATTTCTCTTCTCTCCTTTCTTTTTTTTTTTTTTGATATTTGATATTTTTGATATTTGAGTAAGACCCAGCGATGTCCAGGTGTTACTCTTGGCTCTTCATTCAGGAATTAGTCTTGGCAGTGCTGGGGGGACCCCATGGGATGCCAGGGATCGAACTCGGGTTGGCTGTGTGCAAGGCAAATGCCCTAACTGTTGTACTATCACTCCGAACCCTCTTTCCTCCTTTCTTATTTTCTTGCTTTCTTCTTGGCTTTTGGGTTGCACCCATCGGTGCTCCAGGGTGACTCCTGGGTCTGTGCTCAGGGATCAGCCCTGGTGCTGCTTCAGGACCACATGGAATGACTGGATGGAACCTGGGTGCAAGACGAAGACCCTCCCGCTGTGCTATTGATTCACTCCCCTCTCTTTTTTTCTTTTTCTTTGGGGGGAGGCACACTAGTGATGCTCAGGGGTAACTCCTGGCTCTGTGCTCAGGGATCTCGCCTGGCGGGCTCCGGGGACTCTGTGGGGTGCCGGGTATCAAACCCAGGTTGACCATGTGCAAGGAAAATGCTCTTCCAGCTGCCCTATTTCTTAGACCCTCTCTTTTCATTCTCTCTCATCCTCCCTGCCTTCCTCCCTCCCTGAAGGGCAGGCCCAAGGGAACCTGAGTGAAGGGAGCTCCCGGGAAAAGCTGGACAAGATTGGATGCCCACACAGGGGGACTGCAGTAAAGCGAGACACTTACAGGAAGCATCTGGCCCACTGCCAGGCGCCAACCTCACCCCTCCGAGCCCTGTGTGTGCAGGACCCCCTCTGCAAGAGCCCTTTCCCCAGCCCTAGAAAAAGCCACTAGACTTTGCATTCTCTTGGGGTGCCCTCCTGGCTGTCTGCTCTAATCAACTTTTGCTTTCATACCCGGAGTCTGGTTACTGGTGGTCCGAACTTTATGCTCCGTCCTTCTTTTTCTCCTACCCTCCTTTTCCTTTTTCTTTCCTTCTTCTTTTCCTTCTTCCTTTTTCCTTCTTCCTTTCTTCTCTTCCTTCCCGCCCTTCGTTCCTTCCTCCTTTCCTCCCTCTCTTGCTCCCTCTCTCCCCTTCCTTCCTTCCATCCTTCTTCCTTCATTCTCTCCCTCCCTCCTTCCTTCCTGTCCTTTTCCCTTCCTCCTCTCTCCATCCTCCTTCCTCCATCATCCCTCTCTCCTTCCTTCCTTCTACCTCTTCCCTCTCTCCTTCCTTCCTTCTCCCTTCCTCCACCCTCTCTCCCACTTTCTTTCTCCCTCCCTCCTCCCTCCTTCCCTCCTTCCCTTCTTTCTTCCTTCCTTCCTCCCTCCTTTCTTCCTCTTTGTTTTGGGCCATACCTGGCAATGCTCAGGTGTGTGAGCACTGCAGGGTGCTCCATAACTCCAGCTCCATAACTTTTTAAATTAATGACTTTATGTTTGGGCATAAACATGCTTCCGTCTTCTCCTTCTCCTCCTCCTCCTCCTCCTCTTCCTCCTCCTCCTCCTCCTCCTCCTTTTTTGCTTTTTGGGTCACACAGGCAATTCACAGGGGCTACTCCTGGCTCTGCACTCAGGAATTATTCCTGGCGGTGCTCGGGGACCCTATGGGATGCTGGGACTCGAACCCGGGTTGGCCACGTGCAAGGCAAACGCCCTACCCGCTGTGTTATCACTCCAGTCCCTTTTGTATTCTTTTGTTTTGCTTTGTTTTTATTTTGGGGCCACACCTGGTGATGCTCAGGGCTGACTCCTGGCTCTGCACCCAGGGATTGCTCCCGTTCATGCTCAGGGGACCCTATGGGACGCCGGGGATTGAACCAGGGTCAGCCACGTGCCAGGCAAATGCCCTCCCCGCTATGCTATCCCTTGGGCCCCAACTTCCATGTTCTTTTCCGATATAACCCACCTCCGGTGACCCTTCAGACAGGACTGTTCTCTAGGATGTGAGGCCGCCCGTTTCCCCGGTCTGCTGACCTGTAGTTCATAAAACTCTTTCACTCCCACACCCTGGCCTCTCAGTTCACTGTTTCCACAGAATGACAGTGGAACTGGGTCATATAATTCACATTCTTCCTCATCACCACCCCACCTCCCAGTATATAAGGAAATGATGATAGTAACACTTCATTTTCATTAGGGGGCCACCAGGGCAGAGCTCAGGGACTACTCCCAGCTCTGTGCTTGAGGGATGCTACCTACGGGTTTGGGGGACCATGTATTACTGAGGCTCCTGTATATGACCCCTTGCACTCAGCTGTCTATCCGGCTCAAGCCCTCATTTAAAAAAAATCTTGGGGCCGGAGCAATAGTATAGTAGGTAGGGCATTTGCTTTGCATGAGGCCGACCTGGGTTCAATCCCCAGAATCCCATATGGTCCCCAAGCACTACCAGGAATAATTCCTGAGTTCAGAGCCAGGAGTAACCCCTGAGCATCATTGGGTATGGCCCCCAAACAAAAACAAAAAGAAAAAGCAGTGCTTAGAACTTACTTCTGGCTCTGTCCTCAGGGGTCACTTTGGCAGGGCTTGGGGGACCACAGGGAGTACTGGGCATGGAATCCAGGTCAGCCACAACCAGACAAGTATGCTCCTTGCCATACTCAAGCCTTCAATTTTGTTTTTGTTTTGTGGCCACACCCGGTGGTGCTCAGGAGTTACTCCTGGCTCTGTGCTCAGGGATTACCCCTGGCAGTGCTCAGGGGACCCTAAGGATGCCAGGGATTGAACCTGGGTTGGACATGTGCAAGGAAAATGCCCTCGCTGCTGTACTATTGCTCTGAACCCCCCTGTTTTTTGCTTTTGGGGAGACCATTTGCCTTGCACACAGCTGACCTGGGTTCAATCCCTGGCATCCCATAAGGTCCTCCGAATGCCACCAGGAGTAATTCCTGAGTGCAGAACCAGGAGTAACCCCAGAGCATGGCCGAGTGTTACCCAAAAAGCCCCACAAAACCAAACCAAACCACAGGGACCAGAGTGATAGTCTACTTGGTGGGTTCTTCCCTTGCACTCAACTGACCAGGGTTTGAGTCCCTAGGTCCCCATAGGGTCCCCCCAGCTTGCCAGCAGTGATCCCTGAGCACCGGAATAAGCCCTAAACACAACCAGGTGTGGCCCCAAAACAAACATTAAAATAACAATATTAACCGGTCTTCTAATTTGGTCTTTGGGGAACAAAGACTGTGCCAGCCAAGTTTCTTTTGTGTTAAATTCTGTGCCTGCAGGAAATAATGAGCTCAGAGGGATACGTATTTGTGGAAACCCTTTCTAATGAGCAAACACGAGGAGCAGTAAATATTGCTTCTGTGGAAGGACCCCCCAGAACGTGCCATTTGGAGCCAGATGGTGGTTGGTTGGGTGGTTTGGCTTGGTGACCAATGCTCTTTTCTTTCCTGCCATCTTGGTGACAAGTGGTCAACCCAAACAGGGAGATTTCACCAGGGAGAACATCTTTCTCTCAGCCTGGTGAGTCACGTTCATTCTTAAAAAAAAAAAGAAGAAAAAGGATTTTAAAAAATGGGTTGGGAGAGAAAAAAAATGGGCGCCAGAGAGATAGTACAGTGGGGAAGGCACTTGTCTTGCATGTGGCCAACCCGGGTTCGATCCCCAGCATCCCACATCCCATCCCGTCAGAAGTGATTCCTGAGTGCAGAGCCAGGAGACAGCCCCAAGCATCGCCAAGTGTGACCCAAAAAGAAGAAAAAAAAGAGAAATCCAAAAGAAGGAAAGAAAAAGAATATCAGTCTTAGAGGCAAAGTTAAAAAAAACTTTAAAAAATGAAGAAGGTGGGTCTGGAGAGATAGTACAGAGGTGGAGGGCATTTGTCTTGCACTCAGCCGACCAGGGTTTGATCCTTAGCGTCCCAGAGGGTGCTCTGAGAACCACCAGGAGTGATTCCTGAGAGCAGAGCCAGAAGTAACCACTGATCATTGCCGGGTGTGGCCCAATAAAACACACACACATACACACACACGAAGAAGAATGGGAACATTTGAACATGAACAAACATTTCAATTTATTAGAAAACTCAGAACACTGGTGAATGTTTCTATACCATCTCTTTCACCAGAGTCCTTTTTTGTTTTGTTTTTAGCTGAGCTCAGGGCTTCCCCCTGCCTTTGTTCTCAGGGATCATTCCTAGTGGGGCCTGGAGTATCTAGGGGATGCCAGGGATCAAACCTAGTTTCACCGCATACAAGGCAAGTGCCCTATCTATCCACTAGACTACCTCTCCGACTCAGCAGTGTGAAAATAACTTTTCTTAGTAGATTGTTTTTCTTTAGTTGTAATTCTTTCCTTCTTTTTTTTGTTTTTGTTTTGATTTTTGGGTGGCCATACCTGGCAATGCTCAGGGGTTACTCCTGGCTCTGCACTCAGGAAATATTCCTGGTTGTGCTTGGGGATGCTTAGGGAACCATATGGGATGCTGGGGATTGAACCCAGGTTGGCTGGATTCAAGGCAAGTGTTCTTACCCGCTGTGCTATCGGTCTGGTCCCGGTTGCCAGCAATTTTTTAAAAAAAATTTTATTAGTGAATCACCGTGAGGTACAGTTACAAACTTATGAACTTTCATGTTTGCATTTCGTTTACACCAGCAATTCTTGAGATGTATCTTTTGCAGTCTCATCTCTAAGGCTTGCTGGGCAGTCACATGAAAAGACTGTGTGTATTTTTTTTTTTGCTTTTTGGGTCACACCCAGTGGTGCTCAGGGGTTACTCCTGGCTTTGCACTCAGGAATTGCTCCTGGCAGTGCTTGGGGGACCATATGGGATGCTGGGGATCGAACCCGGGTTGGCCGCGTGCAAGGCAAACGCCCTACCCGCTGTGCTATCGCTCTGGCCCCTGTGTGTATTTTTTTCCATTTTTTAAAATTTTATTCTTTAATTAGTGAATCACCATGAGGGTACAGATACGACTGTGTGTATTTTTACTTGGTGGAGGTCAGAGGGTGCATGCCGGGTGATGATGCTTGGGGTTTTTATCTGGCTCTGAGCTCAAGGATCATTCCCTGTAGTACTTGGGGGATCACGTGGAGTGCCAGGAATGAAGCAGGTTGGCTGCATGCAAGATAAATGCTCTGTCCACTGTACTATTGCTCTGCCCCCTAAAATATATCACTCTTAGGTGGAGAGTGGGGCTGGAGCCTGAAGCCAGAGCTTTCAAGAGATAAACCCTTCAAAGTCAGCATCTGTAGGAGTGATAGCACAGCGGGTAGGGCGTTTGCCTTGCATGCGGCCGACCCGGGTTCAAATCCCAGCATCCCATATGGTCCCCTGAGCACCGCCAGGGGTGATTCCTGAGTGCATGAGCCAGGAGTGACCCCTGTGCATTGCCAGGTGTGACCCAAAAAAAGCAAAAAAAAAATCACATTTGATAGGGGTCGGAGAGTTAGTATAGCCAGTAGGATCTGAGCACAGAGCCAGAATTAAGCCCCGAGCACAGCCGGATGGGGTCTAAGAACAACCCTCCCCCAAATTGCATTCAACTCTGGGCTTCAAAATGCAAATGGCAACATGCCTGTGAAGTCACAATACTATTGATTTTTTTCATGTTGTTGATTGTTTTTGGTGTTTGGGCCACACCCGCTGATGCTCAGGGGTTTCTCCTGGCTCTGCACTCAGGGATTAACTCCTGGAGGTGCTCAGGGGACCATATGGGATGTCAGGGATCAAACCCAGGCCGGCCATGTGCAAAGCAAACGTCCTCTCAGCTGCCCTCTGGCCTGGTTCCTCTCATACCTGTCTCATCAAGATTAATCACATCCATTTTTTTTTCATTCCCAGTCACAGCCACAGCCACATGGGTCCTGAAAATTATTCCCAGATTGCAGAATTTCTTCTCCTGGGATTGTCAAGGGAAGAGGAGCTGCAGCCCCTCCTCTTTGGGGTGTTCCTGTCCATGTATCTCATTACTGTCTTGGGGAACCTGCTCATCATCGTGGCTGTCATCTTTGACCCCCGCCTCCACACCCCCATGTACTTCTTCCTCTCCAACTTGTCCTGGGTGGACATCTGCTTCACCACCACCACCGTTCCCAAGATGCTGGCCAACATCCAGATGCGGAGCCGAGCCATCAGCTATGAAGGCTGCATTTCCCAGATGTACTTTGCCGTCCTCTTGGGCGTGTTGGATGATTTCCTCCTGACGGTGATGGCCTATGACCGCTATGTGGCCATCTGCCACCCCCTGCACTATATGATTATCATGAACCCCCGGCTCTGTGGTCAGCTAGTCCTAGGCTGCTGGCTCATCAGCGCCGTCTATTCCTGGCTGCAAAGCTTCCTGGTGTTGCGACTGTCCTTCTGTACCGAGCTAGAAATCCCCCACTTTTTCTGTGAACTCAATCAGATGGTCCGGCTCGCTTGCTCTGATACGTTCCTGAATGACGTAGTGATGTATTTCGCGACGGGAATTCTGGCTGGCGCTCCGCTAGCCGGGATCGCCTACTCTTACTCTAAGATACTTTCTTCCATTCGCCGGATTCCGTCTCCTCAGGGCAAGTCTAAAGCCTTTTCCACCTGCGCGTCTCACCTCTCTGTGGTCGCTTTGTTTTATTGCACTGTGCTCGGGGTCTATCTGAGCTCCACCGCTGCCCACAGCTCACAGTCCATTGCCGTGGCCTCGGTGCTGTACACGGTGGTCACCCCCATGCTGAACCCCTTCATCTACAGCCTCCGGAACAAGGACATCAAGGCAGCTCTAAAGAGAGCCTTTGGGGTGATGGCGATAAAAGAAGCCTTAGTGTTGGGGGGGAAGACGTGCCTGAAGTTCTGATATATATTTTGTAAGGGGGACCCCCCATCTTCTGATGCTCAGGGCTTACTCCTGGCTGCACTCAAGAATCACTGCTGGGGGCTGGAGCGATAGGATCGCAGGGAGGGTGTTTATCTTGCACGTAGTCGACCCAGGTTCAATCCCCAGCATCCCATAGAGTTCCCTGAACAGCAGTAGGAGTGATTCCTGAGTGCAGAGCCAGGTGTAACCGCTGAGCATTGCTGGGTGTGACCCAAAAAGAAAAAAAAAGAATACTCTGGTTGTGCTTAAGGGACCCTATGAGATGCTGGGGATTGAACTCAGGTCGGCCATGTGCAAGGCAAATGCCCTCCCTGCTGTATGGGCTCTGGCCCCTGAAATTGTTTTTTTTTTTTTTTTTTTGCTTTTTGGGTCACACCCGGCGATGCACAGGGGTTACTGCTGGCTCGTGCACTCAGGAATTTCTCCCGGCGGTGCTCAGGGGACCATATGGGATGTTGGGAATCGAACCCGGGTTGGCCGCATGCAAGGCAAATGCCCTACTCACTGTGCTATCTCTCTAGCCCCTGAATTTTTTTTTTTAATTTGGGGGCACCAGAGAGATAGTAACGAGGATAAAACATTTTTCTTGCATGTGGCCAACCTGGGTTTGATCTGGTTTGATCCCCGACATCCTATAGGGTCCACAGAGCACTTCCAGGAGTAATTCTGAGTGCAGAACTAGGAGGAACCCCTAAGCATCGTCAGATGTGGCTCCCAAAGTAAAACAGAAAAAAAAGCAACAACAAAAGGCTGGGCCTATTCATTAGGTTTTAACATTCTAATTTATGAGCATATAACTATGTGCAATGAACTGTACCCACTGAAAGGTTACTTGTTTGCTATATTAAATGACCTATAAAATGAGTAATATATGAGTATGATTCTATTTTGTACTTCTCATAAATAGCATGTTTAAACTGCCTTAGCACATACTTGTTTTTTGGGGGGTGTTTGGGCCACACCTGTCAATGCTCAGTGATTAATCCTGGTCTTGTGCTCAGGAATTACTCCTGGCAGTGTTCAGGGGATCCCTGTGGAATGCCAGGGGTGGAACCTGGGTCTGTTGCATGCAAGGCAAATGCCCTACCTACTGTTCTACCTCTTCAGTCCCATAATTTAAATTTTATTTTCACGCATTTATTATTTTTTTATTTTTAAATTTTATTTAAACCGTAACAAGTCTCACAATGGAGACATTACTGGTGCCCACTCAAGCAAATCAATGAGCAATGGGATGACAGTGACAAGAAGATTTATTTATTTAATTATTTATTTTTTGCTTTTTGGGTCACACCTGGCGATGCACAGGGGTTACTCCTGGCTCTTCACTCAGGAATCACCCCTGGCCATGCTCAGGGGACCATATGGGATGCTGGGATTTGAACCCGGGTCGGCCGTGTGCAAGGCAAACGCCCTACCCGCTGTGCTATCTCTCCAGCCCCAAAGATGTATTTATTTATTTATTTTTAGTTGGATCACCATGAGAGTTACATAGCTCTCATAATTGAGTTTTAGTCATGCAATGATCGAACACCCATCCCTCCCCTAGTGATCATATTCCACCACCAATGTCCCCAGTATCCCTCCCGCCACTTCCATCCCATCCCATCCCCTGCCTCTATGGTAGACAATATCCCCTATACTCTCTCTCTCCTTTTGGGCATTATAGTTTGCAATACAGATACTGCGAGGTCATCATGTTTGGTCCTTAGTCTACTTTCAGCACACATCTCCCATCCGGAGAAATCCCTCCAACCATCATTGACTTAGTGGTCTCTTCTCTATCCCAGCTGCTTTCTCCCCCAGCATGTGAGGCAGGCTTCCAGACCATGGAGCAATCCTCCTGGCCCTTGTCTCTATTGTCCTTGGGTATTAGTCTCATATTATGCTATTTTATGTTCCACACTGGTCTTGTTTTATCTTTTGTTTTGGGACATACTCGGTGTTGCTCAGTGCTTACTCCTGGCTCTGTGCTCGGGAATCACTCCTGCTCTCGGGACCCTATATAGGATGCCAGGGATTAAACTGGGTGAGCCGTGTGCAAGATCAGTACCCTCCCCGCTGTGTTATCTCTCCGGCCCTCACATAATTTTTATTTATTTTTACTTTTTGGGTCACACCCAGCAATGCACAGGGGTTACTCTGGGCTCATGCAGTCAAGTATTACTCCTGGCAGTGCTCGGGGAACCATATGGGATGCTGGGAATCGAATTTGAGTCGGCTGTGTGCAAGGCAAATACTTTACCCTCTGTGCTATCGCCCCAGCCCTGCCCTCATATAATTAAAATTTTAAAAAAATTATTCTTATTTTTTTATTGAATCACCGTGAGAATAGTTACAAAGCTTTCAAGTTTTAAGTCTCAGTCATACAATGGTCAAACACCCATCCCTTCACCAGTGCACATGTTCCACCACCAAGAACCCCAGTATACCCCCCATTCCACCCCTCCCCCTGCCTGTGTGGCTAATATTTTCACTTTACTCTCTCTTTACTTTGATTACATTCAATTTTCGACAGAAAATCCACTATTATTATTTGGAATATTCCCCCAACAATCAGACATGCCGAAAAGGCATCATTAGATCATTTGTTTTCTATTGCTGATAATGAAGAGCATATGATGTCACATGGCCGCAACAGTAGCCGCGCGGTTTTGGAATTCTGGTATTTTAGTAATTAAGTCCAGAGGTATTTCTGCCAGCAGCTGCTGCATTGAGATTGGTTTGTGTGCCTCTGGGATCATGACTGTTCAGGAGTGGAGGAGCTGTTTGTGGGCAGCCGCTTGGGGTCTTGTTTGGGCGGGAAGCAGGGCCGTTCTGGCCCCCCCCCCCATCGCGAGATTCCCTGTGCGTCCCATCACTGCAAGCTCCTACCTCTCTGTCCACTTGGCTCTGAAAGGTGGCAGTCACCATGCTGCCGCAAAGGGGAAAAGGCCAAGAGACAAAACCGGGGCTGTAGCTTAGTTCACAGTCCAGGAGTATATCTGCCAGCAGCCGCTGCGTCCCGAGATTGGTTTGTGTGCCTCTGGGATCATGGCTGTTCAGGGGCGGAGGAGCCGGTCCTGAGCATTTTTTTTTTGTATATTAGGAAAGGTTGTGCAGCCGCAACTATTGGAGAAATAGTCCTAGTCCCCACATACCGGAACCATGCTAGTAGAAGCTCAGTGTTACTGGGATTCCATCTGGAGTAAGCGGGGAGACTGCATCTTCTCCATCTGGGGCACCCCGGTGTTATTGGCTCCGTTTGGAGTCTGGAGCATTCTCTGGCGTGTGGTGCCCGCTGGCCAGGATTCTTCACTGCTGAATGTGGCAAGATGGCACCTGGGGCGGGTTGAGGGCGTGACTTCCGGGGTTAGGGGCTGGCTGGAGCTGCCCAGTTCCAGTGCCACCATGCGGTTTGGAGAAATAGTCCTGGTCCCCACTTACCAGAGCCAGATGGCTCAAAGGGCTGCAGTACTTGGCCTGCATGCTCGAGACCCCAAGTTTGATCCCTGGTACAGAATGGCCAATGGGGTACTACTGGCTGCTACCCTGGGGAATGCCAGCATCACACCCGGGCAGAATGTTGACCTGTCCAATCTGGTTGGCTGAGTATTGTCTGGAGTGGTCACCAGGCACCCTGACCTCTGCTTGGCAGGACCACTTCTCTCTCCACCAAAGAAAAGAAAAGAAAAGAAAAGAAACAAAAGGAAAAAGGAAAATACATTTCAATGCAGACGGGTTTTCTCTAAAGCAATCAGAAATTGATCCATTTTGGGGCTGGAGCGGTAGCACAGTGGGTAAGGTGTTTGCCTTCCACCTGGCCGACCTGGGTTCGATTCCCAGCACCGCATATCATTCCCCGAGCACTGCCAGGAATAATTCCTGAGTGCAGAGCCAGGAGTAACCCTGTGCATCGCCAGGTGTGACCCAAAAAGAAAAAAAAAAGAATCGACTAATTTCATTCTTACACACATGGACCTCTTTAAATGCGACCAACCCGGATTTGATTCCCCATAAGGCACCCCCTCCCCAGCCCCACAAAAACTGATCCTAGAGTGCAGAGCCCAGAGTTAACCCTGCGCACCGACGGGTGTGGTCCCAAAAACAAATACGGTAAGTCAGAAGCCCTTTCTCAGGTGTTAAGATCTAATGTAAGGGGCCGGGCATTAACTGATAAATTCTGCTTCACCAAAGTTAGGAAACAAGATAGTGTATCTGGGCAGTCTCGGGCCGGGGGCAATACTGGCATGTGCTCCACCGAAATTCAACCCACGTGATCGACCACGATCCGGAGGCCAGCTAGACTACTTTTGGTCCCAGCAACTGCTTTCAGCCATGTCTCTAGACTGTGAACTAAGCCATAGCTCCACACTGGCCGAGGAGGGGAAATATCCTTCTTTCTCGTTTTTTTTTTTTTCCCTTTTCGGGGAGAAGCGGCATGGTGTCCGCCATATTATGAGGACTATTGAGCAGGTACGAACTTGATGGCACGGGAAGGAAAAAATAAGAGTTATGAACTTTAAGCAGTGGGACGCTTGGGCAGTCTCGGGCCAGGGGCGATACCGGCGTGTGCTCCGCCAAGATTCGACCCCCGTAGCCACACTTTTGTGTGGCCCCTCTGCTGCTGATAGACCATGATCCAGAGGCCAGCTAGACTACTTTTGGTCCCAGCAACTTCTTGCAGCCATGTCTCAAGACTGTGAACTAAGCCATTGCCCCATACTGCCCCAGGAAGGGAAATGATGCAATTTCTAACATAAATCTCCCTGGACTTAATTACTAAAATACTAAAATACAGAAATCCAAACCTAGACTTCATATCTCTTCATTCTCAGCAACGGAAAACTAATTATCAAATGTTTCCTTGTCAGTAGGGCTGCTTTTTTTTGGGGGGGGGGCGGGAAACTCCAACAACAATAGTGAGTTTTGTTTTGAAATATGGAGTGTGATCAAGGTAAAGAGAAAATAAAGTGAAATTTATTAGCTACACAGGCGGGGGTGGGAGGTATACTGGGCTTTTTGGTGGTGGAATATGGGCACTGGTGAAGGAATGGGTGTTCGAGCATTGTATAACTGAGACATAAGCCTGAGACCTTTGTAACTTTCCACATGGTGACTCAATAAAATAAATAACTAAAAAAAGATAGTGTATCTGGATTTTACACACTGTTTTAATAAATATATAAAAATCTTTAGATTTTCATTTAAATGTTATAGTTAAGATAGAAAATGAGGCCGCTTTCTGCCCAGATGTGATCCGAACGGCCTCACACGCCCATGATCCAGAGGCCAACTAACTACTTTTGGTACCAGCAGCTTCTTGCAGAAATGCCTCTAGACTTTTGGCTAATGAACTAAGTGTGAACTAAGCTATGGCCCATGCCTCCCCGGGAGGGGAAAGGTTTTTCTCTCTTGGCCTTTTCTTTCTCCGGTGGCCACGTGGCGACCGCAACCTTATAAGACTCACTAAACAGAGGTACAAGCTTGCAATGATGCAATTTCTGGCAGAAATTTCTCTGGACTTACTAAAATACTAGAAATCCAAAACAGCGGCTGTGCGACCTCATATGCTCTTCATTCTCAGCAATGGAAAACAAATTATCAAATGCTGCCTTTTCAGCAGGTCTGATTTTGGGGCGGGGGGGAAATTCCAAATAATAATAGTGAATTTGAATGTAATCAAAGTAAAGAGAAACTAAAGTGAAAATAATCAGCCACACAGGCGGGGGGTGGGGGTGGGACGGGAGGTATACTGGGGTTCTTGGTGGTGGAACATGTGCACTAGTGAAGGGATGGGTGTTTGATCCTTGTATGACTGAGACTTAAGCCTGAAAGCTTTGCAACTTTTCACATGGTGATTCAATAAAAAAAATATAAAAAACTTCTACAAAAAAAGATAGAAAATGACATTATGTGTGTAATAAATTATCATTAGATTATAATTGTACATGAATAATTCAAGCAGGATAGTTTTAATAATAAATTCTAGTTTCCACAAATTGTGTATTAAATGCAAAAAATAAATAACTATGAAACTCTAAAAAAATTCTAATGAACTCAGTGGGGAGAAGGTCTCTGAAAATTGCATTTTATGAGACTAAACACCAGCTCTTGATTTGAGAGGTGGGTCTGAATTTCCTCCTGGGCTTAGCCAGATGTAAGAATAGGAGGGCAGCGGCCCAAGGTTGTCAAGGTTTGATAGCAGAGTGTATTGTTCTCTAGTTTGTAGTAAAGGGTGGGGGGGGGACCCAGAAAAAAGCGTTTTCCCAATTTTAAAACTGGGGGGGGGACAGTTAAGCCCAGGACTAGTCTAAAATGCTGAGGTGTGAGACCCCAAAGCAAGAGAAATAAAAATAAACCTCCTGGCTAACCTGGTGTCTTGGGAACAGAGACCTGGGGAAGAAATTGCCCCTTGCCCCAGACCAGCACACCCCAGGGGAAATCAGCTGCCAGGAGAGGAGTGGGGTGAAGGGGAGGGAGATGCACTTAATGAGGAGACTGGGGCAGCCTGAAGCATCTCTTCAGAGCAGGTATGGGCTGGGACCAAACGGAGAGTTTCTCCCGTATGACTTGGAAATTCAGCAGGAGAACTATGTCTCACCGCTGCCTTTTCTAGGGATGGAGCTCAGCTCTCCTGTTTCTGTTCGGAAACACTCGTTTCTGCTCTGAGGACGGAATTAGAGTTCATGCAGACAGAGTCTGGGGTGCAGGTAAGTGTGAACTCCGAGTGGACATGGAGACAGAGAGCTTGGAAAGCAAGAGTGGTTTTTAATTAATTTTTTTTGGGGGATGGAGGGCCCCACACCTGGAGGTGCTCAGGGGTTCCTTCTTGCTCTGCACTCAGGAATCACTCCTGGAGGGCTCAGAGAATCCTATGGGATGCCGGCGATTGACCCGGGTTGGCCACATGTGAGGCAAGCACCATACCTGCTGTATGATCATTCCTGTTCATAATTTTTTCTTTTGAGCTGAGGTCAATGGAATGCCAATCCATTTTACATGAGCGCTTAAAGTTTACACAAGCACTAGGGTTTACTCCTGGTCTCAAGGGATCCTATGGGGTGCTGGTGATTGAACACTCACGTTCAAGGGGTTCAAGGCAAGTGCCCTTCCCATGGTACTATCACTCCAGCACTTAATCTGTGATTGATTGATGGTGCCCATAAAGAGGAGTGGACAGCATGAGGGGAGGGTGGGTGTGTACAATTCAGTGAAGAAGTAGAAAGGGGAGGTGCAATGTTCTGCTCATGAGACCCATCTTTGAGAAGTTCTGCAAGGATGAGAAGTGGAAAAGAGGTTGTCAGGGATTGGGAGAATAGACTGTGAAATACAGGGCATAGCACAGCAGGTAGGGCATTTGCTTTGCATGCCGCCAACCTGGGTTCAATTCCTCCATCCCTCTAGGAGAGCCAGGCAAGCTACCAAGAGTATCCCGCCCACACGACAGAGCCTGACAAACTACCCGTGGCATATTTGATATGCCAAAAACAGTAATAAGTCTCACAATGGAGACATTATTGGTGCCCGTTTGAGCAAGTCGTGAACAACAGGACAACAGTGCTATTGCCTATTGCTGCTACTACTACTATTACTACTACTGCTACTACTACTACTACTACTACTACTATTATATTTTGGGCCATACCTGGCTCTGCACTCAGGGATCACTCCTGGCACCTGGCACTGCTCAGGAGACCATATATAGAATGCCGAGGATCAAACTTGTGTTGACCTGTGCAAGGCAAGTGCATTACCCACTGTACTATCTCTCTGACCCAGACATATTATATATATATAAATATAAAAAGTACATATATATACTTAGGATTTTTTTGTCATATCCAGTGATGCTTAAGGGGTACTCCTGGCTCTGTGCTCAGGAATCACTCTTGGCAGTGTTTGGGGGACCCTATGGGATGCCTGGGATGCCAGTGATCCAACCAGGGCAGCTGCATGTAAGGCAATGCATGTACTCCCTGATGTACTATCTCTCTGGCCAGGACATTATATATATATATATATTTTTCTTTTTGGGTCACACCCCACGTGCTAAGGGGTTACTGCTGGCTCTGCACTCAGGAATTATTCCTGGCGGTGCTTGGGTGACCATATGGGATGCCGGGGTTTGAACCCAGGTTGGCCTCATGCAAGGCAAACGCCCTACCCGCTGTGCTATCACTCCGGCCCCCAGGACATTATATTTTCTAAGACCTTCTTTTTTTTGGTCAAGAGAATAATGTAGGGGCCCAGGACATTGTCTTTTAATTTTAATGGCTCCCTGTGAATGAGATTGGTCCAGACGAAGGAATGCCTTGAAATATGCACTTATATAGCATTTCAAAGAATGTATATATTTTACTTGAATGTTCAGAATGAGATAAATTTTTTTTTTACCAAATGTATTGGTGCTCTGGGATTACTCCCGGCTGTGTCAAGTACTCTACCTGCTATCTATCTATCTATCTATCTATCTATCTATCTATCTATCTATCTATCTATCTTCTATCACCTATCTATCTATCTATCTATCTATCTATCTATCTATCTATCTATCTATCTATCTATCTATCTATCTATCTATTTTCTTTTTGGGTAACACCCGGTGATGTTCAGGGGTTACTCCTGGCTCTGCACTCAGGAATCACCTCTGGTGTTGCTCAGGGGACCCTATGGGATGCTGAGAATTGAACCCAGGTTGGCTGTGTGCAAGGTAAATGCCCTGCCTACTGTACTATCGTCTGTGCCCAGATAAATATCTCATCATTGGGAGTCTCTTTTCTCAGTCTGAGTATTCATATAAAAATAATGAACATGAAAGATAGTATAAGCATGGAGCAAAGGTAATGAGCTTTCTTTTCTAATTATTTCATTTCCTCTGAGGCTGACAGCACTGGTGGATCAGTTAGCCCACTCACCTCTCTATTATCTTCCAGAGTTCTGTGCTTGACTAGGATGGGTGTGGCATTGCTCTATGCCCATATTTCAGTTGCCTTATTTGCTCTCCACTCCACCCTCGCCCCTCCCGTTATGTTTACCATTGGCATGAACCTTATGAAAAATGTGGGAAATATAGATTGGGTATAATTCAATTTATCAGTTGGTCAATCATTCTTGAATTTTCCCATTGTTTGATTTATTTATTGATTTATTTATTTTGGCTTTTTGGGTCATACCTGGCGATGCTCAGGGGTGCCTCCTGGTTCTGAACTCAGGAATCATTCCTGGCAGTGCTCAGGGGGCCCTATGGGATGACAGGTATTGAACTTGGGTCGGCTGCGTGCAAGGTGAATGCCTTCCCTGCTGCACTATCACTCTGATCCCATTTCCCCATTTTTTTTTTGCTTTTTTGGGTCACACCTGGCAATGCGCAGGGGTTACTCCTGGCTCTGCACTGAGGAATCACCCCTGGCGCTGCTCAGAGGACCATGTGGGATGCTGGGAATCGAACCCGGGTTGGCTGCGTGCAAGGCAAACGCCCTACCTGCTGTGCTATTGCTCCAGCCCCTCCCCATTATTTTAAAATGTATTTCTACCGGAAGCAAATTGGCAAAGACAGATTAAGCTTAAAGTTTAATCAGGGGTTCACGTCCAGAGTCCAGGGATTGGTCCAGAATCTGTCCTGCAATTTCATTTTTTTAAGTTATTTTTAGTTCTTTTTGTTTGCCTTGGGGCCACATTTCGAGGTGCTCAGGGCTGACTCCTGGCTCTGTGCTCAGGGATCACTCCTGGTGGATCTCAGGGAGGCCCCTGTGGGATGCTGGGGTAATCAGACTCGGGTCAGCGGTATGCGAGTTAAGCAACCTTCCTGCTCTCCTCTGGCTCTGGTCCCGCATTTTGTTTTTGATACTTTATTTTAGACACTGGGTTGGGGGGATCACAATCCAGCTGGTACAGGGTTTTATGCATAAAACATCCCAGCACCTCACTGTCCTCCAGTGTATTCTTTGTCACCATTGTCTCGGTGTCCCTCCACTGCCCCACTTTCCCAGAGGAAGCTTCTAACTAAAGGCCAGTGAAACTTAAGACCAGTAAAATCAACGAACAACAAGGAGCAAGAGATATGACAGTGGGGTTGCTTTGCACGCGGCCAACCTGGGTTCCATCTGGCCCCCAACAGGTCCCCCGAGTGATTCCTGGGGGCAGAGCCAGGAGTAACCCCCGAGCACCTCGGGTGTGGCCCCCAAACCAATAAATAAAGGCCGTGAACATCCCCCGACGCCCACTGGCTGTTTGACTTGCTTTCTCAGCTTCCTCTTGGTTGGTGGCTGTCCGAGAACCAGATCCACGCCCCGTGTCTCTCCTTCCCATGCTTCTTTCAGGCCCATGGAACCAGGCAACGCCACGCACATTTCAGAATTCCTCCTGCAGGGGTTTCTCCTGGGGGCAGACCTGCAGCCCCTCCTCTTCGGTGTCTTCCTGTCCATGTACCTGATCACGGTCCTGGGGAACCTGCTCATCATCCTGGCCATCCTCTGGGACCCCCGCCTCCACACGCCCATGTACTTCTTCCTCTGCAACCTGTCCCTGGTGGACATGTGCTCCATCTCTGCCACCGTCCCCAAGACGCTGGCCAACATCCAGACCCAGCGGCGAGCCATCACGTTTGCCGGCTGCCTCACCCAGATGTATTTTGTCGTCTTTTTTTCTGGGCTGGACAATTTTATCCTGACCGTCATGGCCTACGACCGCTTCGTGGCCATCTGCCACCCTCTGCACTATGCGGTCATCATGAACCCCCGGCTCTGTGGTCAGCTGGTTCTGGGCTCCTGGACCCTCAGCGCCCTGCACGCGTTGCTCCAGATATGCATGGTCTTGCAACTGTCCTATGGCGCCCACGTGGACATCCCCCATTTCTTCTGCGAACTGTACCAGGTGGTCCGGCTGGCCTGCTCCGACACCTTTTGGAACGTCTTGGTGATGTACGTCGCTGTGGCCCTGCTGGGCGTGGGCCCCTTGGCCGGGATTCTCTTCTCCTACGCTAAGATCGTCTCCGCCCTCCGACGCATGGCGTCAGCCCAGGGCAAGTCTAAAGCCTTTTCCACCTGTGCCTCTCACCTCTCCGTGGTCTCTCTGTTCTACAGCACCATCCTGGGTGTCTACCTCAGCGCCGCCACCCCACACGGCTCGCAGTCGAGTTCCACGGCGTCCGTGATGTACGCTGTGGTCACACCCATGCTGAACCCCTTCATCTACAGTCTGAGGAACAAGGACATAAAGAGGGCCCTGAGCAGATTCCTGGCGATGAGCTCCGCGCTGAAAGATAGCCGCTGAGGTTCCACTCTTGGCGGGCTGGCGACATGGGAATTGCTCCTTATTTCTTTGTTTGATTTTTTGTTTGGGGGTCATGTCAGCGATGCTCAGGGGTTACTTCTGGCTCTGTGCTCAGGAATCACTCCTGGTGGTGCTCTGGGAACCCCATGGAATGCCGAGGATCGAACTCCTATTGACTGTGTACAAGGCCAGTCCTCCTTGCTGTGCTATCTCTCCGGCCCCATTCTTTCCCCATTCTTTTACTTTCTTTTCTTTTTTTCTCTTTCTTTTTTCTTTTTTTGCCTTTTGGGTCACACCTGGAGATGCTCAGGGGTTAGTCCTGGCTCTGCACTCAGGAATTACTCCGGTGGTACTTGGAGGACCATATGGGATGCCAGGGATCTAACCCAGGTTGGTTTTGCACAAGGTAAGTGCTGTAATGGCATACTAGCACTGTACTGTTGCTCTGGCCCTTTTTTTTGCTTTTTGGGTCACACCCAGCAATGCAAAGTGGTTACTCCTGGCTCTGCACTCAGGAATTACCCCTAGCGGTGCTCAGGGGACCATATGGGATGCTGGGAATCGAACCCGGGTTGGCCATGTGCAAGGCAAACGCCCTATCCACTATCGCTCCAGCCCCTGGCCCTTTCTATCTTGGATTTTTCTCTTCCTTGTTGTCCACATTTCTCTACTTTTGTTTGTTTTAGGGCTGACTCCTTACTCCTTACTCTGCCTTTCCCCCCCCCCCCGCCCCGCTTTCTTTGATTTGCTTTTGAGCACACTCAGAGATGCTCAAGGGTTATTCCTGGCTCTGTGCTCAGGCATCACTCCTGGCAGTGCTCGGGGAACACCATGGGGTGCCAGGAATCAAACCTGGGTTGCCCATGTGCAAGGCAAATGCCCTGCCCACTGTACTATCTCTCCTACCCCATGTTAAGATCCTCTTGATCAAATACATGCTAGTTGTGAAAATATACTTAATATTTGTTAGCTTTGGAGCTACACTGGGCTGGAATGAGCCTGGGGCACCACCACGCAAAACCTGTTCACAAATCCTTGGGCCAGCTACCTGGCCTAAACTTTTGTTTTGTTTTGTGTCTCCCGGAGGGCTCAGGAGACTCTATGTGTGGTGTGGGGAATTGAACCCTGTTTTGCCACATGTAAGGTAAACACTCTACCCACAGTGCTATTGCTTAGGACCCCAACCCTGAGCTTTTTTGCATTATAATATGGTTTTAAATAAGAAACCTCCATAAGAAAACAACATGTCTTGTTTTCTTTCAAATTTACTTATTTATGCATTCTTTTTAAATTTTGGGGCCATTCCTGGTGGTGTTCAGGGCTTACTCCTGACTCTGCACTCAGGGGTCACTCCTGGTGGGCTCACTATGGGGTGCCAGGGATTGAACCCAACTTGGCCGTGTGCAAGACAAGCACCCTCCCCACTGAACTATTGCTCCAGCTCCACTTCCAAATTTAGATCTTATGTTAGCACTGATCACGCGTGGTTTTGCATGAGTATTAACGAGAGAATGCACAGTTGTTTATCAATAAAAGTTTGTTCAGGAGATTAATTGAGTGTCTCAGTTCATTCAGTGAGCTCCCCCAGCCTGTCACTAAAGCACTGGGCGACACCCCATCTTAGAAGAAAGAGAAGAAGAAAGTAGGAGAAAAATGTAGAGGAAAAAAGTTTTATTATTTTCACTTTTTGGACCATATCCAGTGGTTCTCAGCAGAGCTGACTCCTGGATCTGTGCTCAGGAATCACTCCCAGGGGCTCAGGGGACTGGATGTGGGGTGGGGGATTGAGCCGGATGGTCACATACAAGACAAATGCTTTAGCTCTCCAATTTTATTTCTCTTGATTATTTTGGGGTTTGTTTTTGGGCCACATTGGATGGTGCTCAGGGCTCATTCCTAGCTCTGAGCTCAGGAATCACTTCTGCTGGTCTCTAGGTCTCTGGGCACTATATACAGTGCCTGGGATCGAACGCGGGTGCAATGCGTGCAAGGTAAGCAGCCCAGCTGCTGTACTATCACTCTAGCCCCCTATAAACGTATATTTTCACATTTTATGGTTTTTGTTTTGTTTTGGGACACACTCAGGGCTTGATCCTGGCTCTGCACTCTGAGATCACTCCTGGTGGGTTCAGGGGACCTTGTGGGGTGCTACGTGCAAGGCCTTATCCCCTGAACTGTAGCTCTGGCCCCATCTCTATCTTTGCACTTTTTCTTTGGATGTAATAAACACTTCCAAACATTTAATTTTTCAATATTTGTAGGTGACCTTATAAATTGAAATTCATGAATATTAATTTTTTTTTCTATTTTGGCTTTTTGGGTCACACCCGGCGATGCACAGGGGTTACTCCTGGCTTTGCACTCAGAAATCACTCCTTGCAGTACTTGGGGGACCATATGGGATGCTGGGAATCAAACCTGGGTTGACTGTGTGCAAGGCAAATGCCCTACTCCCTGTACTATTGCTCCAGCCGTGGATATTTTTCATTGGAGAAAAAAATTTGTTTTTGTTTTTGTTTTGGGGTCACACCCAGTGTTGCTCAGGGATTACTCCTGGCTGGACTCTGGGGACTATCTGATGTATTGGGGATAGAACTCAGGCCAGCAATCAGCCTACCCCACTGCACTATTGCTCCAGGCCCTGGAAATTAATTTACTTTTTTGGGGCATGCCACAACCAAAAATATTTAGGGGTTACTCCTGGTTCTGTAACCAGAATATACTCCTGATGGTGCTTGGGGAGACCCTATAGGATGCTGGGGATTGAACCTGGGTCAGCCAGGTGCAAGGTAAATGAGCTCCCACTTGACTATAGCTACGGTACCTGGAAATTACATATATATATATATATATATATATATATATTGCTTTTTTGGGTCACACCCAGCAATGCTCAGGGGTTACTCCTGGCTTTGCACTTAGGAATTACTCATGGCAGTGCTTGGGGGACCATATGGGATGCCAGGGATCGAACCCGGGTCGGCTGCGTGCAAGGCAAACGCCCTACCCGCTGTGCTATCGCTCCAGCTCTGGAAATTATATTTTTAACAAGAAAATAAAAAAGACATTAGAGCATCTTGACTCTTACTCAACCATAGGCAGAAGGGCACATTCAGATGATGCTGTCATTTTGTTTATTTATTGCTTTTTGGGTCACATCGCTGATGCTCAGGGGTTACTCCAGGCTCATGCACTCAGGAATCACTCCTGGCAGTGCTTGGGGGACCATATGGGATGCTGAGAATCGAACCCGTGTTGGCCATATGCAAGGCAAACACCCTACCCGCTGTGCTATTGCTCCGGCCCCCTGATGCTGTAATTTTGTGCATCTCCTTTAGTTCATTACATTTTAGGCTGAAAATGCACGCGATGAATGTCAAAATTGTATCCTCATAAGCAAGCAAGAAGGAAAAAAGATTCTGGACTGAGAAGAATCTAGAGCACACAAGACTCAACCCCGTCCACTGTTCATAGACATCACTTCTAGTTGGGTGAAAAAAGTCTCATGTGGATATTGACTGTCTGCATCTAGATGACAAATACATACAGGGAGCAATTTAGAACAATTCACCTGGAGGACCTGATTTAAAAGAAAATTCTGTGCCCAGAAGCCAAAAGTATGTGGTGATGTAGAGTAAATTTTTCATATGATATTTATTTTAAAATTATTTTTTATTTTTTGCTTTTTGGGTCACACCCAGTTATCCCTGGCTTTGCACTCAGGAATTACTCCTGGCCATGCTCAGGGGACCATATGGGATGTTGGGAATCAAATCTGGGTCAGCCGCAAGCAAGGCAAACGCCCTACCTGCTGTGTTATTGCTCCAGTCCCTCATATGATATTTAAAGACAGAAGGTACCATAGTGACGCACAGCAGCAAAGAGAAACCTTTGTATTTTTATTTATTTATGTATTGGGTCACACCCAGTGATGCTCAGGGTTTACTCCTGGCTCTGCACTCAGGAATAACTCCTGGCAGTGCATGGGGGGCAGTATGGGGTGCCAGGGATCAAACCCAGGTTAGTGGCATGGAAGGAAAATGCCCTACCCACTGGACTATTTCTCTAATCCCTAAGCAACCTTTTTATAAGAAACTTCAGAGAAACACTATAGAGATTCACTGATGCCTACAAACCCCGGGGGAACATCAGGGGCCAACAAAACTCCCCAGGGCCCTGGTTCTCTCAGTGAGAAAGACATTCTAGTAACAGATTTGCTTCTCCACCTGCAAGTGTTCACTGGTGACAATAGTCTAAGTGAACGAGGGTGAGAGTGAGGAGAATGCAAGAAACACCTTGCACTGACAGTTTGGCTTGAAATCAGCTTTCCACTTGGGGGCCATATTTTGGGACCATACTCAGCTGTGCTCAGGGTTTTTGTTTTTGGGCCACACCCAGCCGTGCCCAGGCTTACTTCTAGCTCCGTGCTCAGGAGTCACTACTGGTGGTGCTCAAGGGACCATATGGGATGCCAGGGATTGAACCCAGTTGGCTGTGTATATGGTCAGTGCACTACCCACTGTACTATCTGGCCCTTCAGGATTACTTCTGTTGGGCTTGGGAGACCCTCTGTGGTGCCAGGGACAGAACCCAGGTTAGCTGGAAGGAAGGCAAGTGTCTGACATGCTGTCCTCTCTCTCCAGTCCCGTCTTAAAATTTGTATGTGTGAATTTTCACACATTCTCCTCTAAGGAAAGTGTTTTTTGGAGCATTTCAGCGGTTTATTCATAAAAAACAATATCTCGGTTAAGAAATTATCTCTTTTTTTTTTTTTTTGCTTTGGGGCAGGGGTTGGGGTTAGGGATGGAAACATCTAAAATATGGTGGTGGGAAGGTGTAACGGTGGTGGGATTGGTGTTCGAATATTAAATGTAATAAACATTGTGAACGACTTTATAAAAATAAAATTTCAAACAATTTGTGTGTGACAGTCAAGTTATGAGAAATGACAATGATCACATAGCAGGACAGAATTCAAGAAACAGCCAATGGGCTGCAGCCATAGGACAGCAGGTGGGATGCTTGCTTGGCCTGTGACCCACCAGGCTTTGATCCCCAGCATCCCATGGCACTCCAATAGCTGCTTGCACCCCTCCAAGAGTGATCCATGAGCAAAGAGCCAGGACTGAATCCTGAGCATGCTGGATGTGGCCCCAAAACCAAAAAACATAAAATGGAGCCAGAGCAATAGTATAGCGGGTAGAGCACTTGTCTCATGCGCAGGAAACCTGGGTTGGATTCCCGCATCCCACAGGGTCTCCCAAGCACTGTGGGGAATAATTCCTGAGCACAGAGTCAGGAGTAAACCCTGAGCATTGCTAAGTATGGCTGCAACCGTCCACGCCCCATAAATAAATAAGAAAAAGAAAAAATTAACAAAGAGAAATAGTTGGTTATCAGGTAGAGAGAAAAAGGTTTCATAATACGAATCACCTACACAGAATAATTTTTCTGCTAGGAAAATGAAAACTACAGAAAATCAGTGCAAAGAAAACGTCTTATTTCTGTAGTCTGATCAGACAAACTCAATTTGTGTGTATGTGTGTGTGTGTTGGGGGGGCGTCCATGTCTGATGGTGCTCAGGGATGATGCTTGGAAGTGCTCAGGAAACCATATGGGGTGATGGGGATTGAACCCAGGTTGGCCACATGCAAAACAAACACCTACCTGCTGTACTATCACTCTGGTCCCAGAAACACAATTTATTTTCCTTTCTTTCTCTTTCTCTCTCTCTCTTTTCCTCTCTCTTTCCCTTTTTTCTTTCCTTCCCTTCCTTTCCTTTCCTTTCCCTTCCTTCCTTCCTTCCTTCCTTCCTTCCTTCCTTCCTTCCTTCCTTCCTTCCTTCCTTCCTTCCTTCCTTTCTTTCTTTCTTTCTTTCTTTCTTTCTTTCTTTCTTTCTTTCTTTCTTTCTTTCTTTCTTTCTTTCCTTCTTTTCTTTTTTCTTTCTTCCCTCCCTCCCTCCCTCCTTTCTTTCTTTCTTTCTTTCTTTCTTTCTTTCTTTCTTTCTTTCTTTCTTTCTTTCTTTCTTTCTTTCTTTCTTTCTTTCTTTCTTTCTTTCTTTCTTTCTTTCTTCTTCCTCCCTCCCTCCCTCCCTCCCTCCCTCCCTCCCTCCCTCCTTTCTTTTTCTTTCTTTCTTTCTTTCTTTCTTTCTTTCTTTCTTTCTTTCTTTCTTTCTTTCTTTCTTTCTTTCTTTCTTTCTTTCTTTCTTTCTTTCTCTTTCTTTCTTTCTTTCTTTCTTTCTTTCTTTCTTTCTTTCTTTCTTTCTTTCTTTCTTTCTTTCTTTCTTTCTTTCTTTCTTTCTTTCTTTCTTTCTTTCTTTCTTTTCTTTCTTTCTTTCTTTCTTTCTTTCTTTCTTTCTTTCTTTCTTTCTTTCTTTCTTTCTTTCTTTCTTTCTTTCTTTCTTTCTTTCTTTCTTTCTTTCTTTCTTTCTTTCTTTCTTTCTTTCTCTTCCTTCCTTCCTTCCTTCCTTCCTTCCTTCCTTCCTTCCTTCCTTCCTTCCTTCCTTCCTTCCTTCCTTCCTTCCTTCCTTCCTTCCTTCCTTCCTTCCTTCCTTCCTTCCTTCCTTCCTTCCTTCCTTCCTTCCTTCCTTCCTTCCTTCCTTCCTTCCTTCCTTCCTTCCTTCCTTCCTTCCTTCCCTTTCTTTCCCTTTCTTTCTTTTTTGGTTTTTGGGCCACACCTGGTGATGCTCAGGTTTTACTCCTGATTCTACACTCAGAGATCACTCTTGGCAGGAGGCTTGAGAGACCCTAGGGGATGCCTGGGATTAAACCTGGGTCAGCCGTGTGCAAGGCAAATGCCATCCCTGCTGTCCTATTGCTCCTGCCACCCGCCCCTGGCCCAGAAGCACAATTTCTGAACCAGCCTCTCACCTGCACTCAAAGGCAGCGCTCACTGGAGGACAATTGGCCGCTTTGTAATTCCCTGCACAAAAAACGTTTTCAGGGCCCTCTTGATGTCCTTGTTCCTGAGGCTGTAGATGAAGGGGTTCAGCATGGGGGTGACCACTGTGTACATGACCGAGGCAATGGCACTGGCAGATGAGTTGTCACTCGCTGCAGAGCTCAGGTAGACCCCTATGCTTGTGAAATAAAACAGGGTGACCACGGAGAGGTGGGAGACACAGGTGGAAAAGGCCTTATACTTGCCTTGAGCCGAAGCAATGCCACGGATGAAGGAGCCGATCTTAGAGTAGGAGTAAATAATCCCCAGTAAGGGACCCCCGCCCAGCATGACAGACACACAGTCCATGACCACGTTATTCAGATACATGTTGGAACACGCGAGTTTGACCATCTGGTTGAGTTCACAGAAGAAATGAGGAATCTCCACCCTGGTGCAGAAGGACAGACGGAAGAACACTAAGATTTCAAAGGAAGCATGAAATAGACCCAGCATCCAGCACCCCAGGACCAGCAACCCACAGAGGCGGGGGTTCATGATGACCGTGTAGTGCAGGGGGTGGCAGATGGCCACAAAGCGGTCATAGGCCATCACAGTCAAGAGGAAGTCATCGAGACTTATGAAGAGGAGGAAAAAGTATATCTGGGTGATGCATCCTTCGTAGCTGATGTCTTTTCTTTGCAGCAGGATGTTCTGCAGCATCTTGGGGATGGTGGTGGAGGTGAAGCAGATGTCCACCAGGGACAGGTTGCAGAGGAAGAAGTACATGGGCGTGTGGAGGCGGGAGTCTGAGCTGGCGGCCAGAATGATGAGCAGGTTCCCCAAGACCGTGGTCAGGTACATGGACAGGAAGATCACATAGATGAGGGGCTGGACTTCCGGCTCCTGGGAGAGTCCCAGGAGGAGAAACTCTGACATGTGGGTGTTGTTTTTCGCTGCCATACGCTGGCTCTGACTTGCAGGAAAGAGGGAGACAGATGATTACCTTTCACCTCATCTGCTGAACTCACAGATTTGAAAAGCAATCACACACGTTGTGTCATCAAAGAAGTCATTGAAAATATGATCCAATTGGATAAGGCATGAGAACAGCAGGGTGGGTGCTTGTCTTGCACATGGCCAGGTTTTTTTTTTTAATTTGCTTTTTGGGTCACACCCAGCGATGCACTGGGGTTACTCCTGGCTCTGCACTCAGGAGTTACTCCTGGCGGTGCTTGAGGGACCAAATGGGATGCTGGAAATTGAACCTGGGTCGGGTGCGTGCAAGGCATACGCTCTACCCACAGTGCTATTGCTCCAGCCCCACTGGCCGGGTTTGATCCCTGGCATCCGTATGGTTCCCTGAGTCTGCTGGGAGTGAGCTCCAAGCACAGAGCCAGGAGTAAGCCCTGAGCACTGCTGTGGGTGGCTTGGAAAACCAATGAATGAATGAATCAATAAATAAAATCCTAACAGACTGGATTCTGCCTCTTGAAGGAACCCCCCAAGTCACTTTCTCCACTCATACTTTTCCTCTCTTTACAGTTTTCATTAGAATTTTCTCCTGTATTGGAGGCCAGAGCCTTTCTCAATGCTGACCCGGGTTTGATCCCTGACACTTCACAGGATCCCCTGAGCACAGAGCCAGGAGTCAGCTCTGAGCACTGCTGGTTGTGGCCACTCAAAACAAAGGAAAAAAAAACCAAGAATTTTTCCACAGGGAACGGAACTATAGTACAGCGAGTAGGGCGTTTGTCTTGCACATGGCCAACTGAGTTCAATCCCTGACATCCTATGTGGTTCCTGAAGCACTGCCAGGAGCAATTCCTGAGTGCAGAGCCAGGAGTAACCCATGAGCATTACTGGATGTGACCCCAAAAGCAAAAAACAAGAGCTTTTTTTTTTTACGATCTAGGAACATGTATTGCATACCCAGAATGCTTCAGATGTTCCCGCAGTGCTGTTTATGAGGGACCAACGAACAAATCTCCCTGCAATTCCGTGAGAGTGAAAGAATCCCTAAGACAATAACATTCTGTAAGAGAGTTCAGTGACCACAGTGGTAGGAAGCAAAGGCAAGAAAAAGAAACTTATTATGTCAAGGATAGCTGGAAATGATCATTTAGGACAAGAACTGAGTGCTGAAAGGGGGTAAAGGGATATACATGATAACCTTTCAGTTCCTGTAGTGAAAATCATAATGCCCAAAAGGAAAAAGAGCAAGAGCGAGCGGGAATGAGAGAGAGATGATAGAGAAAGAAAGAGAGAGAGAGAGAAGAAAAGTGCCTGCCATAGAGGCAGGCTGGGGGAGGGGAATGGGAGGGAAACTGGTGGTAGGAAGTATACACTGGTGAAGGGATGGGTGATGGAACATTGATTGTATGACTACCACCCAATCATGAACAACTTTGTAACTGTATCTCACAATGAGTCAATAAAAATGTATATATAAAATAAAAAAGAAAAAAAGAAAAAGGAGACGATGAATTAGAATATTGGGTTTTCCATGGACAATAGGGAAGTCAATCTACATGGGAACAAATTTGGTGGAGATCCAGAGGGGAGGAATGATGTGCTCCACAGGGCGCAGGTCATGCAAAGGCCCTGGGGAAGGTCTGTCAGATGCCTGGAGGGAACAGGCTGGGGAGTAGTGGGAGACACGATGCTGCTCAGGTCCCCACTCAGGAGCTTCCTAAGACACAGGATGTGCCTCCCAGTACCCCCTCTGCTCAGCCCCTTGGCCTGCCAGAGACTGCCACATTCCCTGGATCATGGCCCTGATCTGGGGGGCTCCTCTGTTGAGGAGTTCACTGGGAAAACAGAAGCTACCTGAGGACCTAGAGTACGGCACCCGCTCTCGGCCCCCGGGTCACACACAGCAGCACAAATGCACCTGGGACTCCAGGTGGGTGCCCTGAGCTTCCCTGCCCGAAGCCTCTCCCACATGCCAGCTGGCGACTGGCCTCACCTGGACGGGCTTCCTGACTGGAAGGTCTCCATGGGACTCTGGACCCTGATGGATGATGATGGCGAGGAAATCTCTGTCCCCAGACCAGTCAGCAGAGGGAAGGGAATTCCCGTCGTCCAGACCAATTTGGAGGAAATTATCAATCACCCGGACCCTTTGCTTCCAGCCTGGACTTGCAGTGAGAAGTCAGAGCAGAGACATTTAATGCTCTCTCCGTCCACCCCTTACACACATCTCCCTCTTGGTACCTCAGCCCCTGAGCCCAGGCTGCCCCGTGGGGAGACTCTCCTGGACAGAGAGGCATTCTTCCTAATGAGTGTCTGTCCCCCTGGGGAGCTCATCGGAGAATCCAAGTTTTCTTTCTCTTGCTCCACAAATCACTTCCTCGCCTCGTCTCTACGTCTCTAGCCCCTTCACCGGGGTGCAGCTGTGTAGCAGTCATTCAGGCGATGCGCTCCTAAACAGTCTCTTTTAGTAATTTTAGGGTCATCCCTGGCAGTGCTCAGGGCACTCTCCTGGTTCTGTATTGAGGGGTAACACCTCATGGGCTTGGGGAACCAAATGATCACTGGGGATTGAATCTGGATCAGCCACGGGCAGGGCAAGCTCCTTGCCTGTTGTACAATCTCTTTGGCCCCAAGGAATGTACTGTGAAATGATTTGAAATCACATACCCATGGAGACCTGCAGTTCGTACATGCAATTTTTGTGCATGAGTCCTTCCTTTTATTAAATTGTGTATCTGGAATACGTGCAACAAACAGATCATGTGTGTGTATGTGCCCAAACATGAGGCAGAAGGACAAAACCAGCTATGCTTCTCCGGGGGCCACCATATGGGAATAGTTGTGGGCTGATGGATATTCTGAGGGGGGTCACAAGAAGAAAATTTCATAAATGGAGGGGAGGGGCAAAAAGGCCCGGGCAGTAAACAGTAGAGAGGGCGCTTGCCTTGCAAGCAGCCAAACTGGGTCAGATTTCCTGGCACCCCATATGCTTTACCCACCAGGAGTGAGTCCTGAGCACAGAACCAGGAGTCATCCCTGAGCAGTGCTTGGTATGGCCCCAAAACCAAGAAAAAAGGAGGGGGAGGAACACAGCAGCTGACAGGGGGTCTACTGGGAAATGAGGGGCTCTGCATAAAGGAAAGAAGGTCAGAAGAGGGGTCTAGAGCATAGGAAAGTTGATCCCACTCTCTATTCATCAATGTTCCAGAACTCTCCTAGCTGGGACAAAGCTGAGGCTTAAAAGGACATACACCGGGGTTATGGTGCCAACATACCTGTGGGGTGAGTGCATCAATAGCCTGATGGTGCCTTCAGGCTTCCTGACACCCCAAAATTGCTACTGTGCTTTTGGCTGGACCCCAACAACTTGGGACCAAGTTTGCCAAGAAATTAAATGACCAAAAGTTAGGTGTGTGGAAGCCACACCCACAAACCACCTCTCACTCAGGTCTACAAGCTCAGTTATTAGCCTTATTTCAAAGACCCAGGGATAAACCTTGAAAGATATCACAAGCTGCAGTTAATTTCAGACCCATGCATGGTTGAAAAGACTGGGGTAAATCGGAGGGGGACAGGTTGGCCTATGCCCGACCAAGCAAAGTCCCCAACAACCCCTTGCTTCCACAATTCAAAATCACTGCCATACCCCCGGCCTGACTCCACTGTCTCAGGATGGACCTCACCAAGATATAATCTGTTGAAAATTCTGGTATGCAGGTTTTGTGACTGAAATCTTCAGGCTTTCTCCGGGTTGGGATGGGCTACCTCCCCTCACCTCCCTGTACTTCTGGAAGACTTGGCAGTCACATCCACACCCCAAAATGGCCACCCAGTTGAAAAGCAATTCCAATCTTACCATCTTGATAAAAATATCAAATGCTCTGAACAAACACCTCTTAGCACCTGTATTGCAAACCATAATACACAAAAGGAAAAGGAGAGAGCGAGAGCACGAGCAAGAGAGCAAGGAGGAAAGTGCCTCCCATAGAGAGAGGCTGGGGATGGGCGTAGGGGGTTGGGGGATGGTTGTGGGGAAACAGGGGATATTGGTTGTGGGAAATGTGCACTGGTGGAGGGATGGGTGCTGGATCATTGTACAACTGAAAACCAATTATGAACAGCTTTATAGTGGTCTATCTCATGGATATCCAATTAAAAAAATTAAAAAAATGTAATGTGGAGCTCATGCCCAAATTAACCAGCTTAATCAATGGTTGAATAAATAGCAGTACTCCTACATTAGGGACTGGATCGATAGCATAGCTGGTAGGGCGTTTGCCTTGCACGTGGCCAACCCAGGTTTGATTCCTCCATCCCTCTCAGAGAGCCCAGCAAGCTATCGAGAGTATCCTGTCCACATGGTAGAGCCTGGCAAGCTACCCATGGTGTATTCAATATGCCAAAAACAGTAACAACAAGTCTTACAATGGAGTGGTGCCCACTCGAGCAAATCGATGAACAATGGTATGACAGTGACAGTGACTCCTACATTAAAAAAAAGGACATATGCCACTACATATAGATTCATATACATGCATGTGTCAATTCAGAGTGATTCACACGGAGGGCTTTTTCTGTGCAAAGAAGAGAAAATACACGAGGAACTGTGGCAAATCTATTAACAACTCTTTGTGGACAGAAGAAACCATCACTACACAGCATCACAGATGAGCCTGATAGAGACTCAGCTCTGTGGTAGACCCACGAGAGACCAGAAGAACCCAGAAACCCTCTCCACGTCATGTGTGTAGTAATCAAAGCTTTAGATGAAATCATTATCTTCTCTATGTGCTTGGTATCCAGCAGGGGAGAACTGGTCCTGATGGTCCAAGGAAACAGAAGTGGGAGCGACTATGATTACTGCTTATTAGCACTTACACTTACACTTTGGAGTCAGCTCTCATAGTGACTATCTTATTTTCTATAATTTTAGACAGTGAGATATCAAAATCCATGCGGTTACTTTCCAGGGAAAAGAAGTGGTTGAAAGCGCCTGCTGTATCAGTAGGAAATCTGGTGAACATGATTCAGAGAACTGGGCAAGGTCAAGAAAAAATGCCACAGATGGGGGGCCAGAGTGAAAGAACAGTGGGCAGGGGGTTGGCCTTGCATGCAGTCAATACTGGTTTGATTCCCGGCACCAGGTAGGGTCCACCGAGCACCATCAGGAGTGATTACTGAGTTCAGAGCCTGAGCATTGCCGGGTGTGACCCCCACTTGTATTACTTGCCATCCTGTTGATCTTCGATTTGCTCAAGCGGGCGCCAGTAACGTCTCCATTTGTCCCTATCGCGTGCTAGTGTAGCCCAATGATATCTGCTCGCTCCAGGAACAGGAAGAACCTCAAATTGTTCATTCAGGGTTTTGACGAAGAAGTCTGACCATCTCGTTGGTGGGTGGCCATGCAGTCTTTTGACGTCCCGTGGAATCCAGTCGGTAACAGCTCTAGTCCAGTGGTTGTCTCTGAATCGCATTATGTGTCCAGCCCATCTGATTTTTGACGCCTTGGCAAGCGAGAGAGCATCCCTGATTCTTGATCGTCGACGAAGGTCGGAACTCTGGATTCCTTCTCTCACTTGAGTGAGACATGATACTCCTAGCATAGCTCTTTCGATTCCTCTTTGGGATACCTGAATAGTGGTTTCATCCTGTTTTGTAGGGCCCAGGTCTCTGAAGTGTATGTTAGTGCAGGAAGAATGGTGGAGTCAAAAAGATGTGCACAGAGCCAGAGGTTCTTCATCCTCTTAACCACTTCTTCGATGCTCTTGAAGGCGTTCCATGCTGCTCTCTTCCTCCTGCGCAGTTCTGGTGCCAAACTGTTCCACATGTTGAGTTCTCAACCCAGGTACGCATAGCTGCTGCATTTGGAAATGTTCGTTCCATTGAGAGCAAATGGAACGTCAGGGACTAGTTCGTTTTTCTTTTTTTTTTTTTTAAATAATTTATTTATTTTTAATTAGAGAATCACCGTGAGGGTACAGTTACAGATTTATACACTTTTGTGCTTATACTTCCCTCATACAAAGTTCGGGAACCCATTCCTTCACCAGTGCCCATTCTCCACCACCCGTAAACCCAGCGTCCCTCCCACCCTCCCCAATCCCATCTCCCCCCCAACCCACCCTGCCACTGTGGCAGGGCATTCCCTTCGGTTCTCTCTCTCTAATTAGCTGTTGTGGTTTGCAATAAAGGTGTTGAGTGGCCGCTGTGCTCAGTCTCTAGCCCTCATTCAGCCCGCAACTCCCTTCCCCCACATGGCCTTCGACTACAATGTAGTTGGTGATCGCTTCTCTGAGTTGCCCTTTCCCCGGAACGTGAGGCCAGCCTCGAAGCCATGGGGTCAACCTCCTGGTACTTATTTCTACAGTTCTTGGGTATTAGTCTCCCACTCTGATATTCTATATACCATAGATGAGTGCAGTCTTTCTATGTCTGTCTCTCTCTTTCTGACTCATTTCACTCAGCATGAAACTTTTCATGCCCATCCACTTAACTACAAAATTCTTGACTTCCTTTTTTCTAACAGCTGCATAGTATTCCATTGTATAGATGTACCAAAGTTTTCTCAACCAGTCATCCGTTTTGGGGCATTCGGGTTTTTTCCAGATTCTGGCTATTGTAAACAGTGCTGCAATGAAAATACATGTGCAGATGTTGTTTCGATTGTACTTTTTTGCCTCTCTGGGATATATTCCCAGCAGTGGTATTGCTGGGTCAAATGGGAATTCAATATCTAATTTTTTGAGAATCGTCCAAATTGTTTTCCAGAAGGGCTGAACCGGGACTAGTTCGTTTTTCATAAACATTGTCTTGGTGAGATTCAGCTGAAGTCCAACCTTTCCACACCCGCGGTCAAAGTGGTCTCCAAACCAAACCAAATCATAAGAAGCAACAAAGAGAGAAACAGTCCGGTAGAGCCTAAGGCTTCATATAAATGACATAATTAAAACAATTTGGCAATAAGAAAATGGAAGTCATAGGCAATCAAAGGAAGAACAAGTCTGATGTCCAGAATCTAAGCAAAGGGTCCCGATGTGAGTGAGACTCGGGGCTGCGATCCCAGGAAATTCTTCAGTAAAGGAAACTAATTTTGCAGTTCCCAGGACAAAAAAAATTTTTCAGGGCCCTCTTGATGTCCTTGTTTCGGAGGCTGTCGATGAAGGGGTTTGCATCGGGGTGACCACCGTGTACAACACCAAGGCCACTGTTGTTAGCTGCAGAGCTAAAGTACAGTCCCATGGTTGTAAAATTGAACAAGGAGACCATGGGGAGGTGAGAGCCACAGGTGGAAAAGCCTTTGTACCTGCCCTGAGCAAAAGCATTGCCATATGAGGACCCGGTCCTAGCATAAGAGTAAACAATGCCAAATAAAGGCTATGAGAACAGAAGCGCAGTGCAGTGATTGAGTTCACAAAAATGTGCAGGATCTCCACCTTGGGGCAGAAATACAGGTGCTAGGATATGGAGATTTCACTATGAAAGAGTTTAGACACTCGTGACCCAGTGCCCCAGAAGTGGCAGCCCACAGAGGTGGGGGTTCATGATGACTATGTAGTGCAGGGGGTGGCAGATGGCCACAAAGCGGTCATAGGCCATGAGGGTCAAGAATAAGTCATCTAGGTTGCCAAAGAGGATGAAAAAGAATATCTGGGTGATGCAGCCTTCGTAGCTGATGGCTTTTCTTTGCAGCAGGATGTTCTGCAGCATCTTGGGGACGGTGGTGGAGGTGAAGCAGATGTCCACCGGGGGCAGGTTGCAGAGGAAGAAGTACATGGGTGTGTGGAGGCGGGGGTCTGAGCTGGTGGCCAGGATGATGAGCAGGTTCCCCAAGATCGTGGTTAGGTACATGGACAGGAAGATCACATAGATGAGGGGCTGGACTTCCGGCTCCTGGGAGAGTCCCAGGAGGAGAAACTGACATGTGGGTGTTGTTTTCCGCTGCCATACGCTGGCTCTGACTTGCAGGAAAGAGGGAGACAGATGACTACATTTCACCTTGTCTGCTGATATCACCGATTAAAAAAATTATTGTACTGTCATCCAAATGGCTCATCAGTTTACTCGAGCGGGTACCAGTAACGTCTCCATTGTGAGATTCTTGTTACTGCTTTTGGCATATCAAATACATCATGGGTAGCTTGCCAGGCTCTGCTGTGTGGGCGAAATACTCTAGGTAGCTTTCCGGGATCTCCAAGAGGGGCAGAGGAATCGAACCCGGGTATGCTCCATGCAAGGAAAATGCACTACCCGCTGTGCTATCATATTAAATCACTGTGATATAGTTATAAGCTTTCATGTTTAGGTTACAATCTCCCAATGATCAAACACCCATCCTTCCACCAGTGCACATTCCCCACCACTGATATCCCCTTTCCCACCCTCCCCCTGCCTCCATGGCAGACAATATTCCCCATACTCTCTCTCTACTTTTGGACATCACAGACACCGAGAGGTCATCATGCTTGGTTCATTATCTACTTTTGGCATGCATCTCCCATCACAACTGGTTCCTCCAGCCATCATTTTCTTAGTGATCCCTTCTCTATTGCATCTTCCCTCTCCCCTCCGCTCATTAAGTAGGCTTCCAGCTATGGGGCAATCCTCATGGCCATTGTATCTACTGTCCTTGGGTGTCAGCCTCATGTGATGTTATTCTATACTCCACAAATGAGTACAGTCCTTCTATGTCTGTCCCTCTCTTTCTGACTCACTTCACTTAGCATGATACTCTCCAGGTTTATCCATTTATAAGCAAATTTAATGACTTTATCTCTCCTAACATCTGCATAGTATTCTATTGTGTAGATGTACCAAAGTTTCTTTAACCAGTCATCTGTTTTAGGGCACTCAGGTGATCTCACCGATGTGAAAAGCAATCACACATGTCGTGTCATCAGTAAAGTTATTTAAAATATGATCTGATTTGATATGGGCTGGAGTGATAGGACAATGGGGAGGGTTCTTGCTTGTATGTGGCCATCTTGGTTTGATTCTCAGCATTCCATAAAGTGCCCTGAGCCTGCCAGGAGTGTGGTCAAAATAATAAATAAAATATTATCTGATTGGATCATGGCTCTTGTAGAAATCCATTATGTCAACTCTGATGTGGATAGTTCTTTTATCATGAATCACAAAATCCCCGTTAATCGTCGATTTCTCGAGTGGGCTCAGTAACCTCTTCATTTGTCCTTTCCCCGAGATCTTAGAAGTCTCTTGACTTGACCCTCCCAACGATGTTGCACTGGAGACTCTTTCAGGGTCAGGGAAATGAGATCCATCTTGTTACTGGATACACCATGGGAAGCTTGCAAGGCTTTCCCATGTAGGCAGGAAACTCTCAGAAGCTTGCCAGTTTCTCCCAGAGGGAGAAGTTGGCTACAAGATATTGCTTCTGGGAGCTCGCTTTTAAGTCTCTGGATGTTGGTCATTGATGGAATTACAATACCTGGTTTCCTCTGCCAGTACCTTCATGCATGAGGCCTGTCCGAATGTGTGGAGAGGGGCCTTGGGCATGGATGTAGCTAGGTTCTGGTGGTCTTTGGCCGCCGGGAACTCTGCTCGGGGTGGAGAGGGAAGCTGGAGCCATCCCCTCCGAGGGGCCCCGGGGAAGATAGCCAGGTGTGCGGGCAAGAGACTATCTGCCAGTTCTTTTATATATATATATATACATATATATAATTATTTATTGTTTTTTGGCGGGGATCATGGGTTACTCCTGGCGTTGGGATGCCAGAAATCGAACCCAGGTTGGCTACATGCAAGAAAAATGCTCTAACCTCTGTACTATCACTTCGGTCCCTGATATAGAAGTTTTATCCAATTATATCTCCCCTGGATGTATAGTTTACTTTAGAATATTTTTATGTGCTGGAGGCCAGAGCAATAGTACAAGTCAGGTGCTTGCATTGCATGTGGTTGTCCCAGGTTTAATCTCTGGCACTTCATAATATGCACTGAGCCCTGCCAGGAGTGATCCTTGAGCACAGAGCAGGGAGTAAGCCCCAAGCACTGATGGTAAGGTCCCAAATAAACAAACAGCAACACTGACACAACCCAGTTACTTTGTCACATGTTGGGAGCAGATATTGAAGATAAACCGTGCTTCAGGTGACACTGAGGCATTTTCTATTAGGTACCAAAGAGCGAATGTTTCTACAATTCAGTGAGTGAAAGAATACCTAAGACAGGGGCCAGAGAGATAGTACAGTGGGTAGGGTACTAGCTTGGACAAGTCTGACCCAGTTCAATCACGTGCATTCCCTATGGTCCCCCAAGCTCCTTCAGGGGTAATCCCTGAACACAATCCAGTAGTAACCCCTAAGCACTGTCACATATAGCCCAGAACCCCCCACCCCCTCCAAAAGGCAATAATAACATTACATTAGAGAGTGCATCTGGGAATAGTGGTATAAAGCAAAAATAAGAAAAGGAAATAGTGAGCAGGATATTGGGTTTTCCACAGACAAAAGTGAAGTTCTGTCTATATGGTGCCATTGATAGAGACCCAGAGGGGAGGAATGACGTGCCCCACAGGGCACAGGATGTGCAAAGGCCCTGGGGAAGTCCGTTGGATGGTCTAGATGCCGCAGGGGGAGTGGGCTGGGGAGTAGCGGCAGACATGGTGCCGCTCAGATCCACAGCCAGGAGCTTCTTAAGCATAGGATGCGCCTCCCAGGCCCCCTCTACTCGGTCCCTTGGCCTGCCACAGACTCCACCACATCTTCCTGGATCATGGCCTAATTGACTTAGGGTACCTGAGGACTTAGGGTACTGGCTCCCAGTCTCAGCCCCCAGGTCACACACAACAGCACAAACGCACACAGGACGCCGGGTGGGCACCCTGAACTTCCCTGCCTCTCCCACTCACCAGCTGGCGACTGGCCTCACCTGGACAGACTTCCTGACTGGAAGGTCTCCATGGCACTCTGGACTCCTCCCTAGTGTCCAACGATGGTGAAGAAATCTCTGTCCCCAGACCAGTCAGCAGAGGGAGGGGAATCCCCGTCATCCAGACCATTTTGGAGCAAACTCACCCGGACCCTTCACTCCAGCCCGCATGGACTTGCAGGGAGAAACCAAGCAGAGATCTTCAAAGCTCTCTTTGTCCCATCCTCTCATTGCCCACGTCTCCCCCTTGGGACCCCAGCCTCGAGGCACTGAATTTCCCCGTGGGAACTTTCCTGGACAGAAAGGAATTCTTCCTAGTGAGCGCCTGTTCCCAAGATGTCGATTCATAGTCAGGGAAGCCCTGATTTCTTCCTCTTGCCCCACAGATTACTTTCTCGCCATGTCCCTAAATTTCCAGTGCCCCTGTCTTCACCGAGTGGGAGTTTTCTGCACGAGTGACACTGAGGGTCACATCGCAGTTAGGTTATAGTACTTTCAAGCACTTGATGCTTCCAAGTACTGGTGTGGTGGTGGCGACAAGGCTGTAGAAAGTTTTTGTGTTCCTCTACAAGTAGGGTGACATGGATTTTTCTCCTCATATGAAAATTGTGGACATCATAGTCATTTCCTGACACCACTGACAAAACAATGAGGACTTTTGTCTGTTTTTTTGCAAATTAAAAGCTTTTTTCATAGGCTAGAGATAGCATAGCAAACAGGACACTTGCGTTACATGCAGCTGACTCAGGTTCAGTTCCTGGCATCTCAAAGGGTCCCCCGAGCCCTACAAAGAGTGGTCCCTGAGCTCAGAGCCAGAAGTAAGCCTTAAGTGTGACCCAAAGTCTCTCTCCTCACAAAAGATTGTATAACATATCCACTAAAGCAATGCGCCCACTCTCTCTCTCTGGACCTTACCAGGCAATCTTTATATTTTTTATTTTTTATTTTTTTTCTTTATATTTTTTTAAATGGAATCACCGTGAGCTACAGATATAAAGCTTTCATGTTTGAGTTTCAGTCGTACAATGATCAAATACACAACCCTCCACCAGTGCACGTTTTCCAACACCAAAGTCCCCATATCTGTCCCCATCCCTAACCTTCCCCTGCCTGTGTGGCAGACAATTCCCACAATACTCTCTCTACTTTGATTACATTCAATATTTCGACACCAGTACCACCATTTTATTTGTGAAATTTCCCATCACCACTCAAACCTGCCAAAGATGCAATGCTAGACAATTTGCTTTGTATTGCTTGTTTGTATAACATTTAATGTCATGTGGCCACAGGAGCTTGCTCCTGGAATTCTAAAATTTTAATCATTAGAGTCTGGAGGGATCTCTACAGTGAGCTGCTCGTTTCTGAGATTCTTCTGTGTGTCTCTGGATCATGGCCATTTAGAGCTTAATAAGTAGCTGGAGGCAGTTTGTGGGCATCATCCCAGAGTTCCATCAGAGTGGGGGAAGGAGAGGGACTGAACCAGGCAATCCTTAGGCTTATTTGTGCCTGTAAATCAGGGATAATTCCTGATGGGCTCATGCGACCACCTGGGGTTCCGGGGATTGAACATGCATCAGTTGCACGCTGCTGTATTATCTGTCCGGCCTCTAGAAAAATGAACTGTTTATAGAAATGAGGGTCAGGACTGGTCCATGGAAATAAGCTTATCACACATGGGAGCAAGCGGTGCAGCTAGGAGAGAGAAGGAACCACTATGACAAGGAGAGTTGGAAATAATCATGGTGGACAAGAACTGGGCATTGAGAGGTGGTAAAGGGATATTCATGTTATCCTTCAGTATTGCATATAGTGGCTAAAAGTTTAAAAAAAGGGAGAGAGAAAGGGAGAGGGAAGGAGATACAGGAGAGAGAGGAAGAGGGAGAGAAAGGGACAGGGAAGGAGAGAGAGGGAAGGAGTGAGAGGGAGAGGGAAGAGAGAGAGGGAGAGACAGAGAGGGAGAGGGGGGAGGGAGGAAGGGAGGGGGAGAGAGAGGGGAAGACAGGGAAAGAGAGAGGGAGAGAGAGAGGGAGGGAGAGAGAGGGAGATAAGTCTCAAACATAAAGGCAGTCTGGGAGTGGGTGGCGGAAAAGAAACTGGGAACATAGATGGTGGGAAATGTTCACTGGTGAAGGGACGAAAGTTGGAACATTGTATGTCTAAAACCCAAACATGCACAATTTTGTCATTGTGTTCTCACAGTGATTCAGTGAAAAAATTTGAAAAAAGAAATGCAATATGACATGACTTGACATTACCTTCACATGGAGACATACACTTTATACCATGGTTTTGTGTGGCTCCTTCAATTCATGGGATTATGTCTCTAAAATATGTGCTTGATATATGTATTGTGTATGTGTGCCAACAAATGAGTCAGAAGAAAATAATCTTGACAGTGCTCATATATGGGGATCACATGAGCCCCTGGGGGATGCCAGATATTCCAAGTTACCACAATGGAGAAATTTCACACATGAGGGAGGAGAAAGCAGCATGAGACAAGGGGTTAATGATGGGATGGGACACATAGGGGAACAATGTTGGGAAGGGCCATGGTTGGTTGAGAAACACTCACCTAATAACCTGACACTGTGTCAATAAAGTGTCTGCAAACCATAATACCCAAAAGGAGAGTGAGAATGAGTGAGCTAGAGTGAGAGTGAGACCGAGAGCTAGAGCTTGAGAGAGAGAGAGGGAGAGGGAGTGCCAGGGTTATGGGTTATGGGAGGGAAACTGGGGACATTGGTGGTGGGTAATGTACACAGGTGAAAGGACTCCTGTTGGAACATTAGATAATTGAAACTCAACCCTGAACAGCTTTGTAACTGTGTACCTCACTGTGATTCATTAAAAATAAATTTATAAAAAAGAAAAAGAGAGAAACTCATCTAGGAAACAAGTTTCCACCTGGTCATCGAAGTCCCAGAACTCTCCTAGCTCCTAACTGGGGTGAAACCTGGGCTCAGAAGGACACACATCACCTGCATGTAGATTCCACATACACATTTGTGTTGATTTAGAGTGATTCACGTGGAGGGCTTTTACTGTGTAAAGAAGACAAAATACACGAGGGATTGTGGCAAATTTATCAACTCTATGAAGAAAGAAGATACCATCACTATACACAGCATCACATGAGCCTGATAGACTCAACTCTGTGGTAGACCCGAGAGAGCTCAGCACAGTCCAGAAACCCCCCTCCACATCATGCGTGTAGTAATCAAAGCTTTAGATGAAATCATTATCTTCTCGATGTGCTTGGTCTCTGGCTGGACAGAACTGGTCCCGAGGGTCCAAGTGAAAAGAACTGGGTACTTTGATGATGACTGCTTATTAGCACTTACACTTATCTTTGAGGTCAGCTATATAACTGTCTTATTTTCATGTGTCTTAATATCTAAATGAGATATTACTACCTTATTTCCTTTTACTTCAGACAGTGATATTTCAAAATCCACAGGTTACTTTCTAGGAAATAGAAGTGTTAGTAAGAGCATGCATGTTTGGGTAGACAATCTAGTACAAACAGTTCAGACAACTGGGTAGAGTTCAAGAACAACCAAGATGGGGCTGGACAGTGGGTAGGGGAGCCTGCCTTGCAACAGTTCGATTCTCTGCACCCCAAAGAGTCCCCTGAGCCTGCCGGAACTAATCCTTGAACATCACCGTGTGTGATACTCAACTTCCCAAAAGTCAACAAAGAAAAACTGAGATTAGAAAGAGCCTATAGCTTCATATGAATGGCATACATAAAACAATTTGAAGGTAATATTTGAGATTCTAGGCAATCAACTGAAATGTCTCCAATGTCTGAAGAAAAAATCCCAAGTACTTGGACAAGCTCAGAGCTTTGATCCCAAAAAAATCTTCAGCAGAGGACAATTGACCGTTTTGTGGTTCCCCGCACAAAAAACATTTTCAGGGCCCTCTTGATGTCCTTGTTCCGGAGACTGTAGATGAAGGGGTTCAGCATAGGGGTGACCACCATGTATAGCACCGAGGCCACAGCACTTGGATATGCTCTTTCACTCACCGCGGAGCTCAGGTACACCCCCATGCTTGTGGAATAGAACAAGGAGACCACGAAGAGGTGGGAGGCGCAGGTGGAAAAGACCTTGTACCTGCCCTGAGCAGACGCCACGCCAAGAATGGAGGAAATGATCTTGGAGTAAGAGTAAATAATACCGAGTATAGGACCCCCGCCCACGAGCAGAATAGCACAGTACATAACTAGGTTATTCAGGAAAGTGTCGGAACAAGCAAGTTTTATCAGTTGGTTGAATTCACAGAAAAAGTGAGGGATCTCCACCTTGGGATAGAAGGACAGATGCAAGGACATTGAGACTTCCAAGGAAGAATTCAAGATACCCAGCACCCAGCACCCCAGGAGCATCAACCCACAGAGGCGGGGGTTCATGATGACCGTGTAGTGTAGGGGATGGCAGATGGCCACGAACCGATCATAGGCCATCACAGTCAATAGGAAGTCATCCAGGCAACCGAAGAGGATGTAAAAGAATATCTGGGTGATGCAGCCTTCGTAGCTGATGGCTTTTCTTTGCAGTAGGATGTTCTGCAGCATTTTGGGAATAGTGGTGGAAGTGAAGCAGATGTCCACTAGAGACAGGTTGCAGAGGAAGAAGTACATGGGCGTGTGGAGGCGGGGGTCTGAGCTGGTGGCCAGGATGATGAGCAGGTTTCCCAAGACCGTGGTCAGGTACATGGACAGGAAGATCACATAGATGAGAGGCTGGAGTTCAGGCTTCTGGGAGAGTCCCAGGAGGAGAAACTCTGACATGTGGGTATTGTTTTCCGCTGCCAGTGGCTGTGTATAACACCAGAAAAGGGGGGCTACCATGACTCAATATCACCTTGCCTGCCTTATTCACAGATCTGAAAAACTACAATGCATGTTTTGAAGTCAAAAAACACTATTGGATTTTGAAGACTTTTAAAGAACCATTCACTCATGCCTTTCTTGAAATTTCCCAAGGTATCTCTCAGACGATTTTGCGTCCCAACTGAATTATTCTCTATAGAGAGTTTGCTTTTAAAAATTCAACTGAACACGTGTCATATTGAAGGTTTCACCTAGGAAATGAAGTGGAGAACCTGAAGTATCAATATTTCTACAATGACCCATGCTTGGAAACCTGCCACCAATGGTGATGTGGGAGGGCAGCTCGGATAGAGAAGAAACCGCAATGACAGGTGGAATCGATGACTCTGGACAAGAACTGAGTGCTGAAAGGAGGTATAGGGACAAACATGATAATCTCTCAGGAGGAAAGGGAGGAGGTTGGCAAAGTGCATTCCATATAGGATGACTGGAGCAGTGGGGGCAGGGCAGGAAGGAAACTGGGGGCTTTGGTGCTGGGAGTTGTACACAGGTGATGGGATATTTTATCACTGAAACCCCCAAACGAACAGCTTTGTATATATGTATATGTGTAACAACTGTGTATCTTACAGTGATTCAATAAAAATTAAAAACAACCAACAACCCCCACCCACCCACAGAAGTTGCTACAATTAGGTGATGGGAAAGATACCTCAGCAAATTTTATTCTTATGAAATGACTCATCTGGGAACAGGTGGTCTGGAGGAAAAGAAAATACAGAAAAAGGAGGCAATGGGTAGGGATTTTGCCTAGCACAAAGCCGACCCTGTTTGATTCCCAGCATCCCATATGGTCCCCAGAGTGGTTCCAGGAGAAATTTATGAGTCAGAGCCAGGAGTAACCCCTGTGCATCAACAGGTGTGATCCAAAAAACGGGAAAAATAAAGGAGACAGTGGTATTCTTTTCATGGACGTCAGGGACATCCACTGACATGGGGTCATTGACAGAGTGCCTGGTAGAGGCTGGAGAGAACATGTCTGTGTGTGACCCAAGTGTCCTTAGGTCAGAATAGGCTTGATAGTGCCTGAGGAACTAGGGTGTTTCAGTTGGTGAAGTGAAAGAACGTGAATCATGTTGCTATGCGAAGGTGAATTATGACTAGGGTAGGAACCTACCTTGAGGGTGGGAGGCCTCTCTTCTTGCCGAGAGCCCGGTGTCAGGAGCTTCTTCAACCTTAGGATGAATCTTTTGGTCCTCATGAGTGAGTCTCAGGGTCTCCCAGAGATAAGCACATTCTCCTCGATCTCGTGAATTGATGAAGTTCTGGACCCTGTATGTGTGATCCTCCTTAGAAAATGTAAGAATTTCTGTGAAGTGCTCTCTTTCTCTCTACCTCTCTCTCTCCCTCTCTCTCTCACATGCACGCACACGCCAACAGGTGAATGTTCTTAGCTTTGATTCTCAATGTCTTTCCCACACACTTCATCATTATTGACCTCACCTGGGTGGGTATCCTGAGTCTCCCTTGGACATCCAGATTATTCTTTGAACGCAGATAGTGGAGACAAAAACCCTGACCCCAGGCCAGTTAAGCAGGAAAGAGAGAAACTCCGTCATCCAGCAAAAATTAGGAATTAACCCCACATCAACACAGGTCCTTTGTTTCCAGCCCACATGGAGTCAGAATGAGAAACAGCTACTTGATCTTCTATGCTCTCTCAGTCCACTCATTACACTCAGCTCCCTCTTGATACCTCAACCCCTGAGTCAGCCTGCCCCTTGGGAAAGCACTCCCTTACCAAGAGGAATTCTTCCTAATGTGTGTCTGTTCCCCTTGGGAGCTCATCAGAGAACTCAAGTTTTTTTCCTCTTCCTCCACAAATTACCTCCTCGCCACGTCTCTAAATCTCCAGGTCCTACTTGGGTGTAATTTTTCTCTACAAATCAGCTGAAGAACGCATCTGGATTAAGTCCTTTGATGAGTCAAAGAATTGGCTTTTAGGTGGGGACAAGGCTTCATGGTGCCTGTATAAATTTCCTCTACAATAGCAGGTCATCCGCATCATCTCAGAACAAAACTGATGCCTCCAAGTGGTGGTTTTTGTGGCATCTATGACAGAAACAATGAAGAGGTGCCAGAGCGATAGGACAGCAGGGAGGGGGTTTGCATTGCTTGCTGCTTACCCAGGTTCAACCCCGGCATCCCATAGGGTCCTCCGAGCACTGCCAGGAGTAATTCCTGAGTGCAGAACCAGGAGTAACCCCTGAATATTGCTAGGTATGATGCAAAGATAACACGAAGGCACAAGGAACTTTGTTATTCAATATCACAAGAGTAAAACCTCCCTTATTTTTATTTTTGGCTTAATTTTCCAGCAAACGCAGTCCATTTAACGTCCTTTGATGAACCTCTAAACTTATTCCTAGAAAGTCTTGTCCCAATAATCCTTTAGCGGGACAGAAAGAAATAAGGTGCTGGTGTCAAAAATTTGAAAAAGCTGCATTTGAATCATCACTTGTATCACTTGTCATCCCGTTGATATTCTATTTGCTTGAGTGGGCACCAAAATTTTCTCCATTCGTCCCTGTCATGTACTACTGTAGCCCAATTGATCTGCTCACTCACTTGAACCAGAATGTCTGAAAGAAGAAAGAGAGAGAGACAAATAGAGAGACAGAGAGATAGAGAGATACAGGCAGGGACAGAGATAGAGAGACAGACAGAGACAGAGGAAGAGAGAAGATAAATGTCTGCCATAGAGGTAGACTGATTGGGGTTGGCAGGAGGGAACTGGAGTCATTGTTGTTGGAAATTGGACACTGGTGGAGGAATGGAGTGTGGAATTCTGTGACTGAAATCCAATCATTAACCACTTTGTAACTGTGTGTCTCACAGTGATTCAATAAACACACAACAAAACTAAAAACAGGCTGAAGCTGCGTTTGTTGAGTCTGACAATGGAGAAATGCTTTGACGTGGGCCTGTGTGTGGCCAGTCACCCACACTGGAATAGAAAAGGACCTTGATTCCTCCAAGAGAAACTGATCCGGGAAGTTCCGTGTGTGGGTTTCTCAGTACATCTGATTGCTCAGGGATCACTCCTTGTGGTGCTTTAGGGACCATATGTGGTGCAGAGGATGGGACCTGATTTGATGCTTACAGAGCAAGTGCCCCCCACCCCCCTAAGAACGAAAGGTCCCTTCCCCTAACATTGGATATTTGGTGTTAGTTTCATGAGTTTTTTCAAAGTTCTACATCGGAAAATTTGATATGTTTTTGGAGTGACAGTGGTGGTGGTGGTTTGGGCCACCACTGGCAGTGCTCAGGGCTTACTCCTGGCTCTGTGCTCAGGGTTCACTCCTGACAGGGACTGAGGGACCATATGTATGAGCGATTGATCGTGGGGCAACCCCGTGAAAGGTAAGTTCCTTAACCCATGTAGTGCTCTCTTGCCTCAGAAAATATATGTCTTGGATTTCCTGCTCTTTTTTGGGGGGCTACATCAGTGATAATCAGTGTTTAGTCTTGCTCTGTGCTTCAGAATCACTCTTGGAAGGGGTTGGGGAACACTATGGGGTGCTGGGATCGAACCTAGGCTGGCCACAGGGAAGACAAATACTCTTCTAGCTATTCTATGTCTCTGCCCCCAAATAATGTGTGTGTGTTTTTTAAAAATTTGCTTCTTGAATCTCCCTGCCCTGCTGTGTTAAAAAGACCCTCTCCTTTACGATATTCACCCTGTCCCCTGTCCTGCAGAGAACAGCATTGTCCTATTCTAGTGGTTCATTGTCAGTCATAACAGACCAGTGATGTCATTCTGTTGGGCACTTTTGTCAGACCATGTACGTGACTTTAATAAACATAGTAACCTTGCTGGCTGCATCAGAGGCCTGTTAGTGGTTTATATAGTGCATGACATTTCCTGTTTGAGTTTTGACATGTAGAATCATTGTTAATTTCATGCCAATTGACAGTCCTAATAGCTCAGCTAATGTGAAACTAACAGTATTGCTGTGTAAAAGGAAAAAATGGTGTTTGTGTTCAGTAAATGTTTGAAAAAAAATTTGCTTCTTGGCCCAGACCTGGTGATATTTAGGGCTTACTCTTGGCTCTGCACTCAGGAATTACCCCTGTCAGTGCTCGGAAACCCTATGGGAAGCTGAGGATCGAACCAGAGTCAGCCTCGTGCAATGCCAATGCCCTCCCCGCTGCACTATCTTTTTGGCCAATATATGAGTTTTAAATATCAAATCCTGAGAAAATACAACCAAAAGAATGGCAAATGTAACCGATAAATATTTATTTACAAACAGTTATGTAAGGGGACTATGGTCAAGCCACTCCAAACTTTAACCTCCCATCGCAATTAACAAGGAAGACTCTTTCTACATAAAAAAGACGAAGTACATGGGGAACTGCGGTCTGGTTATTATGAATTGTTTGAGAACAGAAGATACCATCAATACACAGAATAAGAGACAAGCCTTATAGAGACTCAGCTCTGTGGAAGACCGAGAGAGACCTGCAGAGCCCAGAAACCCCCTCCAGATTGTGCGTGTAGTAATCAAAGCATTAGATGAAATCCTGGGCTTCTCTTTTGCTTGGTATCTGGCAAGAGAGAACTGGATCGGGTGGTCCAAGGAAACCAAGGTGGGAACTAAGAGGATAAGCCCTTATGAGCTTTTGCACGTAGCTACAGACTCAGCTTTTGTAGTTTCTGTGTTATTTCAGAAAATGATATTTCATCATCCTTAGGATTTATTATAAAGGCTGGTGTTTATATTCAAATACATATTTGGGTAGGAAAACTGGGCAGAACATAACCAACATAACTGTTCAGTTCATGAAACACTGAGGAGAAAAATGTTAGATGCTAGAAAGAGTCGAATGTTTTAGAGGAATGACATACACTGGAGAATTGGAAGCCAAGAAAAGAAAATTCCAGAGCTGGAGAGATCCTACAGTGGGCAGAGCAATGGCCTTACACGTGGCCCACAAACGGTTTAGTCCCTGGAATTCCATATGCTTGGGTGAGCACCAGCCGGAGGGTATTCCTGAGTCCAGTGCAGAAAGTGAGCCTGGAGCATCATCGGTTGGGACCCAAAAACTGAAAAGATAAAAAGAGAGAGAAAGACACTCCAGATAATCAAATGACGAGCTAGTTGTGTGTCAGTGTCTAAGCAGAGTCCCGAGTTCCTAATAAGCTCAGAGCTATGATCACAGGATGTCTTCAGCGAGGAACAATTGGCCGTTTTGCATTTCCCTGAACAAATAACGTTTTCAGGGCCCTTTTGATGTCCTTGTTCTGGAGGCTGTAGATGAAGGGATTCAGCATGGGGGTCACCACTATGTACAGCACCGAGGCCACGACACTTGCATATGCCCTTTAACTCACTGTGGAGCTCAGATACACCCTCACGTTTGTGACATAGAACAAGGAGACGACGGAGAGATGGGAGGCGCAGGTGGAAAAGACCTTGTACCTGCCCTGAGAGGATGCCACACAGCGGATGGAGGGAATGATCTTGGAGTAAGAGTAAATAATACAGAGTATAGGACCCCAGTCCAGCAGGAGAACACCACAGTAAATGACCAGGTTAATCAGGAAAGAGTTGGAACAAGCAAGTTTTATCAGCTGGTTAAGTTCACAGAAAAAGTGAGGGATCTCAACCTCAGGGCAGAAGGACTGACCCGAGGACACTGAGACTTCCATGGAAGAATTCAAGAGACCCAGCACACAGCACCCCAGAAGCAGCAGCCCACAGAGACGGGGGAATCATGATGACCATATAATAAATGGGGTGGCAGATGGTCATGAAGTGGTCATAGGCCATCACGGTCAAGAGGAAGTCATTGAGATTTATGAAGAGGATGTAAAAGAATATCTGGGTGATGCAGCCTTCGTAACTGATGGCTTTTTTCTGTGTCTTGATGTTCACTAGCATCTTGGGAATGGTGGTGTAGGTGAAGCAGATGTCCACCAGGGACCAGTTGCAGAGGAAGAAGTACATGGGCATGTGGAGGTGGGGGTCTGAGCTACGGCCAGGATGATGAGCAGGTTCCCCAAGACCGTAGTCAGGTACATGGACAGGAAGATCACATAGATGAGGGCTGGACTTCCAGGTCCTGGGAAAGTCCCAGGAGGAGAAACTCTGACATGTGGGTGTAATTTCCCGCTGCCAGAACCTGGGTATAACTCCAGGAAAGGGGAACACACATGACTCAGTTTCACGTCTCTGCCTTACTCACAGATCTGAAAACTATAATGCATGTTTTGAAGTGAGGAAATACTAGTAGATCTTGAAGACTTTTTAAGAACCATTCACTCATGCCCTTTTTTGAAATTTCCCAGGTCACCTCTTAGATCAATGTACATCACAACTAAATTATTCTCTATAGAGAGCTTGCATAAGAAGTCTTCATGTCTATTGAAAAAACAAACTGAGAGGCCGGAGCAATAGCACAGTGCGTAGGGCATTTGCCTTGCACGTGACGACCCAGGTCCGATTCCCAGCATCTCATATGGTCCGCAGAGCACCGGCAGGGGTGATTCCTGAGTGAAGAGCCAGGAGTAACTGCTGCATCCCCTGGTGTGACCCAAAAAGCAAAAAACAAAACAAAACAAAAGAACAAACAAAAAAACTGAACACATGCCCATGCCATATTTAGGATTTCACTTGAGAAATGAAGTTGAGAACCTGAAGTATGTATGTTTCTACAGTAATGCACACTTGAAAACTTGCCACAAGGGGTGATGGGCAGAGGGCAGATAGGATAGAGAAAGGACCCTATGATAAAGATAGTTGGAATTGATGACTCTGGACAAGACTGAGTGCTGAAAGGAGGTGCAGGGACAAACATAATAACCTTCGGGTAAGGTAGGATGAGGGCAAAATGCTTTCCATAGAGGCAGACTGGGACATCAGGGGGCAGGGCAGGAGGGAAACTGGTAATTTAGGTGCTGGGAGACATACACTGGTGAAGGGACAGGTGATGGAACATTTTATCTCTGAAACCCTCAAATGAACAACTTTGTAACTGTGTATCTCACAGTGATTCAATAAAAAATAACAGAGAACCAACAACCGCAACCCATCCACCAGTTTCTAAAATTCAGTGACAGGGAAAAATACCTCAGGAATATTTATTTTTATGAAACGATTCAGCTGGGAATACGTGGTAGGAAGGAAAACAAAATAGAGAAAACAGCTACAGTGGACAGAGCATGGTATTGTTTCCGTGGACATCAAGGGAAGTCCACTGACATGGGAGCATTGGACTGGGTGCCTGTTGGAGGCTGGAGAGAACATGTTTTATGTGAGCGAAGTGTCCTGAGGCTGATGTAGGCATGACAGGGTCCTGAGGAACTTGGGTGTTTCATTGCTGAAGTGAAAGAACATGAATCATGTTGCTATGCGAAGGTGAATGATGATTAGGGTAGGAGCCTACCTTGACGGTGGGAGTCTTCTCTCTTCCTTTTGAGCGACCAGTGTGTGGAGATTCCTCAGCTGTAGGATGAGTTTTTTGGTCCTCACGAATGAGTCTCAGGGTCCCCCAGAATTAAGCACATTCCCCTCGATCTCTTGAATTGATAAAGTTCTGGCTTTTGTATGTGATTCTCTTCGGAAAATGTAAGAGTTTCTGTGAAGTGTTCTCTTTCTCACTCTCTCTCTCTCTCACACTCACACACACGCTAACAGGTGAATGTTCTTAGCTTTGATTCTCAATATCTTTCCCACACACGTCAGCCTTAATATTGGCCTCACTGTTAGGCTCCCAGAGTCTCCCTTGGATCTCCGGATTCTTCTGTGAACACAGTTAGTGGGGACAATCCCTGAGCGCAGAGGGAGAGGGAGAGAAACACTTTCATCCAGCAAAAATTAGGAGTTAACCCCACATCAACACAGATCCTTTGTTTCCAACCCACATGGAGTCACAATGAGAAACAGCAATGCAATCTTCTATGGTCTCTCAGTCTACTCATTACACTCAGCTACCTCTTGGTACCTCAGTCCCTGAGTCATCCTGCCCCATGGGAAAACACTCCTGGACAGAGAGGAATTCTTCCTAATGAGTGAAAGGGCATATCCAAGTCCCCCTTGGGAGCTCATTGGAGAACTCAAATTTTCTTCCTCTTGCTCAACAAAATACCTCCATGCCACATATCTAAATCTCCAGGCCCCACTTGGGTGTAATTTTTCTCCACAAATAAGCTGAAGAGAGCATCTGGATTTAGTCTTCTGATGCTTCAAAGCATTGGCTTTTGGGTGAGGACAAGGCTTCATGTCGCCTGTATAAATTTTCTCTAAAATAGCAGGACATCCAAGGCATCTCAGAAGAAAACTGGGGCCTGCACGTGGTGGCTTTTGTGGCATCTATGATGGAAACAATGAGGAGTGGCCAGAGCAGTAGGACAGCAGGGAGGGTGTATGTCTTGCACGCAGCTTACCCAGGTTCAATCCACAGCGTTCCATAGGGTTCCCCCGAATGCGGTCTGGAGTAATTACTGAGTGAAGAGCCAGGAGGAATCCCTGAACATTGCTGGGTGCTATGCCAAGAAGAACAAAAGAACGAAAAATTTCATTCTTCAATATCACAGAAGTAAAACCTCCCTTATCTGAATTTTGACTAAATTTCCCAACAAATGCAGTCCATTCAACATCCATTTATGAGCTCTAAACTTATATGTAGAAAGTCTAGTCCCAATAATTCTTAGTGGGACAGAAGGAAATAAGGAGTTGATGTCAGAAATTTGATAAAGCTGCATTTGAACCATAATGTCCAAAAGGAGACAGAGAGAGAGGGATAGAGAGGGAGAGAGAGAGATAGAGAGAGGGAAAGAGAGACAGAGAGAGACACGGAGAAACAAAGAGAGACAGAAAAAGGGAGAGAGAGAATGTCTGCCATAGAGGTGGACTAAATGGGGTGGTGTGAGGGAAACTGGGGTCATTGTGGTGGGACACTTGCACTGTGAAAGGATGTAGAGTGAATTGCGTGACTGACACCCAATCATGAAGCTCTTGTACTATGTATATCACATTGATTCAATAAAAACAAAATAAAAACAAAAACAGGTAAAGCTGCATTTGTTGAGTATGACGATGGAGAAATGGCTCTGACATGGCTCTGCATGTAGCCAGTCAGACACACTGGGATAGAAAAGGACCCTGATACCTCTGAGAAAAACTGAACCCGGGACGTTCTGGGTGTTGGTTTCTCAGCCACGCCAAACTGTGCTCAGGGATCAATCCTTGCGGTGCTTGAGGGACCATATGTGGTGCCGGGGATGGGACCTGATCTGATGCTTCCAGAGCAAGTGCCCCCTTACCCCCATGACCTAAAGTTCCCAACCTCCAACTTGTGATGTTTTGGTATTAGTTTCATGAGAGTTCTAACATTGGAAAATTCGATAATATGTTTTCAGAGTGAAGGTGGTGGTGGTAGTTTGGGCCACCCCTGGCAGTGCTCAGGGCTTACTCCTGGTTCAGTGGTCAGGGGTCACTCATGACATTGGTTGCGGGACCATATATGTGAGTGATTGATCGTGGGTCAGCCCAGTGAAAGGCAAGTTCCCTAGCATATGTAGTGCTCTCTTGCTTCAGAAAATATCTGTTTTAGCTTACCTGCTTTGGGACGGGCTACTTCCATGATACTCAAGGTTTAGTCTTGGCTCTGTGCTCACGGATAACTCGTGGAAAATTTTGGGGAACCCTGTGGGGTGCTGGGGATTGAACCCAGGCTGGCCACAGGCAAGACAAAAACCCTCCCAGCTGTCCTATGTCTCTGCCCCCAGATAATGTGTGTCATGTTTTTCTAATTGGCTCTTTGGTTGGCAACTTGTGATGATTAGGGCTTACTCCTTGCTCTGCACTCAGGAAGTACTCCTGGCAGTATCTGGGGAGCCTATGGGATGCTTAGGATCGAAAGTGAGTCAGCCTTGTGCAAGGCCAATGCCTTTCCTGTTGTACTATTGCTCCGGCCAATATATGTTTTTAATATATAAAATACTGTGAAAATAAATCCAAAAGCCTGGCAAATGTAACAGATAAACATTTGTTTACAAACAGCTATGTAAGGGGACTATAGTTAAGCTGCCTCAAACTTGAACTTCCCTTTGCAATTCACAAGGAAGATTCTTTCTACATAAAGAAGACAAAGTACATGGGGAACCGCGGTCTGTTTGTTATGAATTGTTTGAGGACAAGAGAAACCATGACTACACACAGCATCACAGATGAGCCTTATAGATACTCAGCTCTATGAGAGATCCGAGAGAGACCTGCATAGCCATGAAGCCCCCTCCACATCGTGCGTCTAGAAATTAAAGCATTAGATGAAATCCTGGGCTTCTCTTGTGCTTGGTATCTGGCCTGATGGTCCAAGGAAATCAAGGCGGGAACTAAGAGGATAAGCCCTTAAGCACTTTTGCAAGTAGCTATGACTCAGCTTTCAAAGCTTCTATATTAATTCAGAAAATAATATTTCATCATCCCTAGGACTTATTCTAAAAGCAGGTATTTATAAGCAAATACGTATTTGGGTAGAAACACTGAGCAGAACATAAACAACCTAACTGTTCAGTTCAAGAGACAGCCAGGAGAAAACCGTTAGATGCTAGAAAGAGCCGAAGGCCTAAAAGGAACGACATACACCGGACAATTGGAAGCCAAGAAAATAAAATTCTAGAGCTGGAGAGATCCTACAGTGGGTAGGGCTCTTGCCTTACACGTGGCCCACCCACGGTATATTTCCTGGAATCCCATATGCTTGGGTGAGTACCAGAAGGAGGGGATTCCTGAGTGCAAGCTGGGAGTGAGCCTGGAGCATCGTTGGCTGGTACCCAAAAAGGGCAAGGAAATAAAAGAGAGAAGGAAACTCCAGACAATCAAGGAAGAACTAGTCGTATGTTAGAGTCTGAGCAAAGAGTCCCGATTTCTTAGTCAAACTCAGCGCTTGATCCCAGGAATGTCTTCAGCGAAGGACAATTGGCTGTTTTGCAGTTCCCTGCACAAAAACGTCCAATGCCCCCAGGTCAGCGGATTTCCCTGGCGACCATGAAAATAATACCAGTGTCTCTTTTTTTTCTTTCTTTTTGGTTTGCACTGGGCAATGCACAAAAGTTATTCCTGGCTCTGTACTCAGGAATTACTCCTGGCGGTACTCAGGGAACCTTATGGGATGCTGGGAATTGAACCCAGGTAGGCCATGTGCAAGGCTAAACACTACCCACTTGGACACTACCAAGGACATCAGGCCCCTCTTGATGTCCTTGTTCCGTAGGCTGTAGATGAAGGGGTTAAGCGTGGGGGTGACCACTATTTATAGCACCGAGGCCACGGCACTTGGATATGCCCTTTCACTCACTTCAGAGCTCAGGTACACCCCCATGCTTGTGCCATAGAACAAGGAGACCACGGAGAGGTGAGAGGCACAGTTACAAAAGGCCTTTGACCTGCCCTGAGCGGACGCCACGCCAAGGATGGAGGAAATGATCTTGGAGTAAGAGTAAATAATACCGAGTAGAGGACCCCTACACAGCAGAAGAGCTGCACAGTACATGACCGAGTTATTCAGGAAAGTGTCAGAACAAGCAAGCTTTATCAGCTGGTCGAGTTCACAGTAAAAGTAAAAATCTCCACCTCAGGGCTGAAAAACATGCACAAGGACACTGAGACTTCCATGGAAGAATTCAAGAGACCCAGCACCCCAGGACCAGCATCCACAGAGGCGGGGGTTCATGATGACCGTGTAGTGCAGGGGGTGGCAAATGGCCACAAGTGGTTATAGGCCATGATTGTCAAGAGTAAGTCATCCAGGTTATGGAAGAGGATAAAATAGAATATATGAGTGATGCAATCTTCTTACCTTATGGCTTTTGTTTGAAGCAGGATGTTCTGCAGCATTTTGGGTATGGTGGTGGAGGTGAAGCAGAAATCCACCAGGGACAGTTTGCAGAGGAATAAGTACATGGATGCATGGAGGCAGGGGTCATAGCTGGCAGCCAGGATGATGACCAGGTTCCCAAGACCGTGTTAAGATACATGGACAGGAAGATCACATAGATGAGGGGCTGGACTTCCCACCCCTGGAAAGTCCCAGGAGTAGAAACTCTGTCATGTGAGTATTATTTTCCGATGCCAGAGGCTGTGTATAACTCCAGGAAAGGGGGATTTGCATGACTCAATATCACCTTGTCTGCCTTACACATCTGAAAAACTACAATGCATGTTTTGAAGTCAAGAAATACTATTGGATATTGAAGACTTTTTAAGAACCATTCACTCATGCCCTTTCTTAAAATTTCCCAGGTCACCTCTCAGATGAATTTGCATCCCAACTCAATTATTCTCTATAGAGAGTTTGCTTTTAAAAATCAAACTGAACACGTTCCATACTATGTATTCACCTAGGAAATGAAGTTGAGAACCTGAAGTATAAATATTTCTACAATGACCTATGCTTCGAAACTTGCCACAAATGGTGATGCAGGAGGGCAGCCGGGATAGAGAAGAAACCGCTATGAGAAAGATAGTTGGAATTGATGATTCTGGACAAGAACTGAGTGCTGAAAGGAGGTAAAGGGACAAACATGATAATCTCTTGGGGGAAGGGAGGAGGGTGGCAAAGTGCTTTTCATAGAGGCAATCTCGGGCATCAGGGGCCAGGGCAGGAGGGAAACTGGGGACTTTGGTGCTCGGAATCATACACTGGTAAAGGGACAGGTGATGGAACTTCTTATCACTGAAACCCCCAAACGAACGACTTTTTATATGTTATATGTATATGTATAACAACTGTGTGTCTCACAGTATTCAATAAAAATTTAAAAATAACCAATATCCCCCACCCACCCACCAAATTTCTACAATTCATGACAGGGAAAGTTACCTCAGCAAATTTTATTCTTATGAAATAATTAATCTGGGAACGGGTGGTAAAAAGGAAAAGAAAATAGAGAAAATGAGACTGGGATGGGGCTGGAGCGATATAGCACAGTGGGTAGTGTGTTAGCCTTGCACATAGCCAACCCGGGTTCAATTCCCAGCATCCCATATGGTCCCCTGAGCACCGTCAGGAGTAATTCCTGAGTGCAGAGCCAGGAGTTACTTTTGTGCATTGGCCAGTGCGAACCAAAAAGAAAAAAAAAGAGACACTGGTATTATTTTCATGGTCGCCAGGGAAGTCCACTGACCTGGGGGCATTGGACAGAGTGCCTGTTGGAGGCTGGAGAGAACACGTGTATGAGCCAAGTGTTCTGATGCCAGAGTAGGCTTGATAGGGCCGTGAAGAACTTGGGTGTTTCAATTGCTGAAGGAACGTGAATCATATTGCTATGCAAAGGTGAATTATGACTAGGGTAGGAGCCTACCTTGAGGGTGGGAGTCCTCTTTCTTCCTGCCAAGTGCCCGGTGTGAGGAGCTTTGTCACCTGTAGGATGAGTCTTTTTGTCCTTTCAAGTGAGTCTCAGGGTCCCTCAGAGTTAAGCACATTCTTCTTGATCTCTTGAACTGATGAAGTTCTGGCCCCTGTATGTGTGATTCTCCTTGGGAAATGTAAGAATTCTCTCCGTCCTCTCATTGCACAAGTGGTTAGAGCACTACCCACGTCTCCCCTTGGGACCCCAGTCTCGAGGCACTGAACTTCCCCTTGGGAACTTTGCTGGACAGAGAGGAATTCTTCCTAGTGAGCACTTGTTTCCAAGAGTTCGATTGATAGTCAGGGAAGTCCCGATTCCTTCCTCTTGCTCCACAGATTACCTCCTCACCACGTCCCTAATTCTCCAGGCCTCGTGTCTTCACTGAGTGGGAGTTTTCTGCACGAGTGACACTGAGGATCATATCGCAGTTAGGTTATGGTACTTTCAAGCACTTGATCCATTAAGTACTGGCGTGGTGGTGGGGACAAGGCTTTAGTATGGCTGTAGAAAATTTTTGTGTCCTGAGGTAGAGAAATAGTAGTGGGTAGGGCATTTACCTTGCACGCGGCCGACCCGGGTTTGATTCCCAGCATCCCATATAGTTCCCTGAGCACTTCCAGGAAGTAATTCCTATGTGCAGAGCCAGGAGTAACCCCTGTGCATCGCCAGGTGTGACCCAAAAAGCAAAAATATATTTTATGTTTCTCTACAAGTAGGCTGACACGGATTTTCTTCCTCATATGAAAAATGGGGACATCATAGTCATTTCCTGAAACCACTGACAAAACAGTGAGCACTTTCATCTGTTTATTGCAAATTAAAAGCTTTTTTTTCATTGGACAGAGATAACATAGCAAACAGGATAATTGCATTACATGCAGCTGACGCAGGTTCAGTCCCTGGCATTTCAGATGGTCCCCCAAGCCCTACTATGAGTTATCCTTTAGCTCAGAGCCATAAGTAAGCCCGAAGTGTGACCGTAACTCTCTCTCCCCACAAAAGATTGTATAACATATCCACTAAAGCAATGCTCTCTCTCTTTCTCTTTCATTCTCTCTCTCTGGATCTTTCCAGGCAATATTTTATTTTTTAATTGAATCACCATGAGCTACAGTTAAAAAACTTTCATGTTTGAGTTTCAGTCGTACAATGATCAAATACACATCCCTCCACCCGTGCACGTTTTCCACTACCAAAGTCCCCAGTATCTGTCCCCATCCCAAACCTTCCCCTGCCTCTGTGGCAGACAATTCCCACAATACTCTCTCTCTACGTTGATTACATTCAATATTTTGACACCAGTACCACCATTATTATTTGGAAATTTCCTATCACAATTCAAACCTGCCGAAAAGGCAATGCTAGACAATTTGTTTTATATTTCTTGTTATGAACAACATTTAATGTCATGTGGCCACAGGAGCTTGCTCCTGGAATTCTAATATTTTAATCATTAAGGTCTGGAGAGATCTCTACAGTGAGCTGCTCAGTTCCGAGATTCTTCTGTGTGTCTCTGGATCATGGCCATTTAGGAGCTTAATAAGTAGCTGGAGGCAGTTTTTGGGCATCATCTCAGAGTCCCATTGGGGTGGGGAAGGAGAGGGACTGAACCAGGCAATCCTTAAGGCTTATTCCTGCCTGTAAATCAGGGATCATTCCTGATGGACTCATGGGACCACCTAGGGTTCCAGGGATTGAACATGCATCAGCTGCACGCTGCTGATTATCTGTCCAGCCTTTAGAGAAATGCACTGTTTATAGAAATGAGGGTCAGGAGGACTGGTCTTTGGAATTAAGCTTATCACAAATGGCATCAAGCAGTGCAGCTAGGAGAGAGAAGGAACCACTATGACAAGGGAGTGGGAAATAATCATGGTGGACAAGAACTGGACATTGAGAGGTGGTAAAGGGATATTCATGTTACCCTTCACAACAGTATTGCATATAGTGCCTAAAAGTTAAAAAAAGGGGAGAGAGAAAGGGAGAGGGAAGGATATACAGAAGAGAAAGAGAGAGAGAGAGGGAGAGAAAGCTACAGGGAGGGGGAGAGAGAGGGAGGTAGTGAGAGGGAGAGGGAGGACAGAGAGGGAGAGAGAGAGAAGGAGAGGGGGCAGAGAGGGAGTGAGGGAGAGATATGGAGAGAAGTCTCAAACATAAAGGCAGACTGGGAGTGGGTGGCGGAAAAGAAACTGGGAACATAGATGGTGGGAAATGTGCACTGGTAAAGGGATGAAAGTTGGAACATTGTATGTCTGAAACCCAACCATGAACAACTTTGTCATTGTGTTCTCACAGTGATTCAATGAAAAAATTTGAAAAAAGAAATACACTAGGATGTGATTTGACGTTAGAAACACATGAAGACATATACTTCACACCATGGTTTTGTGTGGCTCCTTCAATTCATGGGATTATGTCTCTGAAATATGTGCTTGACATATGTATTGTGTATGTGTGCCAACAAATGAGTCAGAAGGAATTAATCTTTTAAAAAAATTTTTAATTTTTTATTGAATCACCATGAGATAGTTACAAGCTTTCATGTTTGGGTTACAATCTTACAACGATCAAACACTCATCCCTCCACCAGTGCACATTCCTCACCATCAATATCCCAGGTATACCCCCCTTTTCCACCCTCCCCCAGCCTCTAAGACAGACAATATTCCGCATACTCTCTCTCTACTTTTGGGCATTATAGCTTGTAACACAGACACTGAGAGGTCATCATGTTTGGTCCATTATCTACTTTCGGCATGCATCTCCCATCCCAACTTGTTCCTCCAGCAATCATTTTTCTTAGTGATCCCTTCTTTATTCGATCTGCCTTCTTTTTTTTTCTTTTTTTTTTTTAACTTTTTGGGTCACACCCGGCGATGCACAGGGGTTACTCCTGGCTCTGCACTCAGGAATTACCCCTGGCGGTGCTCAGGGGACCATATGGGATGCTGGGAATCGAACCCGGGTCAGCCGCGTGCAAGGCAAACGACCTACCTGCTGTGCTATCACTCCAGCCCCTCGATCTGCCTTCTACCCTCTGCTCATGAAGCAATCTTCCAGCTATGAGGCAATCCCCTGGCCCTTGGGTGTCAGCCTCATGTGATGCTACCCTACACTCCACAAATGAGTGCAGTCCCTCTATGTCTTTCAGAAGGAAATAATCTTGACAGTGGTTATATATGGGGATCACATGAGCCCCTGGGGGCTGCCAGATATTCCAAGTTGCCATAACGGAGAAATTTCACACATGAGAGGAGGGAGAAAGCAGCGTGAGGCAAGGGGTTTAATGATGAAATGGGGACATATAGGGGAACAAGGTCAGGAAGGGACGTGGTGGATTGAGAAACACTCATCTAATAACTTGATACTGTGACAATAAAGTGTCTATTTGCAAGCCATAATGCCCAAAAGGAGAGCGAGAGTGAGTGAGTGAGAGCGAGAGTAAGAGCGAGAGTGAGAGCTTGGGGGGGATGTGCCGGGCCCATGGGTTCATGGGAGGGAAACTGGGGACATTGGTGGTGGGAAATGTACACTGGTGCAATGACTGGTATTGGAACATTAGATAATTGAAACTCAACCCTGGGAACAACTTTGTAACTGTGTACCTCACAGTGATTCAATTAAAAATAAATTTATCAAAAAGAAAATAGAGAAACTCATCTAGGAAACAAGTTTCCACCTGGTGGTCATCGATGTCCCAGAGCTCTCCTCGCTAATAACTGGGGCGAAACCTGGGCTCAGAAGGACACACATCACCTGCATGTAGATTCCACATACACATATGTATCAATTTAGAGCGATTCACATGGACGGCTTTTTCTGTGTAAAGAAGACAAAATACACGAGGGATTGTGGCAAATTTATCAACTCTATGAAGAAAGAAGAAACCATGACTACAAACAGCATCACAGATGAGCCTGATAGAGACTCAGCTCTGTGGTAGACCCGCGAGAGCCCAGCACAGCCCAGAAACCCCCCTAAACATCATCGTGTAGTAATCAAAGCTTTAGAAGAAATCATTATCTTCTCGATGTGCTTGGACTCTGGCTGGACAGAACTGGTCCCGAGAGTCCAAGTGAAAAGAAATGGGTACTATGATGATGACTGCTTGTTAGCACTTACACTTATCTTTGAGGTAAACTATCATAACTGTCTTATTTTCATGTGTCTTAATGTCTAAATGAGATATTACTACTTTATTTCCTCTTACTTCAGACAGTGATATTTCAAAATCCACAGGTTACTTTCTAGGAAATAGAAGTGTTAGTAAGAGCATGCATGTTTGGGTAGACAATCTAGTGCAAACAGTTCAGACAACTGGGTAGAGTTCAAGAACAGCCAAGATGGGGCTGGACAGTGGGTAAGGGGGCCTGCCTTGCAACAGTTTGATTCCCTGCACGCCAAAGAGTCCCCTGAGCCTGCCAGAAGTAAGCCTTGAGCATCACCATGTGTGGTACCCAACTCCTTAAAGCCATCAAAGAGAAAAACTGATATTAGAAAGAGCCTAAAGCTTCAAATGAGGGGAATACATAAAAAATTTGAAGGCAAGAAACTTGATATTGTAGGCAATCAATTGAAATATCTCAAATGTCTGAACAAAAATTCCCAGGTACTTAGTCAAGCTCAGCACTTTGATCCAAGGAAAATCTTCAGCAAAGGACAATTTACCGTTTTGTGTTTCCCCGCACAAAAAACATTTTCAGGGCCCTCTTGATGTCCTTGTTCCGGAGACTGTAGATGAAGGGGTTCAGCATAGGGGTGACCACCATGTATAGCACTGAGGCCACAGCACGTGGATATGCCCTTTCACTCACCGCGGAGCTCAGGTACACCCCCATGCTTGTGACATAGAACAAGGAGACCACGGAGAGGTGGGAGGCGCAGGTGGAAAAGGCCTTGTACCTGCCCTGAGTGGACGCCACACCAAGGATGGAGGAAATGATCTTGGAGTAAGAGTAAATAATACCGAGTATAGGACCCCCGCCCACGAGCAGAATAGCACAGTACATGACCAGGTTATTCAGGAAAGTGTCGGAACAAGCAAGTTTTATCAGTTGGCTGAATTCACAGAAAAAGTGAGGTATCTCCACCTTGGGGTAGAAGGACAGACGCAAAGACATTGAGACTTCCAAGGAAGAATTCAAGAGACCCAGCACCCAGCACCCCAGGAGCATCAACCCACAGACACGGGGGTTCATGATGACCGTGTAGTGCAGGGGGTGGCAGATGGCTACGAAGCGGTCATAGGCCATGACAGTCAAGAGGAAGTCATCCAGGCTACCGAAGAGGATGTAAAAGAATATCTGGGTGATGCAGCCTTCGTAGCTGATGGCTTTTCTTTGCAGCAGGATATTCTGCAGCATTTTGGGGACGGTTGTGGAGGTGAAGCAGATGTCCACCAGGGACAGGTTGCAGAGGAAGAAGTACATGGGCGTGTGGAGGCGGGGGTCTGAGCTGGCTGCCAGGACGATGAGCAGGTTTCCCAAGATCGTGGTCAGGTACATGGACAGGAAGATCACATAGATAAGGGGCTGGACTTCCAGGTCCTGGGAAAGTCCCAGGAGGAGAAACTCTGATATGTGAGTATTGTTTTCCGCTGCCAGAGTCTGGGTATAACTCCAGGAAAGGGGTACATGCATGACTCAGTTTCACGTCTCTGCCTTACTCACAGAAATCTGAAAAACTACAAGACATGTTTTGAAGTAAAAAATACTATTGGATCTTGAAGACTTTTTAAGAACCATTCACTCAGGCCCTTATTGAAATTTCCCAGGTCATCTCTCAGATGAATTTGCATCCCAACTTAATTATTCCTATAGAGAGTTTGCCTTCAAAAATTCAACTGAACACGTGTTACAGTGAAGGTTTCACCTAAGAAATGAAGGCGAGAACCTGAAGTATCAATATTTCTACAATGACCCATGCTTGGAAACTTGGCACAAATGGTGATGGGGGAGGGCAGCTCGGATGTGGAAGAAACCACTATGACAAAGATCTTTGAAATTGATGACTCTGGACAAGAACTGAGTGCTGAAAGGAGGTAAAGAGACAAAAATGATAATCTCTCGTGCTGAAGGGGGAGGGGGCAAAGTGCTTTCCAGAGAGGCTGAATGGAACAGCGGGGGGCAAGGCAGGAAGGAAACTGGGAACTTTGGTGCTTGGAATCCTACACTGGTGAAGGCACAGGTGATGGAACATTTTATCACTGAAACCCCTAAACGAACAACTTTGTATATGCTGTGTGTATATGAGTAACAACTGTGTATCTCACAGTGATTCAATAGAAATTAAAAAACAACCAACAACCCCCACCCACCCACAGAAGTTGCTACAATTCAGTGATAGGGAAAGATACCTCAGCAAATTTTCTTATAAAATGATTCAGCTGGGAAAAGGTGGTAAGAAGGCAAAGAAAATACAGAAAAAGGAGACAGGGGGGGTTTGGAGTGATTGCACAGTGGGTAGGGTAGCAGGCGGCCGACAGGGGTTCGATTTTCAGCATCCCATATGGTTCCCGGATGGTGCCAGGAGTAATTCATGATTTAAGAGCTAGGAGTAACCCCTGTGCATCGACAGGTGTGATCCAAAAATGGGAAAAATAAAGGAGACAGTGATATTCTTATCATGGTCGTCAGGGAATTTCACTGATATGGGGGCATTGACAGAGCTCCTGGTGGAGGCTGAAAAGAACATATTTGTGTGTGAACCAAGTGTACTGAGGTCAGAGTAGGCTTGATAGTGCCCTGAGGAACTAGGGTGTATCAGTTGCTGAAGTGAAAGAACGTGAATCATGTTGCTATGCGAAGGTGAATGATGACTAGGGTAGGAGCCTACCTTGAGGGTGGGAGTCCTCTCTCTTCTTCCTGAGAGCCTGGTGTCAGGAGCTTCCTCAGCTGTAGGCTGAGTCTTTTTGTCCTCATGAGTGAGTCTCAGAGTCTCCCAGATTTAAGCATATTCTCCTCGATCTCTTGAATTGATGAATTTCTGGTCCCTGTATGTGTGATTCTCCTCAGAAAATGTAAGAATTTCTGTGAAGTGCTCTCTCTCTACCCCTCTCTCTCACTCTCTCTCTCTTGTGCATGCACACGCCACCAGGTGAATGTTCTTAGCTTTGATTCTCAATGTCTTTCCCACACTCTTCATTATTATTGACCTCACCTGGGTGGGCATCCTGAGTCTCCTTTGGACATCCGGATTCTTCTTTGAATGCAGATAGTGGAGACTAAAACCCTGAGCCCAGACTAGTTAAGCAGGAGGGAGAGAAACACCGTCATCCAGTCAGAATCAGTAATTAACCCCACATCAACACAGATCCTTGGCTTCCAACACACATGGAGTCACAATGAGAAACAGCGATGCGATCTTCTATGCTCCCTCAGTCTACTCATTACACTCAGCTCCCTCTTGGTAGCTCAGTCCCTGAACCTGGCTGCCCCATGGGAAAACACTCCCCTACCAAGAGGAATTCTTTCTAATGAGTGTCTATTCCCCTTGGGAGCTCATCAGAGAACTCAAGTGTTCTTCCTCTTGCTCCACAAATTACCTCCTCCTCACGTCTCTAAATCTCCAGGCCCTACTTGGGTGTAATTTTTCTCCACAAATCAGCTGAAGAACGCATCTGGATTAAGTCCTTCGATGCTTCAAAGCATTGTTTTTTTGGTGAGGACAAAGCTTCATGTCCCTGTAGAAATTTTGTCTACAATAGCAGGACATCCGAGTCATGTCAGAACAAAACTGGGGCCTGCACGAGGTGTTTTTTGTGGCATCTATGACAGAAACAATGAAGAGAGGCTAGAGGGATAGTACAGCAGGAGAGAGTTTGCATTGCTTGCGGCTTACCCCAGTTCAACCCTGGCATCCCATAGGGTCCTCTGAGCACTGCCAGGAGTAATTCCTGAGTGCAGAACCAGGAGTAACTCCTGAACATTTCTAGGTATGATGCAAAGATAACACAAAGGCACAAGGAATTTCGTTCTTCAAAATTACAAGAGTAAAACATTCCTTATTTTTATTTTTGGCTTAATTTCCCAACAAATGCAGTCCATTTAACGTTCTTTTATGAACCTCTAAACGTATTCCTTGAAAGTCTTGTCCCAAAAATCTTTTAGCGGGACAGAAAGAAATAAGGTGCTGGTGTTAAAAATTTGAAAAAGATGCACTTGAACCATCACTTGTATCACTTGTCATCCCGTTGATTTTCGATTTGCTCGAGCAGGCGCCAAAGATGTCTCCATTCGTCCCTGTCGTGTGCTACTGTAGCCCAGTTGTATCTGCCTGCTCACTTGTACCATAATGTCCGAAAGAAGAAAGAGAGAGAGAGACAAAGAGAGAGACAGAGAGATATAGAGACAGATACAGAGAGACAGAGAGAGAGGAAGAGAGAAGTATCTTACATAGCGGTAGACTGATTGGGTTTGGCAGGAGGCAACTGGAGTCATTGTTGTTGGAATTGGACACTGGTGGAGGGATGGAGTGTGGAATTTTGTGACTGAAATCCAATCATTAACCACTTTGTTATGTATAACATTTAATGTTATGTGGCCACAAGAGCGTTCTCCTGGAATTCTAAAATTTTAATCATTAGGGTTTGAAGAGATCTCTACAGTGAGCTGTTCAGTTCCGAGATTCTTCTTTGTGTCTCTGGATCATGGCCGTTTAGGAGCTTAATATGTAGCCAGGGGCAGCTTGTGGGTGTCATCTCAGAGTCCCATCGGCGTGGGGGACTGAACCAGGGAATCCTTAAGGCTTATTCCTGCCTGTGAATCAGAGTTCATTTCTGATGGGCTCATGCGACCACCTGGGATTCTGGGGATTGAATCTGCATCAGCTGCATACTGCAGATGCTGATCTGTCCAGAGTCTAAAGTAATGTGCTGTGTATAGAAATTAGGGTCAGGAGGACTGGTCCATGGAAAGAAGCTTATCACAAATGGGAGCAAGTGGTGCAGCTAGGAGAAAGAAGGAACCACTATGACAAGGAGAGTTGGAAATAATCACGGTGGAAAAGAACAGGGCATTGAGAGGAGGTAAAGGGATATTCATGTTACCTTCACAACAGTATTGCATATAGTGCCTAAAAGTTTAAAAAAAGGGAGAAAGGGAAAGGAAGGAGAGACAGAGGGAGAGAGAGAGGGAGAGGGAGAGAAAGAGGAACAGGGAGGGAGAGAGAGGGAGAGAGAAAGAGAAGGAAAAGAAGAGAGAGAGGTACAGGGAGGGAGAGAGAGGGAGATGGAGAGAGAGAGGGAGGGACAGAGAGGGAGACATAGAGAGAGGGAGAGGGAGAGATGAGAAGAAGAGTGGGAGAGGGAGGGAGGGAGAGGGAGGGGGAGAGAGGAAGAGGGGGAGAGAGAGAGGGAGAGAAGTCTCAGTCATAGAGGCAGACTGGGAGTGGGTGGCGGAAAGGAAACTGGGAATATAGTTGGTGGGAAATGTGCAATGGTGAAGGGAGAAAAGTTGGAACATTATAGTCTAAAACCCAACTATGAATAACTTTGTCATTGTGTATCTTACAGTTATTCAATGAAAAAATTTGAAAAACGAAATGCACTATGACATCATTTGACGTTACAAACACATGGAGACACACACTTCATACCATGGTTTTGTGTGACTCCTTTAATTAATGGAATTATGTCTCTGAAATATGTGCTTGATATATGTATTGTGTATATGTCTCAACAAATGAGTCAGAAGGAAATCATCTTGACAGTGCTTATATATGGGGATCACAAGAACCTCTGGGGGCTCCCGGATATTCCAAATTACCACAATGGAGAAATTTCACACATGGGGCTAGGGAGAAAGCAGCTTGAGACAAGTGGGTTAATGAGATGGGGACACATAGGGGAACAATGTCGGGAAGGGCCGTGGTGGGTTGAGAAAACCTCATCTAATAACCTGACACTGTGACAATAAAGTGTCTGTTTGCAAACCATAATTCCCAAAAGGAGAGCGAGATCGAGTGAGCGAGAGAGAGAGAGAGTGAGAGTGAGAGCAAGAGGGAGAGCTTGTGTGAGAGAGCAAGTGAGCGAGAGCTTGAGGGGGGAGTGGGGGGGAAACTGGGGATATTGGTGGTGGGAGATGTACACTCTTATTGGTGATGAAAGGACTGGTGTTGGAACATTAGATAACTGAAACTCAACCCTAAACAACTTTGTAACTGTGTACCTTACAGTGATTTAATTCAAAATAAAATAATCAAAAAGAAAAAGAGAAAAACTCACTAGGAAATAAGTTTCCACCTGGTGGTCATCGATGCCCCAGAGCTGTCCTAGCTGGGTGAAACCTGGACTTAGAAGGACACACATCACCTGCATGTAGATTCCACATGCACACATGTGTCAATCTAGAGTGATTCACGTGGAAATGTTTTTCTGTGTAAAGAAGACAAAATACACGAGGGATTGTGGCAAATTTATCAATTCTACGAAGAGGAAAGAAACTATCACTGCATACAGCCTCACAGATGATCCTGATAGAGACTCAGCTCTGTGGTAGGCCCGCAAGAGCCCAGCACAGCCCAGAAACACCCCTCCACATCATGTGTGCAGTAATGAAAGCTTTAGATGAAATCACAATTTTCTCAATGTACTTGGTCTCTGGGTAAACAGAACTGGTTCCGAATGTTCAAGTGAAAAGAAATGGGTACTATGATGATGATTGCTTGTTAGCACTTACACTTATCTTTGAGGTCAGCTTTCATAACTGTCTTATTTTCATGTGCCTCAATGTCTAAATGAGATATTACCAGCAATGGAAAACAAATTATCTAATGCTTCCTTTTCAGCAGGTCTGACTTTAGGGAAGAGACTCTCCAAACAATAATAGTGAGTTTTGTTGAAATATTGTATGCAATCAAAGTGAAAGTAAAGTGAAATTTATTTGTTACACAGGCGGGGGGGCTTAGGATGGGGGGGCTATGGGCGAGGGGGGGTTTGGGGTTTGAGGGGGCGGGGTGGAGCTATACTGGGATACTTGGTGGTGGAATATGTGCACTGGTGAAGGGATGGGTATTCGAGCATTGTATAACTGAGATTTAAACCTGAAAACTTTGTAACTTTGTAACTTTCCACAATAAAAAATTAAAAAAAAATAAATGAGATATTACTACCTTATTTTCTTTTACTTCAGACAGTAATATTTCAAAATCACAGGGTTACTTTCTAGGAAAAAGAAGTGTTAGTAAGAGCATTCATGTGTGGGTAGAAAATCTAATGCAAACAGTTCAGACAACTGTTTGGGTAGAGTTCAAGAACAACCAGGATGGGGCTGAACAGTGGGTAGGGGGCCTGCCTTGCAACAGTTTGATTCGATGCATGCCAAAGTGTCCCCTGAGCATGCCAAAACTAAGCCTTGAGCATCACCATGTGTGGTCCCCAACTCCTCAAAAGCCATCAAAGAGAAAAACTGATGTTAGAAAGAGCCTAAAGCTTCATATGAGGGGAATACATAAAAATTTGAAGGTAAGAGACTTAAAATTCTAGGCAATCAATTGAAATGTCTCCAATGTCTGAACAAACAATCCCAGGTACTTAGTCAAGCTCAGCGCTTTAATTTCAGGATAGTCTTCAGTGGAGGACAATTGATCGTTTTGCGATTCCCTGCATAAAAAGCGTTTTCAGGGCCCTCTTGATGTCCTTGTTCCGGAGGCTGTAGATGAAGGTGTTCAGCATGGGGGTGACCACCGTGTACAGCACCGAGGCCACAGCACTTGGATATGCTGTTTCGCTCACCGCAGAGCTCAGGTACACCCCCATGCATGTGGCATAGAATAAGGAGACCACGGAGAGGTGGGAGGCGCAGGTGGAAAAGGCCTTGTACCTGCCCTGAGCGGATGCCACGCCACGAATAGAGGAAATGATCTTGGAATAAGAGTAAATAATACCGAGTAAAGGGCCACCAGCAAGGAAGAGAACAGCACAGAACACGATCAAGTTATTCAGGAAAGTGTCGGAACAAGCAAGTTTTATCAGTTGGTCGAGATCACAGAAAAAGTGAGGGATCTCCATCTTGGTGCAGAAGGACAGACGCAAGGACACTAAGGCTTCCATGGAAGAATTCAAGAGAGCTAGCACCCAGCACCCCAGGACCATCAGCCCACAGACACAAGGGTTCATGATGACCGTGTAGTGCAGGGGGTGGCAGATGGCCACAAAGCGGTCATAGGCCATGACGGTCAAGAGGAAGTCATTCAGGGTAACGAAGAGGATGAAAAAGAACATCTGAGTGATGCAGCCTTCGTAGCTGATGGCTTTTGTTTGCAGCAGGATGTTCTGCAGCATTTTAGGGACAATGGTGGAGGTGAAGCAGATGTCCACCAGGGACAGGTTGCAGAGGAAGAAGTACATGGGCGTGTGGAGGCGGGAGTCTGAGCTGGCGGCCAGGATGATGAGCAGGTTCCCCAAGACCGTGGTCAGGTACATGGACAGGAAAATCACATAGATGAGGGGCTGGACTTCCGGATCCTGGGAGAGTCCCAGGAGGAGAAACTCTGACATGTGGGTGTTGTTTTCCGCTGCCAGATTCTGGGTATAACTCCAAGAAAGGGGGACACGCATGACTCAGTATCACCTCGCCTGCCTTACTCACAGACCTGAAAAACTACAAGACGTGGTTTGAAGTCAAGAAATACTATTGGATATTGAAAAATTTTAAGAACCATTCACTCATGCCCCTTCTTTAAATTTCCAAGTCAACTCTTAGATGAATTTGCATCCAATTCAACTATTCTCTATAGAGATTTTGCTTTTAAAAATTCAATACATCCACCGAAATGTAGCCCCTGCAGCCGCATGTGTGCAGCCTCTCCGCTGCTGAGTGAGCGTGATTACAGAGGCCATCTAAACTACTTTTGGCACCAGCAGTTTCTTGCAGAAATGTCTCTGCAATGGGAACTAAGTTGTGGCTCCATGCCACCCTAGGAGGGGAAAGGTTTCTCTCTCCCCTTTTCCTTGCTATCGCGGCAGTGTGACCTCATATCTCTTCATTCTCAGCAATGGAAAAGAAATTATCGAATGCTTTCTTTTCAGCAGTCCTGATTCTGGGGGAGAAACTCCAAACAATAATTGTGAGTTTTTTTAAATATTGATGTAACCAATGTAAAGAGAAATTAAAGTGAAATTTATCAGCTACACCGGCGGGAGGGGGCAGTATGGGGGTGCTAGGAGATATATTGTGGTTTTGGTTTTTTTTTTTTTTTTGGTGGTGGAATATGTGCACTGGTGAAGGGATGGTTGTTCGATCATTGTATAACTGAGACTTAAGCCTGAAAGCTTTGTAACTTTCCACATGGTGATTCAATAAAAAAAAAATCAACTCAACACGTGCAATATTAAAGGTTTCACCTAGGAACTGAAGTTGAGAACCTGAAGTATCAATATTTCTACAACGACCATGCTTGGAAAGTTGCCACAAATATTGATGGGCGAGGGCAGCTGGAATAGAGAAGAAACTGCTATGACAAAGAGAGTTGGAATAGATGACTCTGGATAAAACTCAGAGCTGAAAGGAGGTAAATTGTAGGATATCAGTCGTTTGTCCTTTCTCCCTTTTCACAGAGTTTGGGCTTATCTGTTAATAATCTTTAAACTATTTTTGACTACACTGGTATGTCCTGCTCCCCTTGCCACTAGGAGCTTAGGTATATCAGTCACGCCCATCAAGGTGCTCCCAAGTCACTCCCATTCCGTAATCACTTCTATGCTCTCTTCCCCAACTAGTTAATCTGCTTTTCCCCTAATCAGACTCCGTTAATTTGTAAGGTTAGACCTTGCTAGGACAGTGAATTTGTATTGTAAGTTAATACTGCCTTGCTCCTCTCCTCATGTCTTTTGAATAATTTACTTTAAAACAATGTCCTTTTTGTATGGACAAAGAAAGACTGTTGTTAATATGCTTTGGTAACATGGGATTTAATTGACTTCAAATATTATTCACTCCTGGGCATCTGCTTTCTCGACTTAAGACTCAGCTGCCCTTACTTCCTAGCACCCCCAAAAGCAGGGTTCCGACGAGGGATGGGACGGACCCAGGGCAAGCAGTGAGTTATGTGCTACCCGGCATCGAGATGGGCCTGGCCAAAGTGCCTAATGCTTAACTATAAGTTAAGAGCTTGGTCATGGACATGTCATGTCATGATCCAAAAGCAACGATGAGACTAGGACCCGGCCAGGGATAGGAAAGACTAATCTGGCCTGAACACTGTAGTCTGAGATCGAGATGACCCCGGGAGAGCAATTCTATAAGCTTAATGCATCTCTTATTGTGTCCATACAAAATGATTAATATTATGAATGCTTAGATGCTAGTTGGACAAGGAGAGGAGAAACACACCCATGGGATTCTGCTCTTGAATGGGTGTCCTGCTGAAAGAGAATCTGTCCTAGAAGAAACATCCCCCGAGGGAAAGAACTTTACCCCTATTGATTGTTACCACCCATATGTGTAAGACGCAACCCCTCATGCTGGGGGATTTAACTAGGCTGAAAGAATGGGCTGGGGCGAGTTCCAGAGCCAGATCTGGAGAAGCCAGATCGAGATCCAGATCAAGAGAAGAAGGAGAATGGAGTAGCATGGGGGAGGGAGAAACAGAGAAAGAGACGGGAGCATATAGTAGGAGATTGGAATAAACTGCAACTGAGACCAACCAGCCTGGCTCCGTTCCTTCCTTTGCCTGCCTCATCATGGCCTTCGACCTCCCCAGGTGAGGGAAGCGGCTGGAGACTACTGAACACGGGCAGCGGGAGAGACAGAGAGCCGCTGCCCAGTGCCCGATGTGCCCCTTCTTCTTTTTTTTTTTTTGTGTTTACACAGTAAAGGGACAAACATAATAAACTTTTGGGTAAGGGAGGAGGGGTGCAAGGTGCTTTCCATCGAGGCAGACTGGAGCAGAGGGGGCAGGGCAGGAGGAAAACTGGGGACTTTGGTGCTGGGAGTCGAACGCTGGTGAAGGGACAGGTGATGGAACATTTTCTCACTGAAACCCTCAAATGAACTACTTTGTATATGTTATATGGATATGTATAACAACTGTGTATCTCACAGTGATACAAAAAATTAAAAAACAACCAACAACCCCCACCCACCCACCAAATTTTCTACAATTCAGTGACAGGGAAAGATACCTCAGCAAATTTTATTCTTATGAAATGATTCAGCTGGGAACAGGTGGTAGGAAGGAAAAGAAAGTAGAGAAAAAGGAGACAGTGGAGGGACTGGAGTGATGATAGCACTGCGGGTAGGCTCTTTGCCTTTCACGTAGCCGATATGGGTTCCATTCCCAGCATCTCATGTAGTTCCCTGTGCACCGCCAGGAGTAATTACTGAGTGCAGAGCCAGGAGTAATCCCAGTGCATCGATGGGTGTGACCCAAAAAGAAAAAAAAAGAGAGAGTGGTATTATTTAAATGGAAGTCAGGGAAGTCCACTGATTTGGGCATTGTACAAAGTGCCTTGTGGAGGCTGGAGAGAACATGTTTGTGTGTTAGCCGAATGTCCTGAGGCCAAAGTAGGCTTGATAGGGCCGAGGAACTTGGTGTTTCAGTTACTCAAATGAAAGAACATGAGTCAGGTTGCTATGCGAATGGGAATGATGACAAGGGTGGGGCCTACCTTGAGGGCGGGAGTCCTCTCTCTTCCTTCGAGTGTCCGGTGTGAGGAGATTCCTCAGCTGTCAGATGAGTCTTTTGGTCCTCAGCTGTGAGTCTCAGGGTACCCCAGAGATAAACACATTCTCCTCGATCTCTTGAATTGGTGAAGTTCTGGTCCCTTATATGTGTGATTCTTCTCAGAAAATGTAAGATTTTCTGTGAAGTGCTCTCTCTCTCTCTTACATGCATACACAAGCTAACAGGTGAATGTTCTTAGCTCTGTTTGTCAAATCTTTCCCACACACATCATAATTATTGGCCTAACCTGACAGGATCTCAGAGTCTTCCTTGGACAGCCAGATTCTTCTGTGAACGCAGATAGCGGGGGAAAAAACCCTGACCCCAGACAAGTTTAGCAGGAGGGAGAGAAACACTGTCATCCAGCCAGACATAGGAATTAAACCCACATCAACACAGATCCTTTCCTTCCAGCCCACATGGTGTCACAATGAGAACAGTGATGCAATCTTCTATGCTCTCTCAGTCCACTCATTACACTCTGCTCCCTCTTGGTACCTCAGTCCCTGAGCCAGCCTGCCCCATAGGAAAACACTGCAGGACAGAGAGGAATTCTTCCTAATGATTGTCTGTCCCCCCTCAGGAGCTCATTGGAGAACTCAAGTTTTCTTCCTCTTGCCCACAAATTACCTCTTCGCCACGTCTCTAAATCTCCAATTGTGTAATTGTTCTCCACAAGTCAGCTGAAGAAAGCATCTGGATTAAGTCCTTTGATGCTTCAAAGCATTGGCTTTTTGGTGTGGGCAAGGCCTCATGGTGCCTGTAGAAATTTTCTCTACACTTGCAGGACATCTGAGTCATCTCAAAACAAAACTGGTGCCTGCAAGTGGTCGTTATGTGGCATCTATGATGGAAACAATGAGGAGGGACCAGAGCAGTAGGAAAGCATGGAGGGAGTCTGTCTTGCACGCGGCTTACCCAGGTGCAATCCCCGGCATTCCATAGGGTCCCCCGAGCACGCCAGGATTAATTCCTGAGTCACAGCCAGGAGGAACCCCTGAACATTGCTAGGTGTGATGCGAAGTAGAACAAAAAACAAAGAATTTCCTTCTTTAATATCACGAGAGAATACCCTCCCTTATATATATTTTTTGACTTAATTTCACAACAAATGCAGTCCATTCAACATCCCTTTATGACCCCTAAACTTATTTCTAGAAAGTCTAGTCCCAATAATTCTTAGTGGGAATGAAGGAAATAAGGTGTTGTTGTCAAAATTTGAAAGAGCTGCATTTGAACCATAATGTCCAAAAGGAGAGAGAGAGGTAGAGAGGGATTAAGGGAGGGAGATATAGACAGAGATACGGAGAGAGACAGAAAAAGGGAGAGAGAAGAATGTCATCCATAAAGGTAAACTGAAGGGGTTGGCAGGAAGGAAACAAATAAAAACAGGCAAAGCTGCGTTTGTTGAGTCTTATGATGAAGAAATGGCTTTGACTTGGGCCTGTGTGTGGCCAGCCACCCATACTGGGATTGAAAAGGACCCCGCTTCCTCTGAGAGAAATTGAACCCGGAAGTTCCCTGTTTTGGTTTCTCAGCCAAGCCTGACTGTGCTCAGGGATCACTCCTTGCAGTGCTCGAGGGTCCATATGTGGTGCCTCGGATGGGACCTGATCTGTTGCTTACAGAGCAAGTGCCCTCCTAGCCCATGACCTATATCATTCCCTTACCCCGACCCCGGATGTTTTGGTATTAGTTTCATGAGAGATTTTTCAAAGTTATATCATCGAAAAATTCGATAATATGTTTTCGGAGTGACAGTGGTGGTGGTGGTGGTGGTGGTTCGAGCCACCACGGCAGTGCTCAGGGCTTACTCCTGGTCTGTGGTCAGGGTTCACTCCTGACAGGGGTTGAGGGACCATATGTATGAGTGATTGTTCAAGGGTCAGCCCCATGAAAGGCAACTTACCTCGTCCATATAGTGCTCTCTTGCCTCAGAAAATATGTTTCAGCCTGCCTGTTTTGGGGGGGCCACTTCAGTGATATTCAGGGTTTAATCTGGGCTCTGTGCTTCCAATCACTCCTAAAAGGGTTTAGGCAACCCTATGGGATGCTGGGGATCAAACTCAGGCTGGCCACAGGCAAGACAAATGCCCTCACAGCTGTGCTATGTATCTGCCCCCAGATAACATGTGTCGTGTTTGTTTAATTTGCTTCTTGGTCCACACCTGTTGATGCAGAGGGCTTACTCCTTGCTCTGCACTCAGGAATTACTCCTGGAAGTGCTCGAGGAACCCTATAGGATGCTGTGGGTCAAACCCGAGTCAGCCTCTTGCAAAGTCAATGCCCTCCGCGCTGTACTATCGCTCTGGCAAATATATGTTTTTAAAATATCAAATACTGCTAAAATACAACCAAAAGCCGGGCGAATGTAGCAGATAAATATTTATTTACAAATATTTATGTAAGGGGACTATGGTTAAGCCACTCCAAACTTTAACTTTCCTTTGCAATTCACAAGGAAGATTCTTTCTAAATAAAGAAGACAAAGGACTTGGGGAACTGCGGTCTGTTTATTATGAATTGCTCGAGGACAAAAGAAACCGTCGCAACAAACATCACAGATGAGCCTGATAAAAACTCAGCTCTGTGGTAAACCCGCGAGAGCCCAGCACAGCCCAGAATGCCCCCTCTTACTGCACTCATTTGTCCAATGTAGGGTAGCATCACATGAGGCTCACACCCAAGGACAGTAGATACAAGGGCCAGGAGGATTGCCCCATAGCTGGAAAACTGCTTCATGAGTGGAGCGGAGAAGGCAGATGGAATAGAGAAGGGATCACTAAGAAAATGATGGCTGGAGGAACCAGTTGGAATGGGAGATGCATGCTGAAAGTAGATAATGGACCAAACATGATGATTTCTCAGTGTCTGTGTTGCAAGCTATAATGCCCCCAAATAGAGAGAGAGTTTGGGAAATATTTTCTGCCATGGAGGCAGGGGGAGGGTGAAAAAAGGAGGGGGTATACCGGGGTTATTGGTGGTGGGGAATGTGCACTGGTGGAGGGATAGGTGTTTGATCATTGTGAGATTGTAAACAAACATGAAAGCTTGTAACTATCTCACGGTGATTCACTAAAATTAAAAAAACTGAAAAAAAACCCAAAACCCTCCATATCATGTGTGTAGTAATCAAAGCTTTAGATGAAATCATTATCTTCTTGATGTGTTTGGTCTCTGGCTGGACAGAACTAGTCCCGAGGGTCCAAGTGAAAACAAATGGATATTATGATGATGACTGCTTATTAGCACTTACACTTATCTTTGAAGTCAGCTTTCATAACTGTCTTATTTTTGTGTGTCATAGTATCTAAATGAGATATTACTATCTTATTTCCTTAAACTTCAGACAGTGATATTTCAAAATCCACATAGTTACTTTCGAGGGAAAAAAAGTGTTAGTAAGAGAATGCATATGGGTAGAAAATCTAGTACTAACAGTTCAGACAACTGGGTAGAGTTCAAGAACAAATAAGATGGGGCTGGACAGTGAGTTTTTTTGCCTGCTTTTGCAACAGTTAGATTCTCTGCACCTCAAAGGGTCCCCTGAAAATGCAAGAACTAAGCCTTGAGCATCACCAGTGGTGGTACCCAACTCCTTAAAGCCATCAAAGAGAAAAACTGATATTAGAAAGAGCCTAAAGCTTCATATGAGGGGAATAAATAAAAAATTTGAAGGTAAGAAACTTGAAATTCTAGGCAGTCAATTTAAATGTCTCAAATGTCTGAACAAAAAATCCAAGTACTTAGTCAGGCTCAGAGCTTTAATCCAAGGAAAGTGTTCAGTGGAAGACAATTCACCGTTTTGCGGTTCCCTGCACAAAAAAACGTTTTCAGGGCCCTCTTGATGTCCTTGTTCTGGAGGCTGTAGATGAAGGGGTTCAGCATGGAGGTGACCACTGTGTACAGCACCGAGGCCACAGCACTTGGATATGCTGTTTCGCTCACCGCAGAGCTCAGGTACACCCCCAAGCTTGTGCCATAGAACAAGGAGACCACGGAGAGGTGGGAGGTGCAGGTGGAAAAGGCCTTGTACCTGCCCTGAGCAGATGCCACACTGCGGATGGAGGAAATGATCTTGAAGTAAGAATAAATAATACCGAGTAGAGGACCCCCGCCCAGGAGAAGAATAGCACAATATACAACCAGGTTATTCAGGAAAGTGTCAGAACTAGCCAGTTTTATCAGTTGGTTGACTTCACAGAAAAAGTGAGGGATCTCCACCTTGGGGTAGAAGGACAGACGCAAGGACATTGAGACTTCCATGGAGGAATTCAAGATACCCATAACCCAGCACCCCAGGAGCAGCAGCCCGCAGAGGCGGTGGTTCATGATGACTGTGTAGTGCAGGGGGTGGCAGATGGCCACAAAGCGGTCATAGGCCATGACGGTCAAGAGGCAGTCATCCAGGGTACCGAAGAGGGTGAAAAAGAATATCTGGGCGATGCAGCCTTCATAGCTGATGTCTTTTCTTTGCAGGAGGATGTTCTGCAGCATTTTGGGGACAATGGAGGAAGTGAAGCAGATGTCCACCAGGGACAGGTTGCAGAGGAAGAAGTACATGGGCGTGTGGAGGCGGGGGTCTGAGCTGGCGGCCAGGATGATGAGCAGGTTTCCCAAGATTGTGGTCAGGTACATGGACAGGAAGATCACATAGATGAGGGGCTGGACTTCCGGATCCTGGGAGAGTCCCAGGAGGAGAAACTCAGACATATGGGTATTGTTTTCCGCTGCCAGATTCTGGGTATAACTCCAAGAAAGGGGAACACGCATGACTCAGTATCACCTCGCCTGCCTTACTCACAGACCTGAAAAACTACAAGACGTGGTTTGAAGTCAAGAAATACTATTGGATCTTGAAGACTTAAAGAACCATTTACTCATGCCCCTTCTTGAAATTTCCCAGGTCATCTCTTAGATGAATGTGCGTCCCAACTAAATTATTCTCTATCAAGAGTTTGGTTTTAAAAATTCAATGGAATACGTGGCATATGAAGGTTTCACCTAGGAATTGAAGTTGAGAACCTGAAGTATCAATATTTCTACAATGACCCATGCTTGGAAACTTGCCACAAATGGTGATGGGCGTGGCTAGCTGGGATAGAGAAGAAATCACTATGACAAGTATAGTTGGAATAGGGACTCTCAAAAAGAACTGAGTGTTTGAAGAAGGTAAAGGGACAAATATGATAACCTTTTGGGTAAGGGAGGAGGGGAGGAAAGTGCTTTCCAAGAGGCTGATTGGGGCAGCGTGAGGGAAGGGCAGGAGGGAAACTGGGGAATATGGTTCTGGGAGTCGAGCACTGGTGAAGAGACAGGTAATGGAACGTTTTATTACTGAAACCCCCAAATGAACCTCTTTGTATATGTTATATGTATATGTCTAACAACTGTGTATCTCACTGTGATTCAATGAAAATTAAAAGACAACCAAAAAACCCCACCCACCACCAAAGTTTCTACAGTTCAGTGACTGGGAAAGATACCTCAACATATTTTATTCTTATGAAATGTTTCAGCTGGGTACTGATGTTATGATGGAAAATAAAATAGAGAAAAAGGAAACAGTGGTGGTGGCGGGGGGCTGGAGTGATAGCACCGTGGGTAGTGTGTTTGCGTTGCATGCGGCCGACCTGGGTTCGATTCCCAGCATCCAATGTGGTTCCCTGTGCACCGCCAGGAGTAATTACTGAGTGCAGAGCCAGTAGTAACCCCTGAGCATCGCCAGGTGTGACCCAAAGAGCAGAAAAATGGTGGTATTGTTTTCATGGAAATCAAGGGTAGTCGACTGACTGGGGGCATTGTACAAGTGCCTGGTGGAAGCTGGAGAGAACATGTTTGTATGTGATCCAAGTGTCATGAGGCCAGAGCAGGCTTGATAGGGCCCCCGGTAACTTGGGTGTTTCAGTTGCTAAAGTGAAAGAATGTGAATCATGTTTCTATGGGAAGGTGAATGATGACTAGGGTAAGAGCCTACCTTGAGGGCGGGAGTCCTCTCTCTTTCTGTTGAGTACCCAGTGTGAGGAGATTCCTGAGTTGTAGGATGAGTCTTTTGGTCCTCACGAGTGAGTCTCAGGGACGCCAGAATTAAGCACATTCTCCTTGATCTCTTGAATTGATAAAGTTCTGGCCCCTGTATCTGTGTTTCTCCTCGGAAAATGAAAGAATTTCTCTGAAGTGCTCTCTCTCTCTCTAACACACACAATCACACACTAACAGTTGGATGCTCTTAGCTTTGGTTATCAATGTCTCTCCCACACACCTCAGACTTATTATTGGCCTTACCTGAGTGGGCTTTCTGAGTCTCCCTTGGACATCTGGATTCTTCTGTGAATGCAGGTAGTGGGGACAAAAACTCTGACCCCAGACCAGTTCAGCAGGAGGGAAAGAAACACCACCATCCAGCCAGTATTAGAATTAACCCCACATCAGCACAGATGCTTTGCTTCCAGCCCACATGCAGTCACAATGAGAAACAACGATGCGGTCTTCTAAGCTCTCTCCATCCACTCAATACACTCAGCTCCCTCTTGGTACATCAGCCCCTGAGCCAGGCTGCCCCATGGGGAAACACTCCTGGACAGAGAGGAATTCTTCCTAATGAATGTCTGTCCTCTGGGGAGCTCATTAGAGAACTCAAATTCCCTTCCTCTTGCTCACAAATTACCTCCTTGCCACGTCTCTAAATCTCAGGCCCTACTTGGGTGTAATTTTTCTTCACATATCAGCTGAAGAACACATCTGCATTAAGTCCTTTGATGCTTTAAAGCATTGGCTTTTGGGTGGAGATCAGTCCTCAGGGCACCTGTAGAAATTTTCCCTAGAATAGGAGGGCATCAAGTCATCTCAGAAGAAAACTGGGGCCTGCGAGTCGTGGCTTTTGTGGTATATATGAAGAAAACAATGATGATTGGTCAGAACTATAAGACATCAAGGAGAGAGTTTGTCTTGCATGCGGCTTATCCAAGTGCAATCCTTGGCATCCTATAAGGTCCCCTGAGCAGTGCAAGGAGTAATTCCTGAGTGCAGAGCCAGGTGGAATCCCTGAACATTTCTGGGTGTGATGCCAAGGACAAAATAACGAAGAATTTTATTCTTCAATATCATAAGAGTAAACCCTCCCTATATATATATTTTGACTTAATTTCCCAACCAAGGCAATCCATTCATCATCCTTTTTTTTTTCTTTTTCGGTCACACCCGGCGATGCACAGGGGTTACTCCTGGCTTTACACTCAGGAATCACCCTTGGCGGTGCTCAGGAGACCATATGGGATGCTGGGAATCGAACCTGGGTCGGCCGCGTGCAAGGCAAACGCCCTACCCGCTGTGCTATCACTCCAGCCCCCATCATCCTTTTATGAGCCTTAAATTTATTTCTAGAAATTCTAGTTCCAATAATTCTTAGTGGGACAGAAGGAAATAAGGAGTTGGTGTCCAAAATTTGAAAGGCTGCATTTCAATCATAATGCCCAAAAGGAGAGTGAGAGACATACAGAGGTAGGGAGTGAGGGAGAGAGAGACAGAGAGGGAGAGAGAGAGAGAGAGACAGAGAGGGAGAGAGAGAGACAGAAAAAGGGAGAGAGAATATCTGCCACAGAGATAGACTGAAGGAGGTGGCAAGAGACAAACTGGGGTCATTGTTGGTGGGACATGTTCACTGTGGGGGGAGGAAGAGTAAATTGTGTGACTGAGACCCAATCATGTACCACTTTGTACTATGTATCTCACAGTGATTCAATAAAAATAAAATACAAATAAAAACAGGCAAAACTGCATTTGTTGAGTCTGATGATGGAGAAATGTCTTTGACGTGGGCCTGTGTGTGGCCAGCCACCCACACTGGGATTTAAAAGGACCCTGATTCCTCGGTGAGAAACTGAACCAAGGAAGTTTCATGTGTGGGATTCTCAGCCAAGCGTGACTCTGCTTAGGGACCACTACTTGCGGTGTTGAGGGACAAGATGTAGTGCCATGGATGGGACCTGATCTGATGCTTACAGAGCATGTGCCGGCCCTCCACCCCCCATGACCTGTAGTTTCCTTCTCCCAACCCCGGATGTTTGGGTATTATTTTCATGAGAGTTTTTTCAAAGTTCTAACATTGGATAACTCAATGTTTTCGGAGTGATGGTGGTGGTGGTGGTGTGGGCCACCACTCGAAGTGCTCAGGGTTTACTCATGGCTCTGTGCTCAGGGGTCACTCCTGACAGAGGTCAAGGGACCATATGTGTGAGGATCCCCAGCCACCAGGGCAGAAGCGTAGTAAATGACCAGGTTATTCAGGAAAGTGTTGGAACAAGGAAGTTTTATCAGCTGGTTGAGTTCACAGACAAAGTGAGGGATCTCCATCACGGTGCAGAAGGACAGACGCAAGGACACTGAGACATTCATGGAAGAATTCAAGAGACCCATCACCCAGCATCCCAGGAGCAGGTGCCCACAGAGGTGGAGGTTCATGATGACTGTGTAGTGCAGGGGGTGGCAGATGGCCACAAAGCAGTCATAAGCCATGACGGTCAAGAAGAAGTCATCCAGGCTACTGAAGAGGATGAAAAAGAATATCTTTGTGATGCAGACTTTATAGTTGATGGCTTTCTCTTGTGTCTGGATGTTCACGAGCATCTTGGGGACAGTGGTGGAGGTGAAATAGGTGTCCACCAGGGACAGGTTGCAGAGGAAGAAGTACATGGGTGTGTGGAGGCGGGGGTCTGAGCTGGTGGCCAGGATGATGAGCAGGTTTCCCAAGACCACGCTCAGATACATGGATAGGAAGATCACATAGAGGAAGGGATGGACTTCAGGCTCCTGGGAAAGTCCCAGGAGGAGAAACTCTGACATGTGGGTGTCGTTATCACTGTCAGAGTCCATGTATAACTCCTGGAAAGGGGGACATGGATGACTCAGATCACGTCTCAGCCTTACTCACAGATATGAAAACTACAATGCATGTTTTGAAGTCAAGAAATACTACTGGATCTTGAAGACTTTTATTTTTTAAAATTTTTTATTTTATTGAATCACCATGTGGAAGGTTACATAGTTCTCAGGATTATGTCAGTTATACAATACTCAAATACCCTTCCCTTCACCAGTGCCCATATTCCATCACCAACCCCCCCAGTATACCTCCCGCCCCCTCCCGCCCCCCAGTCACCGCCCTTGTAATTGATAGGTTTCACTTCGTTTACACTTTATCTTGATTACATTTTATGTTTCAACACATAACTCACTATTGTTGCTGGGGTTTCCCCTAAAAAAGAAAAGGCCAGTCCTACTGTCAAGGAAGCATTTGATAGTTCTCCATTGCTGAGAATGTAGAGATATTAAGTCCCACTGTTTGTTACATAACTTTTCTTATTTTCCCCCCTCGTCCCGCGCCAATGAGTTCATGCCTGCTTAGTAATCGCCACGCTGCCTGACAAAGGGAAAAAACCGAGAAAGATGGTTATTTCCCATCATCAGCTGGCATGGGGCTATGGCTTATTTGATAGTCTAGTAGAATGTCTGCAAGCAGTTTCTGGAACTAAAAGTAGTGCGCTGATATCGGCCCCGGCTCAAGATTCCACCAGCGTCCTGCTGTTCCATGTACATAATAATTTTTTCCCTTATATCCCATTCCCATGCCACCAGGTCCGTGTCTGCTTAATGGACATCATACTATGGTTAATGCCACACCGCGTTTCTTCCCGAGAAAGAAGGATATTTCTTCTCCTCAGCCGGCATGGGGATAAGGCTTAGTTCAGTCTAGAGAGATGGCTACCACTTTGATTGCCTTCAATATTTCAACAAAAGGCTTACTATTCTTGCTAGGATTTCCCCCCAAAGTCCGACCCGTTAAAAAGGAACTATTTCATATTGCTGATGATTAGATGACATTAGGTCGTGCGGCCGCTGCCGTGGCCACGCGGTTTTGGGTTTCTGTATAAAGTCCAGGTAAAGTACAGCCAGAAATTACATCACTGCAAACTTTTACCCTTTTATGGTGTTCATAAAATGGAAAAACCTAGAGAGAGCTGGATCGGTGTCTCCATTTTGTGCTCAAAAAGCGGTGGAAGCTGTGCTGTGCTCAGGAGGAAGGTGTTGAGAGAGAGGTTAAAAAAATAGAGAAATACCCGGCTCCCACTGTCGCAGCCCGGCATTAGCTCTCAGTTCACATTCTGGAAGTATTTCAGTGGGCTGCTGTAGTCCAAAGGAGCTCTTTTGGGCTCTTCGATCATGCTCAAGCGGCAGCCGCGCCAAAAGGCTTGAAGACTTTTTAAGAACCATTCCATCTTGTCCTTTCTTGAAATTTACCAGGTCACTTCCTAGTTGAAGTTGCATCGCAACTAAATTATTCTCTATAGAGAGTTTCCATAAAAAGTTTTCATGTCTATTTAAAAAACATTCTGAACTCACGCCATACTTTGGGTTTCACCTAAGAAATGAAGTTGACCCACGGCAAGCATCATTCTCAATGGGGAAAAACTGAAAGCCTTCCCTTTAATATCGGGCACAAGGCAAGGTTGCCCGCTTTCGCCACTCCTATTCAATATAGTACTGGAAGTCCTGGCCATAGCAGTTAAACAAGAAAAAGATACCAAGGGCATACAGAGAGGAAAGGAAGAGATCAAGTTATCACTATTTGCAGATGATATGATACTATACTTGGAAAACCCTAAAGACTCTACAAAAAAGCTCTTAGAAACAATAAGTCGATATAGTAAAGTGGCAGGCTACAAAATCTACACCAAAATGTCCATGGCTTTCTTATATACAAATAATGAAAGAGAAGAGACATTAAAAGAACAATCCTGGCACGCTGGGAGCTCGCACCCCGACCCTGGCTGCGCGGGAGCGCCCCCCGGACGGCGGCGGGGGCCCGGGGGGGCCGGCCCACGGGTTCGGTACCTCGGGATCCAGAATTTTTATCTAGACTGGGGTAGGGGTGGGGGGGTGCGAGTCCCCGCTCCCCCCCTCCCGCGGGCTTTTTGTGTGCACGTCGGAAAGAACACGCGGCGCCGCTCGGGAGGCGCGCCCGCAGGTTCGAGAACTTGTCTTGGACAATTGCAAATCAAAAGATGGAAAAATTGAGGGCTTAACGGATGAATTTGTGAATTTAGAGTTACTCAGTTTAATAAATGTATGCTTGAGTTCAGTTTCCGATCTCCCCAAACTACCTAAGTTGAAAAAGCTTGAGCTCAGTGAAAATAGAGTCTTTGGAGGTCTGGACATGTTAGCAGAAAATCTTCCAAATCTTACACATCTAAACTTAAGTGGAAATAAACTGAAAGATATCAGCACCTTGGAGCCTTTGAAAAAGTTGGGCTGTCTCAAAAGTCTGGATCTGTTTAACTGTGAAATTACTAACCTGAATGACTACCGAGAGAGTGTCTTCAAGCTCTTGCCCCAGCTCACTTACCTGGACGGCTATGACCGAGAGGATAGAGAAGCTCCTGATTCAGATACTGAGGTGGATGGTGCAGACGAGGAGGAGGAGGATGAGGATGGAGAGGATGAGGAGGATGAAGAGGATGAGGATGGTGAAGAGGAAGAGTTTGATGATGAAGAGGATGAAGATGAAGATGAAGACGTAGAAGGGGAAGAGGATGAAGATGAAGTCAGTGGGGAGGAAGAAGAATTTGGCCAGGATGGAGAAGTAGAGGAAGACGATGAGGATGAAGATGAAGACGAAGATGAAGAGGAAGAAAGCGGGAAAGGTGAAAAGAGGAAGAGAGAAACAGATGATGAAGGAGAAGATGATTAAGACCCCCCAAAAAACTGCAAAAACAGAACTGTTCAGTATTGGTTGGACTGCTCTCATGGATTTGGTAGCTGTTTAAAGAAAAAAAAAAGGTAGCTGTGATTTAAAAAAATAAAAAAGTAAAAAAATAAACCACCCAGATACCCACCCACCCAAAGAGCCAAAGAATAGTTCCTGTGACATTCCGCCTTCCTTCACTTAGTCCCTCTCGGAAATCCACAACCAGGCTTGGGGGTTTTCATCCCAACAAAATTGTCATAAGCATTGTTAGGTTTTGTGTAAGATTCTTGCTGTAGCGTGGGTAGCTGTGACTGGGGAGGCGTCCACCCGTGGCTACCAGTTACACTGAGACTGTAACAGCATTTTTACTTTCTGTACAACAAAAAAGCTTTGTAAATAAAATCTTAACATTTAAAAAAAAAGAACAATCCTGTTCACAATAGTACCTCAGAAAATCAAGTACCTTGGAATCAGCTTAAACAAAGAGCTGAAGGACCTATATAAGGAAAATTGCAAAACACTACTTCAAGAAATAAAGGAGGACACTAGGAAATGGAGATGTATCCCCTGCTCATGGATAGGGAGAATCAACATTATCAAAATGGCAATACTTCCCAAAGCAATATGCAAATTTAATGCAGTCCCTATCAGGATACACATGACATTTTCCAAAGAACTAGACAAAACACTCCTGAAAATTATATGAACAATAACCCCTTACGAATAGCTAAAGCAATCCTTGGAAAAAAGAAGATGGGTGGCGTCACCTTCCCCAACTTCAAACTCTACTACAAAGCAGTAGTAATTAAAACAGCATGGTATTGGGATAAAAATGAACCTGCAGACCAATGGTACAGATTTGAATATCCTGTCACAGACCCCCAAATATATGGCCACTTAATCTTTGACAAAAAAGCAAGAAATGCAAAGTGGAACAAGGAAAGCCTCTTCAACAAGTAGTTCTGGGAAAACTGGATAGCTACCTGCAAAAAAATGAACTCTGACCTTTGCCTAATGCCAGGCACAAAAGTCAGATCAAAGTGGATTAAAGACCTCAACATCAGACATGAATCTATAAGGTTCATAGAAGAAAATGTAAGGCAGAACTCTCCATGACATTGAAGCTAAAAGCATCTTTAAGGATGAAACAGCACTGACCATGCAAGTGGAAGCAAACATAAACCAATGGGACTACATCAAACTAAGACGCTTCTGCACTTTAAAAGAAACAGTGACCAAAATACAGAAAGAGAAGCCCACAGAATGGGAAAGAATATTTACCCAATACCCATCTGATAAGGGATTAATATCAAGGATATACAAGACACTAGTAGAATTGTATAAGAAAAAAACCTCCAACCCCATCAAAAAATGGGGAGAAGAAATGAACAGAAGTTTCCTCTAAAAAGAAATACAAATGGCCAAAAGGCACATGACAAAAATGCTCCACATCGCTAATCATCAGGGAGATGCAAATCAAAACAACAACGAGATATCTCACGCCACAGAGAATGGCACACATTCAAAAGAACAAAAGCAACCAGTTCTGGCATGAATGTGGGGAAAAAGGGATGCTCCTTCACTGTTAGTGGGAATGCCGACTGGTGCAGCCTTTCTGGAAAACAATATGGACAGTCCTTCAAAAACTAGAAATTGAGCTTCCATAGGACCCCGCAACACCATTTCTGGGAATATATCCGAAGGATGCAAAAAAGCACAGTAGAAATGACATCTGTACCTATATATTCATTGTAGCACTGTTCACAATAGGCAAAATATGGGAACAACGTACCTAATGCCCTAAAACAGGTGACTAGTTAAAGAAACGTTGGTACATCTACACAATGGAATACTATGCAGTTGCTAGGAGAGATGAAGTCATGAAATTTGCCTGTAAGTGGATGGACATGGAGAGTATTATGCTAAGTGAAATGAGTCAGAAAGAGAGGGACAGACATAGAAGGACTGCACTCATTTGTGGAGTATAGAATAACATCACATGAGGCTGACTCCCAAGGACAGAAGATAGAAGGGTCAGGGGGATTGCCCCATAGCTTGAAGACTGCTTCATGAGCGGTGGGGAGAAGGCAGATGGAGTAGAGAAAGGATAACTAAGAAAATGATGGCTGGAGGAACCAGTTGGCATGGGAGATGCATGCTAAAAGTAGATAATGGACCAAACATGATGACCTCTCAGTGTCTGTGTTGCAAGCTATAATGCCTCAATGGGAAATATTGTCTGCCGTAGAGGGAGGGAGAAGGTGGGAAAGGGGCGATATACCCTGGATATTGGTGGTGGGGAATGTGCACAGGTGGAGGGATGGGTGTTTGATCATTGTGTGATTGTAACCAAACATGACAGCTTGCAACTATCTCACGGTGATTCAATAAAATTAAAAAAAATAAATGAAGTTGAGAACCTGAAGTATAAATTTTTCTACAGTAAGCTACACTTGAGAACTTGCCACAGTGGGTAATAGGGAGAGGGCAGCTGAGATAGAGAAAGGACCACTATGATAGAGAGAGTTGGAGTTGATGACTCTGGACAAGAAGTGAGTGAAAGGAGGTAAAGGGACAAACATGATAACCGTTTGGATTAGGGAGGAGGGGGGCAAAATGCTTTCCATAGAGGCAGACTGGGGCAGTGGGAGGCAGGGCAGGAGAGAAACTGAGGACTTTGGTACTGGGAGTCGTACACTGTTGAAGGGACAGGTGATGGAACATTTTATCACTGACACCCCCAAATGAACAACTTTGTATGTTATATGTATATGCATGATAACTGTGTATCTCACAGTGATTCAATAAATATTACAGAACAACCAACAACCCTCACCCACCCACCCAAATTTCTACAATTTAGTGACAGGGAAAGAACCCCAGCAAATTTTATTCTTATGAAATGGTTCATCTGGGAACAGGTGGTATGAAGGAAAAGGAAATAGAGAAACAGCTACAGTGGACAGGACATGGTATTTTTTCCATAGACATCAACGGAGTCCATTGATGTGGGGGTATTGTAAAGAGTGCCTGGTGGAGGCTGGAGAGAACATGTTATGTGTGTCCTGAGGTTGGAGTAGGCGTGATAGGACCCAGAGAAATTTGGGTGTTTCAGTTGCTGAAGTGAAAGAACATGAATATGTTGCTATGCGAAGGAGAATGATGACTAGGGTAGGAGTCTACCTTGAGGACGGGAGCCCTTTCTCTTCCTGCTGAGAGCCCGGTGTGAGGAGCTTCGTCAGCTGTAGGATGAGTCTTTTGTTCCTCATGAGTGAGTCTCAGGGTCCCCCAGAGTTAAGCACATTCTCCTCGATCTCTTGAAGTGATGAAGTTCTGGCCCCTATATGTGTGATTCTCCTCGGAAAATGTAAGAATTTTTCTCTGTCCTCTGATTACACCAGTGGGTAGGGCACTACCCATGTCTTCCCTTTGGGACCCCAGCATTGGGGCACTGAATTTCCCCTGGAGAACTTTCCTGGACAGAAAGGAATTCTTTCTCGTGATCGCTTGTTCCCAAGATGTCAATTGATAGCCAGGGAAGCCCAGATTTCTTCCTCTTGCTCCACAGATTATCTCCTCGCCACGTCCCTAAATCTCCACGTCTTCTGTCTTCACCGCGTGGGAGTTTTCTGCAAGAGTGACACTGAGGATCATATCGCAGTTAGGTTATGGTACTTTCAAGTACTTGAAGCTTCCAAGTACTAGCGTGGTGGTGGGACCAAGGCTTTAGCATGTCTGTAGAATTAAAAAAAATTTTTAATTATTATTTTTGTATTTTATTTTATTAGTGAATCACCGTGGGGTACAGTTACAAACTTACAAACTTTCGTGTTTTCATTACAGTCATACAGTGGTCATTTACCCATCCCTCTACCAGTGCCCATTCTCCACCACCAATGTTCCCAGCATCCCTCCCATCACCCCCACCCCAACACCCACCAATCCAACCCACCTCAGCGACAGGGCATTTCCTTTTATTCTCTCTCCTTTTCGGTGTTGTGGTTTGCAATAGAGGTATTGAGCGGCCATCGAAACACATTTATTCTTTTTCTTAAATTTTTTTTTATTGAATCACAATGTTGAAAGTTACAAGGTTTTCAGGCTCAAGTCTCAGTTACATAATGCTCGAACACCCATCCCTTCACCAGTGCATATATTCCACCACCAAGAACCACAGTAAACCTCCCCCCCAGCCCCCCGCCCCCCAGCCCCCTACCCCGCCTGTGTAGTTGATGAATTTCACTTTACTTTCTCTTTACTTTGATTACATACAAACAAAAAACCGCACTATTATTGTTTGGAGTTTCCCCCCCAGTGTCGGACCTGCTGGATAGGAAGCATTTGATAATTTGTTTTCCATTGCTTTGAATGAAGAGATATGAGGTCATGTGGCCACAGTAGTGACCGCGAGGTTCTAGATTTCTGTATTTTAGTATTTTAGTGATTAAGTCCAGAGGGCTTTCTGCCAGAGTTTGCATCATTGCTAGCTTGTACCTCTCTGCTACTTTATATTCCACATATGAGTGCAATCTTTCTGTGTCTGTCTCTTTCTTTCTGACTCATTTCACTCAACATGATACTTTCCATGTTGATCCACTTATATGCAAATTTCATGACTTCATGCTTTCTAACAGCTGCATAGTATCCCACTGTGTAGATGTACTAAAGTTTTTTTAGCCAGTCATCTGTTCTCGGGCATTCAGTTTTTTCCCAGATTCTGGCTATTGTAAACTGTGCTGTGATAAACATACAGGTGCAGATGTCATTTTGACTATACTTTTTTGCTTCTCCGGGGTATATTTCCAGGAGTGGTATTGCTGGGTCAAATGGAAGCTCAATTTCTAATTTTTTGAGAATCGACCATATTGTTTTCCAAAAGGGCTGAACCAGTCGACATTCCCACCAGCAGTGTAGGAGGGTTCCTTTCTCCCCACACCCACGCTAATAGCGGTTGTTTTTGTTTTGGATGTGAGTCAGTATCTGTGGTGTGAGGTGGTATCTCATAGTTGTTTTGATCCGCATCTCCCTGATGATTAGTGATGAAGAGAATTTTTTCATGTGCCTTTTAGCCATTCGTATTTCTTCCTTGAGAAAGTTTCTGTTCATTTCTTCGCCCCATTTATTTTTATTTTTATTTTTATTTATTTATTTTTATTAGTTTGTTTTTAATTAGAGAGTCATCGTGAGGGTACAGTTACAGATCCATACATCTTTGTGCTCATGTTTCCCCCATACAAAGTTCGATAACCCATCCCTTCACCAGTGCCCATTCTCCACCACCAGTAAACCCAACATCCCTCCCCCCCTCCCCAGTCCCGTCTCCCCCCACCCCACCCTGCCACTATGGCAGGTTATTCCCTTTTGTTCTCTCTCTCTGATTAGGTGTTGTGGTTTGCAATAAAGGTGTTGAGTGGCCATTGTGTTCAGTCTCTAGTCTGTATTCGGCCCACATCACCCTTCCCCCACATGACCTCCAACCACATTTTACTTGGTGGTCCCTTCCCTGAGTTACCCAGAATGAGAGACCAGCCTCCAAGCCATGGAGACAACCTCCTGGTACTTATTTCTACTATTCTTGGGCGTTAGTCTTATAGTCTATTATTCTATATTCCACAGATGAGTGCAATCTTTCTATGTCTGTCTCTCTCTTTCTGACTCATTTCACTTAGCATGATACTCTCCATGTTGATCCACTTATATGCAAACGTCATGACCTCATTTTTTCTAACAGCTGCATAGTATTCCATTGTATAGATGTACCAGAGTTTCTTCAACCAGTCATCTGTTCTAGGGCACTCGGGTTTTTTCCAGATTCTGGCTATTGTAAACAGTGCTGCGGTGAACATATAAGTGCATATGTCACTTTGACTATACTTTTTGGCTTTTCTGGGATATATTCCCAGCAGTGGTATTGCTGGGTCAAATGGGAGCTCAACCTCTAGTTTTTTGAGAATCGTCCATACTGTTTTCCAAAAGGGCTGAACTCGCCGGCATTCCCACCAGCAGTGTAGAAGGGTCCCTTTCTCCCCACATCCTCTCCAACAGCGGTTGCTCTTATTCTTTTGGATGTGTGCTAGTCTCTGTGGTGTGAGGTGGTATCTCATGGTTGTTTTGATCTGCATCTCTCTGACGATTAGTGATGTAGAGCATTTTTTCATGTGCCTTTTGGCCATTCGTATCTCTTCCTTGGTAAAGTTTCTGTTCATTTCTTCGCCCCATTTTTTGATGGGGTTGGATGTTTTCTTCTTGTAGACTTAAACCAGTGCTTTATATACCATTGATATTAACCCCTTATCTGATGGGTATTGTGTAAATATCCTTTCCCATTCTGTAGATAGTCTTTGTATTCTGGTCACTGTATCTTTTGCGGTGCAGAAGCTTTTTAGTTTAATGTAGTCCCATTTGTTGATCTCTGTTTTTACTAGATTGTTTAGTTCCATGTCATCTTTGAAGATACCTTTATCTTCAATATCGTAGAGAGTTTTGCCGACCTTGTCTTCAATGTACCTTATGGTTTGTGGTCTAATGTTGAGGTCTTTAATACATTTTGATCTGACTTTTGTGCATGGTGTCAGGTCGAGTTCTAAGCCCATTTTTTTTTGCATGTGATTGTCCAGTTGTGCCAGCACCATTTGTTAAAGAGGCTTTCCTTGCTCCACTTCACATCTCTTGCTCCTTTATCAAAGATTAGATGATCATACATTTGAGGTTGTGTGTGGGGATATTCCACCCTGTTCCATTGGTCTGCAGCTCTGCCTTTGTTCCAGTACCATGCTGTTTTAATTGTTACCGCTTTGTAGTAGAGTTTAAGGTTGGGGAGGGTGATGACTCCCATCATCTTTTTCCCAAGAATTGTTTTAGCTATCCGTGGGCGTTTATTGTTCCATATATATTTCAGGATTGCTTGCTCCACTTCTTTGAAGAATGCCATGGATATCCCTATAGGGATCGCGTTAAATCTGTATAATGCTTTTGGGAGTATTTCTTCGCCCCATTTTTCAATGGGATTGGATGTTTTCCTTTTGTAGAGGTCAACCAGTGCTTTATATACCCTTGATATCAACCCTTTATCGGATGGGTATTGGGTGAATATCCTTTCCCATTCTGTAGATTGCCTTTTCATTCTGGTCACTGTGTCTTTTGCGGTCTTCGATGTACCTTATGCATTGTGGTCTGATGTTGAGGTCTTTAATCCATTTTGATCTGACTTTTGTGCGTCACGTTAGGTCGATGTCCAAGCCCATTTTTTTGCATGTGGCTGTCCAGTTATGCCAGCACCATTTGTTGAAGAGGATTTCCTTGTTCCACTTCACATTTATTGCCCCCTTATCAAGGATCAGATGATCATATATTTGGGGTTGCATGTAGGGATATTCCACCCTGTTCCATTGATCAGCGGCTCTGCCTTTGTTCCAGTACTATGCTGTTTTAATTGTTACTGCTTTGTAGTAAAGTTTGAAGTGGGGGAGGGTGATGCTTCCCATCGTCTTTTTCCCAAGAATTGCTTTAGCTATTCGTGGGCGTTTATTGATCCATATGAATTTCAGGAGTGTTTGATCAATTTCTTTGAAGAATTTGATGGGTATCCTTATAAGGATCGCACTGAATCTGTATAGTGCTTTGGGGAGTATTGCCATTTTGACAACGTTACGTCTTCCTATCCATGAGCAGGGAATATGTTTCCATTTCCTCGTGTCCTCTTTTATTACATTAAGTAGTGTTTTGTAGTGTTCCTTGTAGAGATCCTTTACTTCCTTAGTTAGGCTGATTCCTAGGTACTTGGTCATCTGGGGCACAATTGTGAATGGGATTTTTTTTTTTAATGTCACTTTCCTCTGACTTGCTATTTGTGTATAGGAAGGCCATGGATTTTTGGGTATTGATTTTATAGCCTGCAACTTTGCTGTACAAGTCTATTGTTTCTAGGAGTTTCTTAGTGGAGGTTTTAGGATTCTCTAGGTATAGAATCATGTCATCTGCAAAAAGTGAGAGCTTGATTTCTTTCTTTCCTATTTGTATACCCTTAATGTCTTTTTCTTGCCTAATTGCTATTGCAAGTACTTCCAGTACTATGTTGAACAGAAGTGGTGAGAGTGGGCATCTTTGTCTTGTCCCTGATCTTAGAGGGAAGGCCCTTAGTGTTTCTCCATTGAGGATAATGCTTGCCATGGGTTTGTGGTAGATGGCTTCGACTATCTTGAAGAAAGTTCCTTCTAAGCCTATTTTGGTGAGAGTTTTCATCATAAATGGGTGTTGGATCTTGTCAAATGCTTTCTCTGAATCTATTGAAATGATTATATGGTTTTTATTTTTACTTTTGTTGATATGATGGATTATGTTGATTGATTTCCAAATGTTAAACCATCCTTGCATCCCCGGGATGAATTGTACTTGATTGTGATGTATGATTTTTTTTTATGAGTTGTTGGATTCTATTTGCTAGTATTTTGTTGAGAATCTTCGCATCCATGTTCATCAGGGATATTGGCCTGTAGTTTTCTTTGTTTGTGGTATCTTTGTTTGCCTTTGGTATTAGGGAGATATGAGCTTCATAGACCATGTTTCTTCAATTTCCTTGAATAACTTGAAGAGAACTGGCAGCAGGTCCTCTTTAAATATTTGGAAGAATTCGCTAGTGAATCCATCCGGACCTGGGCTTTTGTTTTTGGGAAGACATTTGATAACAGTTTCAATTTCCTTGATATTAATGGGTCTATTCAGGTATTCCAAGTCATCTTGATTCAGTTTTGGGAGATTGTAGGAATCAAGGAATTTGTCCATTTCTTTTAGGTTCTCTTGTTTCATAGAGATTTTCAAAGTAGTCTCCGATGATCTTTTGAATTTCATTGGTTTCTGTTGTGATATCCTCCTTTTCATTTCTGATTCGGTTTATTAGGGTTCTCTCTCTTTCTTTCTTTGTGAGTCTTGCTAGCGGTTTGTCAGTCTTGTTTATTTTCTCAAAGAACCAGCTTTTTTGTTTTATTGATCTTTCGGATTGTCTTTTGGGTTTCCCTATCATTAATTTCTGCTCTAAGTTTTATTATTTCTTTCCTTCGGTATGGCTTGGGTTCCTTTTGCTGGCCCTTTTCTAAGATCTTGAGCTGTGAAGTCAGCTCTCTATGCAGGCCCTTTCCTCCCTCCTGAGGAATGCTTGCAGGGCTATAAATTTTCCCCTTAACACAGCTTTAGCCGCATTTCATAGGTTCTGGTAGCTCGTGTCTTCATTCTCATTTGTTTCGAGGTATCTTTTGATCTCTTCCCTGATTTCCTTTTTGATCCACTCATTGTTCAACAGGGAGTTGTTTAATTTACAAGAGTTCGATTTGGTGCTCCTTGTCTGTGTGTGCTTAACTTCTATTTTCAGTGCATCATGGTCCGAGAAGATGGTTGATACGATTTCTATCTTGCTGATTCTGTTGAGGTATGTTTTGTGACCCAGCACGTGGTCTATTTTGGAGAATGTTCCGTGTGCACTGGAGAAAAATGTATATTCTTTCTTTTTGGGGTGTAAAGCCCTGTATAGGTCTATAAGCCCTCTCTCTTCTATTTCTTCCTTCAGGGTCATTGTTTCCTTGCTGAGTTTTGTTATTGTCGATCTATCCAGAGGTGATAAAGCGGTGTTGAAGTCTCCGACTACTATTGTCATGCTAGTGATGTCCTCCTTAAAGTTTGTTAGGAGTTGCTTTAAATATTTAGCTGGTCACTCGTTAGGTGCGTATACATTTAAGAGTGTAATTTCTTCCTGTTGTACGTATCCCTTGATGAATAGAAAATGACCACCACTGTCTCTTCTAATCTTTTTCAGCCTGAAATCTATGTTGTTAGATACTAGTATGGCCACCCCATGATTTTTGTGGGAGTTGTTTGCTTGTAGGATTATTTTTCATTCTTTGACTTTTTTTTTTTGCTCTTTTGGGTCACACCCGGCGATGCACAGGGGTTACTCCTGGCTTTGCACTCAGGAATTACTTCTGGCGGTGCTCAGGGGACCATATGGGATGCTGGTATTCGAACCCTGGTTGGCCGCGTGCAAGGCAAATGCCCTACCCACTATGCTATCGCTCCAGCCCCCCCATCCTTTTACTTTGAGCCTGTGTTTGTTCTGATTGTTCAGGTGTGTTTCTTGTAGGCAGCAGAAAGTTGGGTTTAGTTTTCGAATCCATTTTGCTACTCTGTGTCTCCTGATTGGTGCATTTAGCCCATTGACATTGAGAAAGATTATTGTCATGGGATTATGTGCCATCTTTCTGTAGGGTTTGTTGTTCTTGCTAGGCTTTTATTTGTCTTAGAGAAGCCCCTTTAGACCTTCTTTTAGGTTTGGTTTTGAGTCTATGAAGTTCTTGAGTTGTTGTTTATCTGAGAGTGTATGGTTCTTTCGAGTTTAAGTGAGAGTTTAGCCAGATAGAGTAATCTTGGTGAGACGTTCATTTCATTGAGCTTTTTCACTATATCCCACCATTGTCTTCAGGCTTGGAGGGTTTCCTCTGATAGGTCTGCTGTAAATCTAAGGGGTGATCCTTTGTATGTGATTTCCTTCTTTGACCTTGCTGCTTGCAGTATTGTGTCTCTATCCGCGGCATCCATCATTGAAACTATGATATGCCTTGGAGTTTTTTTGTTGGAGTCCCTTTTAGTTGGCACGCTTCAGGCTCCTTGGATCTGGATGCCTGCATTCTCCAGCTCTGGGAATTTTTTAGCAATGATTTCTTTAACTGTGTTTTTTTCATTGGGATTAGTTCCCTGGGCTTCTGATACTCCCATCATTCTTTTTTTTTAATTTATTTATTTTTAATTAGAGAATCACCGTGAGGGTACAGTTACAGATTTATACACTTTTGTGCTTATACTTCCCTCATACAAAGTTCGGGAACCCATCCCTTCACCAGTGCCCATTCTCCACCACCCGTAAACCCAGTGTCCCTCCCACCCTCCCCAATCCCATCTCCCCCCCACCCCACCCTGCCACTGTGGCAAGGCATTCCCTTCTGTTCTCTCTCTCTAATTAGCTGTTGTGGTTTGCAATAAAGGTGTTGAGTGGCCTCTGTGCTCAGTCTCTAGCCCTCATTCAGCCCGCAACGCCCTTCCCCCACATGGCCTTCGACTACAATGTAGTTGGTGATCGCTTCTCTGAGTTGACCTTTCCCCGGAACGTGAGGCCAGCCTCGAAGCCATGGAGTCAACCTCCTGGTACTTATTTCTACAGTTCTTGGGTGTTAGTCTCCCACTCTGTTATTCTATATACCATAGATGAGTGCAATCTTTCTATGTCTGTCTCTCTCTTTCTGACTCATTTCACTCAGCATGAAACTTTTCATGCCCATCCACTTAACTACAAAATTCTTGACCTCCTTTTTTCTAACAGCTGCATAGTATTCCATTGTATAGATGTACCAAAGTTTCCTCAACCAGTCATCCGTTCTGGGGCATTCGGGTTTTTTCCAGATTCTGGCTATTGTAAACAGTGCTGCGATGAACATACATGTGCAGATGTTGTTTCGATTGTACTTTTTTGCCTCTCTGGGATATATTCCCAGCAGTGGTATTGCTGGGTCAAATGGGAATTCAATATCTAATTTTTTGAGAGTCGTCCAAATTGTTTTCCAGAAGGGCTGAACCAGTCGGCATTCCCACCAGCAGTGAAGAAGGGTCCCTTTCTCCCCACATCCTCTCCAACAGCGGATAAAGGTATCTTCAAAGGTGACACAGAACTAAGCAATCTAGTAAAAACAGAGATCAACAAATGGGACTACATTAAACTAAAAAGCTTCTGCACCGCAAAAGATACAGTGACCAGAATACAAAGACTATCTACAGAATGGGAAAGGATATTTACACAATACCCATCAGATAAGGGGTTGATATCAAGGGTATATAAAGCACTGGTTGAACTCTACAAGAAGAAAACATCCAACCCCATCAAAAAATGGGGCGAAGAAATGAACAGAAACTTTACCAAGGAAGAAATACGAATGGCCAAAAGGCACATGAAAAAGTGCTCTGCATCACTAATCATCAGAGAGATGCAGATCAAAACTCCCATCATTCTTATGTTGTTCCTTTTGAGGTCGTCCCCTAGGACTCTGATTTGCCCTAGAGCCATTTTGAGGTCTTTTGCCATTATTTGTTGTTGTTTGTAAGCTTTGTGCAGGTCATCTTCAAGATCACTGATTCTGTCTTCTGCTGTAGTCATTCTACTGTTGAGGGCTCCTACTGAGCTTTATATTTCATCTACAGATTCCTTTAATTGTGTGACTTCTTTTCGTAGGTTTGAAATTTCTGCTCTCATTTCTTCCTGTATTTTCTTGGTGGTCCGTTCCAAGGCTGTTTTCATATCCTCCCTTAGTTTATTGGTTGTCCGTTCCATGGTTGCTTTGATTTCCTCGACCATCTTCACAATTTCTTCTCTGAATTCTTTATCTGAGAGGAGGTTGTATTTGTGGGTGACCTCTATTGAGGTTTCTGGAATCTCTTAACTTTCTGTTTGTGGTGGGTTTTTTTGATGTTTCTTCATGTTGTTATGAAACAATAGAGGTGAAACCTCCCAATTCTATATCACTATTCCTCTTGCTCCAGGAGGGGATTCTAGGTGAGCTAAATCGATAATGGCAATCTTTTCCCCCTTCTAGAATAGTTCCTTACATTAGTGCGATCTTCCTAGTTTATGTAGGGCTTCTAGTCAAGGGTTGAGGCTATGGTCTGTTTATGAGGGCTTTGAGTACCTAGTTGTACTGCTGACACTTTTTCTGGAATTAGGATGAGTTACTGGCTTATAGGAATATAGTGATTGAGATGGCCAGGTTGTTCTCTGAGTAAGTAGGTCATAGGGATTTGTGACCTACTTACCTGCGCAGTATAGGAGAGAAAGAAAAATGGCCGCCGCTCTGAAAATAGGCCACACCCCCTTTTGAGGTCACGCACCCTGACGTAGAGGACACTCCCCCACCCGCAGGAAGTCCCCCAGGCTGGGCGGAGCCGATGTGAGAGTTCTTTCAGAAGGGCAGGAAGAAGACAGCGCGATTGATCTGGAGTTGAAGTTACCTGGCGACAGGGAGGGGCAGGCTAGAATGGCGCGCAGGAGGGCTGGCGGCCCGAGGAGTCTGACTGTAGAAAATTTTTGTGTGCCGGGACTGGAGAAATAGCACAGAGGGTAGGGCGTTTACCTTGCACGCGGCTGACCTGGGTTCGATTCCCAGCTCCCATATGGTCCTCTGAGCACTGCTAGGGGGTAATTCCTGAGTGCAGAGCCAGAAGTAACCCAGGTGCATCGCCGGCTGTGACCCAGAAAGCAAAAAAATAAATTTGTGTTCCTATACACATAGGGTGACACGAATTTTCTTCCTGATATGAAAAATGGGGACATCATAGTCATTTCCTGACACCACTGACAAAACAGTGAGCACTTTCATCTGTTCATTGCAAATTAAAAGCTTTTTTCATAGGCCAGAGATAGCATAGGAAACAGGATACTTGCGTTGTTTACAGCTGACACAGGTTCAATTTCCGGCATCTCAGAGGGTCCCCCAAGCTCTACTAGGAGTGATCCATCAGCTCAGAGGCAGAAGTAAGCCCTAAGTGTGACCATAACTCTCTCCCCACAAAAGATTGTATAACATATACACTAAAGCAATGCTCTCTCTCTCTCTCACTCTCTCTCTCTCTCACTCTCTCTCTCTCTCTGGACCTACCAAGCAATCCTATTTTTTATGGAATCACTGTTGGGCTACAGTTATAAAGCTTTCATGTTTGAGTTTCAGTCGTGCAATGATCAAATACCCATCCCTCCACCAGTGCATATTTTCCACCAACAAAGTTCCCAGTATCTGTTCCTATACCAACCCTTCCCCTGCCTGTGTGGTAGACAATTCCCACTATACTTTCTACTTTGATTACACTCAATATTTCGACAGCAGTACCACCATTATTATTTGGAAATTTCGCATCACCACTCAAACCTGCCGAAATGGCAAAGCTGGACAATTTGCTTTGTATTGCTTGTTATGTATAACATTTAATGTCATGTGGCCACAGGAGCATTCTCCTGGAATTTTATAATTTTAATCATTAGGGTCTGGAGAGCTCTACAGTGAGCAGCTTGGTTCCAAGATTCTTCTGTGTGTCTCTTGATCATGGCTGTTTAGGAGCTTAATATGTAGCCAGGGGCAGCTTGTGGGTGTCATCTCAGAGTCCCATCGGGGTGAGGGAAGGAGAGGGACTGAACCAGGGTATCCTTAAGGCTTATTCCTGCCTGTGAATCAGGCTTCATTCCTGATGGGCTCATGTGACCACCTGGGATTCTGGGGATTGAATCTGCATCAGCTGCATGCTGATGATGCTGATCTGTCCAGCCTCTAAAGAGATGCACTGTGTATAGAAATGAGGGTCAGGAGGACTGGTCCATGGAAAGAAGCTTATCACAAGTGGGATCAAGTGGTGCAGCTAGGAGAAAGAAGGAACCACTATGACAAGGAGAGTTGGAAATAATCACGGTGGAAAAGAACAGGGCGTTGAGAGGAGGTAAGGGGATATTCATATTACCCTTCACAACAGTATTGCATATAGTCCCCAAAAGTAAAAAAAAGGGAGCGAGAAAGGGAGAGGGAAAGAAAGACAGAGGGAGAGAGAGAGGGAGAGGGTGAGAGAGAGGAACAAGGAGGGAGAGAGAGGGAGAGAGAGAGGGAGAGGAAGAGAGAGAGGTACAGGCAGGGAGAGAGAGGGAGAGGGAGAGAGGGAGGGAGAGGGAGAGACAGAGGGAGGAAGAGGGAGAGAAAAAGGAGGAGATTGGGAGAGAGGGAGAGGGGGGAGAGAGAGGGGGGGAGAGAGGGAGAGAAGTCTCAATCATAGAGGCAGATTGGGAGCTGGTGGCCGAAAAGAAACTAGGAACATAGTTGGTAGGAAATGTGCACTGGTGAAGGGGTGGAAGTTGGAACATAGTAGTCTAAAACCCAACCATGAACAACTTTGTCATTGTGTGTCCTACAGTGATTCAATGACAAAATTTGAAAAACGAAATGCACTATAACATGATTTGACGATACAAACACATGGAGACATACACTTCATACCATGGTTTTGTGTGAATCCTTCAATTCATTGGATTATGTCTCTGAAATATGTGCTTGATATATGTATTGTGTATGCGTGCCAACAAATGAGTCAGAGGAAATAATCTTGACAGTGGTTATATATGGGGATCACATGAGCCCCTGGGGGCTGCCGGATATTCCAAGTTGCCACACGGAGAAACTTTACACATGGGGGACGGAGAAAGTAGCATGAGACAAGCGGGTTAATGATGAAATGGGGACACATAGGGCAACAATGTCGGGAAGGGCCCTGGTGGGTTGAGGAACACTCATCCAATAACTGACACTGTGACGATAAAGTATCTGTTTGCAAACTATATTGGTCAATAGGAGAACGAGAGTGAGTGAGCAAGAGTGAGAGTGAGAGTGAGAGTGAGACGGGGAGTGAGATTGAGAGCGAGAGCTAGAGAGAGAGAGAGAGGGAAATATAGGGGGGGAAGTGCTGGGGCCATGGGTTAGTGGGAGGGAAACTGGGGACATTGGTGGTGGGAAATGTACACTGGTGGAAGGAACAGTAGATAACTGAGACTCAACACTCAACAACTTTGTAACTGTGTACCTCACAGTGATTCAATTAAAATAAATTTACCAAAAAGAAAAAGAGAGAAACTCATCTAGAAAACAAGTTTCCAGCTGGTGGTCATCGAAAGGACACACATCACTTGCATGTAGACTGCACATGCACACATGTGTCAATTTAGAGCGATTCACGTGGAAGGCTTTCTCTGTGTAAAGAAGACAAAATACACAAGGGATTGTGGCAAATTTATTAACTCTATGAAGAGAGAAGAAACCATCACTACACACAGCATCACAGATGAGCCTGATAGAGACTCAGCTCTGAGGTAGATCCTTGAGAGATCAGCAGAGCCCAGTAACCCCACTCCACATCATGTGTGTAGTAATCAAAGCTTTAGATGAAATCATTATCTTCTCGATATGCTTGGTCTCTGGCTGGACAGAACTGGTCCCGAAAGTCAAAGTGAAAAGAACTGGGTACTATGATGATGACTGCTTATTAGACTTGCACTTATCTTTGAGGTCAGCTTTCATAACTGTGTTATTTTCATGTGTCTTAATATCTAAATGAGATATTACTACCTTATTTCCTTTTACTTCAGACAGTGATATATCAAAATCCACAAGATTACTTTCTAGGAAAAAGAAGTGTTAGTAAGAGCATGCATATTTGGGTAGAAAATGTAGTGAAAACAGTTCAGACAACTGGGTAGAGTTCAAGAACAACCAAGATGGGGCTGGACAGTGTGGGTAGGGGGCCTGCTTTTGCAACAGTTTGATTCTCTACATTCCAAAGGGTCCCCTGAGCCTGCAAGAACTAAGGGGTAAATGCATGACTCAGTTTCACATCTCTGCCTCACACACAGAAATCGGAAAAACTACAACACATGTTTTGAAGTAAAAAAATACTATTGGATCTTAAAGACTTTTTAAGAACCATTCACTCTGGCCCCTTCTTGAAATTTCCCAGGTCATTTCTCAGATGAATTTGTGTCCCACTTAATTATTCTCTATAGAGAGTTTGCCTTTAAAAATTCAACTGAACATGTGTTATAGTGAAGGTTTCACCTAGGAAATGAAGTAGAGAACCTGAAGAATCAATATTTCAACAATGACCCATGCTTGGAAACTTGGCACAAATGGTGATGGGGGAGGGCAGCTCGGATATGGAAGGAACCTCTCTGACAAAGATATTTGGAATTGATGACTCTGGACAAGAACTGAGTGCTGAATGGAGGTAAAGGGACAAAAATGATAATCTCTCGGGAGTGAAGGGAGGATGGGGGCAAAGTGCTTTCCATAGAGGCAGACTGGAGCAGCGCGGGGCAAGGCAGGAAGGAAACTGTGGACTTTGGTGCTGGGAGTCCTACACTGGTGAAGGCACAGGTGATGGAACATTTTATCACTGAAACCCCCAAACGAACAACTTTGTATATGTTGTATGTATATGTGTAACAACTGTGTATCTCACAGTGATTCAATAAAAATTAAAAAACAACCAACAACCCCCACCCACCCACAGAAGTTGCTACAATTCGGTGATAGGGAAAGATACCTCAGCAAATTTTATTCTTATGAAATGATTCAGCTGGGAAAAGGTGGTAAGAAGGCAAAGAAAATACAGAAAAAGGAGACAGTGTGGGGGGTTGGTTGGAGTGATTGCACAGTGGGTAGGGCGTTTGCCTAGCAGGCGGCCACCGGGGTTCGATTTTCAGCATCCCATATGGTCCCCGGATGGTGCCAGGAGTAATTTATGATTTAAGAGCTAGGAGTAACCCCTGTGCATCGACAGGTGTGATCCAAAAAATGGAAAAAATAAAGGAGACAGTGGTATTCTTTTCATGGTCGTCAGGGAATTTCACTGATATGGGGCATTGACAGAGCTCCTGGTGGAGGCTGAAGACAACATGTTTGTGTGTGAACCAAGTGTACTGAGGTCAGAGTAGGCTTGATAGTGCCCTGAGGAACTAGAGTGTCTCAGTTGCTGAAGTTAAAGAATGTGAATCCTGTTGCTATGTGAAGATGAATGATGACTAGGGTAGGAGCCTACCTTGAGGGTGGGAGTCCTGTCTTATTCCTGAGAGCCCGGTGTCAGGAGCTTCCTCAGCTGTAGGATGAGTCTTTTTGTCCTCATGAGTGAGTCTCAGAGTTCCCCAGATTTAAGCATATTCTCCTCGATCTCTTGAATTGATGAATTTCTGGTCCCTGTATGTGTGATTCTCCTCAGAAAATGTAAGAATTTCTGTGAAGTGCTCTCTCTCTACCCCTCTCTCTCACTCTCTCTCTCTCTTGTGCATGCACACGCCACCAGGTGAATGTTCTTAGCTTTGATTCTCAATGTTTTTCCCACACTCTTCATTATTATTGACCTCACCTGGGTGGGCATCCTGAGTCTCCTTTGGACATCTGGATTCTTCTTTGAATGCAGATAGTGGAGACTAAAACCCTGAGCCCAGACTAGTTAAGCAGGAGGGAGAGAAACACCGTCATCCAGCCAGAATTAGGAATTAACCCCACATCAACACAGATCCTTGGCTTCCAACACACATGGAGTCACAATGAGAAACAGCGATGCGATCTTCTATGCTCTCTCAGTCTACTAATTACACTCAGCTCCCTCTTGGTAGCTCAGTCCCTGAACCTGGCTGCCCCACGGGGAAACACTCCCCTACCAAGAGGAATTCTTTCTTTTTTTTTTTAATAGTTTATTTTTAATTAGAGAGTCATCGTGAGGGTACAGTTACAGATCCATACATCTTTATGCTCATGCTTCCCCCATACAAAGTTCGATAACCCATCCCTTCACCAGTGCCCATTCTCCACCACCCGCAAACCCAACATCCCTCCCCCCTCCCCAGACCCGTCTCCCCCCACCCCACCCTGCCACTATGGCAGGGAATTCCCTTTTGTTCTCTCTCTCTGATAAGGTGTTGTGGTTTGCAATAGAGGTGTTGAGTGGCCATTGTGTTCAGTCTCTAGTCTGTATTCCGCCCGCCTCACCCTTCCCCCACATGACCTCCAACCACATTTTACTTGGTGGTCCCTTCCCTGAGTTACCCAGAATGAGAGACCAGCCTCCAAGCCATGGAAACAATCTCCTGGTACTTATTTCTACTATTCTTGGGCGTTAGTCTTATAGTCTATTATTCTATATTCCACAGATGAGTGCAATCTTTCTATGTCTGTCTCTCTCTTTCTGACTCATTTCACTTAGCATGATACTCTCCATGTTGATCCACTTATATGCAAACGTCATGACCTCATTTTTTCTAACAGCTGCATAGTATTCCATTGTATAGATGTACCAGAGTTTCTTCAACCAGTCATCTGTTCTAGGGCACTCGGGTTTTTTCCAGATTCTGGCTATTGTAAACAGTGCTGCGGTGAACATATAAGTGCATATGTCACTTTGACTATACTTTTTGGCTTTTCTGGGATATATTCCCAGCAGTGGTATTGCTGGGTCAAATGGGAGCTCAACCTCTAGTTTTTTGAGAATCGTCCATACTGTTTTCCAAAAGGGCTGAACTCGCTGGCATTCCCACTAGCAGTGTAGAAGGGTCCCTTTCTCCCCACATCCTCTCCAACAGCGGTTGCTTTTGTTCTTTTGGATGTGTGCTAGTCTCTGTGGTGTGAGGTGGTATCTCATGGTTGTTTTGATCTGCATCTCTCTGACGACTAGTGATGTAGAGCACTTTTTCATGTGCTTTTTAGCCATTCGTATCTCTTCCTTGGTAAAGTTTCTGTTCATTTCTTCGCCCCATTTTTTGATGGGGTTGGATGTTTTCTTCTTGTAGAGTTCAACCAGTGCTTTATATACCCTTGATATCAACCCCTTATCTGATGGGTATTGTGTAAATATCCTTTCCCATTCTGTAGATAGTCTTTGTATTCTGGTCACTGTATCTCTTGCGGTGCAGAAGCTTTTTAGTTTAATGTAGTCCCATTTGTTGATCTCTGTTTTTACTAGATTGCTTAGTTCTGTGTCATCTTTGAAGATACCTTTATCTTCAATATCCTGGAGGGTTTTGCCGACCTTGTCTTCAATGTACCTTATGGTTTGTGGTCTAATGTTGAGGTCTTTAATCCATTTTGATCTGACTTTTGTGCATGGTGTCAGGTCGAGTTCTAAGCCCATTTTTTTGCATGTGATTGTCCAGTTGTGCCAGCACCATTTGTTAAAGAGACTTTAAGAGGAATTCTTTCTTTTTTATAATTTATTTATTTTTAATTAGAGAATCACCGTGAGGGTACAGTTACAGATTTATACACTTTTGTGCTTATATTTCCCTCATACAAAGTTCGGGAACCCATCCCTTCACCAGTGCCCATTCTCCACCACCCGTAAACCCGGCGTCCCTCCCACCCTCCCCAATCCCATCTCCCCCCCACCCCACCCTGCCACTGTGGCAGGGCATAAGAGGAATTCTTTCTAATGAGTGTCTATTCCCCTTGGGAGCTCATCAGAGAACTCAAGTGTTCTTCCTCTTGCTCCACAAGTTACCTCCTCCTCACGTCTCTAAATCTCCAGGCCCTACTTGGGTGTAATTTTTCTCCACAAATCAGCTGAAGAACGCATCTGGATTAAGTCCTTCGATGCTTCAAAGCATTGTTTTTTTGGTGAGGACAAAGCTTCATGTCCCTGTAGAAATTTTGTCTACAATAGCAGGACATCCGAGTCATGTCAGAACAAAACTGGGGCCTGCATTAGGTGTTTTTTGTGGCATCTATGACAGAAACAATGAAGAGAGGCTTGAGGGATAGTACAGCAGGAGGGAGTTTGCATTGCTTGCGGCTTACCCCGGTTCAAACCCGGCATGCCATAGGGCCCTCTGAGCACTGCCAGGAGTAATTCCTGAGTGCAGAACCAGGAGTAACCCCGAACATTTCTAGGTATGATGCAAAGATAACACGAAGTCACAAGGTATTTCGTTCTTCAAAATTACAAGAGTAAAACATTCCTTACTTTTATTTTTGGCTTAATTTCCCAACAAATGCAGTCAATTTAACGTCCTTATATGAACCTCTAAACTTATTCCTTGAAAGTCTTGTCCCAAAAATCTTTTAGCGGGACAGAGAGAAATAAGGTGCTGGTGTTAAAAATTTGAAAAAGATGCACTTGAACCATCACTTGTATCACTTGTCATCCTGTTGATATTCCATTTGCTCGAGCAGGAGCCAAAGATGTCTCCATTCGTCCCTGTCGTGTGCTACTGTAGCCCAGTTGTATCTGCCTGCTCACTTGAACCATAATGTCCAAAAGAAGAAAGAGAGAGACAAAGAGAGAGACAGAGAGATAGAGAGATACAGAGATAGATACAGAGAGACAGAGACAGAGGAAGAGAGAAGAGAAGTATCTTACAAAGAGGTAGACTGACTGGGGTTGGCAGGAGGAAACTGGAGTCATTGTTGTTGGGAATTGGACACTGGTGGAGGGATGGAGTGTGGAATTTTGTGACTGAAATCCAATCATTAACCACTTTGTTATGTATAACATTTAATGTCATGTGGCCACAGGAGCGTTCTCCTGGAATTCTAAAATTTTAATCATTAGGGTTTGGAGAGATCTCTACAAAGAGCTGCTCAGTTCTGAGATTCTTCTTTGTGTCTCTGGATCATGGCCATTTAGGAGCTTAATATGTAGCCAGGGGCAGCTTGTGGGTGTCATCTCAGAGTCCCATTGGGAAGGGGGAAAGAGAGGGACTAAACCAGGGAATCCTTAAGGCTTATTCCTGCCTGTGAATCAGGCTTCATTCCTGATGGGCTCATGCGACCACCTGGGATTCTGTGGATCGAACCTGCATCAGCTGAATTCTGCAGATGCTGATCTGTCCAGCCTCTAAAGAAATGCGCTGTGTATAGAAATGAGGCTAAGGAGGACTGGCCCATGGAAAGAAGCTTATCACAAATGGGAGCAAGTGGTGCAGCTAGGAGAAAGAAGGAACCACTATGACAAGGAGAGTTGGAAATAATCACGGTGGAAAAGAACAGGACGTTGAGAGGAGGTAAGGGGATATTCATGTTACCCTTCACAACACTATTGCATATAGTGCCTAAAAGTTAAAAAAGGGAGAAAGGGAAAGGAAGGAGAGAGATAGGGAGAGAGAGAGGGAGAGGGAGCGAAAGAGGGACAGGGAGGGAGAGAGAGGGAGGGAGAGAGAGGGAGAGAGAAGGAGAGGGGAAAGAAGAGAGAGAGGGACAGGGAGGGAGAGACAGGGAGAAGGAGATAGAGAGACGGAGGGACTGAATGGGAGATATTTGGAGAGGGAGAAGGAGAGAGGGAGAAGAAGAGTGAGAGCATGAGGGAGGGAGATGGAGGGGAGAGAGGGAGAGGGGGAGAGAGAGAGGGGAGAGAGAGGGAGAGAAGTCTCAGCTATAGAGGCAGACTGGGAGTGGTGGCGGAAAGGAAACTGGGAACATAGTTGGTGGGAAATGTGCAATGGTGAAGGGACGAAAGTTGGAACATTATAGTCTAAAACCCAACCATGAACAACTTTGTAATTGTGTATCTTACAGTGATTCAATGAAAAAATTTGAAAAACGAAATGCACTATGACATCATTTGACGTTACAAACACATAGAGACACACACTTCATACCATGGTTTTGTGTGACTCCTTTAATTAATGGAATTATGTCTCTGAAATATGTGCTTGATATATGTATTGTGTATATGTCTCAACAAATGAGTCAGAAGGAAATCATCTTGACAGTGCTTATATATGGGGATCACAAGAACCTCTGGGGGCTCCCGGATATTCCAAATTACCACAATGGAGAAATTTCACACATGGGGCTAGGGAGAAAGCAGCTTGAGACAAGTGGGTTAATGAGATGGGGACACATAGGGGAACAATGTCGTGAAGGGCCGTGGTGGGTTGAGAAAACCTCATCTAATAACCTGACACTGTGACAATAAAGTGTCTGTTTGCAAACCATAATTCCCAAAAGGAGAGCGAGATCGAGTGAGCGAGAGAGAGAGAGAGAGAGAGAGAGAGAGTGAGAGCAAGAGGGAGAGCTTGTGTGAGAGAGCAAGTGAGCGAGAGCTTGAGGGGGGGAAGGGTTAGGGTGGGGGAAACTGGGGATATTGGTGGTGGGAGATGTACACTGATGAAAGGACTGGTGTTGGAACATTAGATAACCGAAACTCAACCCTAAACAACTTTGTAACTGTGTACCTTACAGTGATTCAATTCAAAATAAATTATTCAAAAAGAAAAAGAGAAAAAAACTCACTAGGAAACAAGTTTCCACCTGGTGGTCATCGATGCCCCAGAGCTGTCCTAGCTGGGTGAAATCCAGGCTTGGAAGGACACACATCACCTGCATGTAGATTCCACATGCACACATGTGTCAATCTAGAGTGATTCACGTGGAAGTGTTTTTCTGTGTAAAGAAGACAAAATACACGAGGGATTGTGGCATATTTATCAATTCTATGAAGAGGGAAGAAACCATCACTACATACAGCCTCACAGATGATCCTGATAGAGACTCAGCTCTGTGGTAGGCCCGCGAGAGCCCAGCACAGCCCAGAAACACCCCTCCACATCATGTGTGTAGTAATGAAAGCTTTAGATGAAATAACAATCTTCTCAATGTGCTTGGTCCCTGGGTGGACAGAACTTGTTCCGAATGTTCAAGTGAAAAGAAATGGGTACTATGATGATGATTGCTTGTTAGCACTTACACTTATCTTTGAGGTCAGCTTTCATAACTGTCTTATTTTCATGTGCCTCAATGTCTAAATGAGATATTACTACCTTATTTTCTTTTATTTCAGACAGTAATATTTCAAAACCCACAGGGTTACTTTCTAGGAAGAAGAAGTGCTAAGAAAGAGCATTCATGTGTGGGTAGAAAATCTAATGCAAACAGTTCAGACAACTGTTTGGTTAGAGTTCAAGACCAACCAGGATGGGGCTGAACAGTGGGTAGGGGGCCTGCCTTGCAACAGCTCAATTCTCTGCACGCCAAAGGGTTCCCTGAGCCTGCCAGAACTAAGCCTTGAGCATCACCATGTGTGGTCCCCAACTCTTCCAAAGCCATCAAAGAGAAAAGCTGATATTTGAAAGAGCCTAAAGCTTCATATGAGCAGCATACATAAAACAATTTGAAGGTAAGAGACTTGAAATTCTAGGCAATCAATTGAAATGTCTCCAATGTCGGAACAAACAATCCCAGGTACTTAGTCATGCTCAGCGCTTTAATTTCAGGAAAGTCTTCAGTGGAGGACAGTTGACTGTATTGCGATTCCCTGCATAAAAAGCGTTTTCAGGGCCCTCTTGATGTCCTTGTTCCGGAGGCTATAGATGAAGGGGTTCAGCATGGGGGTGACCACCGTGTACAGCACTGAGGCTAAGGCACTTAGATATGCTCTTTCACTCATTGCAGAACTCAGGTACACCCCCATGCCTGTGGCATAGAATAAGGAGACTACAAAGAGGTGGGAGGCGCAGGTGGAAAAGGCCTTGTACCTTCCCTGAGCAGATGCCACACCAAGGATGGAGGAAATAATCTTGTAATAAGAGTAAATAATACCGAGTAAAGGGCCACTGGCGAGGAAGAGAACAGCACAGAACACGACCAATTTATTCAAGAAAGTGTCGGAACAAGCAAGTTTTATCAGTTGGTCGAGATCACAGAAATAGTGAGGGATCTCCACCTTGATGCAGAAGGACAGACGCAAGGACACTAAGGCTTCCATGGAAGAATTCAAGAGACCTAGCACCCAGCACCCCAGGACCATCAGCCCACAGACACGGGGGTTCATGATGACCGTGTAGTGCAGGGGGTGGCAGATGGCCACAAAGCGGTCATAGGCCATGACGGTCAAGAGGAAGTCATCCAGGGTAACGAAGAGGATGAAAAAGAACATCTGAGTGATGCAGCCTTCGTAGCTGATGGCTTTTGTTTGCAGCAGGATGTTCTGCAGCATTTTAGGGACAATGGTGGAGGTGAAGCAGATGTCCACCAGGGACAGGTTGCAGAGGAAGAAGTACATGGGCGTGTGGAGGCGGGAGTCTGAGCAGGCGGCCAGGATGATGAGCAGGTTCCCCAAGACCGTGGTCAGGTACATGGACAGGAAAATCACATAGATGAGGGGCTGGACTTCCTGATCCTGGGAGAGTCCCAGGAGGAGAAATTCTGACATGTGGGTGTTGTTTTCCGCTGCCAGATTCTGTGTATAACTCCAAGAAAGGGAGACACGCATGACTCGATATCACCTCGCCTGCCTTACTCACAGACCTGAAAAACTACAAGACATGGTTTGAAGTCAAGAAATACTATTGGATATTGAAGAATTTTTAAGAACCATTCACTCATGCCCCTTCTTTAAATTTTCCAAGTAAACTCTTAGATGAATTTGCATCCCAACTCAACTATTCTCTCTAGAGATTTTGCTTTTAAATATTCAACTGAGCTCTCCACCAAGATGTAACCCCTGCGACCGCACGTGTGTAGCCTCTCCGCTGCTGAGTGAGCATGATTACAAGGCCATCTAAACTACTTTTGGCACCAGCAGTTTCTTGCAGAAATGTCTCTAGAATGGGAACTAAGCTGTGGCCCCATGCCGCCCTAGGAGGTGAAAGGTTTTCCTCTCCCCTTTTCCTTGCTATTTCGGCAGTGCGACCTCATATCTCTTCATTCTCAGCAATGGAAAAGAAATTATCAAATGCTTTCTTTTCAGCAGTTCTGATTCTGGGGGAGAAACTCCAAACAATAATAGTGAGTTTTTTGTTGAAATATTGATGTTACCAAAGTAAAGAGAAATTAAAGTGAAATTTATCAGCTACACCGGTGGGAGGGGTATTATGGGGGGGCTGGGAGGTGTACTGCGGTTTTATTTTATTTGGTGGTGGAATATGTGCACTGGTGAAGGGATGGTTGTTTGGGCATTGTATAACTGAGATATAAGCCTGAAAGCTTTGTAACTTTCCACATGGTGATTAAATAAAAAAATTCAACTGAACACGTGCAATATTGAAGGTTTCACCTAGGAACTGAAGTTGAGAACCTGAAGTATCAATATTTCTACAACGACCATGATTGGAAAGTTGCCACAAATATTGATGGGCGAGGGCAGCTGAAATAGAGAAGGAACCGCTATGATAAAGATAGTTGGAATAGATGACTCTAGATAAGAACTGAGAGCTGAAAGGATGTAAAGGGACTAACATGATAACCTTTTGGGTAAGAAAGGAGGGGTGCAAAGTGCTTTCCATCGAGCAGACTGGAGCAGAGGAGGCAGGGCAAGAGGAAAACGGGACTTTGGTGCTGGGAGTCGAACACTGGTGAAGGGACAGGTGATGGAATATTTTATGACTGAAACCCTCAAATGAACTATTTTGTATATGTTATATGGATATGTATAACAACTGTGTATCTCACAGTGATACAATAAATTAAAAAACAACCAACAACTCCCACTCACCCACCAAATTTTCTACAATTCAGTGACAGGGAAAGATACCTCAGCAAATTTTATTCTTATGAAATGATTTATCTGGGAACAGTGGTAGGAAGGGAAATAAACTAGAGAAAAAGGAGACAGTGGCTGGATTGGAGTGATAGCACAGCGGGTAAGCTCTTTGCCTTTCACGTAGCCGATATGGGTTCCATTCCCAGCATCCCATGTAGTTCCCTGTGCCCCGCCAGGAGTAATTACTGAGTGCAGAGCCAGGAGTAATCCCAGTGCATCGATGGGTGTGACCCAAAAAGAAAAAAAAAGGAGAGAGTAGTATTATTTAAATGGAAGTCAGGGAAGTCCATTGATTTGGGCATTGGACAAAGTACCTTGTGGAGGCTGGAGAGAACATGTTTGTGTGTTAGCCGAGTGTTCTGAGGCCAGAGCAGGCTAGATAGGGCCGAGGAACTTGGTGTTTCAGTTACTGAAGTGAAAGAACGTGAGTCATGTTGCTATGCGAATGGGAGTGATGACCAGGGTGGGGCCTACCTTGATGGCGTGAGTCCTCTCTCTTCCTTCGAATGTCCGGTGTGAGGAGATTACTCAGCTGTCAGCTGAGTCTTTTGGTCCTCACCTGTGAGTCTCAGGGTCCCCCAGAGTTAAGCACATTCTCCTCGATCTCTTGAATTGGTGAAGTTCTTGTCCCTTATATGTGTGATTCTTCTCAGAAAATGTAAATATTTCTGTGAAGAGCGAGCTCTCTCTACAGGCACACACAAGCTAACAGGTGACTGTTCTTAGCTCTGATTCTCAATTCTTTCCCACGCACATCATTATTATTGGCCTCACCTGACAGGATCCCGGAGTCTCCCTTGGACATCCGGATTCTTCTGTGAACGCAGATAGTGGGGACAAAATCCCTGACCCCAGGCCAGTTCAGCAGGAGGGAGAGAAACACTGTCATCCAGCCAGATATTGGAATTAAACCCACATCAACACAGATCTTTTGCTTCCAGCCTGTATGGAGTCACAATGAGAAAAGCGATGCAATCGTCTATGCTCTCTCAGTCCACTCATTACACTCTGCTCCCTCTTGGTACCTCAGCCCCTGAGCCAGGCTGCCCCATGGGAAAACACTGCAGGACAGAGAGGGATTCTTCCTAATGATTGTTTGTTCCCCTCGGGAGCTCATTTGAGAACTGAAGTTTTCTTGCTCTTGCTCCACAAATTACCTCTTCGCCACGTCTCTAAATCTCCAGGCCCTACCTGACTGTAATTGTTCTCCAAAAGTCAGCTGAAGAACGCATCTGCATTAAGTCCTTTGATGCTTCAAAGCATTGGCTTTTTGGTGCGGACAAGGCCTTATGGCGCCTGTAGAAATTTTCTCTACAATAGCAGGACATCTGAGTCATCTCAAAACAAAACTGGGGCCTGCAAGTGGTCGTTTTGTGGCATCTATGACGGAAACAATGAGGAGGGGCCAGAGCAGTAGGAAAGCATGGAGGGAGTCTGTCTTGCACGCGGCTTACCCAGGTGCAATCCCCGGCATTCCATAGGGTCCCCTGAGCACGCCAGGAGTAATTCCTGAGTCACAGCCAGGAGGAGCCCCTGAACATTGCTGGGTGTGATGCGAAATAGAACAAAAAACAAAGAATTTCATTGTTCAATATCATGAGAGAAAACCCTCCCTTATATATATTTTTTGACTTAATTTCCCAACAAATGAGTCCATTCAACATACCTTTATAAGCCCTGAACTTATTTCTAGGAAGTCTAGTCCCAATAATTCTTAGTGGGACAGAAGGAAATTAGGTGTTGGTGTCAAAATTTGAAAAAGCTGCATTTGAACCATAATTTCCAAAAGGAGAGAATGAGATAGAGAGGGAGAAACGGAGGGAGAGATAGAGATACGGAGAGAGACAGAAAAAGGGAGAGAGAAGAATATCTGCCATAAATGTAGACTGAAGGAGGTGTCAGAAGACAAACTGCGGTCATTGTTGGTGGGACATGTGCACTGTGGAGGGATGGAGAGTGGAATTGTGTGACAGAGACCTTATCATGAATCACTTTGTACTGTGTATATCACAGTGATTCAATAAAAAATAAATACAAATAAAAACAGGCAAATCTGTGTTTCTTGAGTCTGACGATTGAGAAATGGCTTTAAGTTGGGCCTGCCTGTGGCCAGCCACTCCACTAAGATAGAAAAGAACCCTGATTCCTCTGAGAGAAATTGAAGCCGGAAGTTCCCTGTTTTGGTTTCTCATCCAAGACTGACTGTGCTCAGGGATTACTCCTTGCAGTGCAAGAGGGTCCATATGTGGTGCCGCGGATAGGACCTGATCTGATGCTTACAGGCAAGTGCCCCCCACATCATGAACTATATCATTCTCTTACCCCAACCTGGGATGTTTTGGTATAGTTTCATGAGAGATTTTTCGAAGTTCTATCATCGGAAAATTCGATAATATGTTTTCGGAGTGACGGTGGTGGTGGTGGTGGTTTGAGTCACCACTGGCAGTGCTCAGGGCTTACTCCTGGCTCTGTGGTCAGGGGTCACCTCTAACAGGGGTCGAGGGACCAGGTGTGTGAGTGATTGATCAAGGATAAGCCCAATGAAAGGCAACTTTCCTAACCGATATAGTGCTCTCTTGCCTCAGAAAATGTTTCAGCCTCCCTGCGTTTTTGAGGGGCCACTTTAGTGATAATCAGGGTTTAGTCTGGGCTCTGTGCTTTGAATAACTCCTAAAAGGGTTTAGGGAACCTTATAGATGCTGAGGATCAATTTCAGGCTGGCCACAGGCAAGACAAATGCCCTCACAGCTGTGCTGTGTCTCTGCCCCCAGATAATGTGTGTCGTGTTTGTTTAATTTGCTTCTTGGTCCACACCTGTTGATGCTTAGGGCTTACTCCTTGCTCTGTACTCAGGAATTACTTCTGGAAGTGCTCGAGGAACCCTATAGGATTCTGCGGATCAAACCCGAGTCAGCCTCTTGCAAAGCCAATGCCCTCCACGCTGTACTATCGCTCTGGCAAATATATGTTTTTGAAATATCAAATACTGTGAAAATACAACCAAAAGCCGGGCGAATGTAGCAGATAAATATTTATTTACAAATATTTATGTAAGGGGACTATGGTTAAGCCACTCCAAACTTTAACATTCCTTTGCAATTCACAAGGAAGATTCTTTCTAAATAAAGAAGACAAAGGACTTGGGGAACTGCGGTCTGTTTATTATGAATTGTTTGAGGACAAAAGAAACCGTGGAAACAAACAACATCACAGATGACCTGATAGAAACTCAGCTCTGTGGTAGACCCGCAAGAACCCAGCATAGCCCAGAATCCCCCCTCTGACTGCACTCATTTGCGGAGTGTAGAGTAGCATCACATGAGGCTGACACCCAAGGACAGTAGATACAAGAGCCAGGGGGATTGCTCCATAGCTGTAAGCCTGCTTCATGAGCGGAGAGGAGAAGGAAGATGGAATAGAGAAGGGATCGTTAAGAAAATGATGGCTGGAGGAACCAGTTGGGATGGGAGATGCATGCTGAAAGTAGATGATGGACCAAACATGATGACCTCTCAGTGTCTGTGTTGCAAGCTATAATGCTCAAAAGTTGAGAGAGAGTATGGTTAATATTGTCTGCCATGGAGGCAGGGGGAGGTGGAAAAGGAGGGGGCATACCGGGGATATTGGTGGTGGGGAATGTGCACTGGTGGAGGGATAGGTGTTTGATCATTGTGAGATTGTAACCCAAACATGAAAGCTTGTAACTATCTCACGGTGATTCAATAAAATTAAAAAAAATAAAAAACCCCAAACCCTCCAAATCATGCGTGTAGTAATCAAAGCTTTAGAAGAAATCATGGTCTTCTCGATGTGCTTGGTCTCTGGCTGGACAGAACTGGTTCTGAATGTCCAAGTGAAAAGAAATGGGTAATATGATGATGACTGCTTATTAGCACTTTATCTCTGAAGTCAGCATTCATAATTGTCTTATTTTAATGTGTCTTAATATCTAAATGAGATATTACTACCTTATTTCCTTTAACTTCAGACAGTGATATTTCAAAATCCACAGAGTTACTTTCGAGGGAAAAAGAAGTGTTAGTAAGAGCATGCATGTTTGGGTAGAAAATCTAGTACAAACAGTTCAAACAAATTGGTAGAGTTCAAGAACAACGAAGATAGGGCTGGACAGTGGGTAGTTTGCCTGCTTTTGCAACAGTTTGATTCTCTGCACCTCAAAGGGTCCCCTGAACATGCCAGAACTAAGCCTTGAGCATCACCATGTGTGGTACCCTGTTGGATATCATTGGTTTGTCCTTTCCCCCTTGCCACTAGGAGCTTAGGCTTATCAGTCACACCCATCAAAGTGCTCCCAAGTCACTCCCATTCCTTTGTTTATCTGTAACTACTTCTACCAGTTTATCTGCTCTTCCTCTAATCAAACTCTGTTAATTGGTAAGGTCAGAACTTCCTAGGACACTGAATATTATAACATTGCCTTTCTCTCCTCTTTATGCCTTTTGAATAATTTACTTTAAAGCTATGTCTTTTTTGTATAGACACAAGAAGACAATATTATGTTTTTATAACTTGGGACTTAATTGGCCTCGAATATTTTTCCCTCCTGGGCATCTGCTTTCTCCACTTAAGCCTCAGTTGCCCTCAGTTCCTAGCACCCCAAAATCAAGGTCCCAACGAGGGACAGGAAGGATCCAGGGCAAGCGGTGAGTTATGTGCTACCCTGGCATCGAGATGGGCCTGGCCAAAGTGCCTAATTCTTAACTATAATTTAAGAGCTTGATCATAGACAAATGCTGTCATGATCCAAAAGTAATGATGAGACTAGGACCCTGCTAGGGATAGGAAAGACTGTTCTGGCCTGAGCACTGTAGTCTGAGATTGAGATGGCCCCAGGAGAGCAATTCTATAAGCTTTAATGCATCTCTTATTGTGTCCATACAAAATGATTAATATTTTGAATTCTTATATGTTTGCTGGCTGAGGAGAAGAGAAACACATTCATGGGACTCTGCCCTTGGGTGGATCCTCCTGCTGAAAGAGAATTAAGTCCTAGGAGAAATATCCCCTGAGGGAAAGGAACCTTACCCTATTGCTGACCACACCTATGTGTATGCCCCAACCCCCTCATGCTGTGGAGATTTAACTAGGCTGTAAGAGTGGGTTGGGGGCCAGATCCACAGATCGAGAGAGAGACCGAGAGCCGGGAGAGAGGCAGAGAGAGAGAGAATGAAGTAGGATGGGGGAGGAAGAAGAGGAGGAGAGTTCCAGAGGAGAGTGTATAGAGGGAAGATAGGAATAAACTGCAAGTGAGACCAACCATCTTGGCTCCGTTCCTTCCTTCGCCTGCCACATCATCGCCATCAACCTCCCCGGGGTGGAGAAGCGGCCGGAGACTACCAAACTCAGGTGGCGGGAGAGACAGCGCTGCTGCCCTAGGCCCTGTGCCTGGCTCGGTGCGGTGAGGCGTCCCTTCCCTCGCCTGCGCCTTTTCTTTTTATTTTTACACAGTACCCAACACCTCAAAAACTATCAAAGAGAACAAGTGATATTAGAAAGGGCCTAAAGCTCCATATGAACGGCATACATAAAACAATTTGAAGTAAGAGACTTGAAGTTCTAGGCAATCAATTGAAATGTCTCAAATGTCTGAAAAAAATCTCCAGTACTTAGTCAAGCTCAGAGCTTTGATCCCAGGAAATTCTTCGGTGGAGGACAATTGACCATTTTGCGGTTCCCTGCACAAAAAAACGTTTTCAGGGCTCTCTTGATATCCTTGTTCCGGAGACTGTAGATGAAGGGATTCAGCATGGAGGTGACCACTGTGTACAGCACCGAGGCCACAGCACTTGGGTATGCTCTTTCACTCACTGCGGAGCTCAGGTACACCCCCATGCTTGTGACATAGAACAAGGACACCATGGAGAGGTGGGAGGCACAGGTGGAAAAGGCCTTGTACCTGCCCTGAGTAGATGCCACGCCGCGGATGGAGGAAATGATCTTGGAGTAAGAATAAATAATACCGAGTAAAGGACCCCCGCCTAGGAGGATAATAGCACAGTACATGACCAGGTTATTCAGGAAAGTGTCAGAACAAGCCAGTTTTATCAGTTGGTTGAGTTCACAGAAAAAGTGAGGGATTTCCACCTTGGGGCAGAAGGACAGACGCAAGGACACTGAGACTTCCATGGAGGAATTTAAGATACCCAGCAGCCAGCACCCCAGGAGCAGCAGCCCACAGAGGCGGGGGTTCATAATGACTGTGTAGTGCAGGGGGTGGCAGATGGCCACAAAGCGGTCATAGGCCATCACGGTCAAGAGGAAGTCATCCAGGCTACCAAATAGGTTGGAAAAGAATATCTGGGCGATGCATCCTTCGTAGCTGATGTCTTTTCTTTGCAGGAGGATGTTCTGCAGCATCTTGGGGACAATGGTGGAGGTGAAGCAGATGTCCACCAGGGACAGGTTGCAGAGGAAGAAGTACATGGGCGTGTGGAGGCGGGAGTCTGAGCTGGCAGCAAGGATGATGAGCAGGTTTCCCAATATCGTGGTCAGGTACATGGACAGGAAGATCACATAGATGAGGGGCTGGACTTCCAGCTCCTGGGAGAGTCCCAAGAGGAGAAACTCTGACATGTGAGTATTGTTTTCCGATGCTAAAGTCCGGGTATAATTCCAGGAAAGGGGGACACGCATGACTCAGTATCACCTTGCCTGCCTTACTCACAGATCTGAAAAACTACAATGCATGTTTTGAAGTTAAGAAATACTATTGGATCTTGAAGACTTTTAAAGAACTATTTACTCATGCTCGTTCTTAAAATTTCCCAGGTCATCTCTTAGATGAATGTGTGTCCCAACTAAATTATTCTGTATAGAGTTTGCTTTTAAAAATTCAACTGAAGGGGCTGGAGCAATAGCACATAGGGCGTTTGCCTTGCACACGGCCGACACAAGTTCGATTCCCAGCATCTCATATGGTCCCCTGAGCACCGCCAGTGGTAATTCTTGAGTGCAGAGCCAGGAGTAACCCCTGTGCATTGCCAGGTCTGACCCAAAAAGCAAAGAAAAAATCAACTGAAGATGTGCCATATGAAAGAAAATGAAGTTAAGAACCTGAAGTATCAATATTTCTACAATGATCCATGCTTGGAAACTTGCCACAAATGGTGATGGGGAGGCTAGCTGGGATAGAGAAGAAATCACTCTGACAAATATAGTTGGAATAGATGACTGTGGACAAGAACTGAGTGCTTAAAGGAGGTACAGGGACAAACATGATAACCTTTTGTGTAAAGGAAGAGGGGAGCCAAGTGCTTTCCAAAGGCTGACTAGGGCAGCGTGAGGGAAGGGCAGGAGGGAAACTGGGGACTATAGTTCTGGGAGTCGAAGACTGGTGAAGAGATAGGTGATGGAATGTTTTATCACTGATAAACCCCAAATGAACCTCTTTGTATATGTTATATGTATAAGTCTAACAACTGTGTATCTCACAGTGATTCAATAAAAATTTAAAAACAACCAAAAACTCTCCCCCCACCCACCAAAGTTTCTACAGTTGAATGACTGGGAACGATACCTCAACATATTTTATTCTTAAGAAATGTTTCTGCTAGGTACTGGTGGTATGATGGAAAAGAAAATAGAGAAAAAGGAAACAGTGGTGGTGGGGGGGCTGGATTGATAGCACCGCGGGTAGTGTGTTTGCCTTGCATGCGGCCAACCTGGGTTCGATTCCCAGCATCCCATGTGGTTCCCTGTGCACCGCCAGGAGTAATTACTGAGTGCAGAGCCAGTAGTAACCCCTGAGCATCGCCAGGTGTGACCCAAAGAGCAGAAAAATGGTGGTATTGTTTTCATGGACATCAAGGGTAGTCGACTGACAGGGGACATTGGACCAGTGCCTGGTGGAAGCTGGAGAGAACATGTTTGTATGTGAGCCAGGTGTCATGAGGCCAGAGCAGGCTTTATAGGGCCCCGGGTAACTTGGGTGTTTCAGTTGCTAAAGTGAAAGAACGTGAATCATGTTTCTATGGGAAGGTGAATGATGACTAGGGTAAGAGCCTACCTTGAGGGCGGGAGTCCTCTCTCTTTCTGCTGAGTACCTGGTGTGAGGAGATTCCTCAGCTGCAGGATGAGTCTTTTGGTCCTCAAGAGTGAATCTCAGGGCCCCACAGAATTAAGCACATTCTCCTTGATCTCTTGAATTGATAAATTTCTGGCCCCTGTATCTGTGTTTCTCCTCGGAAAATGAAAGAATTTCTCTGAAGTGCTCTCTCTCTCTCTCAAACACACACACAAACACTCACACACTAACAGTGGAATGCTCTTAGCTTTGGTTCTCAATGTCTTTCCCAAACACCTCAGACTTATTATTGGCCTTACCTGAGTGGGCTTACCGAGTCTCCCTTGGACATCTGGATTCTTCTGTGAACGCAGGTAGTGCAGACAAAAACTCTGACCCCAGACCAGTTCAGCAGGAGGGAGATAAACACCACCATCCAGCCAGAATTAGGAATTAACCCCACATCAACACAGATCCTTTGCTTCCAGCCCACATGCAGTCACAATGAGAAACAACGATGCGATCTTCTAAGCTCTCTCCATCCACTCATTACACTCAGCTCCCTCTTGGTACATCAGCCCCTGAGCCAGGCTGCCCCATGGGGAAACACTCCTGGACAGAGAGGAATTCTTCCTAATGAATGTCTGTCCCCTCGGGAGCTCATTGGAGAACTGAAGTTTTCTTGCTCTTGCTCCACAAATTACCTCCTTGCCACGTCTCTAAATCTCAGGCCCTACTTGGGTGTAATTTTTCTCCACATATCAGCCGAAGAACACATCTGCATTAAGTCCTTTGTTGCTTGAAAGCATTGGCTTTTGGGTGGAGATAAGGCCTCATGGCACCTGTAGAAATTTTCTCTAGAATAGGAGGGCATCCAGTCATCTCAGAAGAAAACTGGGGCCTGCAAGTGGTGGCTTTTGTGGCATATATGAAGAAAACAATGAGGAGGGGTCTGAGCGATAAGACAGCAAGGAGGGAGTTTGTCTTGCATGTGGCCTATCCAAGTACAATGCTCGGCATCCTATAAGGTCCCCTGAGCAGTGCAAGGAGAAATTCCTGAGTGCAGAGCCAGGTGGAACCCCTGAACTTTGCTAGGTGTGATGCCAAGGACAAAAGAATGAAGAATTTCATTCTTCAATATCACAAGAGTAAACCCTCCCTATGTATATATTTTGACTTACTTTCCCAACCAAGGCAGTCCATTCATCATCCTTTTATGAGCCTTAGATTTATTTCTAGAAATTCTAGTTCCAATAATTCTTAGTGGGACAGAAGGAAATAAGGAGTTGGTGTCCAAAATTTAAAAGGCTACATTTAAATCATAATGCCCAAAAGGAGATATAGAGAGAGACATACAGAGGTAGGGAGTGAGGGAGAGTGAGACAGAGAGGGAGAGACAGAGATACAGAGATACAGAGACAGACAGAAAAAGGGAGAGAGAATATCTGCCACAGAGATAGACTGAAGGAGGTGGCAAGAGACAAACTGGGGTCATTGTTGGTGGGACATGTGCACTGTGGGGGGGATGAATACTAAATTGTGTGACTGAGATCCAATCATGTACCACTTTGTACTATGTATCTCACAGTAATTCAATAAAAACGAAATACAAATTAAAACAGGCAAAACTGCATTTGTTGAGTCTGATGATGGAGAAATGGCTTTGACGTGGGCCTGTGTGTGGCCAGCCACCCACACTGGGATTTAAAAGGACCCTGATTCCTCGGTGAGGAACTGAACCAAGGAAGTTTCACGTGTGGGATTCCCAAGCCTGACTCTGCTCAGGGATCACTCCTTGTGGTGTTGAGGGACAAGATGTAGTGCCATGGATGGGACCTGATCTGATGCTTACAGAGCATGTGCCAGCCCTCCACCCCCCATGACTTGTAGTTTCCTTCTCCCTACCCCGGATGTTTGGGTATTAGTTTCATGAGAGTTTTTTCAAAGTTCTAACATTGGATAACTCGATGTTTTCGGAGTGATGATGGTGGTGGTGGTTTGGGCCACCACTCGAAGTGCTCAGGGTTTACTCATGGCTCTGTGCTCAGGGATCACTCCTGACAGGGGTCAAGGGACCATATGTGTGAGGATCCCCGGCCACCAGGGCAGAAGCATAGTAAATGACCAGGTTATTCAGGAAAGTGTTGGAACAAGCAAGTTTTATCTGTTGGTTGAGTTCACAGACAAAGTGAGGGATCTCCATCACGGTGCAGAAGGACTGACGCAAGGACACTAAGACATCCATGGTAGAATTCAAGAGACCCAGCATTCAGCACCCCAAGAGCAGGTGCTCACAGAGGCGGAGGTTCATGATGACTGTGTAGTGCAGGGGGTGGCAGATGGCCACAAAGCAGTTATAAGCCATGACGGTCAAAAGGAAGTCATCTAGGCTACTGAAGAGGATGAAAAAGAATATCTGTGTGATGCAGATTTTGTAGTTGATGGCTTTCCTTTATATCTGGATGTTCACCAGCATCTTGGGGACAGTGGTGTAGGTGAAGCAGATGTCCACCAGGAACAGGTTGCAGAGGAAGAAGTACATGGGTTTTTGGAGGTGGGGGTCTGAGCTGGTGGTCAGGATGATGAGCAGGTTCCCCAAGACCATGCTCAGATACATGGATAGGAAGATCACATAGAGGAAGGGATGGACTTCGAGCTCCGGGAATGTCCCAGGAGGAGAAACTCTGACATGTGGGTGTCGTTATCACTGTCAGAGTTCGTGTATAACTCCAGGAAAGGGCGACATGCATGACTCAGATCACATTTCAGCCTTACTCACAGATATGAAAACTACAATGCATGTTTTGAAGTCAAGAAATACTACTGGATCTTGAAGAGTTTTTAAGAACCATTCCATCTTGTCCCTTCTTGAAATTTCCCAAGTCACTTCCTAGTTGAATTTGCATCGCAAATAAATTCTCTATAGAGAGTTTCCATAAGAAGGTTTTATGTCTATTTAAAAAACATTCTGAACTCACGCCATATTTTGGGTTTCACCTAAGAAATGAAGTTGATCCATGGCAAGCATCATTCTCAATTGGGAAAAACTGAAAGACTTCCCTCTAAGATCGGGCACAAGACAAGGTTGCCTGCTTTCGCCACTCCTATTCAATATAGTACTGGAAGTCCTGGCCATAGCAGTTAAACAAGAAAAAGATATCAAGGGCATACAGATAGGAAAGGAAGAGATCAAGTTATCACTATTTGCAGATGATATGATACTAAATTGGAAAACCCTAAAGACTCTACAGAAAAGCTCCTAGAAACAAGTCGATATAGTAAAGTGGCAGGCTACAAAATCTACACCCAAAAGTCTATGACTTTCTTATATACAAATAATGAAAGAGAAGAGACATTAAAAAACAATCCTGTTCACAATAGTACCTCAGAAAATCAAGTACCTTGGAATCAGCTTAACCAAACAGGTGAAGGACCTATATAAGGAAAATTGCAAAACACTACTTCAAGAAATAAAGGAGGACACTAGAAAATGGAGATACATCCCCTGCTCATGGATAGGGAGAATCAACATTATCAAAATGTCAATACTGCCCAAAGCAATATGCAAATTTAATGCAGTCCCTATCAGGATATACATGACATTTTCCAAAAAACTAGACAAAACACTCCTGAAAATTATATGAACAATAACCCCTCACGAATAGCTAAAGCAATCCTTGGAAAAAAGAAGATGGGTGGCGTCACCTTCCCCAACTTCAAACTCTACTACAAAGCAGTAGTAATTAAAACAGCATGGTATTGGGATAAAAATGAACCTGCAGACCAATGGTACAGATTTGAATATCCTGTCACAGACCCCCAAATATATGGCCACTTAATCTTTGACAAAAAAGCAAGAAATGCAAAGTGGAACAAGGAAAGCCTCTTCAACAAGTAGTTCTGGGAAAACTGGATAGCTACCTGCAAAAAAATGAACTCTGACCTTTGCCTAATGCCAGGCACAAAAGTCAGATCAAAGTGGATTAAAGACCTCAACATCAGACATGAATCTATAAGGTTCATAGAAGAAAATGTAAGGCAGAACTCTCCATGACATTGAAGCTAAAAGCATCTTTAAGGATGAAACAGCACTGACCATGCAAGTGGAAGCAAACATAAACCAATGGGACTACATCAAACTAAGAAGCTTCTGCACTTTAAAAGAAACAGTGACCAAAATACAGAAAGAGAAGCCCACAGAATGGGAAAGAATATTTACCCAATACCCATCTGATAAGGGATTAATATCAAGGATATACAAGACACTAGTAGAATTGTATAAGAAAAGAACCTCCAACCCCATCAAAAAATGGGGAGAAGAAATGAACAGAAGTTTCCTCAAAAAAGAAATACAAATGGCCAAAAGGCACATGACAAAAATGCTCCACATTGCTAATCATCAGGGAGATGCAAATCAAAACAACAGTGAGATATCATCTCACACCACAGAGACTGGCACACATTCAAAAGAACAAAAGCAACCAGTGCTGGCGTGGATGTGGGGAAAAAGGGATGTTCCTTCACTGTTAGTGGGAATGCTGACTGGTCCAGCCTTTCTGGAAAACAATATGGACAGTCCTTCAAAAACTAGAAATTGAGCTTCCATAGGACCCTGCAATACCATTTCTGGGAATATATCCCGAGGATGCAAAAAAGCACAGTAGAAATGACATCTGTACCTATATATTCATTGCAGCACTATTGGCAATAGGCAAAATATGGGAAAAACATACCTAATGCCCTAAAACAGGTGACTAGTTAAAGAAACGTTGGCACATCTACACAATGGAATACTATGCAGCTGCTAGGAGAGATGAAGTCATGAAATTTGCCTGTAAGTGGATGGACATGGAGAGTATTATGCTAAGTGAAATGAGTCAGAAAGAGAGGGACAGACATAGAAGGACTGCACTCATTTGTGGAGTGTAAAATAACATCACATGAGGCTTACACCCAAGGATAGAAGATACAAGGGCAAGGGGGATTGCCCCATAGCTTGAAGACTGCTTCATGAGCGGTGGGGAGAAGGCAGATGGAATAGTGAAAGGATAACTAAGAAAATGATGGCTGGAGGAACCAGGGATGGAAGATTCATGCTAAAAGTAGATGATGGACCAAACATGATGACCTCTCAGTGTCTGTGTTTCAAGCTATAATGCCTCAATGGGAAATATTGTCTGCCGTAGAGGGAGGGAGAAGGTGGGAAAGGGGCGATATACCCTGGATATTGGTGGTGGGGAATGTGCACAGGTGGAGGGATGGGTGTTTGATCATTGTGTGATTGTAACCAAACATGACAGCTTGCAACTATCTCACGGTGATTCAATAAAATTAAAAAAACAGAAATGAAGTTGAGAACCTGAAGTATAAATTTTTCTACAGTAAGCTACACTTGAGAACTTGCCACAGTGGGTAATAGGGAGAGGGCAGCTGAGATAGAGAAAGGACCACTATGATAGAGAGAGTTGGAGTTGATGACTCTGGACAAGAAGTGAGTGAAAGGAGGTAAAGGGACAAACATGATAACCTTTTGGATTAGGGAGGAGGGGGGCAAAATGCTTTCCATAGAGGCAGACTGGGGCAGCGGGAGGCAGGGCAGGAGGGAAACTGAGGACTTTGGTACTGGGGGTCGTACACTGTTGAAGGGACAGGTGATGGAACATTTTATCACTGACACCCCCAAACGAACAACTTTGTATGTTATATGTATATGCATAATAACTGTGTATCTCACAGTGATTCAATAAATATTACAGAACAACCAACAACCCTCACCCACCCACCCAAATTTCTACAATTTAGTGACAGGGAAAGAACCCCAGCAAATTTTATTCTTATGAAATGGTTCATCTGGGAACAGGTGGTATGAAGGAAAAGGAAATAGAGAAACAGCTACAGTGGACAGGACATGGTATTTTTTCCATAGACATCAACGGAGTCCATTGATGTGGGGGTATTGTAAAGAGTGCCTGGTGGAGGCTGGAGAGAACATGTTATGTGTGTCCTGAGGTTGGAGTAGGCGTGATAGGACCCAGAGAAATTTGGGTGTTTCAGTTGCTGAAGTGAAAGAACATGAATATGTTGCTATGCGAAGGAGAATGATGACTAGGGTAGGAGTCTACCTTGAGGACGGGAGCCCTCTCTCTTCCTGCTGAGAACCCGGTGTGAGGAGCTTTGTTGGCTGTAGGATGAGTCTTTTGTTCCTCACGAGTGAGTCTCAGGGTCCCTCAGAGTTAAGCACATTCTCCTCGATCTCTTGAATTGATGAAGTTCTGGCCCCTGTATGTGTGATTCTTCTCAGAAAATGTAAAAATTTCTTTGAGGTGCTCTCTCTCTCTCTCACATACACACAAACATGCTAATAGGTGAATGTTCTTAACTTTGATTTTGCAACAATGTTGCAATTTTACCGGGTAGTCAAAGGCACTTTACTTGGAGAATAAATATATATTTTTTGGGGAGGATCACAGGACTGTCTTCGGAGGTTTTGTGTTATGGCCTGCTGGAGAGCCACCTGTTCAACCTCCTTTTATTTATTAAATTAACATACAAACCAATCATATTCAGCCACATAGGCAAATATGCAAATCAACCAACGGAAACAGTAACCACCATTTAAAGTTACAGTAACCAAAACATAAATCGTTTACATCCAGGCCTAGCTAGGCCTGAGATTATGGGATGTTGTACACCAACATTTCCCCCTTTTTTGTTTAAAATGACCAGTAGTAAACAATACAAACATTTTCACAAATCTTTCTAGTAATACCTTAAGAAAATGTTAAGAAAATCTAACCTTATTTTACAGAAATTGTTTTTCACTTTACAATACAAAGTTTATAGACATTAAGCAATATTTCAGTTGGATCATTCCCAATTAATTGTCTAGTTCTTCTTCTTCCTTTAAAAATTATCTGAGATATTTTATTTATATAAGTAACTAATGTTTTACTAGACTTGTTACATAAAAACTCCATTCCACAATATTAGTTCCTTGTACCAAAATCCCAGTAGGAGAATGTGAAGTATGCAACACTATCAGATTTAAACTTTCTGAAGAGTCAATTCTAGCCAGCTGAGCCTTATTAACAATTTCTTCAATTATTTCTAATTCCTTTTCAGCTGCCGGGCTAAGTTGCCTTGGACTGTTTAAAGAGGGATCACCTTCCAACGTTTGAAACAAATTTTGTAGGGCATAGGTTGGAATACCCAAAGAAGGCCGTAGCCAATTTATATTTCCTAATAGTTTTTGAAAATCATTTAAAGATCTTAATTTATCTCTCCGAATTTGGACCTTTTGAGGTATAATTCTACTCTCCCATATTGTTTGTCCCAAAAATTCCCAAGGAACCTGACGTTGAATTTTGTCCGGTGCCATTTTTAAACCCCATAACTCTAGTTCATAAGTTACAGCCTCATAAACCTTTTGCAAATTTATATGAGGTGGAGCAGTGATAAGAATATCATCCATGGGGGCCGGAGCGATAGCACAGCGGGTAGGGCGTTTGCCTTGCACGCGGCCGACCTGGGTTCGATCCCCGGCATCCCATATGGTCCCCCAAGCACCGCCAGGAGTAATTCCTGAGTGCAAAGCCAGGAGTAACCCCTGAGCATCGCTGGGTGTGACCCAAAAAGCAAAAAAAAAAAAAAAAGAATATCATCCATGTAGTGAATAATTTTGACGTCAGGGTACGGTGCCCTAATTATATCCAGTGGTTGATTAACAAAATACTGACACATCGTGGGACTATTCATCATCCCTTGAGGCAAAACAGTCCAGTGATATCTTTTAGCAGGAGTTTCAATATTTAAGGAAGGCACAGTAAAGGCAAATTTTTCTCTATCCTCTTCTCTCAAAGGGATGGTATAAAAACAATCCTTTAGATCAATTATAATAATATTCCATTGCTTTGGAATAATGTCTAAATTAGGTAGGCCCATTTGCAAAGGGTCCATTGGTTCCATGCAATCATTAACTTTTCTTAGATCACTTAACATTCGCCATTTACCAGTCTTTTTCTTGATAACAAATACTGGTGAATTCCAGGGACTAGAACTGAAAACAATATGTCCCAATTCAAACTGTTCTGTAATTCATTTAAAGCCTTAAGTTTTTCTTTTGTAAGGGCCACTGCTCAACCCAAACAGGTTGAACCTTTTTCCATACTATTGGGAGAGCTGTTCTTCGAGCAGCGGCCCAAATTAAAAAGGTGATTGCTGAGACACCTCTTTTTCTTTAATATATTTCACACCAAGTTTTTTCAACAAATCTCGTCCTCATAGGGTAATAGCTATTGGAGCAATATATGGCTGGATGACTGCCGTGTCTCCATCAGGATCACTACAACAAAGAGGTTGCACACTCTGTTGAACATCAGTGACCACACCCATTCCAGAAAAAGTAACGTCCACACAACGCTTTTGCCAAACGTTAGGCCAATGATGGGAGGCGACAAGAGTAACATCAGCACCTGAATCTAACATACCCTCCAGTTTTGTTCCATCCTCAAAGGTCATAACCAAAGTAGGCTTATTATCAGTAATCGTTTTTGCCCAAAATATTTCTGCATTAGTACTTCCAAAATCACCCTTTCTTTTTATGCCTGTATTTTTTCCTAGTATACACGGAAGCAAAAGCAGTTGAGCAATACGATCCCCTTTTAATATTTTAACATCCGCTTGGACAGTGACTATAATTGAGATTTCATTCACAAAATCACTGTCAATGAGTCCCACTTTTACATTAACACCTCGCAGAGTCATACTACTTCTCCCTAAGATCAATCCTGCTGTTCCTTTTGGAAGGGGGCCATAAACATTAGTTGGAATTATATAAATTTTATTAGGAGTCAGAAACAAATCCTGTAAAACTGAAATATCAGCTGCTACACTTCCCTCTGTTGCTCTTACAAGGTCTGTGTAGGATAATTTATTGCTAATGCCTTTTGGTTTATTGATTGTTATCATGGTAGGGGATGAAGAACTCTTGATAGATTTTATTGAAGATTTCCTGTATTGTTGAAGGGGCCCCGGGTCGAGCCCCGACTCCCATTTCCTGATGGCTCATTATCTTTTCTATTTTTTTCTTTTGTAATGGCATTCATTGGCCCAATGTTTCCCCTTCCTACATTTTCTACAGACGCCTGGTTCTCTTCTCATTCTAGAGTTAATACTTGTACAATTTCGTCTGAGATGTCCCAAAGCTCCACAGCCGTAACATTTTATCTGGTTTACTCTTTTAAAAGCAGCGGCTATTATTTGTGCCTGATGGGTTGGTGTTCCCACTTCCCTACATACTTTAATAAAATCATCCAGAGAGTTTTTTCCCATTAGCTTAGCAGTTTGAATTGTCTTTTTGCAGTCTGCTGTAGCATTTTCCACCGCTAAAGTTAGCATAAGCATTTCACGAAGGCCTTCATCAGGTATAGCCTTTTCAAGAGAATCTTGGAGTCTGGCAATAAAATCTGTGTAAAGTTCATTTGCTTCCTGAAAGATTTTTGTGAATGATATAGTACGTTTTGCAGAGGTCTCAAGATAACGCCACGCATTTAGACAGGTCTTATTAACAGCTTCTAAAATGTTTGCCTCTAAACGGACTGGTTCTTCCACTAAAGCCCACTTGCCAGTGCCTAAAATCTGGTTTACAGTGTTATCAACTTGTTTTGGTGTTTTAATTCTAGCAAATTTCTCAGCCTCTTCTCTCCACCAGGATTTAAATTGTACATATTGAGAATTTTCTAATACTGCCTTCGCAAGAGTTTGCCAATCAAACGGAATTATAGTATTAGCTTCTGCAAAATTTTCTAGAAGGACTAGGACATAGTTAGAAGTAACACCATAGGTAGTCACAGCTTGCTTAAGCGAGGAAAGAAACTTAAAAGGAACAGGCTCATATTCCCCTGCCTGTCTTTTTCTTTGTATATCAGGATTACAAACAACTGGAAAAGTCATAAACTGAGCAGGCTGTTGACTCAACTTTGTTTTATATAAAGGAGCTTCACATTTTTGCATCAGAGAATGCAACTCAGGAGTAAAATTAAAATGGCGACACAGAGATTTCTCTTCCCTACTCTTACACAATTGAGGGGAAGGAACTGTACAGGATCAGTGATACCCTGTACAGTAGGCATTATCCTTCTTTCAGAAGGGTGGTGCATCTCAAGGTACTTCATTTGTCTAATTAATTTATCTAATTTTTCATTAACTTTTCTGAACTCTTGGGAGTTTACATCCTCTTTTATTTTTATTTTTATTTTTTTTGGTTTTTGGGTCACACGTGGCGATGCACAGGGGTTACTCCTGGCTCTGCACTCAGGAATCACCCCTGGCGGTGCTCAGGGGACCATATGAGATGCTGGGATTTGAACCCAGGTCGGCCGTGTGCAAGGCAAACGCCCTACCCGCTATGCTATCACTCCAGCCCCCTACATTCTCTTTTAAAACCGAATTTTCTGTGTCTGGCTTGACGCTGTCAGACTCAGACTGGGCAGGTGAATCATCAATTTGATATGATTCACCAGATAAGACAGATGCTATCAAAGATTCTTCCCTACTTTTCTCCTCTAACACAGGAGTTTCCCTGTAAGTTGCCTTAGAATTTGATGAATTAGTGGAAAGAGTAGTATGAGAAGACGAAAGAGCTGATGAATTAGTAGAGAGAGCCATATGAGAAGAGAGAGAAGGTTCCTCATACTCAAAGTCAAACTGTGAAAAATTCAGGGCGCCAGTAATGCAATTGTACGCCCTCCATTCCTTTGCTGGGATCAAATCTCCATTTTTCTGTGCATGACACAGTTCTCTCCCTATTTTTACCCATAAATATAGATTGAATTGTTCTGTATTTTTTGGCTTAAACCAAATGACAATACTTTTGTATCCTCTCAAGGAGGCATCTTATTATCTCTTCCTTTAAGGGCAGACCAGTCTACGGCCATACCACCCTGAACGTGCCCGATCTCGGAAGCTAAGCAGGGTCGGGCCTGGTTAGTACTTGGATGGGAGGCATAAGGGCAGACCAGCTGCTTCTGTTAGAGAGTTCAAAGTGTCAACATAGGCATCCTGCTGAGAAGTTACAGAATTGCCCATTGCCCCTTTTTCTTTTTCTTCCTTTATTCTTTATTTCTTTTCTCCCTTTCTCCTTTTTCTTCTTTTCCCTTTCTTTCTACATCTATCTTTCTTTCTCCCTTTCTTTCTTTTTCTTCTTTTCCCTTTTCTATATTTCTTCTTTCTCCCTTTCTCTTTTTTCTTCTTCCTTCCTTATCTATATTTCTTCTTCTTTCTTCCTTTCTCCTTTTCTTCTTCCTTCCTTATCTATATTTCTTATCTCTCCCCTTCTCTTTTTTCTTCTTCCTTCCTTATCTATATTTCTTATATTTCTTCTTTCTCCCTTCCTTTCTCTTTTACTTCTTCCTTATCTATGTTTCTTCTTCTTTCTCTCTATATTTCTTTATGCCCTTTCTCTTTTTCTTCTTTCCTTCCTTTCTATCTCTATTTCTTTATTCCCTTTTTCTTCTTTCCTTCCTTTCTTTCTCTCTATATTTCTTCTTTTATATCTCTTTATTCCCTTTATCTTTTTCTTCTTTCCTTCCTTTCTATCTCTATTTCTATATTCCCCTTTTCTTCTTTCCTTCCTTTCTTTCTCTCTATATTTCTTCTTTTATATCTCTTTATTCCCTTTATCTTTTTCTTCTTTCCTTCCTTTCTATCTCTATTTCTATATTCCCCTTTTCTTCTTTCCTTCCTTCCTTTCTCTCTTTCTTAATTCCCTTTATCTCTCCCCTTTCTCTATTTCTTCCGCACCGAGACTTTATCTTCGAGCCCCCGTATTGGGCGCCATATGTTGCAACAATGTTGCAATTTTACCGGAGGGTCAGAGGCACTTTACTCGGAGAATAAATATATATTTTTGGGGGAGGATCACAGGACTGCCTCCGGAGGTTTTGTGTTATAGCCTGCTGGAGAGCCGCCTGTTCAACCTCCTTTTATTTATTAAATTAACATACAAACCAATCATATTCAGCCACATAGGCAAATATGCAAATCAACCAACGGAAACAGTAACCACCATTTAAAGTTATAGTAACCAAAACATAAATCGTTTACATCCAGGCCTAGCTAGACCTGAGATTATGGGATGTTTTATACCAACACAATGTCTTTCCCACATACATCAGCCTTGTTATTGACCTCCTCTGTCAGGCTCCCTGAGTCTCCCTTGGACATCCAGATTCTTCTGTGAATGCAAAGCGTGAGAAAAAACCTGGACCACAGATCGGTTTAGTAGGAGAGAGAGAAACACGGTCATCCAGCCAGAATTAGGAATTATCCCACATCAACACAGATGCTTTGCTTCCAGCCCACATGGAGTCAGAATGAGAAACAGCGATGCGATCTTCTATGCTCTCTCCGTCCACTCATTACACTCAGCTCCCTCTTGGTACCTCAGCCCATGAGTCTGCCTGCCCCATGGAAAACACTCCTGGACAGAGAGGAATTCTTCCTAATGAGTGTCTGTCCCCTTTGCGAGCTCATTGGAGAACTCAAGTTTTCTTCCTCTTGCTCCACAAATCACCTCCTCGTCACGTCTCTAAATCTCCAGTCCCTACTTGGGTGTAATTTTTCTCCACATATCAGCTGAAGAACACATCTGCATTAAGTCTTTGATGCTTCAAGCATTGACTTTTGGGTGGGAACAAGGCTTCATGGAGCCTGTAGAAAATTCCTCTACAATAACAGGACATTCGAGTTATCTCAGGAAAAAAAACTGGGGCCTGTATGTGGTTGTTTTTGTGGCATGTATGACAGAAACAAAGAGGAATGGCCATATCTATAGGACAGCAGAGAGGAGTTTGTCTTGCACGAAGCTTACCCAAGTTCAATTCTTGTCATCCCGTAGGGTTCCCTGAGCACTGCCAGGAGTATTTCTTGAGTGCAGAGCCAGAGGAAATGCTGAACATTCCTGGGTGTGATGCCAAAAATAAAAAAATAAAAAATTTAATTGTTCAATATCACAGAAGTAAAACATCCCTTTATATATATGTATATATATATATATATATAGAGAGAGAGAGAGAGAGAGAGAGACTTAACTTCCCAACAAATGCAGCCCATTCAACATCGTTTTATGAGCTCTAAACTTATCTGTAGAAAGTCTAGCCCCAATAATTCTTAGTGGGATAGAAGGAAATAAGGAGTTGGTGTCAGAAATTTGAAAAAGCTGCATTTGAACCATAATGTGCAAAGGAGAGAGAGGGAGGGAGAAATTGAGAGAGGGAGAGGAAAGAGAGACAGAGAAAGCACAGAGATACAAAGAGAGATAGAAAAAGGGAGAAAGAAGAATGTCTGCCATAGATGTAGACTGAAGACGGTGGCGGGAGGGAAACCGGAGTCATTGTTGGTTGGACATGTCCACTGGTGTAGGGATGGAGAGTGAATTGTGTGACAGAGACCCATTCATGAACCACTTGTACTATGTATCTCATACTGATTCAATAAAAACAAAATACAAATAAAAACAGGCAAAGCTGCTTTTGTTGAGTCTGACAATGGAGAAATGGCTCTGTCGTGGCCCTGCATTGGCCAGCCACCCACACTGGGATTGAAAAGTACCCTGATTTCTCTGAGAGAAACTGAACCCGCGAAGTTCTGGGTGTTGGTTTCTCTGCACGCGTGACTGTGCTCAGTGATCAATCCTTGCAGTGCTTGAGGGACCATATGTGGTGCCAGGGATGGGACCTGATCTTATGCTTAAAGAGCAAGGGCCCCACCCCTCCATGACCTATATAGTTCCCTCCCCCAACCTGGGATACTTTGGTATAGTTTCATCAGAGTTTTTTCAAAATTCTAATTCGGAAAATTCGATAATATGTTTTCAGAATGACAGTGGTGGTGGTATTTTCGGCCATCACTGGCAGTGCTCAGGGCTTACTCCTGGCTTAGTGCTCAAGGATCACTCAACAAGGCTTGTGGGACCATATGTGTGAGCGATTGATCATGAGTCGGCCCCGGGAAAGGCAAGTTCCCTAGCTGATGTAGTGTTCCCTTGTCTCAGAAAATATATGTTTTAGCTTGCCTGCTTTTGGAGGGGCTACTTCCAGGATACTCAGAGATTAGTCTTGGATCTCTGCTCAGGGCTCAATCCTGGAAGGGTTTGGGGAACCATATGGAATGCTGGGGATTGAACCTAGACTGGCCACAGGCAGGAAAAATGCTCTCCCAGCTGTCCTATGTCTCTGCCCCAGATAATGTGTGCCGTGTTCTTTTAATTGGCTCCGAACGCGGATGGCGGGAGAGACAGAGCGCCGCAGCCCTGTGTGCCCAGTGCCTGGTGTGCCGCTTCTTCTTTTTTGTGTGTTTACAGAGTAAAGGGACAAACATAATAACCTTTTGGGTAAGGGAGGAGGGGTGCAAAGTGCTCTTCATCGAGGCAGACTGGAGCAGAGGGGGCAGGGCAGGAGGAAAACTGGGGACTTTGGTACTGGGAGTCAAACGCTGGTGAAGGGACAGGTGATGGAACATTTTCTCACTGAAACCCTCAAATGAACTACTTTGTATATGTTATATGGATATGTATAACAACTGTGTATCTCACAGTGATACAAAAAATTAAAAATCAACCAACAATCCCCACCCACCCACCAAATTTTCTACAATTCAGTGACAGGGAAAAATACCTCAGCAAATTTTATTCTTATGAAATGATTCAGCTGCGAACAGGTGGTAGGAAGGAAAAGAAAGTAGAGAAAAAGGAGACAGTGGCGGGACGGGAGTGATAGCACAGCAGGTAGGCTCTTTGTCTTTCACGTAAGTCCATATGGATTCGATTCCCAGCATCCCATGTAGTTCCCTGTGCACCGCCAGGAGTGAAGAGCCAGGAGTAATCCAGTGCATTGACGGGTGTGACCCAAAAAGAAAAAAAAAGGAGAGAGTAGAGCAGATAGATACTTAAACCCACCTCCCCCACGTGTGCTTCCCTTTGGACCCTGCTGCGGAGCGAGCATGATGGAAGAGCCCAAGGAAGCGCCCTTGGACTCCAAACAGCCCACTGAACTAATTCCGGCATGGGACCAGAGACCCCACGGTGCGCTGAAACAGTGGGAGCCGGGCATCCCCCAATTCTTTTAACCTCTCTCTCTCTCCACACCTCCCCCCTGAGCACAGCGCAGGATCCGCGGTTTTCCTGAGCGCAAAATGGAGACGCCGAGCCTCTCTCTAGGCTTCTCCATCTTATGAGCACCATAAAAGGGTAAAAGTTTGTAGTGATATTATTTCTGGTTGTACTTTCCCTGGACTTTATACAGAAACCCAAAACCGCGCGGCCGCTTTTTAAGATGACCTAATGTCATCTTAGCATCAGCAATATGTAATATGCCCCTTTTTAATGGGTCGGACTTTTGTGGGAGATCCTAACAAGAATAGTAAGTCTGTTGCTGAAATATTGAAGGCAATCAAAGTGGTAGCCATCTCTCTAGACTGAACTAAGCTATATCCCCACACCAGCTGAGAAGAAATATCCTTCTTTCTCGGGAAGAAACGCGGCGTGGTGTCAAACATAGTGTGATGTCCATTAAGCAAACAGACCTGGTGGCGTAGGAATGGGATATAAGGGGAAAAATTATGTACATGGAACAGTGGGACGCTGGTGGAATCTCGAGCCGGAGCCGATACCAGCCCTTCGGTTCCAGAAACTGCTTGCAGACACTCGACTAGTCTATCAACTAAGCCAGAGCCCCACGCCTGCCGATGATGGGAAATAACCATCCTTTTCGTTTTTTTTTCCCTTGTCAGGCAGCGTGGCGATTACCAAACAGGCGTGAACTCGGTGGCGCGGGGCAAGGGGGGAAAAGAAAAGTTATGTAACAAACAGCGGGACTTAATATCTCTATATTCTTAGCAGTGGAGAACTATCAAATGCCTCCTTGGCAATAGGACTGCTTTCCTTTTTTGGGGGAAACCCCAGCAATGGTAGTGAGTTGTGTGTTGAAACATGGAATGTAATCGAGATAAGGCATAAACGAAGTGGAACTTATCATGTACAAGGGTGGGGACTGGGGAGGTGAGGGGGCGGCAGGTATACTGGGGGGGGGTTGGTGATGGGAGATGGGCACTGGTGAAGGGAAGGGTGTTTGAGAATTGTATAACCGACATAATCCTGAGAACTATGTAACCCTCCACATGGTGATTCAATAAAATTATTATTAAAAAAAAAAAAGGAGAGAGTAGTATTATTTAAATGGAAGTCAGGGAAGTCCACTGATTTGATTTGGGCATTGCACAAAGTGCCTTGTGGAGGCTAGAGAGAACATGTTTGTGTGTTAGCCGAGTGTCCTGAGGCCATAGCTGGCTTGATAGGGCCGAGGAACTTGGTGTTTCAGTTACTGAAGTGAAAGAACATGAGTCAGGTTGCTATGCGAATGGGAGTGATGACGAGGGTGGGGCCTACCTTGAGGGCGGGAGTCCTCTCTCTTCCTTCGAGTGTCCGGTGTGAGGAGATTCCTCAGCTGTCAGATGAGTCTTTTGGTCCTCACCTGTGAGTCTCAGGGTCCCCCAGAGTTAAGCACATTCTCCTCGATCTCTTGAATTGGTGAAGTTCTGGTCCCTTATATGTGTGATTCTTCTCAGAAAATGTAAGATTTTCTGTGAAGTGCTCTCTCTCTCTCACATGCATACACAAGCTAACAGGTGAATGTTCTTAGCTATGTTTGTCAATTCTTTCCCAGGCACATCATTATTATTGGCCTAACCTGACAGGATCCCAGAGTCTTCCTTGGACACCCGGATTCTTCTGTGAACACAGGTAGTGGGGGAAAAAACCCTGATCCCAGACCAGTTCAGCAGGAGGGAGAGAAACACTGTCATCCAGCCAGACATAGGAATTAAACCCACATCAACACAGATCCTTTGCTTCCAGCCCACATGGAGTCACAATGAGAACAGTGATGCAATCTTCTATGCTCTCTCAGTCCACTCATTACACTCTGCTCCCTGTTGGTACCTCAGTCCCTGAGCCAGCCTGCCCATAGGAAAACACTGCAGGACAGAGAGGAATTCTTCCTAATGACTGTCTGTCCCCCTCAGGAGCTCATTGGAGAACTCAAGTTTTCTTCCTCTTGCCCACAAATTACCTCTTCGCCACGTCTCTAAATCTCCAGGCCCAACTTGGGTGTAATTGTTCTCCACAAGTCAGCTAAGAAAGCATCTGGATTAAGTCCTTTGATGCTTCAAAGCATTGGCTTTTTGGTGAGGACAAGGCCTCATGGTGCCTGTAGAAATTTTCCCTACACTAGCAGGACATCTGAGTCTTCTCAAAACAAAACTGGGGCCTGCAAGTGGTCGTTTTGTGGCATCTATGACGGAAACAATGAGGAGGGGCCAGAGCAGTAGGAAAGCATGGAGGGAGTCTGTCTTGCATGTGGCTTACCCAGGTACAATCCCCGGCATTCCATAGGGTCCCCCGAGCACGCCAGGATTAATTCCTGAGTCACAGCCAGGAGGAACCCCTGAACATTGCTAGGTGTGATGCGAAGTAGAACAAAAAACAAAGAATTTCCTTCTTCAATATCACGAGAGAAAACCCTCCCTTATACATTTTTTTGACTTAATTTCCCAACAAACGCAGTCCATTCAACATCCCTTTATGAGCCCTAAACTTATTTCTAGAAAGTCTAGTCCCAATAATTCTTAGTGGGAATGAAGGAAATAAGGTGTTGGTGTCAAAATTTGAAAAAGCTGCATTTGAACCATAATGTCCAAAAGGAGAGAGAGAGGTAGAGAGGGATTAAGGGAGGGAGATATAGACAGAGATACGGAGAGAGACAGAAAAAGGGAGAGAGAAGAATGTCTGCCATAAAGGTAAACTGATGGGGGTTGGCAGGAAGGAAACAAATAAAAACAGGCAAAGCTGCATTTGTTGAGTCTTATGATGAAGAAATGGCTTTGACTTGGGCCTGCGTGTGGCCAGCCACCCATACTGGGATTGAAAAGGACCCTGCTTCCTCTGAGAGAAATTGAACCCGGAAGTTCCCTGTTTTGGTTTCTCAGCCAAGTCTGACTGTGCTCAGGGATCACTCCTTGCAGTGCTCGAGGGTCCATATGTGGTGCCTCGGATGGGACCTGATCCGATGCTTACAGAGCAAGTGCCCCCAGGCCCATGACCTATATCATTCCCTTACCCCAACCCTGGATGTTTTGGTATTAGTTTCATGAGAGATTTTTCAAAGTTCTATCATCGGAAAATTCGATAATATGTTTTCGGAGTGACAGTGGTGGTGGTGGTGGTGGTTTGAGCCACCACGGCAGTGCTCAGGGCTTACTCCTGGTCTGTGGTCAGGGTTCACTCCTGACAGGGGTTGAGGGACCATATGTGTGAGTGATTGTTCAAGGGTCAGCCCCATGAAAGGCAACTTACCTCCCCGATATAGTGCTCTCTTGCCTCAGAAAATATGTTTTAGCCTGCCTGTTTTTTTGGGGGGCCACTTCAGTGATATTCAGGGTTTAACCTGGGCTCTGTGCTTTGAATCACTCCTAAAAGGGTTTAGGGAATCCTATGGGATGCTGGGGATCAAACTCAGGCTGGCCACAGGCAAAACAAATGCCCTCACAGCTGTGCTATGTATCTGCCCCCAGATAACATGTGTCGTGTTTGTTTAATTTGATTCTTGGTCCACACCTGTTGATGCAGAGGGCTTACTCCTTGCTCTGCACTCAGGAATTACTCCTGGAAGTGCTCGAGGAACCCTATAGGATGCTGTGGATCAAACCCGAGTTAGCCTCTTGCAAAGCCAATGCCCTCCGTGCTGTACTATCGCTCTGGCAAATATATGTTTTTAAAATATCAAACACTGCTATTATACAACCAAATGCTGGGAGAATGTAGCAGCTAAATATTTATTTACAAACAATTATGTAAGGGGACTATGGTTAAGCCACTCAAAACTTTAACTTTCCTTTGCAATTCACAAGGAAGACTCTAAATTAAGAAGAAAAAGGACTTGGGGAACCACGGTATGTTTATTTATTTATTTTTTTATAATTTATTTATTTTTAATTAGAGAATCACTGTGAGGGTACAGTTACAGATTTATACACTTTTGTGCTTATACTTCCCTCATACAAAGTTTGGGAACCCATCCCTTCACCAGTGCCCATTCTCCACCACCCGTAAACCCAGCGTCCCTCCCCCCTCCCCAATCCCATCTCCCCCCCACCCCACCCTGCCACTGTGGCAGGGCATTCCCTTCTGTTCTCTCTCTCTAATTAGCTGTTGTGGTTTGCAATAAAGGTGTTGAGTGGCCGCTGTGCTCAGTCTCTAGCCCTCATTCAGCCCGCAACTCCCTTCCCCCACATGGCCTTCGACTACAATGTAGTTGGTGATCGCTTCTCTGAGTTGCCCTTTCCCCGGAAAGTGAGGCCAGCCTCGAAGCCATGGGGTCAACCTCCTGGTACTTATTTCTACAGTTCTTGGGTATTAGTCTCCCACTCTGATATTCTATATACCATAGATGAGTGCAGTCTTTCTATGTCTGTCTCTCTCTTTCTGACTCATTTCACTCAGCATGAAACTTTTCATGCCCATCCACTTAACTACAAAATTCTTGACTTCCTTTTTTTCTAACAGCTGCATAGTATTCCATTGTATAGATGTACCAAAGCTTCCTCAACCAGTCATCCGTTTTGGGGCATTCGGGTTTTTTCCAGATTCTGGCTATTGTAAACAGTGCTGCGATGAACATACATGTGCAGATGTTGTTTCGATTGTACTTTTTTGCCTCTCTGGGATATATTCCCAGCAGTGGTATTGCTGGGTCAAATGGGAATTCAATATCTAATTTTTTGAGAATCGTCCAAATTGTTTTCCAGAAGGGCTGAACCAGTCGGCATTCCCACCAGCAATGAAGAAGGGTCCCTTTCTCCCCACATCCTCTCCAACAGCGGTTGCTTTTGTTCTTTTGGATGTTCTGTGGTGTGAGGTGGTATCTCATGGTTGTTTTGATCTGCATCTCTCTGATGATTAGTGATGCAGAGCACTTTTTCATGTGCCTTTTGGCCATTCGTATTTCTTCCTTGGTAAAGTTTCTGTTCATTTCTTCGCCCCATTTTTTGATGGGGTTGGATGTTTTCTTTTTGTAGAGTTCAACCAGTGCTTTATATACCCTTGATATCAACCCCTTATCTGATGGGTATTGTGTAAATACCCTTTCCCATTCTGTGGATAGTCTTTGTATTCTGGTCACTGTATCTCTTGCGGTGCAGAAGCTTTTTAGTTTAATGTAGTCCCATTTGTTGATCTCTGTTTTTACTAGATTGCTTAGTTCCATGTCACCTTTGAAGATACCTTTATCTTCAATATCGTGGAGGGTTTCACCGACCTTGTCTTCAATGTACCTTATGGTTTGTTGTCTAATGTTGAGGTCTTTAATCCATTTTGATCTGACTTTTGTGCATGGTGTCAGGTCAAGGTCTAAACCCATTTTTTTGCATGTGGTTGTCCAGTTGTGCCAGCACCATTTGTTAAAGAGGCTTTCCTTGCTCCACTTCACATCTCTTGCTCCCTTATCAAAGATTAGATGATCATATATTTGGGGTTGTGTGTAGGGATATTCCACCCTGTTCCATTGGTCTATGGCTCTGCCTTTGTTCCAGTACCATGCTGTTTTAATTGTTACTGCTTTGTAGTAAAGTTTGAGGTTGGGGAGGGTGATGCCTCCCATCATCTTTTTCCCAAGAATTGTTTTAGCTATCCTTGGACATTTGTTATTCCATATGAATTTTAGGATTTCTTGATCCATTTCTTTGAAGAATGTCATGGGTATACTTATAGGGATCGCATTGAATCTGTATAATGCTTTAGGGAGTATTGCCATTTTGACAACATTGATTCTCCCTATCCACGAGCAGGGTATGTGTTTCCATTTCCTCATGTCCTCTTTGATTTCATGGAGTAGCGTTTTGTAGTTTTCTTTGTAAAGGTCTTTTACTTCCTTGGTTAAGCTGATTCCGAGGTACTTGATTTTCTGGGGCACGATTGTGAATGGGATTGCTTTTTTCATGTCCCTTTCCTCTGCCTCATTGTTTGCATATATGAAGGCCATGGATTTTTTGGTATTGATTTTGTAGCCCGCAACTTTACTGTATAAGTCTATTGTTTCTAAGAGTTTCTTAGTAGAGGTTTTAGGCTTCTCTAGATATAGTATCATGTCGTCTGCAAATAATGAGCGTTTGATTTCTTCCTTTCCTATCTGGATGCCCTTAATCTCTTTTTCTTGTCTAATAGCTATCGCAAGTACTTCCAGTACTATATTGAAGAGGAGTGGTGAGAGTGGGCATCCTTGTCTTGTGCCCGATCTCAGAGGAAAGGCCCTTAGTTTTTCCCCGTTGAGGATAATGCTTGCCGTAGGCTTGTGATAGATGGCTTCGACTATCTTGAGGAAACTTCCTCCAAACCCCATTTTGGCGAGGGTTTTCATCATGAAAGGATGTTGGATCTTGTCAAATGCTTTCTCTGCATCCATTGATATGATCATATGGTTTTTGTCTTTACTTTTGTTGATATGCTGGATTATGTTGATTGATTTCCGAATGTTAAACCATCCTTGCATCCCTGGGATGAATCCCACTCGGTCGTGGTGTATGATCTTTTTGATGAGTTGTTGGATCCTATTTGCTAGTATTTTGTTGAGGATCTTTGCATCGGTGTTCATCAGGGAAATTGGTCTGTAATTTTCTTTCTTAGTGGTGTCTTTGTTTGCTTTTGGTATTAGGGAGATATGTGCTTCATAGAAACTGTTTGGGAGAGTTCCTGTTTTTTCAATTTCCTGGAAAAGTTTGAGGAAAACAGGCAATAGGTCTTCTTTAAATGTTTGGAAGAATTCGCCAGTGAAACCATCTGGGCCTGGGCTTTTGTTTTTGGGGAGGTTTTTGATTACCGTTTCAATTTCCTTAACATTGATGGGTCTATTCAGGTATTCCAGGTCTTCTTTCTTCAGTGTTGGGAGATTGTAGGAATCAAGGAATCCATCCATTTCTTTTAGGTTCTCCTTTTTTGTGGCGTAAAGACCTTCAAAGTAGTCTCTAATGATCTTTTGAATCTCACTGGTTTCTGTTATGATGTCCCCCTTTTCATTTCTGATTCGATTTATTAGAGTTTTCTCTCTTTCTTTCTTTGTGAGTCTTGCTAGCGGTTTATCAATCTTATTTATTTTCTCAAAGAACCAACTCTTTGTTTCATTGATCTTTCGGATTGTTTTTTTGGTTTCGATGTCATTAATTTCTGCTCTAATTTTTATTATTTCTTTCCTTCGGTCTGGTTTGGAGTCCTTTTTCTGGTCCTTTTCTTAGGTCTTGAGTCGTGAAGTCAAGCTATCTATGTGGGACCTTTCTTCCTTCCTGAGGAATGCTTGGAGAGCTATAAATTTTCCCCTTAACACGGCTTTAGCTGCGTCCCATAGGTTTTGGTAGCTCGTGTCTTCATTCTCATTTGTTTCTAAGTATCTTTTGATTTCTTCCTTGATTTCCTTCCTGACCCACTCATTGTTCAACATTGAATTGTTTAATTTCCAGGTGTTTGATTTGATTTTCCGTGTTTGTGAGTGGTTAGCTTCTATCTTCAGCGCATCGTGGTCTGAAAAGATGGTTGATACAATTTCTATTTTTCCGATTCTATTGAGGTATGTTCTGGGGCCCAGTACATGGTCTATTTTAGAAAATGTTCCATGTGCACTGGAAAAGAATGTGTATTCTTTCTTTTTGGGGTATAAGGCCCTGTATAGGTATATTAGGCCTCTCTCTTCAATTTCTTCTTTCAGAGTCAGTGTTTCCTTGTTGAGTTTTGTTCTTGTGGATCTATCTAGAGGCGATAAGGCCGTATTGAAGTCTCCGACTACAATTGTGCTGTTAGTGATGTCCTCTTTGAAGTCTGTTAGGAGTTGTTTTAAATATTTAGCCGGTCGTTCGTTAGGAGCATATACGTTTAAGAGTGTGATTTCTTCCTGTTGTACATATCCCTTGATAAACAGAAAATGACCTTTGCTGTCCCTTTTGATCTTTTTCATCCTGAAATCTATGTTGTCGGATACCAGGATGGCCACTCCATCTTTTTTAAGGGGGTTGTTTGCTTGGAGGATTGTTTTCCATCCTTTGACTTTGAGTCTATGTTTACTCTGTTTGTTCAGGTGTGTTTCTTGCAGGCAACAGAATGTTGGGTTTAATTTCCGGATCCATTTAGCCACTCTGTGTCTCTTGATAGGTGCATTTAGGCCATTGACATTGAGAGAGATTATTGTGATGTGGTTTTGTGTCATCTTTCTGTGGGATTTGTTGTTCTTATGGGGCTCCTCCTTGTCTTACAGTAGCTCCTTTAGACCTTCTTTCAAGATTGGTTTTGAGTCTATGAAGGACCTGAGCTGTTGTTTATCCGAGAAGTAGTGTATGGTTCCTTCGAGTTTGAGTGAGAGTTTAGCCGGATAAAGTATTCTTGGTGAGGCATTCATTTCATTGAGTTTTTTCACTATGTCCCACCATTGTCTTCGGGCTCGGAGGGTTTCTTCTGACAGATCGGCCGTAAATCTGAGGGGTGCTCCTTTGTATGAGATTTCCTTCCTTGACCTTGCTGCTTGCAGAATTGTGTCTCTATCCATGGTATCCGTCATTCTGACTATGATATGCCTTGGGGTCTTTTTATTCGGGTCTCTTTTTGCTGGTACTCTTCGGACTCCTTGTATCTGGATGCCTGCCTTGTCCAGCTCTGGGAATTTCTTAGCAATGATATCTTTGACTGTGTTTTTTTCATTGGGGTTGCTTCCCTGCGGTTCTGGTACTCCAATGATTCTTATGTTGTTCCTCTTGAAGTCATCCCCCAGGGCTCTGATTCGCTCTATAGCCATTTTGAGGTCTTTGGCCATGATTTGTTGTTGTCTATAAGCTTTCTGCAGCTCATCTTCCAGATCACTGATTCTGTCTTCGGCTGTAGTCATTCTGCTGTTGAGGGCATCTAGTGAGATTTTTATTTCATCTACCGATTCCTTTATTTGTGAGACTTCCGTTCGAAGGTTTGAAATTTCTGCTCTCATTTCTGCTCTCATTTCTTCCTGTATTTTCTTGGTAGACCGTTCCAGCGCTTCATTCATCTCCTCCCTTAATTTATTGGATGTCTGTTCCATATTTCCTTGGAGTAGGTCGACTCTCCTCCAGATTTCCTCTCTGAATTGTTTATCTGAGAGGTCGTAGATGTGAGAAGCCCCTGTTGAGGTTTCTGGTATCTTTTCTTCCCCCTCTCTTCTCGGAGGGGATTTTCGCTGCTTCTTCATATTGTTATGGAAGTATAGAGTTGGAGATTTGTAGTTACTTATTCCTTTTTCTTCTTGTGGAAAGAAGGTTTTCTGATCATGCTAAAGTTCCCTTATTAACTGCCAGCTTTTATAGTGTCAGACTAAGCTAATGGCTATTTTGCATGTTTGAGATAGCAAAAGTGAATTTTCAAAAAAATACAAGTACCGAGTGAGCTGAGGTAACAATGAATAACTGCGGCCGCATTAGCGGCCGCCGCTCTGAGAGGAGGCCACGCCCACTTTTAGACCACGCCCACTAAGATACGGACACGCCCCCAGTGTCTTCCTGCGAGGGCGGGCCGCAGTTAGGGGGCCAGGTCAGGAGCTGGGGCGCGGAGGAGACGGGCTGGGGTGGCTGGAGGGTCTCTGGGAGTCCAGGCGGCAGGAAGCGGGGCCGGGAGGGCGGAGCTGAGGGTCTGGGACGGTACCTGCGAGGGCGGGCCGCAGTTAGGGAGCCAGGTCAGGAGCTGGGGCGCGGAGGAGACGGGCTGGGGTGGCTGGAGGGTCTCTGGGAGTCCAGGCGGCAGGAAGCGGGGCCGGGAGGGCGGAGCTGAGGGTCTGGGACGGTACCTGCGAGGGCGGGCCGCAGTTAGGGGGCCAGGTCAGGAGCTGGGGCGCGGAGGAGACGGGCTGGGGTGGCTGGAGGGTCTCTGGGAGTCCAGGCGGCAGGAAGCGGGGCCGGGAGGGCGGAGCTGAGGGTCTGGGACGGTACCTGCGAGGGCGGGCCGCAGTTAGGGAGCCAGGTCAGGAGCTGGGGCGCGGAGGAGACGGGCTGGGGTGGCTGGAGGGTCTCTGGGAGTCCAGGCGGCAGGAAGCGGGGCCGGGAGGGCGGAGCTGAGGGTCTGGGACGGTACCTGCGAGGGCGGGCCGCAGTTAGGGGGCCAGGTCAGGAGCTGGGGCGCGGAGGAGACGGGCTGGGGTGGCTGGAGGGTCTCTGGGAGTCCAGGCGGCAGGAAGCGGGGCCGGGAGGGCGGAGCTGAGGGTCTGGGACGGTACCTGCGAGGGCAGGCCGCAGTTAGGGAGCCAGGTCAGGAGCTGGGGCGCGGAGGAGACGGGCTGGGGTGGCTGGAGGGTCTCTGGGAGTCCAGGCGGCAGGAAGCGGGGCCGGGAGGGCGGAGCTGAGGGTCTGGGACGGTACCTGCGAGGGCAGGCCGCAGTTAGGGAGCCAGGTCAGGAGCTGGGGCGCGGAGGAGACGGGCTGGGGTGGCTGGAGGGTCTCGGGGAGTCCAGGCGGCGGGAAGCGGGGCCGGGAGGGCGGAGCTGAGGGTCTGGGACAGTACCTGCGAGGGCGGGCCGCAGTTAGGGAGCCAGGTCAGGAGCTGGGGCGCGGAGGAGACGGGCTGGGGTGGCTGGAGGGTCTCGGGGAGTCCAGGCGGCAGGAAGCGGGGCCGGGAGGGCGGAGCTGAGGGTCTGGGACGGTACCTGCGAGGGCGGGCCGCAGTTAGGGGGCCAGGTCAGGAGCTGGGGCGCGGAGGAGACGGGCTGGGGTGGCTGGAGGGTCTCGGGGAGTCCAGGCGGTGGGGAGCGGGGTCCACCACGGTATGTTTATTATGAATTGTTTGCGGACAAAAGAAACCATGGAAACAAACAACATCACAGATGACCTGATAGAAACTCAGCTCTGTGGTCGACCCACGAGAGCCCAGCACAGCCCAGAATGCCCCCTCTTACTGCACTCATTTGTCCAATGTAGGGTAGCATCACATAAGGCTGACACCCAAGGACAGTAGATACAAGAGCCAGGGGGATTGCCTCATAGCTGGAAAACTGCTTCATGAGTGGAGGGGAGAAGGCAGATGGAATAGAGAAGGGATCACTAAGAAAATGACGGCTGGCGGAACCAGTTGGGATGGGAGATGCATACCGAAAGTAGATAATGGACCAAACATGATTTCTCAGTGTCTGTGTTGCAAGCTATAATGCCACAAAATAGAGAGAGAGTATGGGTAATATTGTCTGCCATGGAGGCAGGGGGAGGGTGGGAAAGGAGGGGGTATACCAGGGATATTGGTTGTGGGGAATGTACACTGGTGGAGGGATAGGTGTTTGATCATTGTGAGATTGTAAACAAACATGAAAGCTTGTAACTATCTCACGGTGATTCACTAAAATTAACAAAATTAAAAAACCCAAAACCCTCCACATCATGCATGTAGTAATCAAAGGTTTAGATGAAATCATTATCTTCTTGATGTGTTTGGTCTCTGGCTGGACAGAACTAGTCCTGAGGGTCCAAGTGAAAACAAATGGATATTATGATGATGACTGCTTATTAGCATTTACACTTATCTTTGAAGTCAGCTTTCATAACTGTCTTATTTTCGTGTGTCATAATATCTAAATGAGATATTACTACCTTATTTCCTTTAACTTCAGACAGTGATATTTCAAAATCCACATAGTTACTTTCGAGGGGAAAAAAGTGTTAGTAAGAGAATGCATATTTGGGTAGAAAATCTAGTGAAAACTGTTCAGACAACTGGGTAGAGTTCAAGAACCAAGATGGGGCTGGACAGTGGGTAGTTTGCCTGCTTTTGCAACAGTTTGATTTTCTGCACCTCAAAGGTTCCCCTGAACATTCCAGAACTAAGCCTTGAGCATCACCATATGTGGTACCCAACTCCTCAAAAACTACAAAGAGAACAAGTGATATTAGAATGGGCCTAAAGCTCCATATGAATGGCATACACAAAACAATTTGAAGTAAGAGACTTGAAATTCTATGCAATAAATTGAAATGTCTCAAATGTCTGAACAAAAAATCTCAAGTACTTAGTCAGGCTCAGAGCTTTAATCCAAGGAAAGTCTTTAGTGGAGGGTAATTTACCGTTTTGATGTTCCCTTCACAAAAAACGTTTTCAGGGCCCTCTTGATGTCCTTGTTCTGGAGGCTGTAGATAAAGGGGTTCAGCATGGAGGTGACCACTGTGTACAGCACCGAGGCCACAGCACTTGGATATGCTGTTTTGCTCACCGCAGAGCTTAGGTACACCCCCAAGCTTGTGACATAGAACAAGGAGACCACGGAGAGGTGGGAGGTGCAGGTAGAAAAGGCCTTGTACCTGCCCTGAGCAGATGCCACGCTGTGGATGGAAGAAATGATCTTGTGGTAAGAATAAATAATACCGAGTAAAGGACCCCCGCCCAAGAGGATAATAGCCAGTACATGACCAGGTTATTCAGGAAAGTGTCAGAACAAGCCAGTTTTATCAGTTGGTTGACTTCACAGAAAAAGTGAGGGATCTCTACCTCGGGGCAGAAGGACAGACGCAAGGACATTGAGACTTCCATGGAGGAATTCAAGATACTCAGCACCCAGCACCCCAGGAGCAGCAGCCCACAGAAGCAGTGGTTCATAATGACTGTGTAGTGCAGGGGGTGGCAGATGGCCACAAAGCGGTCATAGGCCATCACAGTCAAGAGGGAGTCATCCAGGGTACCGAAGAGGTTGAAAAAGAATATCTGGGCGATGCAGCCTTCGTAACTGATGTCTTTTCTTTGCAGGAGGATGTTCTGCAGCATCTTGGGGACAATGGTGGAGGTGAAGCAGATGTCCACCAGGGACAGGTTGCAGAGGAAGAAGTACATGGGCGTGTGGAGGCGGGAGTCTGAGCTGGCGGCCAGGATGATGAGCAGGTTTCCCAAGACTGTGGTCAGGTACATGGACAGGAAAATCACATAGATGAGGGGCTGGACTTCTGGATCCTGAGAGAGTCTCAGGAGGAGAAACCCTGACATGTGGGTATTGTTTTCTGCTGCCAGATTCTGGGTATAACTCCAGGAAAGGTGGACATGCATGACTCGATATCACCTCACCCGCCTTACTCACAGACCTGAAAAACTGCAAGACATGTTTTGAGGTCAAGAAATACTATTGGATCTTGAAGACTTTTAAAGAACCATTTACTCATGCCCCTTCTTGAAATTTCCCAGGTCATCTCTTAGATGAATGTGCATCTCAACTAAATTATTCTCTATCGAGAGTTTGCTTTTAAAAATTCAATGATAGATGTGGCATATGAAGGTTTCACCCAGGAAATGAAGTTGAGAACCTGAAGTATCAATATTTCTACAATGACCCATGCTTGGAAACTTGCCACAAATGGTGGTGGGGAGGCTAGCTGGGATAGAGAAGAAATCACTCTGACAAATATAGTTGGAATAGATGACTCTGGACAAGAACTGAGTGCTTAAAGACGGTAAAGGGACAAACATGATAAACTTTTTGGTAAGGGAGGAGAGGAGCAAAGTGCTTTCCAAGAGGCTCACTGGGGCAGCGTGAGGAAGGGCAGGAGGGAAACTGGGGACTATGGTTCTGGGAGTCAAAGACTGGTGAAGAGACAGGTGATGGAACGTTTTATCACTGAAACCCCCAAATGAACCTCTTTGTAAATGTTATATGTATATGTCTAACAACTGTGTATCTCACAGTGAATCAATGAAAATTATAAAACAACCAAAAAACCCCACCCACCACCAAAGTTTCTACAGTTCAGTGACTGGGAAAGATACCTCAACATATTTAATTCTTATGAAATGTTTCAGCTGGGTACTGGTGTTATGATGAAAAAGAAAATAGAGAAAAAGGAAACAGTGGTTGTTGTGGGGGGAGAGGCTGGAGTGATAGCACCGCGGATAGTGTGTTTGCCTTGCATGCGGCCGACCTGGGTTCGATTCCCAGCATCCTTTGTGGTTCTCTGTGCACCGCCAGGAGTAATTACTGAGTGCAGAGCCATTAGTAACCCCTGAGCATCGCCAGGTGTGACCCAAAAAGCAGAAAAACGGTGGTATTGTTTTCATGGACATCAAGGGTAGTCGACTGACTGGGGGCATTGGACCAGTGCCTGGTGGAGTCTGGAGAGAACATGTTTGTATGTGAGCCAAGTGTCATGAGGCCAGAGCAGGCTTGATAGGGCCCCGGGTAACTTGGGTGTTTCTGTTGCTAAAGTGAAAGAACGTGAATCATGTTTCTATGGGAAGGTGAATGATGACTAGGGTAGGAGCCTACCTTGAGGGCGGGAGTCCTCTCTCTTTCTGCTGAGTACCCGGTGTGAGGAGATTCCTCAGCTGTAGGATGAGTCTTTTGGTCCTCAAGAGTGAGTCTCAGGGTCTCCCAGAATTAAGCACATTCTCCTCGATCTCTTGAATTGATAAATTTCTGGCCCCTGTATCTGTTTCTCCTCGGAAAATGAGAGAATTTCTCTGAAGTGCTCTCTCTCTCTCTCTCTCTCTCAAACACACACACTCACACACTAACAGTTGAATGCTCTTAGCTTTGGTTCTCAATGTCTTTCCCACATACCTCAGCCTTATTATTGGCCTTACTTGAGTGGGCTTTCCGAGTCTCCCTTGGACATCTGGATTCTTATGTGAACGCAGGTAGTGCAGAAAAAAACTCTGACCCCAGACCAGTCTTCAGGCGGGAGATAAACACCACCATCCAGCCAGAATTTGGAATTAACCCCACATCAACACAGATCCTTTGCTTCCAGCCCACATGGAGTCACAATGAGAAACAACGATGCGATCTTCTAAGCTCTCTCCATCCACTCATTACACTCAGCTCCCTCTTGGTACCTCAGCCCCTGAGCAAGGCTGCCCCACGGGGAAACACTCCTGGACAGAGAGGAATTCTTCCTAATGAATGTCTGTCCCCTCAGGAGCTCATTGGAGAACTGAAGTTTTCTTGCTCTTGCTCCACAAATTACCTCCTTGCCACGTCTCTAAATCTCAGGCCCTACTTGGGTGTAATTTTTCTCCACATATCAGCCGAAGAACACATCTGCATTAAGTCCTTTGTTGCTTGAAAGCATTGGCTTTTGGGTGGAGATAAGGCCTCATGGCACCTGTAGAAATTTTCTCTAGAATAGGAGGGCATCCAGTCATCTCAGAAGAAAACTGGGGCCTGCAAGTGGTGGCTTTTGTGGCATATATGAAGAAAACAATGAGGAGGGGTCTGAGCGATAAGACAGCAAGGAGGGAGTTTGTCTTGCATGTGGCCTATCCAAGTACAATGCTCGGCATCCTATAAGGTCCCCTGAGCAGTGCAAGGAGAAATTCCTGAGTGCAGAGCCAGGTGGAACCCCTGAACTTTGCTAGGTGTGATGCCAAGGACAAAAGAACGAAGAATTTCATTCTTCAATATCACAAGAGTAAACCCTCCCTATGTATATATTTTGACTTACTTTCCCAACCAAGGCAGTCCATTCATCATCCTTTTATGAGCCTTAAATTTATTTCTAGAAATTCTAGTTCCAATAATTCTTAGTGGGACAGAAGGAAATAAGGAGTTGGTGTCCAAAATTTAAAAGGCTACATTTCAATCATAATGCCCAAAAGGAGATATAGAGAGAGACATACAGAGGCAGGGAGTGAGGGAGAGTGAGACAGAGAGGGAGAGACAGAGATACAGAGATACAGAGACAGACAGAAAAAGGGAGAGAGAATATCTGCCACAGAGATAGACTGAAGGAGGTGGCAAGAGAAAAACTGGGGTCATTGTTGGTGGGACATGTGCACTGTGGGGGGGATGAATACTAAATTGTGTGACTGAGATCCAATCATGAACCACTTTGTACTATGTATCTCACAGTGATTCAATAAAAACGAAATACAAATTAAAACAGGCAAAACTGCGTTTGTTGAGTCTGACAATGGAGAAATGTCTTTGACTTGGGCCTGTGTGTGGCCAGCCACCCACACTGGGATTTAAAAGGACCCTGATTCCTCGGCGAGAAACTGAACCGAGGAAGTTTTATGTGTGGGATTCTCAGCCAAGCGTGACTCTGCTCAGGGATCATTCATTGCGGTGCTGAGGGGCAATATGTAGTGCCATGGATGGGAGCTGATCTGATGCTTACAGTGCATGTGCCGGCCCTCCACCCCCATGACCTGTAGTCCCCTTCTCCCAACCCTGGATGTTTGGGTATTAGTTTCATGAGAGTTTTTTCAAAGTTCTAACATCGGAAAATTCGATGTTTATGGATTGGTGGTGGTGTGGTGGTTTGGGCCACTACTGGCAGTTCTCAGGGCTTACTCATGGCTCTGTGCTCAGGGGTCACTCCTGACAGGAGTCAAGGGACCATATGTGTGGGCAATTGATCTTTGGTCAGCCCCATGAAATGCAATTTCCTTAGCTGATGTCATGCTCTCTTGCCTCAGAAAATAAATGTTTTAGCTTGCCTGCTTTTGGGGGGGTTACTTCGGTGATGCTCAGGGTTTAGTCTGGGATCTGTGCTATGGGATCCCTCCTGGAACGGTTTGGGTAACACTATCGTGTGCTGGGTTTTGAACCTAGGCTAGCCACATGCAAGACAAATGCCCTCCCAGCACTTCTATGTCTCTGCCCCCAGATAATGTGTGTTGTGTTTTGTAAATTTGCTTCTTGGTCCACACCTGGTGATGCTTAGGCTTACTCCTTGCTCTGCACTCAGGAAATACTCCTGTCAGTGCTCGGGAAACTGTATAGGATGTTGAGAATTGAACCCAAATCAGCCTTGTGCAAAGCAGTGCCCTCCCTGCTATACTATCGCTCCGGCCAATATATGGTTTTAAAATATAAAATAGTGAAAATACACCCAAAAGCCTGATGAATGTAATTGATACATATTTATTTATAAATATTTATGGAAAGGGACTATGGTTAAGCCTCTCTAAACGTTAACTTCCCTTCTAAATTCACAAGCAAGATTTCTCCATAAAGAGACAAAGTTCATGGGGAACTGTGGCCTGTTTATTATGAATTGTTTGAGGATATATGTATCCATCACTACACTCAGCATCACAGATGGGCCTTACATTCAGCACTGTGGTAGACCCGGGAGAGACCAGCAGAGCCCAGAAACCCTCCTCCACATATACCTGTATTATTCAAAGCTTTTGATGAGATCCTGAGCTTCTCAATGTGCTTGGTATCCTGAGGATAGAACTGGACTGGATGGTTCAAGGAAACCAAGGCAGGAACTACGAAGATAAGCCTTTAGGAGCATCTGCACTTATCTATGGAGCCATCTTTAGAGTTTCTGTGTTATTTCAGAAAGCGATACTTCATCATCATTAGAGATTTATTCTAAAGGCAGGTATCTATATGCACATTTGGGTAGGAAAACTGGGCAGAACATAACCAACATAACTGTTCTGTTCAAGAAAACAGCCAGGAGAAAACCATTTGATGCTAGAAAGAGCCGAAGGCTTAAGAGGAATGACATACACTGGACAATTTGAAGCCAATAAAATAAAATTCCAGGCCTGAAGAGATCCTACAGTGTGTAGGGTGCTTGTCTTACACGTAGCCCACCCACAGTTTATTCCCTGGAATCCCATATGCTTTGGTGAGCACCAGCAGGAGGGGATTTCCGAGTACAGAGCCAGGAGTGAGTCTGGAGCAACATTGACTGGGACTCAAAAACTGAAAGGAATTAAAAAAAAGAGAGAAGGAAACCCCAGACAATCAAGGGGAGAGCTAGTCCTGTGTCAGTGTCTGAGCAAAGAATCCCAAGTTCTTAGTAAACTCAGAGCTGCGGTCCCAGGAAAGTCTTCAGTGAAGGACAATTGATCGTTTTGCAGTTTCCTGCACAAAAACGTTTTCAGGACCCTCTTGATGTCATTGTTCCAGAGGCGGTAGATGAAGGGGTTCAGCATGGGAGTGATCACGGTGTACAGCATGCGAGACCACGGCAATTAGATATGCCCTTTCACTCACCGCGGAGCTCAGGTACATCCCCATGCTTGTGACATAGAACAAGGAGACCTTGGAGAGGTGGGAGGCGCAGGTGGAAAAGGCCTTGTACCTGCCCTGAGCAGATGCCATGCCACGAATGGAGGAAATGATCTTGGAGTAAGAGTAAATAATACCGAGTAGAGGACTCCCGCCCACTAGGACAGAAGCACAGTAAATGACCAGATTATTCAGGAAAGTGTCGGAACAGGCAAGTTTTATCAGCTGGTTGAGTTCACAGAAAAAGTGAGGGATCTCCATCTCGGTGCAGAAGGACAGACGCAAGGACAATGAGACTTGCATGCAAGAATTCAAGATACCCAGCACCCAGCACCCCAGGACCAGTAGCCCACAGAGGCGGGGGTTCATGATGACTGTGTAGTGCAGGGGGTGGCAGATGGCCACAAAGTGGTCATAAGCCATGACAGTCAAGAGGAAGTTATCCAGGCTACCAAAGAGGATGAAAAACAACATCTGGGTGATGTAGCCTTTGTAGCTGATGGCTTTCTTTGTGTCTGGATGTTCACCAGCATCTTGGGGACAGTGGTGTAGGTGAAGCAGATGTCCACCAAGGACAGATTGCAGAGGAAGAAGTACATGGGCGTGTCGAGGCAGGGGTCTGAGCTGGCGGCCAGGATGATGAGCAGATTCCCCAAGACCGTGGTCAGTTTCATGGACAGAAAGATCACATAGATGAGGGGCTGGACTTCCGGAGCTGGGAAAATCCCAGGAGGAGAAATTCTGACATGTGGGTGTTGTTTTTCATTGCCTGAGTCTGTGTATAACTCCCAGAAAGGGGGACACTCATGACTCAGTTTCACGTCTCTGCCTTACTCACAGATATGAAAATTACAATGTATGTTTTGAAGTCAAGAAATACTATTGGATCTTGAAGACTTTTTAAGAACCATTCACTCATGCCTCTTCTTGAAATTTCTCAGGTCACCTCTTAGATGAATTTGCATCGCAACTAAATTCTTCTCTATAGAGAGCTTGCATAAGGATGTTTCATGTCTATTAAAAATACAAACTGAACACGTGCCATATTTAGAGTTTCACCTAGAAATGAAGTTGAGAACCTGAAGTATAACTGTTTCTACAGTAACCCAAGGTTGAAAACTTGCCTCAAGGGGTGATGGGGGGAGGGCTGCTGGGATAGAGAGAAACCGCCGTGACAAAGATAGTTGGAATAGATGACTCTGGACAAGAACAGAGTGCTGAAAGTAGGTTAAGGGACAAACATGATAGCCTTTTGGGTAAGGGAGGAGGGGGAAAAAGTGCTTTCAATAGAGTAGACTGGTGCTGCAGGGGCAGAGGGCAGGGCAGGAGGGAAACTGGAGACTTTGGTGCTGGGAGTTGTGCACTGGTGAAGGGAACATTTTATCATTGAAACCCCCAAGTGAGCTACTTTATAAGTGTGTATATCACAGTGATTCAATAAAAATTTTAAAAAAACAACCAGGAACCCCCATCCACCAAAGTTTCTACCATTCAGTGACAGGGAAAGATACTTCAGGAAATTTTATTCTTGTGAAGTGACTCATAAGAATCATTTATGAATGATAATTTAAGACTTAAGACACTGAGACTCAGTTGTGACCCCCGTAACTCCTGCATCCGCAAGGGAAGGAGAGGAAACCAGGAAATTGGCTGTCTCAAAATAACCCTGCCTGTCGTTTTTAGTAATCCAGAAAGCCCCGCATCTAGCGCTTTTTCCTAGGGAGAAATGGAAACGCACGTTTTTAAATTGCCTCCCTTTGCAAGTGTGTTGAACCCACAGAGCGCTCCCGAAGCTTCCTGCGGTGTGAAGCGCGGGAGCAAATGAGCCTCTGAAGTATCTCAGACACAGGACGGGTCCAGCCTGCCATGAAAAGGGGCCGGGCAGTCTCAAGAAGCCGAGGGTCCCACCGCTGCTGTTACTTTTGTGATCATCATCCTAAGTTATTTGGACCGACAATCGCACAGACTATTATGCCAGGCCAAAATAAACAAGTTGTGTGGATTTGTGCCAGGCATTTTCCAGCAGATCAAAGAGGTTAGAGCCAAATCGCATCAGTGTAACACCTGGCTGCGATCCGGGCTTTATTTCCCAGTGGGACTGGAGAGCCGCCGTTATTCTGAGCATCTCACTTAACCAGGGCATACTGATGCCTGGGAATCACAATGAGATGTTTTAATTAAGCAGAAATTATTGCAATTGTTTCTAGAGTTAATAAGTTTCTAAGAGCCAAAAGAAATTTGGAGGGAACATCAGTTAAAAAAAACTGGCAAGTAGAAACAAATACATGCAATAAAGAATTAAATAAAAAATAACTTTATTTGCTTGGGGAGGTCACTTTTCCCCAGGCAAGTGTACATATCTATTAGGTTCCTGTCCTTGTGAATTGCCAAGCCTCCTTTAGTCTTTAGAATTTAGGGGATTCAAATTTTTAAATCCATTCCATGTGTAGTATCCCAATTCTAGGAGATACTTCAAGATATCTAATAGTTTGAAAAAAGAAAAAGAAAGGAAAGAGAAGAAACCACCTGTGCCTTGAAGGTGGCCTAATGGGCTGGAGCACAGGCTTTTCACGCAGGGGGTCCACTGGATCCAGCTCCTGTAGCCACTCCACTCCATGCACGGGAAATGGCCTAGGGAAGCAGGAGTGCCGCACCCCTCCCAGCATCAACTATAATATTACGGACATTTAAATGCTGAAATGCTTGCCTACATCAGACGCTTCCAGGGTGGCTGGCAGCCCTGTTCAAACTGCAGGCTCTATTCCCAGCAGTGCATGGATTCCTTCCTAGTAGTCACTGAACTTCAAAGATCATCTTGTTCTGTATGAGGTAAAGACCTTCCATGAGAATGAAGTAAAACCCTTTCTTAGCCCCAACTTTATCAGATGCTCCGCTCCTGTCTTAAGAGTTTGGTTTTAAAATTCCCCATTTTACACATCGAAACACTTGATTGTGGAGGCAAACTTATTACACTGAACCTTTGGTCACAGAGAAAAATTTCCCTTTGGGAAAGTTTGGTGACAATGCAAAACTTAGGACAATACATACCCTAGGGAACCAAAATGCCATCAATGTCCACTAGTCACTGAAATCAATGATTGCTATCTAACCTTAATGAAAAAGCCACACCACTAAGTCAGGGCTCATGCTTGGGCCCCAGGCAGGAGAACTTCACGTCCTTCTGTAGATCTTTGGAGCTGCATCGGGCACTCAGAATTAGATTACCGTGATGTAACAGCAGGTAACAGCCAGCAGTAGTGTCGATTTTTATCACTCTTTAATTCTAGTATTTTATCAGTTGAAGAGCTCCGGAGCCCAGCCACAGCCATGCTCAAGGCCCCTCTCCACACGCTCAGTTGTACCTCATGCATGAAAGAACTGGCAGAGGATCCCAGGTGTGCGGGACCCAGGGCCAAGATCTCTAAGGCTGCTCGGATCGGGACTGGGCCTCTTTCACCCAGATTCCCCATTTTCTGTAGCTAGTCACACCATTTTCCAGTCACACCCTGAAACTGCCCCGGGCGCCGTGTAATCCCATGAATGGCCAACAGCCAGAGACTCTAAAACCAAGCTCCTGGAAGCGTGCAGCCACATCGCAGTCTAACACCTAACATCTGATACCCTTGTTCTCCCTCTTGGAGAACCTGGCAAGCTTGTGAGAGTTTACTGCCCACATGGGGGAGAGCCTGGCAAGCTCCTTGTGGTGTATTCATATGTCAAATACAGTAACAATGATAGGTCTCATTCCCCTGATTCTGAAGAGCCTCTAATGCAGCACCATTGGGAAGAATCAGTAAAGAGAGGCTGCTAAAATCTCAGTGCTAGGATGAATGAATAGAGATGTTAGTGGGCCCCCGCTCCAGAAAATCGATGATCAACGGGATGACAGTGATACAGTGATACAGTGAAATGATTCAGCTGGGAACTGGTATGAAGAAAAAGAAAATAGAGGGAGCTGGAGCGATAGCACAGCAGGTAGGGCATTTGCCTTGCATGCGGCTGACCAGGGTTTGATTCCCAGCATCCCATATGGTCCCCTGAGCACCACCTGGGGTGATTCCTGAGTGCAGAGCCAGGAGTAACCCTTGTGCATCACCAGGTGTGATCAAAAAGCAAAAAAAGAGAAGAAAACAGAGAAAAAGGAGACAGTGATATTGTTTTCATGGATGTCAGGGAAGTCCACTGGCATGGGGGTATTGGACAGAGTGCCTGACAGATGCTGGAGAGAACATGTTAGTGTGTGATACAAGTGTCCTGAGGCCAGAGTAGGCTTGATAGGGCCCAAGGAACTTGGGTGTTTCAGTTGCTGAAGTGAAAGAATGTGAATCATGTTGGCATGCGAAGGTGAATGATGACCTGGGTAGGAGCCTACCTTAAGGGTGGGAGTCCTCTCTCTTTCTGCCTAGCGCCCAGTGTGAGGAGATTCCTCAGCTGTAGGATGAGTCTTTTGGTCCTCACGAGTGAGTCTCAGGGTCCCACAGAGTTAAGCACATTTATCTTTATCTCTTGAATTGATGAAGTTCTGGCCCTTGTATGTGTGTTTCTCCTCAGAAAATGAAAGAATTTCTCTGAAGTGCTCTCTCGCTCTCTCTCTCTCACACACACACTAACAGGTGAATGTTCTTAGTTTTGATTCTCAAATCTTTCCCACATACCTCAGCCTTATTATTGGCCTTACCTGAGTGGGTGCGCTTTCCGAGTCTCCCTTGGACATCTGGATTCTTCTATGAACACAGATAGTGGGGACAAAAACCCTGACACTAGACCAGTAGAGAAGGATAGATAGAAACACCATCATACAGCCAGAATTAGGAATTAATCCCACATCAACACAGATGCTTTGCTCCCAGCCCCCATGGAGTCATAATGAAAAACAGCGATGTGATCTTCTAAGCTCTCTCTCTACACTCATTACACTCAGCTCCCTCTTGGTACCTCAGCCCCTGAGCCAGGCTGCCCCATGGGAAAACACACCTGGACAGAGAGGCATTCTTCCTAATGAGTGTCTGTTCCCCTCAGGAGTTAATTGGAGACCTCAAATTTTCTTCCTCTTGCTCCACAAATTACCTCCTCGCCATGACATTGAGGTTTCCATGGAAGAAGTCAAGAGACCTAGAACCCAGCACCCCAGGGCCAGCAGCCCACAGAGGCGAGGGTTTATAATGACCGTGTAGTGCAGGGGGTGACAGATGGCCACGATGCGGTCATAGGCAATGACGGTCAAGAGGAAGTCATCCAGGCTACCAAAAAGGATGAAAAAGAATATCTGAGTGATGCAGCCTTCAGAGCTGATGTATTTTCTTTGCAGTAGGATGTTCTGCAGCATCTTGGGGATGATGGTGGAGGTGAAGCAGATATATACCAGGGACAGATTGCAGAGAAAGAAGTACTTGGGCGTGTGGAGGCCGGAGTCTGAGCTGGTGGCCAGGTTCCCCAAGACCGTAGTCAGGTACATGGACAGGAAGATCACATAGACGAGAGGCTGGAATTCGTCTCCTGAGAAAATTCCAGGAGGAGAAACTCTGACATGTGTGTGTCGTTTTCCAATGCCAGAGTCTGGGTATAACTCCAGGAAAGGGGGACACGCTTGACTCAATATCACCTTGTCTGCCTTACTCACAGACATGAAAAACTACAATGCATGTTTTGAAGTCAAGAAATACTATTGGATCTTGAAGGCTTTTTAAGAACCATTCACTTATGACCCTTCTTGAAATTTCCCAGGTCACCTCACAGATGAACCTGTGTCCCAACTCAATGTTCTCTACAGAGAGTTTGCTTTTAAAAATTCAACTGAACAAGTGCCATATTGAGGTTTCACCTATGAAATGAACTTGCAAACCTGAAGTATAAATATTTCTACAATGACCCATGCTTGGATACTTGCCACAAATGGTGATGGGTGAGTGCAGCTGGGATGGAGAAGAACTACTATGACCAAAATAGTTGGAATTGATGACTCTGGACAAGAACGGAGTGCTTAAAGGTGGTAAAGGGACAAGCATGATAATCTCTCGGTGGAAGGGAGGAGGGGAGCAAAGTGCTTTCCATAGAGGCACACTGGGGCAGCGGGGGGCAGGGCAGGAGGGAAACTGGAGACTTTGGTGCTGGGAATCATACACTAATTAAGGGACAGGTGATGGAACATTTTATTACTGACACCCCCAAACGAACAACTTTGTATATGTTATATGTATATGTGTAACAACTGTGTATTTCACAGTGATTCAGTAAAAATTATAAAACAACCAACAACCACCACCCACCCGCAAAAGTTTCTACAATTCAGTGACAGGGAAAGATACCTCAGCAAATTTTATTGTTATGAAATGATTAAGCTCGGAACATGTGGTATGAAGGAGAAGAAAATAGAAAAAAAAGAGACTGGGGGTGCTGGAGTGATAGCACAGCAGGTAGTGTGTTTGCCTAGCACGAGGCCGACCCAGGTTCAAACCCCAGCATCCCATATGGTTCCCTGAGTACTGCCAGGAGTAATTCCTGAGTGCAGAGCCAGGAGTAACACCTGTTCATCACCGGGTCTGACCAAGAAGGCAAAAATAAATAAATAAATAAATAAATAAATAAAAGAGACACTGGTATTATTTTCATGGACTCCAGGGATGTGGGGGTATTGGACAGGGTGCCTGGTAAAGGCTGGAGAGAACATGTTTGTGTGTGAGCCAAGTGTCCTGAGGCCAGAGTATGCTTGATAGGGCCGCGAGGAACATGGGTGTTTCCTTTGCTGAATTGAAAGAACTTGAATCATGTTGCTATGTGAAAGTCAATGATGACTAGGGTAGAAGCCTACCTTTAGAGAGGGAGTCCTCTCTCTTCCTGCCTAGCGCCCAGTGTGAGGGGCTTCCTCAGCTGTAGGATGAGTCTTTTGTTCCTAACGAGTGAGTCTCAGGTCCCCCAGAGTTAAGCACATTACCTCAATCTCTTGAATTGATGAAGTTCTGGCCCCTCTATGTGTGATTCTCCTTGGGAAATGTAAGAATTTCTGTGAAGTGCTCTCTCTCTCTTTCTCCTTGTCTCTCTCTCTCTCCCTCTCTTAAACACACAAACACACACTTATAGGTGAAATGTTCTTAGCTTTGGTTCTCAATGTGTTTCCCACACACGTTAGCCTTATTATTGACCTTTCTTGGGTGGGCTTCCGGAGTCTCCTTTGGACATCTGGATTCTTCTGTAAACACAGATAGTCGGGACAAAAACCGTGACCCCAGAGCAGTTCCGCAGGAGCGAGAGAAACACCGTCATCCAACCAGAATTAGGAATTAGTTCCAAATCAACACAGATCCTTTGCTTCCAGCCCACATAGAGTCACAATGAGAAACAGCGATGCGATCTTCTGTGCTCTCTCAAGACTACTCATTACACTCAGCTCCCTCTTGGTACCTCAGCCCTTGAGCCAGGCTGCCTCATGGGAAAACACTCCTGGAAAGAGAAGAATTCTTCCTAATGAGTGTCTGTCCCTGTCAGGAGTTCACTGAAGAACTCAGGTTTTCGTCCTCTTACTCCGCAAATTACCTCCTCGTCACGTCTCTAAGTCTCCAGGCCCTACTTAGGTATAATATTTCTCCACAACGCAGATGATGAACTCATATGGATTAAGTACTTTGATGCTTCAAAGCATTGGCTTTTCGGTGGGGACAAGGCCTCATGGTGCCTGCAGAAATTTCTCAAAATCACAGGACACCCGAGTCATCTTAGAAGAAAACCGCGCCTGCAAGTGGTGGCTTTTGTGGCATCTCTTATGAAAACAATGAGGAGGGATCAGAGCGATAGGACAGCAGAGAGGGGTTTTGTCTTGCATGCAGCTTACCATGGCTCAATACCCAGCATCTCATATGGTCCCCCGAGCACTGCCAGATGTAACTCTTGAGTGCAGTGCCAGGAGGAATCCCTGAACATTGCTGGGTGTGATGCCAAGAAGAACAAAAGAATGAAGAATTTCATTCTTAAATGTCACGAGAGTAAAACCTCCCTTATCATTTTTTTGGCTTAATGTCCCCAAAATGCAGTCCATTCAATGTCCTTTTATGAGCCTTAAACTTATTTCTAGAAAGTCTATTCCCAACAATCCTTTAGCAGAACAGAACGAAATAAGGTGCTGGTGTCAAAAATTTGAAAAAGTTGCACTTGAACCATAATGCCCAAAAGGAGAGCGTGTGAGAGAGATAGAGCAGAGACAGAGACATAGACAGACCCCCCTCCCCATGACCTATATAGTTTCATTACCCCAATTTGGGATACTTTGGTATTAGTTTCATGAGTTTTTTAATAGTTCTAGTACTGTAGCACTGTCATCCTGTTGTTCATCAATATGTTCTTTGGGGCACCAGTAACATCTCCATTGCGAGTTTGTTGTTACTGTTTGGCATAACAAATACTCCACGGGTATCTTGCCACGCTCTGCCATGAGGGCGGGATACTCTCATTAGCTTGCCAGGCTCTCTAAAAGGGACAGAGGATTGAACCCAGATTGGCCGCGTGAAAGGAAAATGTCCTACCTGCTGTGCTATTGCTCCAGCCCTTCAAAATTCTAACATCGGAAAATTCCATAACAGTCATGTTTTTGGAGTGATGACGGTGGTGGTGGTTTGTGCCAACACTGACAGTGCTCAGGGATTACTTCTGCTTCTGTGCACAGGGGTCACTCCTGACAGGGGTCGAAGTAACATTTGTGTGAGTGATTGATCGTGGGTCAGCCCCGTGAAAGGCAAGTTCCTTAGCCGATGTAGTGCTCTCTTACCTCAGAAAATATATGTTTTAGCTTGACTGCTTTGTTTAGTCTTGCTCTGTGCTTTTCAATCCCTCCTGGAAGGGTTTGGGGAACCCGATGGGGTGCTGGGGTTAAAACCTAGGCTAGCCACAGGCAGAAAATTGCCCCCTCAGCTGTTCTATGTCTGCCCCCAGATAATGTGTGTGTTTGTGTTTTTAAAAAATTTGCTTCCTGGTCCATACTGGGTGATGCTTGGGGCTTACTCTGGCTCTGCACTCAGGAATTACTTTAATGTAATTACTGTACAATCGCTCTGGCCATATATGTTATTAAAATATCAAATACTGTGAAAGTACATCCAAAAGCCTGGCGAATGTAATAGATAAATATTTATTTGCAAACAGTTATATAAGGGGATTCTTGTTAGGTCACTCGAAACTTTAACTTCCCTTGGCAAGTCACAAGGAAGATTCTTTCTCCATAAAGATGACAAAGTACACGGGGACTCTGGCTCGTTTATTATGAATTGTGTGAGGACAAAAGAAACCATCACTACACACAGCATCACAGATGAGCCTTATACTCAGAACTCTGGTATACCCGCAAGAACCCAGCAGAGCCCAGAAACCTCCCTCCACATATGTGTATAGTACTCAAAGCTTTAGATGAAATCCTGGTCATCTCTTAGACCTTGACCTGACACCATGCACGAAAATCAGATCAAAATGGATTAAAGACCTCAATATCAGACCACAATCCATAAGGTACCTCGAAGACAAGGTCGGCAAAACCCTTCACGATATTGAAGCTAAAAGTATCTTCAAAGATGACACGGAACTAAGCAATCAAGTAGAAACAGAGATAAACAAATGAGACTATACTAAACTAAAATGCTCCTGCACGGCAAAAGACGCAGTGACCAGAATACAAAGGCAATCTACAGAATGGGAAAGGATATTCACCCAATATCCATCTGATAATGGGTTGATATTAAGGGTATATAAAGCACTGGTTGAACTCTACAAGAAGAAAACATCCAACCCCATCAGAAAATGGGCTGAAGAAATGAACAGAAACTTTTCCAAGGAAGAGATATGAATGGCCAAAAGCACAAAAAATGCTCTGCATCACTAATCATCAGGGAGATGTAAATCAAAACAACCATGAGATACCACCTCACACCACAGAGAATGGCACACATCCAAAAGAACAAAAGCAACCGCTGTTGGAGAGGATGTGGGGAGAAGGGGACCCTTCTAACTGCTGGTGGGAATGCCGACTGGTCCAACCCCTTTGGAAAACAATATGGACGCTTCTCAAAAAATTAGAAACTGAGCTTCCATTTGATCCAGCAATACCACTTCTGGGAATATATCCTGGAGAAACAAAAAAGTATAGTCGAAATGACATCTGCACTTATATGTTAATCGCAGCACTGTTTACAATAGACAGAATCTGGAAAAAACCCGAGTGCCCGAGAACAGATGACTGGTTGAAGAAACGCTGGTACATCTATACAATGGAATACTATGCAGCTGTTAGAAAGGATGAAGTCATGAACTTTGCATATAAGTGGATCAATATGGAAAGTATCATGCTAAGTGAAATGAGCCAGAAAGAGAGGGACAGACATAGAAAGATTGCACACATCTGTGGAATATAGAACAACAGAGTAGAAGACTAATACCCAAGAATAGTAGTATATAATACCAGGAGGTTGGCTCCATAGCTTGGAAGCTGGCCTCACATGCTGGGAGAAAGTCATCCCAGATAGAGAGGGGAACACCAAGGAATATGTGATTGGAGATCCTGCACGGGAAGGGAGATGCGTGCTGAAAGTAGACTAGAGACTGAACAGGATGACCACTCAATACCCCTATTTCAAACCACAACACCCAAAAGGAAAGAGAGAGATCAAATTGGAATGCCCCGCCACGGAGGCGGGGTGGGGTGGGGGGAATGGGACTGGGGGTGGGTGGGAGGGATACTGGGTTTATTGGTGGTGGAGAATGGACACTGGTGGAGGGATGGGCTCAAGACATTGCATGAGGGAAAAACAAGCACGAAAATGTGTGAATCTGTAACTGTACCCTCACTGTGACTCACTAATAAAGAAAGAAAGAAAGAAAGAAAGAAAGAAAGAAAGAAAGAAAGAAAGAAGGAAAGAAAGAAAGAAAGAAAGAAAGAAATCCTGGTCATCTCAATGTGCTTGGTATCCAGGAGGAGATATCAGGACCGCATGGTCCAAGGAAACGAAGGCAGGAACTATGAAGATAAGTCTTTAGGAGCATTTGCACTTATCTAAGGAGTCAGTTTATATAGTTTCTGTGTTCTTACAGAAAGTGATATTTCATCATCATTAGGGATTTATTCTATTTTTCTTTTGTTTTTGCTTTTTGGGTCACACCCGATGATGCACAGGGGTGCATCTGCACTCAGGAATTACCCCTGGTGGTGCTCAGAGGACCATATGGGATGCTGGGAATCAAACCCAGGTCGGCCGCATGCAAGGCCTACCCGCTGTGCTATGGCTCCAGCCCCAGGGATTTATTCTAAACGCAGCTATTTATATGCACATACATATTTGGGTAGGAAAACTGGGCAGAACATAAACAACAAAACTGTTCGGGTCAAGAAACAGCCAGGACAGGGGCTGGAGCAATAGCACAGCGGGTAGGGCGTTTACCTTGCACACGGCCGACCCGGATTCGATTCCCAGCATCCCATATGGTCCCCTGAGCACCGCCGGGGGTGATTCCTGAGTGCAGAGCCAGGAGTAACACCTGTGCATCACCAGGTGTGACCCAAAAAGCAAAAAAAAAAAAAAAAAGAAAAGAAACAGCCAGGACAGAGCCATAGACCAATGGAACAGGGTGGAATATCCCTACACACAACCCCAAATGTATGATCATCTAATCTTTGATAAGGGAGCAAGAGATGTGAAGTGGAGCAAGGAAAGCCTCTTTAACAAATGGTGCTGGCACAACTGGACAACCACATGCAAAAAAAATGAGCTTAGACCTTGACCTGACACCATGCACAAAAGTCAGATCAAAATGGATTAAAGACCTCAACATTAGACCACAAACCATAAGGTACATTGAAGACAAGGTCGGCAAAACCCTCCACGATATTGAAGATAAAGGTATCTTCAAAGGTGACACGGAACTAAGCAATCTAGTAAAAACAGAGATCAACAAATGGGACTACATTAAACTAAAAAGCTTCTGCACCGCAAAAGATACAGTGACCAGAATACAAAGACTATCCACAGAATGGGAAAGGATATTTACACAATACCCATCAGATAAGGGGTTGATATCAATGGTATATAAAGCACTGGTTGAACTCTACAAGAAGAAAACATCCAACCCCATCAGAAAATGGGGTGAAGAAATGAACAGAAACTTTACCAAGGAAGAGATGTGAATGGCCAAAAGGCACATGAAAAGTGCTCTACATCACTAATCATCAGGGAGATGCAGATCAAAACAACCATGAGATACCACCTCACACCACAGAGACTAGCACACATCCAAAAGAACAAAAGCAACCACTGTTGGAGAGGATGTGGGGAGAAAGGGACCCTTCTACACTGCTTGTTGGAATGCCAACTGGTTCAGCCCTTTTGGAAAACAATATGGACGATTCTCAAAAAATTAGATAATGAGCTCACAATTGACCCAACAATACCACTGCTGGGAATATATCCCAGATAATTGGAATATTTCCCATTATCTGACAGAATGGGAAAGGATATTTACACAATGTGTGTGTTTTTAAACTTTGCTTCTTGGGCCACACCTGTTGATGCTTAGGGCTTACTCCTTGCTCTACACTCAGGAATTACTCCTGTCAGTTCTTGGGAGCCCTATAGGCTGCTGAGAATCGAACCTGAATCAGCCTCATGCACAGCCAATGCCCTTCTCGCTGTACTATCGCTCTGGCCAATATATGTTTTAAAAATATAAAATACTGTAAAAATACATTCAAAGGTCTTGCACATGTAATAAATATTTATTTGTAAACAGTTATATGAGGGGACCTTGGTTAAGCCACCACAAACTTTAAATTCCCTTCACAATTCACAAGGCAGACTCTTTCTCCATCAAGATGACAAAGGACAAGGGAACCGTGGCCAATTATTATGAATTGTTTGAGGACAGAAGAAACCATCACTACACACAGCATCAGAGATGAGCCTTATAGAGACAAGCTCTGTCATAGACCCATGAGAGAACAGCAGAGCCCAGAAACCCCTCTCCACATATGCCTGTAGTATTCAAAGATTTAGATGAAATCCTGGGCTTCAATGTGCTTGGTATCCGGCAGGAGAGAACTGTACCGGATCGTCCAACGAAACCAAGGTGGGAACTACGAAGATAAGCCTTTAGGAGCATCTGCACATATCTGCAGAGTAGCTTTTATAGTTTCTGTGCTATTTCAGAAAGCAAAATTTTATCATCCTTAGGGATTTATTCTAAAGGGAGGTATCTATATGCACATACATATTTGGGTAGGAAAACTGGGCAGAACATAACCTACACAACTGTTCAGTTCAAGAAACAGCCAGGAGAAAACCATTAGATGCTGGAAAGAGCCAAAGGCTTAAGAGGAGCGATATACACTGGACAATTTTGAAATCAAGAAAATAAAATTCCAAAGATGGAGAGATCCTACTGTGGGTAGGGCACTTGCCTTTTACGTGGCCCACCCATGGTATATTCAAAGGAATTTATATGCCTGGTGAGCACCAGGAGGGGATACCTGAGTACAGAGCCGGGAGTGAATCTGGAGAATCATGGGGTGGGAACCAAAAACTGAAAAGAAAAAAAGAAAGAGAAAAAAACTCCAGACAATCAAGGAAAGAGGTAGTCGTGTTTCACTGTCTGAGCAAAGAGTCCCGAGTCCTTAGTCAAGCTCAGAGCTGCGATCCCAGGAAAGTCTTCAGTGAAGGACAATTGAACGTTTTGCAGTTCCCTGCACAAAAAATGTTCTCAGGGCCCTCTTGATGTCCTTGTTCCGGAGGCTGTAGATGAAGGGGTTCAGCATGGGGGTGACTACCATGTACAGTACCGAGGCCACGGCACTTGGATATGCACTTTCACTCACCGCGGAGCTCAGGTATACCCCCATGCTTGTGACATAGAACAAGGAGACCACGGAGAGGTGGGAGGCACAGGTGGAAAAGGCCTTGTACCTGCCCTGAGTGGAAGCCATGCCACGGATGGAGGAAATGATCTTGGAGTAAGAGTAAATAATTCCGAGTATAGGACCCCCACCCTCCAGGACAGACAGACAGTAAATGACCAGGTTATTCAGGAAAGTGTCTGAACAAGCAAGTTTTATCAGCTGGGTGAGTTCACAGAAATAGTGAGGGATCTCCACGTCAGGGCAGAAGGACAGTCGTAAGGACACTGAGGCTTCTATGGAAGAATTCAAGAGACTCAGCACCCAGCACCCCAGCACCAGCAGTCCACAGAGGCGGGGATTCATGATGACCATGTAGTGCAGGGGGTGACAGATGGCCACATAGCGGTCATAAGCCATGACGGTCAAGAGGAAGTCGTCGAGACTTATGAAGAGGATGTAAAAGAATATCTGGGTGATGCAGCCTTCATAGCTGATGGTTTTCCTTTGTGTCTGGATGTTCACCAGCATCTTGGGGACGGTGGTGGAGGTGAAGCAGATGTCCACCAGAGACAGGTTGCAGAGGAAGAAGTACATGGGCGTGTGGAGGCGGGGGTCTGAGCTGGCGGCCAGGATGATGAGCAGGTTCCCTAAGACTGTGGTCAGGTACATGGACAGGAAGATCACATAGATGAGGGGCTGGACTTCCGGCTCCTGAGAAAGTCCCAGGAGGAGAAATTCTGACATGTGGGTGTTGTTTTCTGCTGCCAGAATCCGGGTATAACTCCAGGAAAGGGGGACACGCATGACTCAGTTTCACGTCTCTGCCTTACTCAGATCTGAAAACTACAATACATATTTTGAAGTCCAGAAATACTATTGGATCTTGAAGCCTTTTTGGACCTTGAAGAACCATTCACTCACTCATGCCCTTTCTAGATATTTCCCATCAGCTCTTAAATGAATTTGCATCACAACGAAATTATTCTCTCTAGAGAGTTTGCAGAAGAAGGTTTTTATTTTGCTCTTTGGGTCACATCTGGCGATGCACAGGGGTCACTCCTGGCTCTGCATTCAGGAACTACCCCTGGCAGTGCTCAGGGGACCATATGGGATGCTGGTAATCGAACCTGGGTCAGCCGCATGCAATGCAAATGCCCTACCCGCTCTGCTCTTGCTCCAGCTCCCCCAGAAGTAGTTTTTATGTTTATTAAAAAAACAAGCTGAGGGGCTGGAGCGATATCACAGTGAGTAGGGCATTTGTCTTGCATGCGTCCGATCCGGGTTCAATTCCCAGCATCCCATATAGTCCCCTGAGCGCAGCCAGGAGTAATTCCTGAGTGCAGAGCCAGGAGTAACCCCTTTGCATCGCCAGGTGTGACCCAGAAAGAAAAAAAGAAGGCCATATTTAGGGTTTCACCTACGAAATGAATTTGAGAAGCTGAAGTATAAAAGTTTCTAAGTAATCCACCCTTGAAAACTAGCACAAGGGGTGATGAGGTAGGGCAACTGGGATAGAGAAAGGACCACTATGATAAACATAGTTGGAATTGATGACTCTGGAGAAGAACTGAGTGCTGAAGGGAGAGAAAGGGACAAACAAGATAACCTTTTGGGTAAGGGAGGAGGGGGGCAAAGTGCTTTCCACAGAGGCAGACTGGGGCAGCGGCAGCAGGGCAGGAGGGAAACGGGATTTTGGTTCTGGAAGTTGTACACTGGTGACAGGACAGGTGATGGAACATTTTAACACTGAAACCACTGAATGAACACCTTTGTATATGTTATATGTATATGTATAACAACTGTGTATCTCACAGTTTTTCAGTAAAAATTAGAAACAACCAACAACCCCAACCCACCCACCCAAGTTTCTACAATTCAGTGACAGGAAAAGTTACATCAGCAAATTTTATTCTTATATAATGGTTCAGCTGGGAACAGGTGGTAGGAAGGATAAGAAAATAGAGAAAACAGCTACAGTGGACAGGACATGGTATTGTTTCCATGGACATCAAGGGAAGTCCACTGATGTGGGGGCATTGGATAGAGTGCCTGGTGGAGGCTAGAGAAAACATGTTTGTGTGTGAGCCAAGTGTCCTGAGGCCAGAGTAGGCTTGATAGGGCCCCAAGGAACTTGGGTGTTTCAGTTGCTGAAGTGCAAAAACGTGAATCATGTTGCTATGTGAAGGTGAATGATGACTAGGGTAGGAGCCTACCTTGAGGGCGGGAGTCCTCTCTCTTCCTGCCGAGCGCCAGGTGTGAGGAACTTCCTCAGCTGTTGGATCTCTTTTATCCTCACAAGTAAGTGTCAGGTTTCCCCAGAGTAAAGCACATTATCCTAGATCTCTGAATTGATGAAGTTCTGGCCCTTGTGTGTGAGTCTCGTCAGAAAATGCAAGAATTTCTGTGAAGTGCTTTCTCTCTCCCTCTCCTTAACGCATTCACACGCTAACAGGTGAATTTTCTTAGCTCCGATTCTCAATTTTTTTTCACACTCATCAGCCTTGTTATTGGCCTCACCTAACAGGCTCCCAGAATCTCCCTTGGACATCCGGATTCTTCTGTGGATCCAGATGGTGGGGACAAAAATCCTGACCACAGACCAGTTCAGCAGGAGGGAGAGAAACACCGTCATCCAGCCAGATTTACGAATTAACCCCACATCAGCACAGATCCTTTGCTTCCTGCCCACAAGGAGTCGCAATGATAAACAGTGATGCGATCTTCTATGCTCTTTCAGTCGACTCATTACACTCAGCTCCCTCTTGGTATCTTAGCCCCTGAGACAGGCTTCCCTAAGGGAAAACAATCCTGGATAGAGAGTAATTCTTCCTAATGAGTGTCTGTCCCCCTCGGGAGCTCATTGCTGAACTCAAGTTTTCTTCCTCTTGCTCCACAAATTACCTCCTCGCCACGTGTCTCAATCTCCAGGCCCTACTTGGGTGTAAATTTTACTCCACAAATCAGCTGAAGAACGCATCTGGATTATGTCCTTTGATGCTTCAAAGCATTTACTTTTTGGTGCGGACAAGGCCTCATGGCGCCTGTAGAAATTTCTCAACAATAGCAGGAGATTCGAGTCATCTCAGAAGAAAACTGGGGCCTCCAAGTGGTGGCTTTTGTGGCATCTCTGACGAATTCAATGAAGCGGTGCCAGAGTGACAGGACAGCAGGGAGGGAGTTTGTCTTGCACGCAGTTTACCCAGGTTCCATCCTTGGCATCTTATAGGGTCCCTCGAACACTGTCAGCTGTAATTCCTGAGTGCAGAGCCAGGAGGAATCCCTTAACATTGCTGGGTGTGAAGCAAGAAGAACAAAAGAACAAAGATTTCATTTTTCAATAGCACAAGAGTAAAACCTCCCTTAACATTTTTTGGCTTAATTTCCCAACTAATGTAAAAAATTCAATGTCCTTTTATGAGCGTTAAACTTATTCCTCGAATGTCTATTCCCTGTAATCCTTTAGTGGGACAGAAGGAAATAAGGTGGTGGTGTCAAAAATTTGAAAAAGCTGCCCTTGAACCATATTGCTCAAAAGGAGAAAGAGAGTGTGAGAGATACAGAGAGAGCAGAGAGAGACATAGACAGACAGAGAAGGGGAGAAAGAAGAAAAGTGTCAGTCATAAAGGTAGATTGAGAGGGTGGTGACAGGAGGGAAACTGGGGTCATTGTTGGTGGGACATGTGCACTGGTGGAGGGATGGAGAGTGGAATTGTGTGAATGAAACCTAATCATGAACCACTTTGTAACTGTGTATCTCGCAGTGGTTCAATAAAAACAAATTGAAAAAAAGAACCTGGCAAAGCTCCGTTTGTTGAGTCTGACGATGGAGATATGGCTTTGATGTGGGACTGCGTGTGACCAGCCACCCACACTGAATAGAAAAGTACCCTGATTCCTCTGAGAGAAACTGAACCCGCGAAGTTCCGTGTGTGGGTGTTTCAGCCACACCTGACTCTGCTCAGGGATCACTCCTTATGGTGCTTGAGAGACCAGATGTGGTGCCGGGGATGGGACCTGATCTGATGATTATGGAGCAAGTGTCCCCTGCCCCTGACCTATATAGTTCTCTACCCCCAACCTGAGATATTTTTGTATTAGTTTCACGATTTTTTCATAGTTCTAGGACTGTAGCACTGTCGTCCTGTTGTTCATCGATTTGCTCGTGAGGGCAGGAGTAATGTCTCCATTGTGATACTTGTTGTTACTGTTTTTGGCATATTGAATACGCCTGGGTATCTTGCAAGGCTCTGCTGTGCGGGAGAGATACTCTCGGTAGCCTGCCAGGCTCTCTGGGAGGGCTTGAGGAATTGAAACCGGGTCAGCCGCAGGCAAGGCAAACGCCCTACCAGCTGTGCTATTGCTCCAGCCCTTCAAAGTTCTAACATCGGAAAATTCGATAATATGTTTCCAGAGTGATGTTGGTGGTGGTGTTTTGGGCCACCACTGGCAGTGCTCAGGGGTCACTCCTGACAGGGGTTAAGGGACCATATGTGTGAGCAACTGATCGTGGGTCAGCCCTGTGAAAGGCAAGTTCCCTAGCCAATGTAGTGCACTCCTGCTCAGAAAATATATGTTTTAGCTTGCCTGCTTTTGAGGGGCTACTTCAGTGATTATGTCTTGCTCTGTGCTTCGGAGTCACTCCTGGAAGGGGTGGGGAACCCTATAGGGTGCTGGGAATTGAACCCGGGCTGGCCACATGGAAGACAAGTGCTCTCCCAGTTGTTCTATGTCTGCCCCCAGATGTGTGTTTTTTAAAAAGTTGGTCCTTGTGCCACAACTGTTGATATTCAGGGCTTACTCTTGGTTCTGCACTCAGGAGTTCCTCCTGGCATTTCTTGGAGAACCCTATGAGATGCTTAGGATCGAACCCGAATCAGCTTCGTGGAAGGCCAATACTTTCCCCGCTGTACTATCGCCTGGAAAATATATGTTTTTAAAATATAAAATACTGCGAAAATACATTCAAAAGTCTGGCGAATGTAATAGATAAATATTTATTTGCAAACAGTTTTGCAAGGCGGCTTTGGTTAAGCCTCTCCAACTTTAACTTCCCTACACAATTCATAAGGAAGACTCTTTCTATATAAAGAAGACAAAGGAGATTGGGAACTGTGGCCAGTTTACTATGATTTGTTTGAGGACAGAAGAAACCATCACTCTACACAGCATCCAAGATGAACCTTATAGAGACTCAGCTCTGTGGTAGACCCACAAGAGACCAGAAGAGCACAGACACCCTCTCCACATTGTGTGTGTAGTATTCAAAACATTAGATTAAATCCTGGGCTTCTCAATGTGCTTGTTACCCGGCAGGAGAGAACTGGACCGGATGGTCCAAGGAAACCAAGGCAGGAACTAGGAGGATAAGCCTAAGGAGCATTTGCATGTAGATATGGACTCAGCTTTCGTAGTTTCTGTGTTATTTCAGAAAATGATATTTCATCATACTTAGGATTTATTTTAAAGGCAGGTACTTATATGCACATACACATTGTGTAGGAAAACTGGGCAGAACATAACCAATATAGCTGTTCAGTTCAAGAAACAACCAGGAGAAAACCGTTAGATGCTAGAAAGAGCATGGGCGAGTGGAGGTGGGGTTCTAAGCTGGCGGCCAGGATGATGAGCAGGTTCCCCAAGACCGTGATCAAGTACATGGACAGGAAGATCACATAGATGAGGGGCTGGACTTCCGGCTCCTGGGAAAGTCCCAGGAGGAGAAAGTCTGACATGTGGGTGTCGTTTTCTGCTGCCAGAGGCTGGGTATAACTCCAGGAAAGGGGGACAAGCATAACTCAGTTTCTCATCTTTGCATTACTCACAGCTCTGAAAACTACAATGCATGTTTTGTAGTCAAGAAATACTATTGGATCTTGAAGACTTTTTAAGGACCATTCACATGCCCTTTCTTGAAATTTCCCAGATCACCTCTTAGATTAATTTGCATCGCAACTAAATTATTTTCTATAAAGGGTTATCATAAGAATTTTTATGTCTATTAAAAAACTGAACACGTGCCATATTTAGGGTTTCACCTAAGAAATGAAGTTGAGAACCTGAAGTATAAATGTTTCCACAGAAACCCACGCTTGAAAACTTGTCACAAGGGGTGATAGGGGGAGGGTGTCTCGGATAGAGAAAGGACCACTATGATAAAGATAGTTGGAACTGATGACTCTGGACAAGAACTGAGTGCTGAAAGGAGGTAAAGGGACAAACATGATCATCTTTTGGTAAGGGAGGAGGGGGGCAAAGTGATTTCCATAGAGGCAGCGGGGGGCAGGGCAGAAGGAAAACTAGTGATTTGGTGCTGGGACATGTACACTTGTTAAGGGACAGGTGTTGGAACATTTTATCACCCAAAAGAACAATTTTGTAACTGTGTATCTCACAGTAATTAAATAAAAATTAAAATACAACCAACATCCCCCTGCCTCCCCTGCCGCAACGTTTCTATAATTTAGTGACAGGGAAAGATATCTCAGCAAATTATATTATTATTATTTTGCTTTTTGGGTCACACCCGGTGATGCACAGTGGTTACTCCTGGTTCATGCACTCAGGAATTACCCCTGGCGGTGCACAGGGGACCATATGGGATGCTGGGAATCGAACTCGGGTCTGCCGTGTGCAAGGCAAATGCCCTCCCCGCTGTACTATCACTCCAGCCCCAGCAAATTATACTCTTATGAAATGATTCAGCTGGGAACACTTTGTCGGAAGGAAAAGAAAATAGAGAAAAAAGTGACAGTGGTATTGTTTTCATGGACGACAGGGAAGTCCACTCTCATGGGGGCACTGGACAGAATGACTGGTGGAGGCTGGAGAGAACATGTTTGTGTGTGAGTCGAGTGTCCTGAGGCCGGAGCAGACTTGAAAGACACTGAGGAACTTGAGGGTTTCATCTGTTGAAGTGAAAGAACGTGAATCAAAGAGGTATTCAGTGGCAATTGTGTTCAATCTGTAGTCTACTTTCAGCACACATCTCCTGTCCCGAGTGGGTCCTCCAACCAAACTTTACTTGGTGTTCCCTTCTAGATCTCTGCTGCCTTTTTCCCCAGAGTGTGAGGCTGGCTTCAACACCGAAAAGGAAAGAGAGAATAAAAGGGAATTCCTTGCCTCAGAGGCAGGGTGGGGTGTGAGGAGGAATGGAGTTTGATAGTGGGAGGGATACTGGGATCATCTCTGGTGGAGAATGAAAACTGGTGGAGGGATGGGTACTTAAGCATTTTATGACTGAAACACAGCAAGAAAATAGGTAAATCTGTAACTGTACCATCACGGTGATTCACTAATAAAAAAATTAAAAAAATAACCGTGAGTCAAGTTGCAATGTGAAGGTGAATGATGACTAGGGTGGGAGCTTAACTTGAGGGCAGGAGTCCTCTCTCTTCCTGCCGATCGCCAGGTGTGAGGAACTTCCTCAGCTGTAGGATGAGTCTTTTGGTCCTCACGAGTGAGTCTCAGGGTCCCCCAGGGTAAAGCACATCCTCCTCGATCTCTTGAATTGATGAAGTTCTGGTTCCTGTATATGTGATCCTCCTCAGAAAATGTAAGAATGTCGTTAAAGTTCTCTCTCTCCCACACACAAGCACACATACTCTAACAGGTGAAATTTCTTTGCTTTTATTCTCCATGTCTTTCCCACAATATCAGCCTTCTTATTGGCCTCACTTAATAGGCTCCCTAAGTCTCCCTTGGACATTCGGATCTTCTAGTGGATGCAGATAGAAGGGACAAAAACCCTGACCCCAGACCAGTTCAGCAGGAGGGAGAGAAACACCATCATCCAGCCACAATTAGGAATTAACCCCACATCAACACAGATCCTTTGCTTCCGTCCCACAAGGAGTCACAATGAGAAACAGATATGTGATCTTTAATGCTCTCTCCATCCACTTATTACACTCAGCTCCCTCTTGGTACCACAGCCCCTGAGCCAGGCTGCTGCATGGGAAAAAACTCTGGACAAAAAAAAACAACTCCTGGACAGAAGGAATTCTTCCTAATGTGTGTCTACCCCGTCAGGAGCTCATTGGAGAACTCAAGTTTTCTTCCCATTGCTGCACAAATTACCTCCTCACCACATCTCTAAATCTCCAGGCCCTACATGGGTGTAATTTTTCTCCACAAATCAGCTGAAGAATGCATCTGGATTTAGTCCTTCGATGCTTTAAAGCATTGGCTTCTAGGTGCGGACAAGGCTTCATGAAGCCTGTAGAATTTTTCCCAACAGGCAGGACATCTGAATCATCTCAGAACAAAACTTTGGCCTGTTTTCTGACAGCTACATAGTATTTCATTGTGTAGATGTACCAAAGTTTCTTTAACCAGTCATCTGTTTTGGGGCACTCTGGTTTTTTCCAGATTCTGGCTATTGTAAACAGAGCGGCAATGAACATGGAAATGCAGATGCCATCTCTACTATACCGTTTTGCCTCTCCGGGATATATTCCCAGGAGTGGTATTGCTGGGTCATATGGAAGCTCAATTTCTAATTTTTTGAGAATCGTCCATATTGTTTTCCAAAGGGCTGAACCAGTCAGCATTCCCACCAGCAGTGAAGAAGAGTCCCTTTCTCCCCGCATCCACGCCAACACCGGTTGCTTTTGTTTTTTGGGATGTGGGCCAGTCTCTGTGGTGTGAGATGATATCTCATGGTTGTTTTGATCTGCATTTCCCTGATGCTTAGTGATGTGGAACATTTTCTCATGTGCCTCTGAGCCATTCGGATTTCTTCTTTAGGAAAGCTTCTGTTCATTTCAACACCCCATTTTTTGATCGGGTGAAATTTGCATATAAATGGATCAACATGGAAAGTATCATATTGAGTGAAATGAGTCAGAAAGAAAGAGACAGACATAGAAAGATTGCACTCATATGTGGAATATAATGTAACTGAGAAGTACAAGTTGGCAACGATGCAACTTCTGGCAGATATCTCTCTGGACTTAGTTACTAAAATACTAAATTACAGAAACCCAAAACTGAGAGGCCGCTAAGTGTGGTCACTCGACCTCATACCTCTTCATCCTCAGCAATGGAAAACAAATTATCTAATGCTTCCTTTTCAGCAGGTCTGACTTTAGGGGAGAGACTCTCCAAACAATAATAGTGAGTTTTGTTGAAATATTGTATGCAATCGAAGTGAAAGTAAAGTGAAATTTATTAGTTACACGGGGGGGGGGGGCTAAGGGTGGGGGGGCTAGGGGCGTGGGGGGATTAGGGGTGTGGGGGGCGGAGTGGAGCTATACTGGGACTCTTGGTGGTGGAATATGAGCACTGGTGAAGGGATGGGTATTCGAGCATTGTATAACTGAGATTTAAACCTGAAAACTTTGTAACTTTCCACTTGGTGACTCAATAAAAAATTAAAAAAAAAACAAAAAACCCCCAAAACTTTGGCCTGCAAATGGTGGCTTTTGTTGCACCTCTAAGGGAACAATGAGGAGGGGTGAGAGCGATAAAATAGCAGGGAAGGAGTTTGTATTGCTTGCAGCTTACCCAGGTGCAATCTCTGCATCCTATTGGGTCCCCCGAGGACTGCCAGGAGTAATTCCTGAGTGCAGAGCCAGGAGGAACCATTGAACATTGCTGGGGGTGATGCCAAGAAAGAACAAAAGAATGAGGAATTTGTTCTTCAATATCACATGAGAAAAACCTCCCAATATATAATTTTTGACTTAATTTCCCAACCAATGCGGTCCATTCAACATCCTTTTATGAGCCCTAAACTTATTTCTAGAAACTTTAGTCCTAATAATTCTTAGTGGGAAGGATGTACATGAGGTGCTGGTGTCAAAATTTTGAAAAATCTGTGTTTGAACCATAATGCCCAAAAGGAGAAAGAGAGAGAGAGGGAGGTTTGGGAGGGAGAGAGAGACAGAGAGAGACAAAATAAGGGAGAGAGAAGAATGTCTGCCATAGAGGTAGACTGAAGGGAGTGGTGGGTGGGAAACTGGGGTCATTGTTGGTGGGACATGTGCACTGGTGGAGGGATGGAGAGTGAATTGTCTGACAGAGACCAATCATGAACCTCTTTGTACTATGTGTCTCACAGTGATTCAATAAAAACAGAAAAAAAGGCAAAGCTGTGTTTGTTGAGTCTGACGATGGAGAAGTGGCTTTGAAGAGGGCCTGCATGTGGCCAGCCACAAACACTGGGATAGAAAACGACCCTGATTCCTCCGAAAGTGTGGAGAGCCTCCACTGGACTGTGCTTCGTAAACAACACCTGTTTCTTGTTAATTGCACCATGCTTTGAAAACAACTCCTAATAAGGAAAAGGATGTCCTGCCACGCCCACAAGGTGTAACTAGCCTATCAGCTGCAGACACTTGGGCGTAAACAAGCAGCAAGAGGTATATAAGTGGGGAAGCTGCCTAGCTAGGCGATTCCCCCTCGTTCGTCCCTCTCTCCTCCTCCTTGTTTCTCCTCATTCCCGTTTTTCCCATTTCATGGAAAGTCCCTGAATAAATCGCAGCAAGAAGGATCTCCGAGTTGCGTGTTTCTTCGCTGGTCGAAGCGGTGCGCGACACGAAAGTACTTAAACCCGGGAAATTCTGGGTTTTGGTTTCTCAGCCATGCCTGACTGTGCTCAGGGATCACTTCTTGCAGTGCTTAAGGGACCATATGTGGTTGCGCAGATGGGACCTGATGCTTACAGAGCAAGTGCCCCCCACCCCATGACCTATAATTCCCTTCTCCCACCTGGGATGTTTTGGTATTAGTTTCATGAGAGTTTGTTCAAAGCTCTAACATCAGAAAATTCGATATTATGTTTTCAGAGTGACGGTGGTAGTGGTGGTTTGGGCCACCCCTGGAAGTGCTCAAGGCTTACTTCTGGCTTTGTGCTCAGGGGTCACTCATGAGAGGGGTCGAGGGAACATATGTGTGAGTGATTGATCTTGGGTGATCCCCGTGAAAGGCAAGTTCCTTAGCCGATGTAGTGCTCTCTCTTTTTTTTTGCTTTTTGGGTCACACCCAGCGATGCTCAGGGGTTACTCCTGGCTTTGCACTCAGGAATTACTCCTGGCAGTGCTTGGGGGACCATATGGGATGCCGGGGATTGAACTCGGGTCGGCCGCGTGCAAGGCGAATGCCCTACCCGCTGTGCTATCGCTCCGGCCCCGATGTAGTGCTCTCTTGCCTCAGAAAATTTATGTTCTAGATTGTCTGCTTTTGGGGGGGGGCTACTCGGTGATACTCAGGGTTTAGTCTTGGCTCTACGCTCATGTATCACTCCTGGAAGGGTTTAGGGAACCCTATGGGGTGCTGGGGATTGAACCCAGGCTGGCCACAGGCAAGACAAATACCCTCCCAGCAGTTCTATGTCTCTGCCCCCAGATAATGTGTGCTTGTTTTTTAAAAATTTGCTTCTTGGTCCACACCTGGTGATGCTTAGGGCTTACTCTTGGCTCTGCACTCAGGAATTACTCCTGGCATTGCTTGGGGAGCCCTATGAGATGCTAAGGATTGAACCCGAGTCAGCCTCATGCAAGGCCAATGCCTTCCCCGCTGTACTATTGCTCTAGCCAATATATATGTTTTTAAAATATCAAATTATGAGAAAATACATCCGGAAGTCTGGTGAGTGTAACAAATAAATATTTATTCACAAATAGTTATGTAAAGGGTCTATGGTTAAACCTCTCCAGACTTTCACTTCCCTTTGTAATTATAAGGAAGACTCTAGATCAAGAAGACAAAAAACATGAGGAAATGCGGCCTGTTTATTATGACTTGTTTGAGGACAGAAGCCATCACTACACACAGCATCAGAGATGAGACTTATAGAGACTCAGCTCTATGAAAGACCCGAGAGACGATGAGTTGGAGGCTGGTCTCTCATTCTGGGCAACTCAGAGAAGGGAACACCAAGTAAAAGGTGGTTGGAGGTCATGTGACGGAAAGATGATGCGGGCCCAATATAGACTAGAGACTGAACACAATGGTCACTCAACACCTTTATTGCAAACCACAACACCTAATCAGAAAGAGAGAACAAAAGGGAATACCCTGCCATAGTGGCAGTGTGGGGTGGGGGGAGGGGGGAGGGATGTTGGGTTTACTGGTGGTGGAGAATGGGCACTGGTGAAGGGATGGGTTATCAAACTTTGTAAGGGAGAAACATGAGCACAAAAATGTATAAATCTATAACTGTACCCTCACGTTGACTCACTAATTAAAAATAAACTATTAAATTAAAAAAAAAGAAAGAAAGACCTGAGAGAGACCTGCAGAGTCCAGAAACCCCCTCCAGATCGTACGTGTAGTAATCAAAGCATTAGATGAAATCCTGGGTTTATCTTGTGCTTCGGATCCGGCAGAAGAGAACTGGACCTGATGGTCCAAGGAAACCAAGGCGGGGATTAAGAGGATAAGCCCTTAGAGCTTTTGCACGTAGCTATGGACTCAGCTTTCATAATTTCTGTATTATTTCAGAAAATTATATTTAATAATCTTTAGGATTTATTCTAAAGGAAAGTATTGTTATGCACATACATATTTGTGTAGGAAAACTGGGCAGAACATAACCAAATAACTGTTCAGTTCAAAAACTAGCCAGGAGAAAACGGTTAGATGCTAGAAAGAGCCGAAGGCTTAAGAGGAACAACATACACTGGAAAATTGGAAGCCAAGAAAATAAAATTCCAGGTCTGGAGAGATCCTACAGTGGGTAGGACACTAGCCTTACACGTGGCCCATCATGGTTTACTCCCTGGAATCCCATATGCTTGGTGAGCACCAGCAGGAGGGGATTCCTGGGTTCAGAGCTGGGAGCGAGCCTGGAGTATCGTCAGCTGATAACCAAAAAGAGCAAGTAAAAAAAAAGAGAGAAGGAAACTCCAGTCAATCAAGCGAAGAGCTAGTCATGTGTCAGTGTCTGAGCAAAGAGTCCTGAGATTTTAGTCAAGCTAAGAGCTGAGGTCCCAGGAAAGTCTTCAGTGAAGGACAATTGGCCTTTTTTGCAATTCATGCACAAAAAACGTTTTCAGGGCACTTTTGATGTCGTTGTTCCGGAGGCTGTAGGTGAAGGGTTTCAGCATGGGGGTAACCACTGTGTACAGCACCGAGGCCATGGTACTTGGATATGCACTTTCACTCACCACGAAGTTCAGGGCCACATCCAAGCTTGTGACAGAACAAGGAGACCACAAAGAGGTGGGAAGCGCAGGTGGAAGAGACCTTGTACCTGCCCTGAGCAGACGCCATGCCACAGATGGAGGAACTGATCTTGTAGTAAGAGTAAATAATACCGAGTAGAGGACCCCCGCCCAGGAGGAGAATAGCACAGTAAATGACCAGGCGATTCAGGAAAGTGTCAAAACAATCAAGTTTTCTCAGCTGGGTGAGTTCACAGAAAAAGTGAGGGATCTCCACCTCAGGGCAAAAAGACAGATGCAAAGACACTGAGATTTCCATGGAAGAATTCGAGAGACCCAGCACCCAGCACCCAGCACCCAAGGACCAGCAGCCCACAGAGGCAGGGGTTCATGATGACCGTGTAGTGCAGGGGGTGGCAGATGGCCACAAAGCTGTCATAGGCCATGACAGTCAAGAGGAAGTCGTTGAGACTTATGAAGAGGATGTAAAAGAATATCTGGGTGATGCAGCCTTCATAGCTGATGGTTTTCGTTTGTGTCTGGATGTTCACCAGCATCTTGGGAATGGTGGTGGAGGTGAAGCAGATGTCCACCAGGGACAGGTTGCAGAGGAAGAATTACATGGGTCGCCGGCCCCGCGCGAGATCGACCCCGGAGGCAACTGAACCACTTTGGACACGAGCGGCGCCCCCAAAATGCCTCCAAACTGCGTGCTCGGAGCTTCTGGCCCAGGCGCTGCCGGCAGGGTATGGTCTTTTCTCTCTCAACTCTTTCTTTTTGAACGCAGCAAGGCAATAGCCGGTTTTTAGACTATACAGGAAGCTCGGGATAGCCGATGGGCGGGACTTCCGGATCCGCCCTGTGCCGGCCGACATTTAAGCGCAGAGCCATGTGGGGATGCTCCTTTCCAGCCCCGCGCGAGATCGACCCCGGAGGCAACTGAACCACTTTGGACACGAGCGGCGCCCCCAAAATGCCTCCAAACTGTGTGCTCAGAGCTTCTGGCCCAGGCGCTGCCAGCGAGTGATGCAATTACCAAAAGAATTTTCCCTGGACTTCATATAGAAATCCAAAACCTATCGCTGCCGCGCGACCTAATATCTCTTGATTGTCAGCAACGTGTAAATGTTCCTTTTTGGCAGGGCTTACCGTGGGGGGAAACTCCAAACAATAGTACTAAGTTTTTTGTTGAAGGGTAAAAGATTGTAGCGATAGAATTTTTTTTTTTTGGGGGGGGGTCACACCCGGCAATGCACAGGGGTTACTCCTGGCTCTTCACTCAGGAATTACCCCTGGCGGTGCTCAGGGGACCATATGGGATGCTGGGATTTGAACCCAGGTCGGCCGCGTGCAAGGCAAACGCCCTACCCGCTGTGCTATCGCTCCAGCCCCTGTAGCGATAGAATTTTAGGCAGAATTTTCCCTGGACTTTATATAGAAACCCAAAACCGCGCGGCCGCGGCAGCCTAATATCATCTAATCATCAGCAATATGAAATGGTTCCTTTTTAATGGGTTGGACTTTGGGGGGACCATAATAGGGTTAAAGTTTGTAGCGACGTGTAATTTCTGGCTGTACTTTCCCTGGACTTTATACAGAAATTCAAAGCCGCGAGGCCGCTGCCATGGCCGCGCAACCTATTGTCATTTAATCATCACCAATATGAAATGGTTCCCTTTTAATGGGTCGGACTTTGGTGGGAAATCCTAACAAGAATAGTAAGTCTTTTGCTGAAATATTGAAGGCTACCAAAGTGGTAGCCATCTCTATAGACTGAACTAAGCCATATCCCCACGCCGGCTAAGAAGAAATATCCTTCTTTCTCGGGAAGAAAAGCGGCGTGGCGTTAACCATAGTATGTTGTCCATTAAGCTGACACGGACCTGGTGGTGTGGGAATGGGGTACAAGGGAATAAATTATTATGTACTTGGAACAGCGGGACGCTGGTGGAATCTCGAGCCGGGGCCGATACCAGCGTATTACTTTTGGTTCCAGAAACTGCTTGCAGACATTCTACCAGACTATCAACTAAGCCAGAGCCCCACGCCGGCTGATGACGAGAAATAACCATCTTTTTTGGTTTGTTTTCCCTTTGTCAGGCAGCGTGGTGATTACTAAACAGGCGTGATCTCGGTGGCGCGGGACGAGGGGGGAAAAATAGAAAAGTTATGTTACAAACAGCGGGACTTAATATCTCTACATTCTCAGCAATGGAGAGCCATCAAATGCTTCCTTGACAGTGGGACTGTCTTTTCTTTTTTTGGGGGAAACCCTAGCAACAATAGTGAGTTATGTGTTGAAACATGGACTGTAACCAAGATAAAGCATAAACGAAGTGAAACTTATCACTTACAAGGGCGGGGACTGGGGGGGCGGGAGGGGGAGGGAGGTATAATGGGGTGGTTGGTGATGGAATATGGGCACGGGTGAAGGGAAGGGTATTTGAGTACTGTATAACTGACATAATCCTGAGAACTATGTAACCCTCCACATGGTGATTCAATAAAATTTAAATTAAAAAAAAAGAATTACATGGGTCGTGGCTTTCTTATATACAAATATTGAAAGAGAAGAAAGAGACATTAAAAAAAACAATTCCATTCACAACAGTACTTCAGAAAATCAAGTACCTTGGAATCAGCTTAACCAAAGAGGTGAAGGACCTATACAAGGAAAATTACAAAACACTACTTCAAGAAATAAAGGAGGACACTAGGAAGTGGAGAAACTTCCCCTGCTCATGGATAGGGAGAATTAACATTATCAAAATGGCATTACTGCCCAAAGCACTATACAAATTTTTTTAAAATAAATTATTTATTTTTAATTAGTGAATCAACGTGAGGGTACAGTTACAGATTTATACATTTTTGTGCTCACGTTTCCCCCATACAAAGTTCAAGAACCCATCCCTTCACCAGTGCCCATTCTCTACCACCAGTAAACCCAGCATCTCTCCCGCCCTCCCCAGTCCCGTCTCCCCCCACCCCACACTGCCACTATGGCAGGGTATTCCCTTTTGATCTCTCTCTCTGATTAGGTGTTGTGGTTTGCAAGAAAGGTGTTGAGCGGCCATTGTGTTCAGTCTCTAGTCTACATTCGGCGCGTGTCACCCCTCCCCTGCATGACCTCCGACCACATTTTACTTGGTGTTCCCTTCTCTGAGTTGCCCAGAAACTCATGACATTTTCCAAAGAAATAGACAAAACACTCCTGAAATTTATATGGAACTATAAACCCCCACGAATAGGTAAAGCAATCCTTGGAAAAAAGAAGATGGGTGGCGTCACCTTCCCCAATTTCAAACTCTACTACAAAGCAGTAGTCATTAAAACAGCATGGTATTGGGATAGAAACAGACCTGCAGACCAATGAGCAGAGTTGAATATCCTGTCACAGACCCCAAATATATGGCCACTTGATCTTTGACAAAGGAGCAAGAAATGCAAAGTGGAACAAGGAAAGCCTCTTCAACAAGTGGTGCTGGGAAAATTGGATAGCTACCTGCAAAAAAATGAACTCTAACCTCTGTCTAATGCCAGGCACAAAAGTCAGATCAAAGTGGATCAAAGACCTCAACATCAGAAATGAATCTATAAGGTTCATAGAAGAAAATGTAGGCAGAAATCTCCATGACATTGAAGCTAAAAGCATCTTTAAGGACGAAACAGCACTGACCATGCAATTGGAAGCCAACATAAACAAATGGGACTACATCAAACTAAGAAGCTTCTGCACTTCAAAAGAAACAGTGACAAAAATACAGAATGCCACAGAATGGTAAAGAATATTTACCCAATACATATCTGATAAGGGATTAATATCCAGGATATACAAGATACTTATAGAACTGTATAAGAAAAAAACTCCAACCCCATCAAAAAATGGGGAGAAGAGGGGCCAGAGCGATAGCATAGCGGGTAGGGCGTTTGCCTTGCACGTGGCCAACCTGGGTTCGATCCCCGGCATCCCATATGGTCCCCCAAGCACCACCAGGAGTAATTCCTGAGTGCAAAGCCAGGAATAACCCCTGAGCATCGTTGGGTGTGACCCAAAAAGCAAAAAAAAATGGGGAGAAGAAATGAACAGAAGTTTCCTCAAAAAAGAAATATAAATGGCCAAAAGGCACATGAAAAAATGCTCCACATCACTAGTCATCAGGGAGATGCAAATCAAAACAACAATGAGATATCATCTCACACCACAGAGACTGGCACACATTCAAAAGAACAAAAGCAACCAATGCTGGCGTGGATGTGGGGAAAAAGGGATGCTCCTTCACTGTTGGTGGGAATGCCGACTGGTCCAGCCTTTCTGGAAAACAATATGGACAGTCCTTCAAAAACTAGAAATTGAGCTTCCATATGACCACGTAGTTGAAGGGATTCAGCATGGGGGTGACCACCGTGTACAGCACTGAGGGCACAGAACTTGGATATGGTCTTTCACTCGGAGCTCAGGTACACACCCATACTTGTGACATAGAACAAAGAGACTAGGGAGAGGTGGGAGGCACAGGTACAAAAGGCTTTTTACCTGCCCTGAGCAGATGCCATGCAGTGAATGGAGGAAATGATCTTGGAGTAAGAGTAAATAATATCGAGTAGAGGACCCCAGCCCAGCAGGACAGCTACACAGTACACGACCAAGTTATTCAGGAACTTGTCGGCCACCTCAGGCTGAAAGACAGATGCAAGGACACTGAGACTTCCATGGAAGAAATCAAGAGACCCAGCACCCAGCACACCAAGACCAGCATCCACAGAGGCGGGGGTTCGTGATGACCATGTAGTGCAGGGGGTGGCAGATGGCCACGAAGTGGTTATAGTTCATGACAGTCAAGTGTAAGTCATACATTTTACCGAAGAGGATGAAAAAGAATATCTGAGTGATGCAACCTTCGTAGCTGATGGCTTTCCTTTGCAGCATGATGTTCTGTTTCATTTGGGGAATGGTGGTGTAGGTGAAGCAGAAATCCACCAGGGACAGGTTGCAGAGGAAGAAGTACATGGCCTTGTGGAGGCGAGGGTCTGATTGGCAGCAAGGATGATGAGCAGGTTCCCCAAAACCGTGGTGACCTACATGGACAGGAAGATCACATAGAGGAGGGGCTGAACTCCTGGGAAAGTCCCAAGAGATGAAACTCTGAAATCTGGGTGCTGTTTTCCGATGCCAGGGACTGGGTATAAGTCCAGGAAAGGGGAACAGGCATGACACGCATGTGATCTGCCTTACTCACAGATCTGAAAAACTACAAGGCATGTTTTGAAGTCCAGAAATACTATTGCATCTTGAAGACTTTTTAAGAAGTATTCACTCATGTCCCTTCTTGAAATTTCCCAGGTCACATCTCTGATGAATTTACATCTCAATCAATTATTATCTATAGAGAATTTGCTTTTAAAAATTCAACTGAGCACGTGCCTTACAAAGTATTCACCTAGGAAATGAAGTGGAGAACCTGAAGTACCAATATTTCTACAATGCCCATGCTTAGAAACTTGCCACAAATGGTTATGCGGGAGCGCAGCTGGGATAGAGAAGAAACCTCTATGAGAATGATAGTTGGACTTGATGACTCTGGACAAGAACTGAGTGCTGAAAGGAGGTAAAGGGATAAACATGACAATCACTCCGGGTGGGGGGAAGGCAGGAGGGGGGTAAATTGCTTTCCATAGAGACAGACTGAGGTAGTTGGGGGCAGGGCAGGGGGAAAACTGGGGACTTTGGTGCTGGGAGTCTTACACTGTTAAAGGGACAGCTGATGGAACATTTTATCGCTGAAACCCCCAAATGAACAACTTTGTATATGTTATATGTATATGTATAACATCTGTGTATCTCACAGTGATTCAATAAAAATTAAAAAATAACATTCTGTAGGCCGTTTTTGTACTTTGGTCACTATTTCTTTTGAGGTGCAGAAGCTTCTTAGTTTAAGATAGTCCCATTTATCTCTGTTTTTACTTGCTTGGCCAGTGGCGTGTCAGCTTTGGAGATACCGTTGCCTTCAATGTCGTGGAGGGTTTTGTCAAAATTGTCTTCAATGTACCTTATGAATTGTGGTCCCATGTTGAGGTCTTTAATCCATTTTGATTTGACTTTTGTACATGGTGATAGAGGGAGATCTGAGCCCATTTTTTTTTGCATGTGGCTGTCCAGTTTTGCCAGCACCATTTGTTAAAGAAGCTTTCCTTGCTCCACTTCACATTTCTTGCTCCCTTATCAAAGATTAGATGTTCAAACAATTGCGGTGGTGTGTAGAAATATTTCACCCTGTTCCATTGGTCTGCAGCTCTGCCTTTGTTTTAGTACATTGCTGTTTTAATTGTTACCACTTTGTAGTAGAGTTTGCGGTTGGGGAGGGTGATGCCTCCCATCGTCTTTTTCCCAAGAATTTCTTTAGCTATTCGTGGGCCTTTGTTGTTCCATATGAATATCAGAATTGCTTGATCAATTTCTTTGAAGAATTTCATGAGTATCCTTATAGGGATCGCATTGAATCTGCATAGTGCTTTAGGGAGTATTGCCATTTTGAAAATGTTAAGTCTTCCGATCCATGAGCAGGGAATATGCTTCCATTTCCTTGTGTCTTCTTTTATTTCATGGGGTAAGGATATCTACCCAATACCCATCTGATAAGGGGTTGATATCAAGGATATACAAGACACTGGTTGAAATTCAGAAGACAAAAACTGCCAACCCGATCAAAATATGCGGTAATGAAATGAACAGATTTCCCAAAGAAGAAATCCGAATGGCTGAGAGGCACATGAGAAAATGCTCGACATCACTAATCATTAGGGAGATGCAGATCAAAACAACAATGAGATATCATCTCACACCACAGAGACTGGCCCACATCCAAAAAAACAAAAACAGCTGGTGTTGGCGTGGATGCGGGGAGAAAGGGACTCTCCTTCACTGCTGGGAGGAATGCCGACTGGTTCAGCTCTTTTGGAAAACAATATGGACGATTCTCACAAAACTAGAAATTGAGCTTCCATTTGACCAAGCAATTCCATTCCTGGGAATATACACCAGAGAGGCAAAAAGGTGTAGTAGAAATGAAATCTGCATTTCTTTTCTTTTTTAATTTTTAAAATTTTATTGAATCGCCATGAGATAGTTACAAGCTTTCATGTTTGGGTTACAATCTCACAATGATCAAACACCCATCCCTCCTCCTGTGAACATTCCCCACCACCAATATCCCCGGTATACCCCCCCTTTCCAACCCTCCCCCTGCCTCCATGGCAGTTAATATTCCTCATGCTCTCTCTCTACTTTTGGGCATTATAGCTTGCAACACAGACACTGAGATGTCCTCATGTTTGGTCCATTATCTACTTTCAGCATGCATCTCTCATCCCAACTGGTTTTTCCAGCCATCATTTTCATAGTGATCCCTTCTCTATTCCATCTGCCTTCTCCCCGCTGCTCATGAAGCAGTCTTCCAGCTATGGGGCAATCCCCCTGGCCATCGTATCTACTGTCCTTGGGTGTCAGCCTCATGTGATGCTACCCTACACTCCACAAATGACTGCAGTCCCTCTATGTCTGTCCCTCTCTTACTGACTCATTTCATTTATCATGATACTCTCTATGCTTATCCATTTATAAGCAAATTTCATGACTTTATCTCTCCTAACACCTGCATAGTGTTCCAATGTGTAGATGTACCAAAGTTTCTTTAACCAGTCATCTGTTTTAGGGCACTTGGGTTGTTTCCATATTTTGGCTATTGTGAACAACATCTCCATTTCTATGTTCATTGCAGCACAATTTACAATAGCCAAAATCTGGAAAAAACCAGAGTGCCCCAAACAGATGACTGGTTAAAGAAACTTTGGTACATCTACACAATGAAATACTATACAGCTGTTAGAAAAGATGAAGTCATGAAATGTGCCTATAAGTGGACCAACATGGAGAGTGTCATGTTGAGTGAAATGAGTCAGAAAGAAAGAGACAGAGATAGGAAGATCGCACTCATATGTGGAATATGAAGTAGCAGAATGAAACACTAACACCCAAGAGTAGTAGAGATTAGAACCAGAAGGTCTGCACCACAGATTGGAAACTGGCCTCACATGCTGGGGGAAAAGGCAGCAGAGATAGAGAAGGGAGCACCTAGTAGAGAATATTGGGAGGACCCACTTGGGTTGAAAGCCACATACAAAAAGTGGACTATAGACCGAACATGATGGCCACTCAATACCTCTATTGCAAACTACAACATCCAACATGAGAGAGAACAAATGGAAATGTCCCGCCATAGAGGCAGGTTGGGGAGGGAGGTGGGGGTTGGGGTGGGGGTGGTGGGAGGGATACTGGGAAAATTGGTGGAGGAGAATGGGCACTGGTGGAGGGATATAAATCAAATAAAAACATGAAAGGTCATAAGTTTGTAACTGTACCCCACAGTGATTTACTAATAAAAATTTAAAAATAACTAACAACCCCCACCAACCCACCAAATTTCTACAATTCAGTGACAGGGAAAGATACCTCAACAAATTCTATTTTTCTGAAATGATTCAGCTGGGGACAGGTGTTATGAAGGAAAAGAAAATAGTGAAAAAGTAGACTGGGGGTGCTGGAGTGATAGCACAGTAGTTAGTGTGTTTGCCTTGCACGTGGCTGACCCAGGTTCAATTCCCAGCATCCCATATGGTCCCCTGAGTACTGCCAGGAGTAATTTCTGAGTGCAGAGCCAGGAGTAACCTTTGTGTATTGCACAGTGTGAACCAAAAGGAAAAGAAATGAGACACTGGTATTATTTTCATGGTGGCCAGGGAAGTCCACTGACATGCGGGCATTGGACAGAGTGCCTGGTGGAGGCTGGAGAGAACATGTTTGTGTGAGCCAAATGTCCTGAGGCCAGAGTAGGCTTGAGAGGGCCGCGAGGACTTGGGTGTTTCAGTTGCTGAAGTGAAAGAATGTGAATCATGTTGCTATGCGAAGGTGAATGATGACTAGGGTAGGAACCTACCTTGAGTTCTTGAGTCCTCTCTCTTCCTGCAGAGAGCCCAGTGTGAGAAGCTTTCTTAGCTGCAGGATGAGTCTTTTGGTCCTCTTGAGTGAGTCTCAGGGTCCCCCAGAGTCAAGCACATTCCCCTCAATCTCTTGAATTGATGAAGTTCTGGCCCCTGTGTGTGTGATTCTCCTCAGAAAATGTAAGAATTTTTCTCCGTCCTCTCATTACACCAGTGGGTAGAGTACTGCCCATGTCTCCCCCTTGGGTCCCAAGCATCGAGGCACTGAATTTCCCCTTGCAAACTTTCCTGGACAGAAAGAAATTCTTTCTCGTGATCATTGTTCCCAAGATGTCAATTGATAGTCAGGGAAGCCCAGATTTCTTCCTCTTGCTCCACAGATTACCTCCTCACCACGTCCCTAAATCTCCAGGCCTCCTGTCTTCACTGAGTGGGAGTGTTCTGCAAGAGTGACACTTAGGATCATATCACAGTTAGATTATGGTACTTTCAAGTACTTGATGCTTCCAAGTACTAGCGTGGTCGTGGGAACAAGGCTCTAGCATGACTATTGAAAATTTTTGTGTCCCGGGGCTGGAGAAATAGCACAGAGGGTAGGGCGTTTACCTTGCATGCGGCCGACCTGGGTTCGATTCCCAGCATCCCATATGGTCCTCTGAGCACTGCCGGGGGGCAATTCCTGAGTGCAAAGCAGAAGTAACCCCTGTGCATTGCTGGGTGTGACCCAGAAGGCAAAAAATTTTTTTGTGTTCCTATACACGTAGGGTGACACAAATTTTCTTCCTGATATGAAAAATGGGGACATCATAGTCATTTCCTGACACCACTGACAAAACAATGAGGACTTTCATCTGTTTAATGCAAATTAGAAGCTTTTTTCATAGGCCAGAGATAACATAGCAAACAGGATACTTGTGTTGTTTACAGCAGACACAGGTTCAGTTCCCAGCATCTCAGGGGGTCCCCCAAGCCCTACTAGGAGTGATCCCTTAGCTCAGAGTCAGAAGTAAGCCCTAAGTGTGACCATAACTCTCTCCCCACAAAAGATTGTATAATATATACACTAAAGCAATGCTCTCTCTCTGGACCTTACCAGGTAATCCTTTTTTTATTGAATCACTGTGGGCTACAGTTATAAAGCTTTCATGTTTGAGTTTCAGTCGTACAATGATCAAATACCCATCCCTCCACCAGTGCATATTATCCACCAACAAAGTCCCCAGTATCTGTCCCCATCCCAACCCTTCCCTGCTTGTGTGGTAGACAATTCCCACTATACTTTCTACTTTGATTACATTCAATATTTTGACACCAGTACCATCATTATTATTTGGAAATTTCCCATCACCACTCAAACCTGCTGAAAAGGCAAAGCTAGACAATTTGCTTTGTATTGCTTGTTATGTATAACATTTAGTGTCATGTGGCCACAGGAGCGTTCTCCTGGAATTCTAAAACTTTAATCATTAGGGTCTGGAGAGATCTCTACAGTGAGCTGCTCGGTTCCGAGATTCTTTGTGTGTCTCTGGATCATGGCCATTTAGGAGCTTAATATGTACCCAGGGGCAGCTTGTGGGTGTCATCTCAGAGTTCCATCGGGGTAAGGGAAGGAAAAGGACTGAACCAGGCAATCCTTAAGGCTTATTCCTGCCTGTGAATCAGGCTTCATTCCTGATGGGCTCATGGGATCACCTGGGATTCTGGGGATTGAATCTGCATCAGCTGCACGCTGCTGATGCTGATCTGTCCAGCCTCTAAAGAGATGCACTGTGTATAGAAATGAGGGTCAGGAGGACTGGTCCATGGAAAGAAGCTTATCACAAGTGGGAGCAAGCAGTGCAGCTAGGAGAAAAAAGGAACCACTATGACAAGGAGAGTTGGAAATAATCACGGTGGACAAAACAGGGCGTTGAGAGGAGGTAAAGGGATATTCATATTACCCTTCACAACAGTATTGCATATAGTCCCCAAAAGTAAAAAAAAGGGAGCGAGAAAGCGAGAGGGAAAGAAAGACAGAGGGAGAGAGAGAGGGAGAGGGTGAGAGAGAGGGACAAGGAGGGAGAGAGAGGGAGAGAGAGGGAGAGGAAGAGAGAGAGGTACAGGGAGGGAGAGAGAGGGAGAGACAGAGGGAGAGGAAGAGAGAAGGACAGGGAGGGAAAGAGATGGAGAGGGAGAGGAAGAGAGGGAAGGAGAGGGAGACAGATGGAGGAAGAGGGAGAGAGAAAGGAGGAGAGTGGGAGACAGAGAGAGAGGGAGAGAAAGGGGGAGAGAGGGAGAGAAGTCTCAGTCATAGAGGCAGACTGGGAGTGGGTGGCAGAAAGGAAACTGGGAACATAGTTGTTGGAAAATATGCACTGGTGAACGGATGGAAGTTGGAACATAGTAGTCTAAAACCCAACCATGAACAACGTTGTTATTGTGTATCCTATATTGATTCAATGACAAAATTTGAAAAATGAAATGCACTATAGCATGATTTGATGTTAGAAACACATAGAGACATACACTTCATACCATGGTTTTGTATGATTCCTTCAATTCATTGGATTATGTCTCCGAACTATGTGCTTGATATATGTATTGTGTATGCGTGCCAACAAATGAGTGAGAAGGAAATAATCTTGAGAGTGTTTATATATGGGGATCACATGAGCCCCTGGGGGCTGCCAGATATTCGAAGTTGCCACAACGGAGAAATTTTACACATGGGGGAGGGAGAAAGTAGCGTGAGGCAAGGGGGGTAATGATGAAATGAGGACACATAGGGGAACAGTGTCGGGAAGGGCTGTGGTGGGTTGAGGAACACTCATCTAATAACCTGACACTGTGAAAATAAAGTGTCTGTTTGCAAACCATAATGGTCAATAGGAGAACTAGAGTGAGTGAGCAAGAGTGAGAATGAGAGTGAGAGCAAGAGTGAGAGTGAGAGCGAGAGTGAGAGCGAGGGGGGAGTGAGAGTGAGAGCAAGAGCTTGAGAGAAGAGAGGGAGAGAGAGCAAGAGCTTGAGAGAAGATAGGAAGAGTGGGGGTGGAAGAGCCGAGGCCATTGGTTAGTGGGAGGGAAACTGGGGACACTGGTGGTGGGAAATATACACTGGTGAAAGGACTGGTGTTGGAACATTAGATAACTGAAACTCAACACTGAACAACTTTTTAACTGTGTATTTCACAGTGATTCAATTAAAAATAAATTAAAAAGAAAAAGAGAAACTCATCTAGGAAACAAGTTTCCACCTGGTGGTCATCGAAAGGACACACAACACCTGCTTATAGACTACACATGCACACATGTGTCAATTTAGAGCGATTCACGTGGAGGGCTTTCTCTGTGTAAAGAAGACAAAATACACGAGGGATTGTGGCAAATTTATTAACTCTATGAAGAGAGAAGAAACCATCACTACACACAGCATCACAGATGAGCCTGATAGAGACTCAGCTCTGAGGTAGATCCTTGAGAGATCAGCAGAGCCCAGTAACCCCACTCCACATCATGTGTGTAGTAATCAAAGCTTTAGATGAAATCATTATCTTCTCGATATGCTTGGTCTATGGCTGGACAGAACTGGTCCCGAGGGTCCAAGTGAAAAGAACTTCTATACTATGATGATGACTGCTTATTAGACTTACACTTATATTTGAGATCAGCTTTCATAACTGTGTTATTTTCATGTGTCTTAATATCTAAATGAGATATTACTACCTTATTTCCTTTTACTTCAGACAGTGATATATCAAAATCCACAGGGTTACTTTCTAGGAAAAAGAAGTGTTAGAAAGAGCATGCATATTTGTGTAGAAAATCTAGTGCAATCAGTTCAGACAACTGTTTGGGTAGAGTTCAAGAACAACAAGATGGGGCTGGACAGTGGGTAGGGAGCCTGCCTTACAACAGTTTGATTCTCTGCACCCCAAAGGTTCCCCTGAGCCTGCCAGAACAAAGCCTTGAGCATCACCATGTGTGGTACCCAACACCTCAAAAGCCATCAAAGAGAACTGATATTAGAAAGAGCCTAAAGCTTCATCTGAGCGGCATACATAAAACAATTTGAAGGTAAGAAACTTGTAGTTCCAGGCAATCAACTGAAATGTCTCCAATGTCTGAACAAACAATCCCAAGTGCTTAGTTACGCTCAGAGCTTTGATCCCAGGAAAGTCTTCAGTGAAGAACAATTGACCTTTTGCGATTCCCTGCACAAAACAACGTTTTCAGGGCCCTCTTGATGTCCTTGTTTCGGAGGCTGTAGATGAAGGGGTTCAGCATGGGGGTGACCAGGGTGTACAGCACCGAGGCCACAGCACTTGGAAATGCCCTTTCACTCACTGCGGAGCTCAGGTACAGCCCCATACTTGTGCCATAGAACAAGGAGACCACGAAGAGGTGGGAGGCACAGGTGGAAAAGGCCTTGTACCTGCCCTGAGCAGACGTCACACCACGTATGGAGGAAATTATTTTGGAGTAAGAGTAAATAATACCGAGTAGAGGACCCCCGCCCAGGAGGATAATAGCACAGTAAATGACCAGGTGATTCAGGAAAGTGTCAGAACAAGCAAGTTTTATCAGCTGGTCTAGTTCACAGAAAAAGTGAGGGACCTCCACCTTGGTGCAGAAGGACAGATGCAAGGACACTGAGACTTCCATGGAAGAATTCAAGAGACCCAGCACCCAGCACCCCAGGAGCAGAAGCCCACAGAGGCGGGAGTTCATGATGACCGTGTAGTGCAGGGGGTGGCAGATGGCCACGAAGCGGTCATAGGCCATGACGGTCAAGAGGAAGTCGTCCAGGCTACCAAAGAGGATGAAAAAGAATATCTGGGTGATGCAGCCTTCGTAGCTGATGGCATTTCTTTGCAGCAGGATGTTCTGCAGCATTTTGGGGACGATCGTGGAGGTGAAGCAGATATCTACCAGGGACAGGTTGCAGAGGAAGAAGTACATGGGCGTGTGGAGTCGGGGGTCTGAGCTGGCAGCCAGGATGATGAGCAGGTTTCCCAAGACTGTGGTCAAGTACATGGACAGGAAGATCACATAGATGAGGGGCTGGACTTCTGGATCCTGGGAGAGTCCGTGGAGAAGAAACTCTGACATGTGGGTATTGTTTTCTGCTGCCAGAGTCTGGGTATAACTCCAGGAAAGGGGGACACGCATGACTCAATATCACCTCGCCTGCCTGACTCACAGACCTGAAAAACTACAATGCATGTTTTGAAGTCAAGAAATACTATTGGATCTTGAAGACTTTTTAAGAACCATTCACTCATGCCCTTCTTGAAATGTCCCAGGTCACCTCGCAGATGATTTTGCTTCCCAACGTAATTCTTGTCTATAGAGAGTTTGTTTTTTAAAATTCAAGTGAACACGTGCCACATTGAAGTTTGCACCTAGGAAATGAAGAGAAGAACCTGGAGTATAAATATTTTTACAATGACCCATGCCTCAAAACTTGCCACAAATGGTTATGCGGGAGGGCAGCTGGGATAGAGAAGAAACCGCTATGACAAAGACAGTTGGAATTGATGACTCTGGACAAGAACTGAGTGCTGAAAGGAGGTAAAGGGACAAACATGATAACCTTTCCGGTAAGGGAGGAGGGAGGCACTGCTTTCCATAGAGGCTGACTAGGGTAGTGGGGGGCAGGGCAGGAGGGAAACTGGGGACATTGGTGCTGGAGTCATACACTGGTGAAGGGACAGGTGATGGAATATTTTATCACTGAAACCCCTCTGTATATGTATATGTTACATGTATGTGCATAGCAACTGTGGACTTCATAGTGATTCAATAAAATTAAAAAACAACCAACAACCCCTACCCACCCACCCACCCACTAAAGTTTCTACAATTCAGTGAAAGGGATAGCTACCTCAGCAAATTTTATTCTTATGAAATGATTCAGCTGGGAACAGGTGTTATGAAGGAAAAGAAAATAGAGAAAAAAGTGACAATAGCGGGGAACAGCTAGACTGATAGCACAGAGGGTAGGGTGTTTGCCTTGCACCGGCCAACCTGGATTGATTCACAGCATCGTATATGGTCGCTGAGCACAGCGAGGAATAATTCCTGAGTGCAGAGACAGGAGTTACTCCTGTGCATCGCCGGGTGTGACCCAAAAAGAAAAAAAAAGATCGTGGTATTATTTTCATGGACGTCAGGGAAGTCCCCTGACGTGGGTGTATTGGACAGAATGCCTTGTGGAGGCTGGAGATAACAGGTTTGTGTGTGAGCCAAGTGTTCCTGAGGCCAATGTTGGACTGATGGGGAACCGAGGATCTTGGGTGTCTCAGTTGCTGAAGTAAAGAACGTGAATCATGTAGCTATGCGAAGGTGAATGATGACTAGGGTAGGAGCCTACCTTGAGGGCGGGAGTCCTCTCTCTTCCTACTGAGCGCCAGGGTGAGAAGCTTCCTCACCTGCAGGATGAGTCTTTTGGTCCTCAGGAGTGAGTCTCACGGTTCCCCAGAGTTAAGGTCATTCTCATCGATCTCTTGAATTGATGAATTTCTGGCCCCTGTATGTGTGATTCTCCTCAGAAAATGTAAGAATTTCTGTGAAAGATTAGTAGAAATAAGTACCAGGAGGTTGTTTCCATGGCTTGGAGGCTGGTCTCTCATTCTGGGCAACTCAGAGAAAGGAACACCAAGTAAAATGTGGTCGGAGGTCATGCGCGGGAAGGGTGAAGCGTGCCGAATATAGACTAGAGACCGAACACAATGGGCACTCAACACCTTTATTGCAAACCACAACACCTAATCATAGAGAGAGATCAAAAGGGAATAAATACCCTGCCATAGTGGCAGTGTGGGGTGGGGGGAGACGGAACTGGGGAGGGTGGGAGAGATGCTGGGTTTACTGGTGGTAGAGAATGGGCACTGGTTAAAGGATGGGTTCTTGAACTTTGTATGGGGAAAACATGAGCACAAAAATGTATATATCTGTAACTGTACCCTCACGTTGATTCACTAATTAAAAATAAATAAATTATTAAAAAATTTCTGCGAAGTGCTTTCTCTCTCTCTCTCTCTCTCTCTCTCCCTCACACACACAAACAGGTGAATATTCTTAGCTTTGATTTTCAATGTCTTTCCCAAAAACATGTCAGCCTTATTATTGTACTCACCTTGATGGACTTCCTGAGTTTCCCTTGGACATCCGGATTCTTCTGTAGATCCAGATTGTGGGGATAAAACCCTGACACCAGAAACAGTATAGCAGGAGGGAGAGAAACACCTTCATCCAGCCAGAATTTGGAATTACCCCCACATCAACAGAAATCCTTAGTTTTCAGCCCACATGGAGTCACAATGAGAAACAGCGATGCAATTTTCTTTGCTCTCTCAGTCCACTCATTACACTCAGCTCCTTTTTGACATCTAAGCCCCTGAGTCACGCTGCCCTAAGGGAAAACACTCCTGGACAGAGAGGAATTCTTCCTAATAAGGGTATATCTCCCTTGGGAGCTCATTGGAGAAATCAAGTTTTCTTCCTCCTGCTCCACAAATTACCTCCTCACCACGTCTCTAAGTCTCCAGGCCCTACTTGGGTGTAATTTTTTCTCCACAAATCAAATGAAGAACACATCTGGGTTAAGTCCTTTGATACTTCAAAGCATTGGCTTTTCTTTGGGGACAAGGCTTCATGGCTCCTGTAGATATTTTCTCTACATTAGCCGGACATCCAGTCAACTCAGGACAAAACTGGGACCTGCACATAGTGGCATTTGTGGCATCTGATGGAAAGAATGAGGAATGGCCAGGGCGATAGGACAGCAGGGAGGGAGTCTGTCTTGCACGCAGATTACCCAGGTTCAATCGTCGGCATCCTATAGGGTACCCTGAGCACTGCCAGGTGTAATTCCTGAGTGCAGAGCCAGGAGGAATCCCTGAACATTGCTGGATGGGATGCCAAGATGAACAAAGAACGAAGAATTTCATTCCTCAATATCACAAGAGTATAACCTCCCTTATCATTTTTTTGGCTTAATGTCCCAACAAATGTAGTCCATTCGACGTCCTTTTTATGAGCCTTAAACTTATTCCTAGAAAGTCTAGTCCCATCATCCTTTAGTGGGACAGAAGGAAATAAAGTACTGATGTCAAACATTTGAAAAAGCTGCTCTTGAACCATAGTGCCCAAAAGGAGAATGAGAAGGAGTGAGAGAGAGAGAGAGAGAGCAGAGACAGACAGAGTGTGACAGAGAGAGGGGGAGAAGGAAGAAAAGTGTCTTCCACAGAGGTGGACTGAGAGGGTGGTGATAGGAGGGAAACAGGGTCATTGTTGGTGGGACATGTGCGATGGTGGAGCCATGGAGAGTGGAATTGTGTGTCTGAAACCCAATCATGAACCACTTTGTAACTGTTGTAACTGTGGATCTCACAGTGATTGAATAACAACAAAATGGAAAAAAGAACCTGGCAAAGTTGTTTGTTGAGTCTGACGATGGAGAATGGCTTTGACATGGGCTTGTGTGTGCCCAGCCACCCAACTGAATAGAAATGGACCCTGATCTTCTGAGAGAAACTGAACCCGGGAAGTTCCGTGTGTTGGTTTCTCAGTCACGCCTGAGAAGTATGACTCAGTTTCAAATCTGCTCCTTACTCACATATTTGAAAACTACAATGCATGTTTTGAAGTCAAAAGATATTGCCTGCCTTACTCACAGATCTGAAAAACTGCAAGGTATGTCTTGAAGTCAAGAAATACTATTGGATCTTGAAGACTTTTAAAAAAGTATTCACTCGTGCCCCTTTGTGAAATGTCCCAGGTCAAATCTCACTCAATTATTCTCTATAGAGAATTTGCTTTTAAAAATTCAACTGAGCACGTGCCATACAAAATATTCCCCTAGGAAATGAAGTGGAGAACCTGAAGTTCTCTGTAAATATTTCTACAATGCCCCATGCCTCAAAACTTGCCACAAATGGTTGTGCGGGAGGGCATCTGGGATAGAGAAGAAACCACTATGACAAAGATAGTTGGAATTGATGACTCTGGACAAGAACTGAGTGCTGAAAGGAGGTAAAGGGATAAACATGTCAATCACTCGGGGGAAGGCAGGAGGGGTGCAAATTGCTTTCCATAGAGGCAGACTGAAGTATGGGGGGCAGGGCAGGAGGACAACTGGGGACTTTGGTGCTGGGAGTCATACACTGTTAAAGGGACAGCTGATGGAACATTTTTTCACTGAAACCCCCAGATGAACAACTTTGTATATGTTATATGTATATGTATAACATCTGTGTATCTCACAGTGATTCAATAAAAATTAAAAAATAACTAATATTCTTTAGGCTGTCTTTGTACTTTGGTCACTATTTCTTTTGAGGTGCAGAAGCTTCTTAGTTTAAGATAGTCCCATTTAACTTAGTTACTAAAATACTAAATTACAGAAACCCAAAACTGAGAGGCCGCTAAGTGTGGTCACTCGACCTCACACTTCTTCATCCTCAGCAATGGAAAACAAATTACCTAATGCTTCCTTTTCAGCAGGTCTGACTTTAGGGGAGAGACTCTCCAAACAATAATAGTGAGTTTTGTTGAAATATTGTATGCAATCAAAGTGAAAGTAAAGTGAAATTTATTAGTTACACAGGCGGGGGGGGGCTTAGGGTGGGGGGGCTAGGGGCGTGGGGGTGTTTGGGGTGTGAGGGGGTGGGGTGGAGCTATACTGCGATTCTTGGTGGTGGAATATGAGCACTGGTGAAGGGATGGGTATTCGAGCATTGTATAACTGAGATTTAAACCTGGAAACTTTGTAACTTTGTAACTTTCCACAATAAAAACTTTTTTTAAAAAAAAAGACTGCATTTAGGATTGATTGTTGGGGGGAAATTCCGAATAGTAATAGTCAGTTCTCTGTTGAAATATTGAATGTATCCAAAGTATAGAGAGAATAAAGTTAAGATCATTGGCCACTCAGTTGCGGGGGCTGGGGGGTGGGAGGGGGCATATTAGGGTTCTTGGTGGCGGAACAGTTGCACTGGTGAAGGGATGGGGGTTTGATCATTATATGACTGAGACTTAAACCTTAAAGCTTTGCAACTTTTGTCACGGTGATTCAATAAAATAAAATTTTTTTAAAAGACAAAAAAAAAAAAAGATAGTCCCATTTATTTACCTCTGTTTTCACTTGCTTGGCCAGTGGCGTGTCAGCTTTGAAGATACTATTGGCTTCAATGTCATGGAAGGTTTTGCCGACCTTGTCTTCAATGTACCTTATGAATTGTGGTCCCATGTTGAGGTCTTTAACCCATTTTGATCTGACTTTTGTACATGGTGATATGTAGAGATCTGAGCCCATTTTTTTTTGCATGTGGCTGTCCAGTTTTGCCAGCAACCATTTGTTAAAGAGGCTTTCCTTGCTCCACTTCACATTTCTTGCTCCCTTATCAAAGATAGATGTTCAAACAATTACGGTGGTGTGTAGGGATATTCCACCCTGTTCCATTGGTCTGCGGCTCTGTCTTTTTTTCAGTACCATGCTGTTTTAATTGTTACCACTTTGTAGTAGAGTTTGCGGTTGGGGAGGGCAATGCCTCCCATCGTCTTTTCCCCCAAGAATTTCTTTAGCTATTCGTGGGCCTTTGTTGTTCCATATGAATTTTAGGATTGCTTGATCAATTTCTTTGAAGAATTTCATGGTATCCTTATAGGGATCGCATTGAATCTGTATAGTGCGTTAGGGAGTATTGCCATTTTGACAATGTTAAGTCTTCCTATCCATGAGCAGAGAATACGCTTCCATTTCCTTGTGTCTTCTTTTATTTCATGGGGTAAGGATATCTACCCAATACCCATCTGATAAGGGGTTGATATCAAGGATATACAAGACACTGGTTGAACTTCAGAAGACGAAAGCTGCCAACCTGATCAAAAAATGGGGTGATGAAATGAACAGAAGATTTCCCAAAGAAGAAATCCGAATGGCTGAGAGGCACATGAGAAAATGTTCATCATCACTAATCATTAGGGAGATGCAGATCAAAACAACACTGAGATATCATTTCACACCACAAAGACTGGCCCACATCCCCCCCCCAAACAAAAAACAGCTGGGGAGAAAGGGACTCTCCCTCACTGCTGGGAGGAATGCCGACTGGTTCAGCCCTTTTGGAAAACAATATGGATGATTCTCACAAAACTAGAAATTGAGCTCGCATTTGACCCAGCAATTCCACTCCTGGGAATATACACCGGAGAGGCAAAAAGGTGTAGTAGAAATGAAATCTGCATTTCTTTTCTTTTTTAATTTTTAAATTTTATTGAATCGCCATGAGATAGTTACAAGCTTTCATGTTTGGGTTACAATCTCACAATGATCAAACACCCATCCCTCCTCCTGTGAACATTCCCCACCACCAATATCCCCGGTATACCCCCCCTTTCCAACCCTCCCCCTGCCTCCATGGCAGTTAATATTCCTCATGCTCTCTCTCTACTTTTGGGCATTATAGCTTGCAACACAGACACTGAGATGTCCTCATGTTTGGTCCATTATCTACTTTCAGCATGCATCTCTCATCCCAACTGGTTTTTCCAGCCATCATTTTCTTAGTGATCCCTTCTCTATTCCATCTGCCTTCTCCCCGCTGCTCATGAAGCAGTCTTCCAGCTATGGGGCAATCCCCCTGGCCATCGTATCTACTGTCCTTGGGTGTCAGCCTCATGTGATGCTACCCTACACTCTACAAATGACTGCAGTCCCTTTATGTCTGTCCCTCTCTTACTGACTCATTTCATTTATCATGATACTCTCTATGCTTATCCATTTATAAGCAAATTTCATGACTTTATCTCTCCTAACACCTGCATAGTGTTCCAATGTGTAGATGTACCAAAGTTTCTTTAACCAGTCATCTGTTTTAGGGCACTTGGGTTGTTTCCATATTTTGGCTATTGTGAACAACATCTCCATTTCTATGTTCATTGCAGCACAATTTACAATAGCCAAAATATGAAAAAAACCAGAGTGCCCCAAACAGATGACTGGTTAAAGAGACTTTGGTACATCTACACAATGGAATACTATAGAGCTGTTAGAAAGGATGAAGTCATGAAATTTGCCTATAAGTGGATCAACATGGAGAGTGTCATGTTGAGTGAAATGTGTCAGAAAAAAAGAGACAGAGATAGGAAGATCGCACTCATATGTGGAATATGAAGTAGCAGAATGAGACACTAACACCCAAGAGTAGTAGAGATTAGAACCAGGAGGTCTGCACCACAGATTGGAAACTGGCCTCACATGCTGGGGGAAAAGGCAGAAGAGACAGAGAAGGGAGCACCTAGTAGAGAATATTGGGAGGACCCACTCGGGTTGAAAGCCACATACAAAAAGTGTACTACAGACCGAACATGATGGCCACTCAATACCTGCAAACTACAACATCCAACAGGAGAGAGAACAAAAGAGAATGCCCCACCACTGAGGCAGGTTGGGGAGGTGGGGGTTAGAGTGGGGATGGTGGGAGGGATACTGGGAAAATTGGTGGAGAATGGGCACTGGTGGAGGGATGTAAATCAAATAGAAACATGAAAGTTCATAAGTTTGTAACTGTACCCCACAATCATTTACTAATAAAAATTAAAAAAACTAACAACCTCCACCCACCCACCAAATTTCTACAAGTCAGTGACAGGGAAAGATACCTCAGCATATTTTATTTTTCTGAAATGATTCAGCTGGGAACAGGTGTTATGAATGAAAAGAAAATAGAGAAAAAGTAGACTGGGTTGCTGGAGTGATAGCAAAGTGGTTAGTGTGTTTGCCTTGCACGTGGCCAACACAGGTTCAATTCTCAGCATCCCATATGGTCCCCTGAGTACCAACAGGAGTAGTTCCTGAGCGGAGAGCCAGGAGTAACCTTTGTGTATTGCACAGTGTGAATCAAAAGGAAAAAAAATGGAGACACTGGTATTATTTTCATGGTGGCTAGGGAAGTCCACTGACATGCGGGCATTGGACAGAGTGCCTGGTGGAGGCTGGAGAGAACATGTTTGTGTGTGAGCCAAGTGTCCTTAGGCAGAGTAGGCTTGAGAAGGCCATGAGAACTTGGGTGTTTCAGTTGCCTAAGTGAAAGAACGTGAATCATGTTGCTATGCGAAGGTGAATGATGACTAGGATAGGAGTCTACCTTGAGGGCGGGAGTCCTCTCTCTTCCTGCAGAGAGCCCAGTGTGAGAGCTTCCTCAGCTGCAGGATGAGTCTTTTGGTCCTCATGAGTGAGTCTCCGGGTCCCCCAGAGTTAAGCACATTCCCCTCGTTTTCTTGAATTGATGAAGTTCTGGCGCCTGTGTGTGTGATTCTTCTCAGAAAATGTAAGAATTTTTCTCCATCCTCTCATTACACCAGTGGGTAGGGCACTACCATGTCTTCCCTTTGGGACCCCAGCATTGAGGCACTGAATTTCCCCTTGCGAACTATCCTGGACAGAAAGGAATTCTTTCTTGTGATCGCTTGTTCCCAAGATGTCAATTGATAGTCAGGGAAGCCCAGATTTCTTCCTCTTGCTTCACAGATTACCTCCTCACCACGTCCCTAAATTTCCAGCCTCCTGTCTTCACCGAGTGGGAGTTTTCTGCAAGAGTGACACTGAGGATCATATCGCAGTTAGATTATGGTACTTTCAAGTACCTGATGCTTCCAAGTACTAGCGTGGTGGTGGGAACAAGGCTTTAGCATGACTGTAGAAAATTTTTGTGTTCTGGGGCTGGAGAAATAGCACAGTGGGTAGGGCGTTTACCTTGCACGTGGCCAACCTGGGTTCGATTCCCAGCATCCCATATGGTCCTCTGAGCACTGCCAGGGAGTAATTTCTGAGTGCAGATCCAGAAGTAACCCCTGTGCATCGCCGGGTATGACCCAGAAGGCAAAAAAGTTTGTGTTTCTATACACTTATGGTGGCACGAATTTTCTTCCTGATATGAAAAATGGGGACATCATAGTCATTACCTGACATCACAGACAAAACAGTGAGGAATTTCATCTGATTATTGCAAATTAGAAGCTTTTTTCATAGGCCAGAGATAGCATAACAAACAGGATACTTGCGTTATTTACAGCAGACACAGGTTCAGTTTCCAGCATCCCAGAGGGTCCCCCAAGCCCTACTAGGAGTGATCCCTTAGCTCAGAGTCAGAAGTAAGCCCTAAATGTTACCATAACTCTCTCCCCACAAAAGATTGTATAACATATACACTAAAGCAATGCTCTCTCTCTCTAAGGACCTTACCAGGCAATCCTATTTTTTATTGAATCACTGTGGGCTACAGTTATAAAGATTTCATGTTTGAGTTTCAGTCGTACAATGATCAAATACCCATCCCTCCACCAGTGCAAATTTTCCACCACCAAAGTCCCCAGTATCTGTCCCCATCCCAACCCTTCCCCTGCATGTGTGGTAGTCAATTCCCACTATACTGTCTACTTTGATTACATTCAATATTTTGACACCAGTACCACCATTATTATTTGGAAATTTCCCATCACCACTCAAACCTGCTGAAAAGGCAAAGCTAGACAATTTGCTTTGAATTGCTTGTTATGTATAACATTTAATGTCATGTGGCCACAGAAGCGTTCTCCTGGAATTCTAAAATTTTAATCATTAGAGTCTGGAGAGATCTCTACAGTGAGTTGCTCAGTTCCGAGATTCTTGTGTGTCTCTGCATCATGGCCATTTAGGAGCTTAATATGTAGCAAGGGGCAGCTTGTGGGTGTCATCTCAGAGTCCCATCAGGGTGGGGGAGGGGGAGAATGAACCAGGCAATCCTTAAGGCTTATTCCTGCTTGTGAATCAGAGTTCATTTCTGATGGGCTCATGGGACCACCTGGGATTCTGGGGATTGAGCCTGCAGCAGGTGCACGCTGCTGATGCTGATCTGTCCATCCTCTAAAGAGATGCGCTGTGTATAGAAATGAGGGTCAGGAGGACTGGTCCATGGAAAGAAGCTTATCACAAGTGGGAGCAAGCAGTGCAGCTAGGAGGAAGAAGTTACTACTATGACAAGGAGAGTTGGAAATAATCATGGTTGACAAGAACAGGGCGTTGAGAGGTGGTAAAGGGATATTCATGTTACCCTTCACAACAGTATTGCATATAGTTCCTAAAAGTAAAAAAAAGAAAGAGAGAAATGGAGAGGGAAAGAGAGGGAGAGAGAGGGAGAGGGAGAGGAAGAGAGAGGTACAGGGAGGGAGAGAGAGGGAGAGGGAGGGAGAGGGATAGACAGAGGGAGACAGAGGGAGAGAGAAAGGAGGAGAGTGGGAGAGAGGGCAAGAGGGAGAGAGGGAGAGAGAGAGGGTAGGAGAGAGGGAGAGAAGTCTCAGTCAAAAAGGCAGACTGGTAGTGGGTGGCAGAAAGGAAACTGGGAACATAGTTGGTCGGAAATGTGCACTGGTGAAGGGATAGAAGTTGGAACATAGTAGTCTAAAACTCAAACATCAACACTTTGTTATTGTGTATCCAAAAGTGATTCAATGAAAAAATTTGAAAAATGAAATGCACTATAACATGATTTGACGTTACAAACACTTAGAGACATACAGTTCATACCATGGTTTTGTGCGACTCTTTCAGTTCAGTGGATTATGTCTCTGAAATATGTGCTTGATATATGTATTGTGTATGCGTGCCAACAAATGAGTGAGAAGGAAATAATTTGAGAGTGTTGATATATGGGGATCACATGAGCCCTTCATCACAGAGGAGCTCTGAGATAGACCCTCGAGAGCCCAGCAGAGCCCAGTAACCCCACTCCACATCATGTGTTTAGTAATCAAAGGTTTAGAAGAAATCATTATCTTCTTGATGTGCTTGGTCTCTGGCTGGACAGAACTGTTCCCGAGGGTCCAAGTGAAAAGAACTTCTATACTATGATGATGACTGCTTATTAGACTTACACTTATCTTTGAGGTCAGCTTTCATAACTGTGTTATTTTCATGTGTCTTAATACTAAGTGAGATATTACTACCTTATTTCCTTTTACTTCAGACAGTGATATTTCAAAATCCACTGGGTTACTTTCTAGGAAAAAGAATTGTTAGTAAGAGCATGCATATTTGTGTAGAAAATCTAGTGCAAACAGTTCAAACAACTGGGTAGAGTTCAAGAACAACAAGATGGGGTTGGACAGTGGGTAGAGGGCCTGCATTGCAACAGTTCGATTCTCTGCACCTCATAGGTTCCCCTGAGCCTGCCAGAACAAAGCCTTGAGCATTACCATGTGTGGTACCCAACTTCTCAAAAGCCATCAAAGAGAACTGATATTAGAAAGAGTCTAAAGCTCCATATGAACGGCATACATAAAACAATTTGAAGGTAAGAAACTTGTAGTTCTAGGCAATCAACTGAAATGTCTCCAATGTCTGAACAAACAATCCCAAGTGCTTAGTTACGCTCAGAGCTTTGATCCCAGGAAAGTCTTCAGTGAAGGACAATTGACCTTTTGCGATTCCCTGCACAAAACAACGTTTTCAGGGCCCTCTTGATGTCCTTGTTTCGGAGGCTGTAGATGAAGGGGTTCAGCATGGGGGTGACCAGGGTGTACAGCACCGAGGCCACAGCACTTGGAAATGCCCTTTCATTCACTGCGGAGCTCAGGTACAGCCCCATGATCGTGAGATAAAACAAGGAGACCACGAAGAGGTGGGAGGCACAGGTGGAAAAGGCCTTGTACCTGCCCTGAGCAGACGTCACACCACGTATGGAGGAAATTATTTTGGAGTAAGAGTAAATAATACCGAGTAGAGAACCCCCGCCCAGGAGGATAATAGCACAGTAAATGACCAGGTGATTCAGGAAAGTGTCAGAACAAGCCATTTTTATCAGTTGGTTGAGTTCACAGAAAAAGTGAGGGATCTCCACCTTGGTGCAGAAGGACAGATGCAAGGACACTGAGACTTCCATGGAAGAATTCAAGAGACCCAGCACCCAGCACCCCAGGAGCAGAAGCCCACAGAGGCGAGAGTTCATGATGACAGTGTAGTGCAGGGGGTGGCAGATGGCCACGAAGCGGTCATAGGCCATGACGGTCAAGAGGAAGTCACCCAGGCTACCAAAGAGGTTGAAAAAGAATATCTGGGTGATGCAGCCTTCGTAGCTGATGGCTTTTCTTTGCAGCAGGATGTTCTGCAGCATTTTGGGGACGGTCGTGGAGGTGAAGCAGATATCTACCAGGGACAGGTTGCAGAGGAAGAAGTACATAGGCATGTGGAGGCAGGGGTCTGAGCTGGTAGCCAGGATGATGAGCAGGTTTCCCAAGACTGTGGTCAAGTACATGGACAGGAAGACCACATAGATGAGGGGCTGGACTTCTGGATCCTGGGAGAGTCCGAGGAGAAGAAACTCTGACATGTGTGTATTGTTTTCCGCTGCCAGAGTCTGGGTATAACTCCAGGAAAGGGGGACATGCATGACTCAATATCACCTTGCCTGCCTTATTCACAGATCTGAAGAACTACAATGCATGTTTCGAAGTCATGAAATACTATTGGATCATGAAGACTTTTTAAGAACCATTCAATCATTCTTCTTCTTGGAATGTATGATGTCACCTCGCAGATGAGTTTGTGTCCCAATGTAATTATTATCTATTGAGAGTTTGTTTTTTAAAAATTCAACTGAACACGTGCCACATGGACGTTTGCACCTAGGAAATGAAGTTGAGAACCTGTAGTATAAATATTTCTACAATGACCCATGCTTGGAAACTTGCCATAAATGGTGATGGGGGAGGGCAGCTGGGTTAGAGAAGACTCTGCTATGACAAATATAGTTGAAATTGATAACTCTGGACAAGAACTGAGTGCTGAAAGGAGGTAAAGGGACAAACATGATAACCTTTCTGGTAAGGGAGGAGGGGGACAAACTGCTTTCCATAGAGGCTGACTGGGGTAGTCACAGCAGGAGGGAAACTGGGGACATTGGTCTGGAGTCATACACTGGTGAAGGGACAGGTGATGGAATATTTTATCACTGAAACCCCTCTGTATATGTATATGTTACATGTATGTGCATAGCAACTGTGGACCTCATAGTGAGTCAATAAAAATTAAAAAACAACAAACAACCCCTACCCACCCACCCACCCACCCACTAAAGTTTCTACAATTCAGTGAAAGGGATAGCTACCTCAGCAAATTTTATTCTTATGAAATGATTCAGCTGGGAACAGGTGTTATGAAGGAAAAGAAAATAGATAAAAAAGTGACAGTAGCGGGGAACAGCTAGACTGATAACACAGAGGGTAGGGTGTTTGCCTGCACCGGCTGACTGGGATCAATTCACAGCATCGTATACGGTCGCTGAGCACAGCGAGGAATAATTCCTGAGTGCAGAGCAGGAGTAACCCCTGTGGATCGCCGGGTGTGAAGATGAAAAAAAAAAAGGAGATAGTGGTATTGTTTTCATGGACGTCAGGGAAGTCCCCTGACGTGGGTGTATTGGACAGAATGCCTGGTGCAGGCTGGAGAGAACAGGTTTGTGTGTGAGCCAAGTGTTCCCGAGGCCTGAGTTGGACTGATGGGGAACCGAGGATCTTGGGTGTTTCAGTTTCTGAAGTCAAAGAACGTGAATCATGTAGCTATGCGAAGGTGAATGATGACTAGGGTAGGAGTATACCTTGAGGGCGGGAGTCCTCTCTCTTCCTACTGAGTGCCCTGGGTGAGAAGCTTCCTCAGCTGCAGGATGAGTCTTTTGGTCCTCAGGAGTGAGTCTCACGGTCCCCCAGAGTTAAGCTCATTCCCCACGATCTCTTGAATTGATGAATTTCTGGCCCCTCTATGTGTGATTCTCCTCAGAAAATGTAAGAATTTCTGTGAAGTGCTTTCTCCCTCCCTCTCTCTCTCTCTCTCTCTCTCTCTCTCTCTCTCTCTCTCTCCCTCACACACACAAACAGGTGAATATTCTTAGCTTTGATTCTCAATATCTTTCCCAAAAACATTTCAGCCTTATTATTATCCTCACCTTGATGGGCTTCCTGAGTTTCCCTTAGACATCCGGATTCTTCTGTGGGTCCAGATAGTGGGGATAAAACCCTGACACCAGAAACACTATAGCAGGAGGGAGAAACACACTCATCCAGCCAGAATTTGGAATTAACTCCACATCAACACAAATCCTTTGCTTTCAGCCCACATGGAGTCACAATGAGAAACAGCGATGAAATCTTCTTTGCTCTCTCAGTCCACTCATTACACTCAGCTCCCTCTTGGCATCTAAGCCCCTGAGTCACGCTGCCCCAAGGGAAAACACTCCTGGACAGAGAGGAATTCTTCCTAATAAGTGTATGTCTCCCTTGAGAGCTCATTGGAGAAATCAAGTTTTCTTCCTCCCGCTCCACAAATTACTTTCTTGCCACGTCTGAAGTCTCCAGGCCGTACTTGGGTGTAATTTTTTCTCCACAAATCAAATGAGGAACGCATCTGAGAGGGTGGTGATAGGAGGGAAACTGGGTCATTGTTGGTGGGACATGTGCGATGGTGGAGCCATGGAGAGTGGAATTGTGTGTCTGAAACCTAATCATGAACCATTTTGTAACTGTTGTAACTGTGGATCTCACAGTGATTGAATAACAACAGAATGGAAAAAAGAACTTGGCAAAGCTGTGTTTGTTGAGTCTGACGATGGAGAATGGCTTTGACATGGGCTTGTGTGTGCCCAGCCACCCAACTGAATAGAAATGGACCCTGATTCTTCTGAGAGAAACTGAACCCGGGAAGTTCCATGTGTGGGTTTCTCAGTCACGCCTGAGAAGCATAACTCAGTTTCAAATCTCCTCCTTACTCACATAATGAAAACTACAATGCATGTTTTGAAGTCAAGAAATACTATTGGATCTTGAGGACTTTTTAAGAACCATTCACTGATGCCCTTTCTTGAAATTTCCTGGTATTCTCTTAGATAAATTTGCATCACAACTACATTATTGTCTACAGAGAATTTGTATAAGAAGTTTTCATGTCTATTAAAAAAACAAAGTGAGGGGCTGGAGCAATAGCACAGTGGGTAGCACATTTGCCTGCTCGCGGCTGACCCAGGTTCAATTCTCGCATCCCATATGGTCTGCTGAGCACTTCATGGGGTGATTCCTGAATGCCAAGCCGCGAGTAACCCCTGTGCATCGCCGTGTGTGACCCAAAAAGCAAACAAAAACAAAAACAACCCCCCCAATAACTGAAGACATGCCATATTTAGGGTTTTACCTAAGAAATGAAGTTGAGAACCTGAAGTATATGTTTCTACAGTAACACACACTTGAAAAATTGCCACAAGGGTTGATGGGGGAGGGCAGGTGGAATAGAGTAGGGACCAATATGATAGAGATAGTTGGAATTGATCACTCTGGACAAATACTGAGTGCTTAAAGGTGGTAAAGGGACAAATATGATAACCTTTTGGGTAAGGGTAGAGAGGGGCAAAGTGCTTCCATAGAGGCAGACTCAGGTAGCAGAGGGTAGTGCAGTAGGGAAACTGGGGACACTGGTGCTGGGAGTCGTACAATGGTGAAGGGACAGGTGATGGTACATTTTATCACTGAAACCCCCAAATGAACAACTTTTGGGGTAACTGTGTATCTCTCAGTGATTCAATAAAAATTAAAAGATAACCAACAACCCCAATCCACCCATCGAAGTTTCTACAATTCAGTGTTAGGGAAAGATACCTCAGCAAATTTTATTCTTATGAAACGGTTCATCTGGGAACAGGTGGTAGGAAGGAAAAGAACTATAGGGTTGACATCTGAGATTTACCCCTTATAACCCTTTGCTAAGTAGCTCTAAAAATTTTAGTTGCCAGAAGTCTCAGAGATCAAATAAAACACTGGTGAATATGGTTTGCAACAAATTTTATAACTCTAGAAACTCATATTTTAAGCTAAACCTTTTTCATGTACCCAATTATTTCAACTCACAAGATTCTCTAGGTCAGATATTCTAACAATCCAATACAGATGCAAACAAATATACATATTTAGACAATAGTTCTTCTACCTTAGTTATTTCAAATCATGACTTTTCTACAACAGATACTTTATTTTTTGTTTACTTATTTATTTATTTATTTTATTGAGTCACCATGTGGAAAGTTACAAAGCTTTCAGACTTAAGTCTCAGTTACACAATGCTTGAACACCCATCCCTTCACCAGTGCACATATTCCACCACCAAGAACCACAGTAAACCTCCCCCCCACCCCCCAACCCCACCTGTGTAGCTGATAAATTTCACTTTACTTTCTCTTTACTTTGATTACATTCAATATTTCAACAAAAAACTCACTATTATTGTTTGGAATTTCTGCCCCCCCCAAAATCAGACCTGCTGGAAAGGAAGCATTTGATAATTTGTTTTTCATTTCTGAGAATGAAGAGATATGAGGTCATGTGGCCACAATAGGGGCCGCGAGGTTTTGGATTTCTGTATTTTAGTAACTAAGCCCAGAGAAATTTCTGCCAGAAGTTGCATCATTGCTAGCTCGTACCTCTCTGCTACTTTATATTACACATATGAGTGCAATCTTTCTATGTCTGTCTCTTTCTTTCTGACTCATTTCACTCAACATGATACTTCCAGGTTGATCCACTTATATGCAAATCTCATGACTTCATCTTTTCTAACAGCTGCATAGCATTCCATTGTGTAGATGTACCAAAGTTTCTTTAACCAGTCATCTGTTTTTGGGCACTCCATTTTTTCCCAGATTGTGGATATTGTAAATAGTGCTCCAATGAACATAGAAATGCAAATGTCCCTCCTGCCGCCGAGATGTGATCCGGGGGCCCGCACATGTGCGGCCTCTCGGCAGCTGCATGAGCGTGAATCCAGACCCAACTAAACTACTTTGGCATGGGCAGCTCCACGCAGAATGTCTCCAGCCTGAGAACTAAGCCACGGCCCCATGCCCGCCCAGGAGGGGAAAGGTATTTCTCTCTCTCGCCTCTTCCTTTCCGGGGACGAAGGGCGTGGTGACCGCCATATTATGACGACTACAGATGGGGTTTACAAGCTTGCAATGATCCAATATCTGGAAGAAATCTCCCTGGACTTAGTTGTTAAAGTACAGAAATTCAAAGCCGCACGGTCACTACCACGGCCGCGCGACCTCATTTCTCTTCACAACAGGTCTGACTCTAGTTGGGTACTACTAACAATAATAGTGAAGTTTGTGTTGAAATATTGAATGTAACCAAAGAAACAGAAAGTAAAGTGAAACTTATCAGTTACAAAAGGGGGGGTGGCGGGATGGGAGGTGTACTGTGTGGGTTTTTTTTTTTTGGTGGTGGGATATGGGCACTGGTGAAGGGATGGTTGTTTCAGCATTGTATAACTGAGACTTAAGCCTGAAAGCATTGTAATTTTCCACATGGTGATCCAATAAAATAAAATTCTTATTATAAAAAAAGAAATGCAAATGTCATTTCTACTATACCTTTTTGACTCTCCGGGATATATTCCCAGGAGTGGTATTGCTGGGTCAATAGTGAGCTCAATTTCTAATTTTTTGAGAATCGTCCATATTGTTTTCCAAAAGGGATGAACAAGTCAGCATTCCCACCAGCAGTGAAGAAGAGTTCCTTTCTCCCCACATCCATGCCAACACCGGTTGCTTTTGTATTTTGGATGTGGGCCAGTCTCTGTGGTGTGCGATGGTATCTCATTGTTGTTTTGATCTGCATCTCCCTGATGATTTGTGATGTCGAGCATTTTCTCATGTGCCTCTCAGCCATTCGGGTTTCTTCTTGGGGGAAGTTTCTGTTCACTTCATCACCCCATTTTTTTTATCAGGTCGGCAGTTTTCTTCTTGTGGAGTTCAACCAGTGCCTTATATATCCTTGATATCAACCCGTTATCGAATGGGTATTGGGTAAATATCCTTTCCCATTCTGTAGGCTGTCTTTGTACGTTGGTCACTGTATATTTTGAGGTGCAGAAGCTTCTTAGTTTAAGGTAGTCCCATTTATTTATCTCTGTTTTCACTTGCTTGGCCAGTGGCATGTCAGCTTTGAAGATACCATTGACTACAATGTCATGGAGGGTTTTGCCGACCTTATCTTCAATGTACCTTAGGGATTCTGGTCTGATGTTAAGGTCTTTAATCCATTTTGATCTGACTTTTGTACATGATGATAGGTGTATATCTGAGTCCTTTTTTTGCATATAGCTGTCCAGTTTTGCCAGAACAATTTGTTAAACATGCTTTCCTTGCTCCACTTCACATTTCTTGCTCCCTTATCAAAGATTAGATGATCATATATTTGGGGTGGTGTGTCAGAATATTCAACCCTTTTTCATTGGTCTGCAGCTCTACAACAGATACTTTAACAATTCCACAATAATACAAACATGCTTTCAGACACAGAAAAAGGCTTTTGATTCTTACCAAACTTTGGTATAGCATAAGAAAATACTTGAACTGCCACTGTTTATGAAAATATGAGGAAACTTTATTTTAATGGCTTCTGTACCTCTATTGTTTGTAAAATGGCCTGATTTTTTTAATTGGTAGAAGCTTGTAAGATAAAGCCTTGCATTCTCTGAACTCTTATTTTACTTTAGTTTCTGGCTCTAATTCTGTAGCTTTTCCCAGATAGTACAAATACTGGAATTCAAAAGAATTTCAACTGTTAATAACTATTAATATTCTTCCAATAAGAAAGTTAGATTGAAAATTTCAATTAGAGACTCCAGAGACTGCAAACAGCAAGCAGGGTTTATTGTAAGACTGGCTAGCCGGGATTGAGCCACCTACGCGGACATGCAGGTTCAGCAGGTTGGTTAAGACCCCAAGCTTCTCCAAAGGAGATTTTTTTTTAATTTAAATTTTATTGAATCACCATGTGGAGGGTTACATAGTTCTCAGGATTATGTCAGTTATACAATACTCAAACACCCTTCCCTTCACCCTTGCCCATATTCCATCACCAACCACCCCATTATACCTCCCACCCCCTCCCGTCCCCCCAGTCCCTGCCCTTGTAAGTGATAAGTTTCACTTCATTTACACTTTATCTTGGTTACAGTCCATGTTTCAACACATAACTCACTATTGTTGCTAGGGTTTCCCCCCCAAAAAGAAAAGACAGTCCCACTGTCAAGGAAGCATTTGATGGCTCTCCATTGCGGAGAATGTAGAGATATTAAGTCCCGTTGTTTGTCACATAACTTTTCTATTTTCCCCCGCCCCTCGTCCCGTGCCACCGAGATCACGCCTGTTTGGTAAACACCACGCTGCATGACAAAGGTAATACAAACCAAAAAAGATGGTTATTTCCCGTCATCAGCCGGAGTGGGGCTCTGGCTTAGTTGATAGTCTGGTAGAATGTCTGCAAGCAGTTTCTGGAACCAAAAGTAATACGCTGGTATTGGCCCCGGCTCAAGATTCCACCAGTGTCCCACTGTTCCAAGTACATAATAATTTATTCCCTTGTATCCCATTCCCACGCCACCAGGTCCGTGTCAGCTTAATGGACATCGTACTATGGTTAACGCCACGCCACATTTCTTCCAGAGAAAGAAGGATATTTCTTCTTAGCCGGCGTGGGGATATGGCTTAGTTCAGTCTATAGAGATGGCTACCACTTTGGTAACCTTCAATATTTCAGCAAAAGACTTACTATTCTTGTTAGGATTTCCCACCAAAGTCCGACCCATTAAAAGGGAACCATTTCATATTGGTGATGATTAAATGACAATAGGTTGCGCGGCCATGGCAGCGGCCTCGCGGCTTTGAATTTCTGTATAAAGTCCAGGGAAAGTACAGCCAGAAGTTACACGTCGCTACAAACTTTAACCCTATTATGGTCCCCCCAAAGTCCAACCCATTACAAAGGAACCATTTCATATTGCTGATGATTAGATGACATTAGGCTGCCGAGGCCGCGTGGTTTTGGGTTTCTATATAAAGTCCAGGGAAAATTCTGCCTAAAATTCTATCGCTACAATCTTTTACCCTTCAACAAAAAACTTAGTACTATTGTTTGGAGTTTCCCCCCACGGTAAGCCCTGCCAAAAAGGAACATTTACATGTTGCTGACAATCAAGAGATATTAGGTCGTGTGGCTGCTATTGCAGCCGTGCAGTTTTGGATTTCTATATGAAGTCCAGGGAAAATTCTTTTGGTAATTGCATCACTCGCTGGCAGTGCCTGGGCAAGAAGCTCCGAGCACACAGTTTGGAGGCATTTTGGGGGCGCCGCTCGTGTCCAAAGTGGTTCAGTTGCCTCCAGGGTCGATCTCGCACGGGGCCGGAAAGGAGTGTCCCCACATGGCTCTGTGCTTAAGTATCGGCCGGCACAGGGCGGATCCGGAAGTCCCGCCCCATCAGCTTTCCTGGGCTTCCTGTAGAGTCTAAAAACCGGCTATTGCCTCGCTGCATTCAAAAAGAAAGAGTTGAGAGAGAACAGACCATACCCTGCTGGCAGTGCCTGGGCCAGAAGCTCCGAGCACACAGTTTGGAGGCATTTTGGGGGCGCCGCTCGTGTCCAAAGTGGTTCAGTTGCCTCCGGGGTCGATCTCGCGCGGGGCCGGAAAGGACCAAAGGAGATCTTATATAGATCTTCACCGGCCATTACAGCAGAGCCCGCTCATTTCATAGCCAATAGATTTCTAATAATACATACTTTCCTAACCAATCCATTTAAAAGGACATCACTCCTTAGTCTATAGTTTTAGAGATCACCATTTGCGTCAGTGCTTAGGAATGTACTGGTTTTTAGGGCAGTCATGGATCTTGTGAGAGGCATCTGGTTATCTGGTCTGACCACCACCCTTCTCGTGACTTGCAACTCGGGGTCCCTGTGTCCGAGTTCCTTGCTCAGGGGCAGAAAAAACAGTTATTTTGCAATGCAGGTTCCTGTAAACAGAGTCTTGAGAAAGCTAAATTAATTCCCGGGTCTGATTTGGGCTGTTCCTCACAGTAGGCACCACATTCTGATTAGAAATCTTTGTTTTAACCTGATCTAAGTTCCAAAAATACCTAGACGTTTTATTTTTTTTAATTTTTTGAAATTTTATTTTATAGAATCACCGTGACAAAAGTTACAAAGCTTTCAGGTTTAAGTCTCAGTCATATAATGATCAAACCCCTATCCCTTTACCAGTGCACCTGTTCCCCCACGAAGAACCCCAATATACCCCTCCAACACCCCCCCGCACCTGAGTGGCCAATGAGTTTCAATTTATTCTCTCTATACTTTGGATACATTCAATATTTCAACAGAGAACTGACTATTATTATATGGAGAATACCTAGACCTTTTAAATTGCTGGGCTTCATATCGCTCGAACATCCCTTGATTTTGTTTGCCCAGGTTTAAGAATTACTGACTTCAAACTAGCTCTGACACTCGAGTATCCAGACAAACAGACAGACAGACAATAAACTGATTAAAAACACCACATGTACATGTGCACACGTCTGCAGTTGATCAATCTATCTGACCCTTCAAAAATGGCAGGGAGAAAACTGACAGACTGAGAAAGAAGGGGGCAATCCCTAGGGCAAAGTTAAGCCCTGTCGGTCTTAACTTGCTTCCCCATTTCTCAGCCTGATTAGCCAGTTTCCTGCTTGTTAAAAATGGATCAAGAAAGCACTTTTGTTGATATAAGCTGACAAAACTTTTTCAAAGTTGTTAAAACCTAAGGTGGTCAGATGCTAGCATTTTTCTTTCTTGGTCAAGGCTAGTTCTGAGGCAGGGAGCTCATATCTTCTTATCAGACATGGGGATAGGCTGCCTTAGTGACACACTTCTTTGTTTCTGATATCAAACAGTTAATCATATGATCTTGCATTTTCCACTTCCCTGAGGCTTTTCAGATCACAAACACAGAGGTGCTCCAGGTGCTAGTTGACTGCCTGAGATGCCCCCGAGTTAGTTGCTCACTAATAAGTTCCCTTAAAGCCTTTAGCTTCTCTAAACTCAGCGGCAACTGTTCTGCCTATACTGGGGGTCCTCGGAGCCATGTAATTTTTGGAACCCGGGGAGCAGTGGCCTTTAGAATTGGGGGTGTTGATGATGAAACCGCTGTCGTTCTGGAGATCGGGTAACCTGGGCACCAGGCAAGAAGTCAAGGCCTTTGAGATTAGTCTCTGGCAATTTGTGGGCAGATGAACCCCGTGTTCCCATCGGGGTCTACCCATTGGACCAAATCAGTGGTCTCGAGGGTCAGCTGTCCTCCTCCTATCCCTTTCACCCCTGGTCCTCTTCTTAGATTTCATTCTGGGAGGGCTTCTTCAATCCTAATCATAGTCCTGTCCGCAGCTGTGTCAAGTTGCCCTTTGAACTCCTTACCATCCAACAGCACAGTTATCTTTGGTCTTACACCCCAGACAAAAGGGACACTCCAATTTATACTGGGCTCATTTCCCCCTTTTGCTGACAAGGCTGGGGGCTGCCCCTCCTGTAGTTTAAAGGCTCCTCTTTAAATGCCCTACATTGTGCTGCCCAGAGGTATCCTCGTCTGTATTTTGGGCATGGTGTCCGTGGGGCAGGTCGCTGTCTGAGAGGCCTCTGCCTAGGGGACCCATATTCTTTTCTATTGGGGCATTCCCTGCGGAAGTGCCCTTTTTCTCCACAGGCAAAACACTCTTGCAATTGGGAGAATCCTTGGGTAGGTTTTAGTGACATAAAGGCCTGAGAGAGTGCCTGCGTCACAGACTCCATTTGAGCTTGCAGTGCGCCTGCCAGAGTTTCTGCAAGGCCCTCATTCTGATTCTGCAAGGCTGCTACTAGCACCTGGGTCTGCTGTGTAGGGGATCCTAGGTCTTGAGTACCACATATCCAATTATCTATGGAGCCATTTTTCTTACCCGCACAAGCAGTCCTATGCTCCATAGTCATGCCATCCCATACCAATAGTTTGATAAACTGATCTCTCAGCTGCCCAGGGGAAACTTGCGCTGGATGCTTTTTTGGACCCTATCAACAAAGGTCAGGAGGTCTTCCCCCATTATTTGTCGCAATCCGCCCAGAGGAACCTCAGAGGGGCCTTCATCAAGGCTGATAACGCCAAGGGCGAACCTGATCTTGATAAGGATCCTGGATGGCTGCCTGCAGGGGGCCTGTGCTCCACTGATCTGCTGTCCCTGACAGCTGCCCACATGTTTTGGGGATGGGGGGGTTGGGCAGCCTCATTGCGGTCTGCCTGCGTGTGGCATTCTTCCTTTAAGAAAGCGCCCCATCTTATGAACTGGGTGCTGGGGAGCACTGCTCGACACAGAACTCTCCAGTCGGCAGTAGTGCAGGGCTGATGGGCTAGCCCCTGGAGAATGGTATCAGCCCATGGGGAGTTGGGCCTATTCTCAGCCACTGCCTTTTTTAACTCTTTCAAGTCCCCAGGTTCCCATGGATACGAAGCTGCAGGCCAGGCTCCCCCGCACCTCCCCCCCAGGTTGAGATGAACCTGGAAGGCCCAGAGGGGTTTCCAATAGTCATTCTCCAGTCTTGGGTCAAAAAAGGAGCAGAAGCTCCTTCTGGAGGGTCAGTGGGGCGAACAGGCTCAGGTCTATATCCCCCCAAAATTTCTTCAGCTATTTCATCTTCTATGTCCTGATCACTAAGGGGTACCCCTGAGACAGCTGCTTGTTTAGTATCTGGAGAGACCCACTCTCTTTCCTCCCAGAAGCATGCTTTTAAAGCTGCTATTGATGCATGCAAATCTGGTGGGGAACTTTTGCCTGTTTTTTTCTGTATGCCCCCTAACAAGCTTTTTTACTTGATCCCATGTTTCCCAGGAGAAGAGGTCCCCAGTGGGAACCCATGGAGCCATCTCAAGAATAGCGGCCCAGATCGTAGCTGCCCTATCTTCAGAGATTCCTAGCCCCCAGCTCTTTAGCAGATAATGTAGAGCTTTCAGAGCTGGGTGCTGCACCTTCTGAATGGAGTTGCCCATGATATTAGGGAATCTAGTAGGGTCAAAAAGGTCAGGATAGATGATGGTCCCACTAGCAGATCATCGAGGCAAAGGAAATAATACAGAGGAGAGGCTCAGCAGCGCCCTCAATACATGGTGACGGATGAAATGCTTGTTAACGAGTTCCTGCCAGTTGGACAGTTTTTCTTCTGCGGGGGATGCGAGTTTATCTGGGATTCGAGGCTATGATTCTCTAATCCTATCATGAGAGTCTGTAAGCGGCGAGCACCCTAATGGCATTTAAGCGCTCAACCCATGCAGCTGGGGAGAAAGGCGGTTGCTGCTAGACTAACGGAAGCAACGTTCGAAAATACACACAGCAAGAATGAGACAATACGCCAAAAAAAAAAAAAGATGATAAGAATGCCAGCATCATGCAGCGTAATACAGATACACAAAACAGATGCTAGGCACCCCAAAGGAGGGGGGAGAAGGGAAAACAAAGTGAGAATTGACCTAAACAGTCCTGTCCCAAGGAGGACTCTTCTGATAGCCTGACTTACTAGCAGGGGGCAGAGCTCAAGCTCCAGTTCATTCCCTCTTCCTGAATTATTTTACTGCATGGATTTGGGGTGGTCAGGGGGTCATACCTTGCTCCAGCGATGTCTGTGCTGCCCACGTCCACACTGTCTCTATTCAGGCTCCAGATGTCAGGGTCCTGGCCAGTCTACCCTGACAAACTGGAGTATGATCCCCTATGCTGCCGGACTTACTCCCTATGGGACAGGGAGAGGGAGAGGGGGAAGCTTCTGCCCAGCCCCGCTATGCACTGCAGACACCCCATTGCCACCACCAAGAAAGAACCATGGAGGGGGGGGAGAGCTAGAGGTCAAGCAGCTCTCATTTTATTAGCTCTCACACGGGATATTTATACACAATTTCAGGGCGTGTTTTGTGAACACCTGGTTATTAACGCTCGTCATGTACACTTTGCTGGGAACTTTACAAATGTTAGCGAATGATTTATGTTTCCCACTTTTCAAGACCGGGTATGTTAGCTCAGACAAGTGGTGACTTTCAGGTTTCATCCCATATCTCCTCAACCAGAACGCCTTTCTGGGTGGAGTGCTGGTACAGGGCCTTAGGCCCCTGTGAAGGGAGCCTGCTCCTGCTTCAAAAGGCAGGGGATTTGGCCAGGGTCTCAGGCTGGCTGCTGAGACCCCAACACTTACTCCTTGCTCAGCACTCAAGGAATTACTCCTGGAAGTTCTCAGGGAACCCTATGACATGCTTAGGATCAAACCCAAGTCAGCCTCATGCAAGGCCAATGCCCTCCCCACATGCTATCGCTCTGACCATATATGTTTTTAACATATCAAATACTGTGAAAATACATCCACAAAACCAAGCAAATGTAACAGATAAATATTTATTTACAAACAGTTATGTAAGGGGACTATGATTAAGCCACTCAAAATGTTAATGTCCCTTCGCAATTCACAAGGAAGACTCTTTGTACATAAAGAAAATAAAGTACATGGGGAACCGCAGGGCTTTTTAAAACGAATTGTTTGAGGACAAAGACACCTCACTAAACACAGCATCACAGACGAGCCTATAGAGACTCAACTATGTGAAAGACACGTGAGAGACCTGCAGAGCCTAGAAACCGCCTCCACATTGTACATGTAGTAACCAAAGCATTAGATGAAATCCTGGTCTTCTCTTGTGCTTGGTATCTGGCAGGATGAACTGGACCAGATGGTCCAAGGACACCAAGGCGGGAACTAAGAGGATAAACCCTTAGGAGCTTTTGCACGTAGCTACAGACTCAGCTTTCGTAGTTTCTGTGTTATTTCAGAAAATGATATTTCATCATCCTTAGGATTTATTCTAAAGGCAGTTATTTATATGCACATACATATTTGGGTAGGAAAACTGGGCAGAACATGACCAACAAAACTGTTCAGTTCAAGAAACTGCCAGGAGAAAACCGTTAGATGCTAGAAAGAGATGGAGGCTTAAGAGGAACGACATACACTGGACAATTGGAAGCCAAGAAAATAAAATTCCAGAGTTGAAGAGATCCTACAGTGGGTAGGGCACTTGCCTTACACGTGGCCCACCCATGGTTTATTCCCTGGAATCCCATATGTTTGGGTGAACACCAGCAGGAGGGGATTCCTGATTGTAGAGCTGGGAGAAAGCATGGAGCATCGTTGGCTGGGACCCAAACACTGAAAGGAAAAAAAAAGAGAGAAGAAAACTCCAGACAATCAGGGGAAGAGCTTGTCGTGTCTCAGTGTCTGAGCAAAAAGTCCCGAGTTCTTAATCAAGCTCAGAGATGCAATCCCAGGAAAGTCTTCAGTGAAGAACAATTGGCCTTTTTACAGTTCCCTGCACAAAAAACGTTTTCAGGGCCCTCTTGATGTCCTTGTTTCGGAGGCTGTAGATAAAGGGGTTCAGCATGGGGGTCACCACTGTGTACAGTACCGAGGCCACGGCACTTGGATATGCCCTTTCACTCACCGCAGAGCTCAGGTACACTCCCATGCCTGTGACATAGAACAAGGAGACCACGGAGAGGTGGGAGGCACAGGTGGAAAAGGCTTTGTACCTGCCCTGAGCAGACGTCATGCCACCGATGGAGGAAATGATTTTGGAATAAGAGTAAATAATACCGAGTAGAGGACCCCCACCCAAAAGGAGAGCTGCACAGTACATGATCAAGTTATTCAGGAAAGTGTTGGAACAAGCAAGTTTTATCAGCTGGTCGAGTTCACAGAAAAAATGAGGGATCTCCACCTTGGTGCAGAAGGACAGACGCAAGGACATTGAGGCTTGCATGGAAGAATTCAAGAGACCCAGCACCCAGCACCCCAGGACTAACAGCCCACAGAGGCGGGGGTTCATAATGACTGTGTAGTGCAGGGGGTGGCAGATGGCCACGAAGCGGTCATAGGCCATCACAGTCAAGAGGAAGTCATCCAACCCCATGAAAAGGATGAAGCAAGACATCTGCGTGAGACAGCCCGTGTAGGAGATGGTTCTGCTCTGCGTCTGGATGTTGGCCAACATCTTGGGTACAGTGGTGGAGGTGAAGCAGATGTCCACCAGGGACAGGTTGCAGAGGAAGAAGTACATGGGCGTGTGGAGGCGGGGGTCTGAGCTGGCGGCCAGGATGATGAGCAGGTTCCCCAAGACCGTGGTTAGGTACATGGACAGGAAGATCACATAGATGAACGGCTGGACTTTTGGCTCCTGGGAAAGTCCCAAGAGGAGAAACTCTGGCATGTGGGTGTTGTTTTCTGCTGCCAGAGTCCGGGTATAACTCCAGGAAATGGTGACACACATGACTCAGTTTCACGTCTCTGCCTTATTCACAGATCTTAAAACTACAATGAATGTTTTGCAGTAAAGAAATACTATTAGATCTTGAAGGCTTTTTAAGAACCATTTACTCATGCCCCTTCTTGAAATTTGCCAGGTCACCTCTTAGATGAATTTGCATCGCAACTAAATTATTCTCTATAGGGAGTTTGCATAAGGATTTTTTATGTCTATTAAAAACAAACTGAACACGCGCCATATTTAAGTTTTCACCTAAGAAGTGAAGTTGAGAACCTTAAGTATAAATATTTCTACAGTAACCGACGCTTGGAAATTTGCCACAAGTGGTGATGGGGGCAAGGTAGCTGGGATAGAGAAAGGACCACTATAATAAAGATAGTTGGAATTGATGACTCTGGTCAAGAACTGAATGCAGAAAGGAGGTAAAGGGACAAACATTATAACCTTTTTTTTGTGGGGGGAATCTTTCCATAGAGGCAGACTAGTGTAGCGGGGGAAAGGGCAGGAGTGTAACTGAGGAATTTGGTGCTGGGAAATGTACACTGGTGAAGGGACAGGTGATGGAACATTTTATCACTGAAACCCCCAAGTGAACAACTTTGTAACTGTATCTCACAGTGATTCAATAAAAATTAAAAACCAACCAACAACCCCCACCCACCCACCCAAGTTTCTACAATTCAGTGACAGGGAAAGTTACCTCAGCAAGTTATTTCCTTATGAAATGATTCCATTGCAAACAGAATATATGAAGGAAAGAAATTAGAGAAAAGTAGACAGCAGACAGGACATGGTATTATTTCTGTGAACATCAGGAGAGTCCACTCTCATGGGGCCACTTGACAGAGTGCCTGGTGGAGACAGGAGAGAACATGTTTGTGTGTGAGCTGAGTGTTCTGAGGCCAGAGCAGGGTTGAAAGACACTGAGGTAATTGAGGGTTTTATCTGCTGAGGTGAAAGAACGTGAATCATGTTGCTCTGCAAAGGTGAATGATGTCTAGGGTAGGAGCCTACCTTGAGGGTGGGAGTCCTCTCTCTTCCTGCCGAGCGCCCAGTGTGAGGAGCTCCCTCAGCTGTAGATGAGTCTTTTGGTCCTCACTGAGCGAGTATCAGGGTCCCAGAGTAGCACATCCTCCTCGATCTCTAGAATTGATGAAGTTTTGTCCCCTATATGTGTGATTTTCCTCAGAAAATGTAAGAATTTCTCTGAAGTGCTATCTCTCCCTCTCTCTCTCTCTCATGGACACACACACTAACAGGTGAATATACTTAGCTATGCTTCTCAATGCCTTTCCCACACATTTCAGCCTTCTTATTGACCACACCTGATAGGCTCTTTAGACATCGGAGTTTTCTGTGAAAACATGGTGGGGACAAAAACCTGACCCCAGACCAGTTCAGCAGGAAAGAGAGAAACTCCATCATCCAGCCAGAATTAGGAATTAACCCCACATCAACACAGATCCTTTGCTTCCAGGTCACATGGAGTCAGAATGAGAAACAGCAATGCGATCTTCTATGCTCTCTCAGTCCACTCATTACACTCAGCTCCCTCTTGGTACCTCAGCCCCTGTGTCAGGCTGCCCCATGGGAAAAGACTCCTGGACAGAGAAGAATTCTTCCTAATGAGTGTATGTCCCCCTTGGGAGCTAATTGGAGAACTCAAGTTTCCTTCCTCTTCTTCCACAATTACCTTCTGCCATATCACGAAATCTCCAGGACCTACTTGGTGTAATTTAGCTCCACAAATCAGCTGAAGAACCCATCTGCATGAAGTCCTTTGATGCTTCAAGGCATTGGCTTTTTGGTAGGGACGAGGCCTCATGGTGCCTGTAGAAATTTTCTCTACAACAACAGGATATCCGAGTCATCTCAGAACAAAACTGCGGCCTGAAAGTGGTGGCTTTTGTGGCATCTCTGACGGAAACAATGAGGAGAGGTCAGATCAATAGGACTGGAGGGAGTTTGTCTTGCATGCAGCTTACCCAGTTTCAATCCCCGGCATCCTATAGGGTTACCTGAGCACTGCCAGGAGTAATTCCTGAGTGCAGAGCCAGCAGGACTCCCTGAACACGCTGGTTGTGATGCCAAGAAGAACAAAAGAACAAAGAATTTCATTCTTCAATATCACAAGAGTAAAACCTCCCTTCTTATTTTTCTTTGGCTTAATTTCCCAACAAATGCAGTCCTTTCAACATCCTTTTATGAGCCCTAAATTATTCCCAGAAAGTCTTGTCCCAATAATCACTTAGTGGGACAGAAGGAAATAAGGTGCTCATGTGAAAAATTAGAAAAAGCTTCACTTGAACCATAATTCCCAAAAGGAGAATGAGAGAGATAAAGAGCAGAGACAGAAACAGAGAGACAGATAGAGGGGGAGAAAGAAGAAAAGTGTCTGCCATAGAGATAGACGAGAGGGTGGTGACAGGAGAGAAACTGGGGTCATTGTTGGTGGGACATGTGCACTGGTGGAGGGATCGGAGAGTGGAATTGTGTGACTGAGACCCAATCATGAACCACTTTGTAACTGTGTATCTCACAGTGATTCAATAAAAACAAAATACAAATAAAAACAGGCAAAGCTGCGTTTGTTGAGTCTGACAATGGAGAAACGGCTTTGACGTGGGCCTGCATGTGGCCAGCCATCCCACTGGGGTAGAAAAGGACCCTGATTCCTCTGAGAGAAACTGAACCCGGGAAGTTCTGTGTGTTGGTTTCTCAGCCACGCCTGACTGTGCTCAGGGATCACTGCTTGCTATGCTTGAGGTACCAGATGTGGTGCCGAGGATGTATCTGATCCGATGCTTACAGAGCAAGTGCCCTTTCCCCCCATGACCTATACAGTTCCCATCCCCCAACCTGAGACATTTTGGTATTAGTTCCATGAGTTTTTTTTATATTTCTAAGACTGTAGCACTGTCGTCCCATTGTTCATCGATTTGTTCATGCTGGCACCAGTGACTTCTTCATTGTGAGACTGTTGTTACTGTTTGGCATATCGAAGACGCCACAGGTAGCTTGCCACGCTCTGCCATGCGGGTGGGATACTCTCATTAGCTTGCTAGCCTCTCTGAAAGGGATGGAGGAATCAAACCCACGTAGTTCGCGTGCAAGGAAAATATCCTACATGCTGTGCTATTGTTCCAGCCCCTCAAAGTTTTAACATCAGAAAATTTGATAATATGTTTTCGGAGTGACGGTGGTGGTGGTGGTTTGGGCCACCACTGGCAGTTTTCAGGGATTACTCCTGGCTCTGTGTCCAGGGGTCACTCCTGACAGAGTTCACAGTATCATTTTTGTGAGCGATGATTGTGGGTCAGCCCTGTGAAATGCAAGTTACCTAGCGGATGTAGTGCTCTCTTGCCTCAGAAAATATGTTTTAGTTGCCTGCTTTATTGGGGGGGGCTACTTTAGTGATACTCAGGGTTTTGTCTTGCTCTTTGCTTCATAATCACTCCTGGAAGGGTTTGGGAACCCTATGGGGTGCTGGAGATTGAACCCATGCTGGCCACAGGCAAGACAAATACCCTGCCAGCTCTTCTGTGTCTCTGCCCCCAGATAATGACTGTGTGTGTTTTTTAAAAATTTGCTTTTTGTTCCACACTTGATGATATTTAGGGCTTACTACTGGCTCTGCACTCAGGAATTACTCTGGCATTGCTTGGGAAACCCTATGAGATGCTTAGGATTGAACCCAAGTCACCCTCTTGGAAGGTCAATGCCCTTCCCCTCTGTACTGTCGCTCTGGCCAATATATGTTTTTAAAATATCAAATACTGCAAAAATACATTCAAAAGTCTGGTGATAGTAATAGATAAATATTTATTTACAAACAGTTATGTAAGGGGACTACGGTTGAACCTCTCCAAACATTAACTTCTGTTTGCAATTCACAAGGAAGACTCTTTCTACATAAAAAAGACAAAGTACATGGGGTACTCTGGCCAGTTTATTCTGAATTATTTGAGGCCTGAAGAAACCATTTCTACACACAGCATCACAGACGAGCCTTGTAGAGACTCAGCTCTGTGGAAGACTCATGAGAGACTATTAGAGGCCAGAAACTCTCTCCACATCCTGCAATTAGTAATCAAAGCATTAGATGAAATCTCGGGCTTGTCAACATGCTTGGTATCTGGCAGGAGAGAACTGGACTGGATCGTCCAAGGAAACCAAGGCAGGAACTAAGAGGATAAGCCATTAGGAGTATTTGGATGTAGCTACGGACTCAGCTTTTGTAGTTTCTGTGTTATTTCAGAAAATGGTATTTCATGATCCTTCAGATTTATTCTAAAGGCAAGTATTTATATACACATACATATTTGGGTAGGAAAACTGGACAGAACATAACCAACATAACTGTTCAGTTCAAGAAACCGCCAGGAGAAAACCGTTAGATGCTAGAAAGAGATGGAGGCTTAAGAGGAACGACATACACTAAACAATTGGAAACCAAGAAAATAAAATTCCAGGCCTGGAGAAATATGGATAGGGCCCTTGCCTTACACGTGGCCTACCACGGTTTATTCCCTAGAATCTCATATGCTTGGGTGAGCACCAGCAGGATGGGATTCCTGAGTGCAGAGCCCGGAGTGAGCCTGGAGCATCGTCGGGTGGGACCCAAAAACTGAAAGGAACAAAAAAAGAGAGAAGGAAACTCCAGACAATCAAGGGAAGAGCTAGTCATGTCTCAGTTTCTGAGCAAAGAGTCCCGAGTTCTTAGTCAAGTTAAGAGCTGCGATCCCAGGAAAGTCTTCAGTGAAGGACAATTGGCCATTTTGTGGTTCCCTGCACAAAAAGCGTGTTCAGGGCCCTTTTGATGTCCTTGTTCTGGAGGCTGAAGATGAAGGGGTTCAGCATGGTGTGACCACCGTGTACACACCGAGGCCATGACATTTGGATATAGGTGTGATAAGGCCCCAAGGAACTAGGGTGTTTCAGGTGCTGAATTGAAAGAACCTGAATCATGTTGCTATGTGTAGTTGAATTATGACTAGGGTAGGAGCCTACCTTGAGGGTAGGAGTCCTCTACTTCCTGCCTCATGGCATCTGTACAAATTTCTCTACAATAGAAGTGTATAAAAATAAAAAGAAAAGGCGCGGGCGAGGGAAGGGACGCCTCACCGCACCGAGCCAGGCACAGGGCCTAGGGCAGCCGAGCCAGGCACAGGGCCCAGGGCAGCCGCCGTCTCTCAGGCCACCCGAGTTCGGTAGCCTCCGGCCGCTTCCCCACCCCGGGGAGGTTGATGGCGATGATGTGGCAGGCGAAGGAAGAAACAGAGCCAAGATGGTTGGTCTCACTTGCAGTTTATTCCAATCTTCCCTCTATACCCTCTCCGCCCCCTCACCTTCTCTCAGAACCCCTTTTATTGATCATGGCCCTTCCAAAGGGCGCAATACATTGATGTCACCAAAGGCACCAAAAGATCTTACAGGAAGAACATTGAGGCAACATAATTCTCTTGTATCTGCAGGCCTTTAATCTAGGCCCCCCCCCCCCCAGAAAGAAGATACAAAACCAAAACTGAAGCCTTCCTTGGGCTGCAAGCACTCGAATTTACATCCCAAAGACCGGGCTGGGCTGCAGCAAGAAATCTACATGTCAATTACAAACTAGCCAGCACCTGAAATTTACATCCCAAAGACTAGGCTGGGCCAGAGCCTGGAATCTACAATGTCAAGTCAAGCCTGGCTAGCACCTAAGATCTGCGTGTCAAAGATCAGCTAGGCTTCTGTGACAAAAGGGAAACTGCCTCTGAAATTATCTCCAGAAGGCAGCTGAAAAAGGGGAAATATTCCAACATAGAAGGACATCTGAGTAATCTCAGAAGAATACCGGGGGTATGCAGGTGGTGACTTTTGTGGCATCTCTGACGGAAATAATGAGGAGGGGTCAGAGCGATAGGATAGCATGGAGGGAGTTTGTCTTGCACGCAGCTTATCCAGGTTCAATTCCTGGCATCCTTTAGGGTCCCCTGAGCACTGCCAGGTGTAATTCCTGAGTGCAGAGCCAGGAGGAATCCCTGAACACTGCTGGGAGTGATGCCAAGAAGAACAAAAGAACGACGGATTTCATTCTTCAATATCACAAGAGTAAAACCTCCCTTCTTATTTTTTTCGGCTTAATGTCCCAACAAATGTAGTCCATTCAACGTCCTTTTATGAGCCTTAATCTCTGTCCTAGAAGTCTAGTCCCAATAATCCTATAGTGACAGAAGGAAATAAGGCGCTGGTGTCAAAAATTTGAAAAAAAAAACTGCACTTGAACCATAATGCCCAAAAGAAGAGAGAGAGAGAGAGAGAGAGAGAGAGAGAGAGAGAGAGAGAGAGAGAGAGAGAGAGAGAGAGAGAGAGAGAGAGAGAGAGAGAGAGGAAGAAAGAGAGCAAAGACAGAACAGAGAAGACAGACAGAGGGGGCAAAAGAAGAAAAGTGTCTGCCATAGAGATAGACAAGAGGATGGTGACAGGAGGGAAACTGGGGTCATTGTTGGTGGGACATGTGCACTGGTGGAGGGATAGGGAGTGAAATTGTTTGAGTGAGACCCAATCATAGACCACTTTGTAACTGTGTATCTCAAAGTGATTCAATAAAAACAAATTGGAAAAAAGAACCTGACAAGGCTGCGTTTGTTGAGTCTGACGATGAAGAAATGGCTTTGACGTGGGCCTTTGTGTGGCCCCCACCCACTCTGGGATAGAAAAGGACCCAGATTCCTCCGAGAGAAAGTGAACCCGGGAAGTTCCGAGTGTGGGTTTCTCAGCCATGCCTGACTGGGCTCAGGGATCACTCCTTGCGGTGCTTAAGGGACCATATGTTGCCAAGGATAGAAACCAAACTGGGGTGCCAGACATTAAGGTGTAGCCAACCCGCCTTCTGCAGATAGAATCCCGGCGACACTGAGATTTTACTAACATGGCTCCAGTATGTGGGACTGGGATATCTCTCCAAACCACGTGGCCACTTAAGCGGCCATGTGACCATTCCTGATATACAAAACAAAAACAAAAACAAAAAACAAAAACCCACACTCAGGAATGACTCTGCTACCCCTGCGTGTCCATTACCCAGAGGCACAGAAACCAATCTCAGAATGCAGCGGCTGCTGGCAGTTATACTCCTAGACAGTGAACTGAGTTACGACCTGTGCAGCCCCGGGAGGGGAAGGGTTTCTGTCCCTCGGCCTTTTCCCTTTGCATGGTGACCACTACCATACAGAACCAACTGGAAAGAAAGGTAGGAGCTTTCAGTGATGCGACTCATGGGGAATCTTGCGATGGGGGGCGGGGGGCAGAACCAGCCCTGCCTCCTACCCAAATGAGACCCCGAGTGGTCACCCACGAACAGCTCCTTCGCTTCTGTACAGCCATGTTTCCAGAGGCACGCAAACCAATCTTGAAATACAGCTGCTGCTGGCAGAAATACCTCTGGACTTAATACCAGAAACCCAAAACGGGGCGGCTGCTTTCATAACCGTGCAACATCATATGCTCTTTGTTATTGACAAGAAAAACATACAATCTAATGATGCCATTTCAACAGGTCTGACTATTGAGGGAAAAATTCCAAGTAATGATAATGAGTTTTCTGTCGAAAATTGAAAGTAATCAAAGTAAGGAGAGAATGAAGTGAAAATCATCTGCCACACAGGCAGAGGGAGAGTAGGAGTGGGGGTATGCAAGGATTCTTGGTGGTGGAATATGTGCACTGGTGAAGGGATGGGTGTTTGAACATAGTATGACTGAGGCTTGACTAAGAAAGCCCTGTAAGTGTTCTCACGGTGACTCGGTTAAAAAAATAAATTATTAAAAGAAGGAGAGAGAGAAGGAAACTCCAGACAATCAAGGGAAAAGCTGGTCATGTCTCAGTGTCTGAACAATGAGTCCGTGTTCATAGTCAAGCCCAGCGCTTTCATCCCAGGAAAGTCTTCAGTGAAGGACAGTTGGCCTTTTTGCAGTTCCCTGCACAAAAAACGTTCTGAGGGCCCTCTTGATGTCCTTGTTCCGTAGGCTGTAGATGAAGGGATTCAGCATGGGGGTGACCACTGTGTATAGCACCGAGGCCACGGCACTTGGATATGCTGTTTCACTCACTGCAGAGCTCAGGTACACTGCCATGGTTGTGACATAGAACAAGGAGACCACAGAAAGGTGGGAGGCGCAGGTCGAAAAGGCCTTGTATCTGCCTTGAGCAGATGCCACACCATGGATGGAGGAAACAATCTTGGAGTAAGAGTAAAGAATACCGAGTAAAGGACCCCCACCCAGCAGGAGAGCTGAACAGTACACAACCAAATTATTCAGGAAAGTGTCAGAACAGGCAAGTTTTATCATCTGGTTGAGTTCACAGAAAAAGTGAGGGATCTCCACCTTGGTGCAGAAGGACAGACGCAAGGACACTGAGACTTGCATGCAAGAATTCAAGAGACTCAGCACCCAGCACCCCAGAACCAGCAGCCCACAGAGGCGGGGATTCATGATGACTGTGTAGTGCAGGGGGTGGCAGATGGCCACAAAGCGGTCATAGGCCATCACCGTCAAGAGGAAATCATCTAGGATACCAAAGAGGATGAAAAAGAATATCTGGGTGATGCATCCTTCATAGCTGATGTCTTTTCTTTGTAGTAGGATGTTCTGCAGCATCTTGGGAACAGTGGTGGAGGTGAAGCAGATATCCACAAGGGATAGGTTGCAGAGGAAGAAATACATGGGCGTGTGGAGGTGGGGGTCTGAGCTGGCAGCCAGGATGATGAGCAGGTTCCCCAAGACCGTAATCAGGTACATGGACAGGAAGATCACATAGATGAGGGACTGGACTTCTGGCTCCTGGGAAAGTCCCAGGAGGAAAAACTCTGACATGTGGGTGTTGTTTTCTGCTTCCAGAGTCTGGGTATAACTCCAGGAAAGGGGGACAGGCATGACTCAATACCACCTTGCCTGCCTTACTCACAGATCTGAAAAACTACAATGCATGTTTTGATGTCAAGAAATACTATTGGATCTTGAAGACTGCTTAAGAACCTTTAACTCATGCCCCTTCTTGAAATTTCCCAGCTCAACTCACAGATGAATTTGGGTCCCAACTCAATTATTCTCTATAGAGAGTTTGCTTTTAAAAATTCAACTGAACACGTGCCATATTGAAGGTTTCACCTAGGAAATGAAGTGGAGAACCTGAAATATCAATATTTCTACAATGACCGATACTTGGAAACTTGCCACAAATGGTGATGGGGGAGGGCAGCTGGGATAGAGAAGAAATCGCTATGACAAAGATAGTTGGAATTGATGACTCTGGACAAGAACTGAGTGCTGAAAGGAGGTAAAGGGACAAACATGATAACCTTTCTGGTAAGGTAGGAGGGGAGTAAAGTGCTTTACATAGAGGCAGACTGGGGTAGTGACGCTGTGGGCACGAAGGAAACTAGAAACTTTGGTGCTGGGAGTAGTACACTAGTGAAGGGACAGGTGATGGAACATTTTATCACTGAAACCCCCAAATGAACAACTTTGTATATGCTATACATATAACAACTGTGTATCTCATAGTGATTCAATAAAAATTTTAAAACAACCAACAACCCCCATCCACCCACCTAAGTTTCTATAATTCAGGGACAGGGAAAGATACCTCAGCAAATTTTATTCTTATGATATGGTTCAGCTAGGAACAGGTGGATTAAGGGAAAAATGAGAAAAAGGAAACAGTGGCAGGGCTGGGGTGATAGTACAGAGGGTGATGTGTTTGTCTTGCACGAAGCTGACCCAGGTTTGATTATCAGCATCTCATATGGTCCTCTAAGTACCGCCAAGGGAAAGGTTGCAGAGGAAGAATTACAAGGACGTGTGGAGGTGGGGGGTCTGAGCTGGCCTCCAGGATTATGAGCAGGTTCCCCAAGACTGTGGTCAGGTACATGGATAGGAAGATCACATAAATGAGGGGCTGGAGTAATTCCTGAGTGCAGAGCCAGGAGTAACCCATGTGCATTGCCGGGTATGACCCAAAAAGCAAAAAACAACAACAACAAAATGGAGACAGTTGTATTATTTTCATGGACCTCAGGGAAGTTCACTGACATGGGAACATTGGACAGAGTGCCTGGTGGAGGCTGGAGAGAACACGTTTGTGTGTGAGGCAAGTGTCCTGAGGCCAGAATAGGTGTGATAGGGCCACAAACAACTTGGGTGTTTCAGTTGCTGAGTGAAAGAGCATGAATCATGTTGCTATGCAAAGGTGAATGATGCCTAGGGTAGCAGTCTACCTTGAGGGCGAGAGTGTGAGTTGCTTCCTCTGCTGTAGGATGTGTCTTTTGGTCCTCCTGACTGAGTTTCATGGTCCCCTAGATTAAACACATTCTCCTCGATCTCTAAATTAATGAATATCTGGTCCCTGTATGTGTGATTATCCTCGGAAAATGTAAGAATTTCTGTGAAGTGCATTTCTCTCTCTCTCTCCCTCTCTCTTTTTCTCTCTCTCACAAACATGCTAACAGGTGAATGTTATTAGCTTTGATTCTCAATATCTTTCCCTCACATGTCAGCCTTATTATTTGTCTTACCTGGGTGGGCATCCTGAGTCTCCCTTGGACATCCGGATTCTTCTGTGAATACAGATAGTGGGATAAAAACCCCTGACCCCAGGCAAGTTCAGCAGGAGGGAGAATAACACCGTCATCCAACCAGAATTAGGAAATAACCTCACATCAACACAGATCCTTTGCTTCCAGGTCACTTGGAGTCACAATGAGAAACACTGATGCGATCTTCTATGCTCTCTCAGTCCACTCATTACACTCAACTCCCTCTGGCACCTCAGCCCCTAAGCCAGGCAGTCGCATGGGACAAGACTCCTGGACAGAGAGGAATTCTTCCTAATGAGTGTCTGTCCCCCTCGGGAGCTCATTGGAGAACTCAAGTTTTCTTCCTCTTGCTCCACAAATTATCTCCTTGCCATGTCTCTAAATTTCCAGGCCATACTTGGGTGTAATTGGCCTCCACAAATCAGCTGAAGAATGCATCTGCATGAAGTCCTTTAATGCTTCAAAACATTTGTTTTTGGGTGGGGACAAGGCCTCATGGCGCCTGTAGAAATTTCTCAACAATAGCAGGATATCCAAGACTTCTCAGAAGAAAACTGGGGCCTGTAATTGATGTTTTTTGTGGCATCTCTGTTGGAAATAGTGAGGAGGGGCCAGAGCGATAGGACAATAGGACAGCAGGGAGGGAGTTTGTCTTGCACGCAGCTTACCCAGGTTCAATCCCCGGCATCCCATAGGGTCACCCGAGCACTGCCAGGAGTAATTCATGAGTGCAGAGTCAGGAGGAACCCCTGAAAATTACTGAATGTCATGCCAAGAAGAACAAAAGAGGAAGAATTTCATTCTTCAATATCATAAGAATAAAACCTCCCTTATATATTTATTTTTCACTTAATTTTCCAACAAAAGTAGTCCATTGAACATCATTTTATGATCCCTAAATTTATTTCTAGAAAGTCTAGTCCCAATAATTCCTAGTGGGACAGAAGGAAATAAGGAGTTGGTGTCAAAAATTTGAAAAAGCTGCATTTGAGCCATAACGCCCAAAAAGAGAGAGAGAGGAAGGGAGGGAGTGTTGGTATACAACATCCCATAATCTCAGGCCTAGCTAGGCCTGGATGTAAATGGTTTATGTTTTGGTTACTGTAACTTTAAATGGCAGTTACTGTTTCCGTTGGTTGATTTGCATATTCGCCTATGTGGCTGAATATGATTGGTTTGTATGTTAATTTAATAAATAAAAGGAGGTTGAACAGGCTGCTCTCGGGCAGGCCAGAACATCAAACCTCCGGAGGCAGTCCCGTGATCCTCCCCCAAAAATGTATATTTCTTCCACCAGTAAGGTGCCTCTAACTCTCCCGTAAAATTGCAACATTGTTGCAACAAGGGAGTCAGTGAGAGAGACTCTGAGAGAGACAGAGATATAGAGAGACAGAAAAAGGGAGAGAGAAGAATGTCTGTCATCGAGGTAGACTGAAGGGGGTGGCGGGAGGAAAACTGGAGTCATGTTGGTGGGACGTGTGCACTGGTGGAGGGATGGAGAGTGGAATTATGTGACTGAGACCCAATCATTTTTTTTTTTTTTTGCTTTTTGGGTCACACCCGGAGATGCACAGGGGTTACTCCTGGCTCTGCACTCAGGAATTACTCCTGGCGGTGCTCAGGGGACCATATGGGATGCTGGGATTCGAACCTGGGTCGGCCGCGTGGAAGGCAAACACCCTACCCACTATGCTATCGCTCCAGCCCCGAGACCCAATCATAAACCACTTTGCATTATGTATCTCACATTGATTCAATAAAAAAACCCATAAAAACAGGCAAAGCTGCATTTGTTGAGTCTGATGCTGGAGAAATGACTTTGACGGGGGCCTGCGTGTGGCCCCCACCCACACTGGGATAGAAAAGGACCCTGAATCCTCCAAGAGAAACTGAACCTGGAAATTTCCGTGTGTGGGTTTCTCAGCCATGGCTGACTGTGCTCAGGGATCACTCCTTGCATTGCTTGAGGTACCATACGTGGTGCTGCGGAAGGGACCTGATCTGATGCTTACAGAGCAAGTGCCCCCCCCAACCATTACTGATAGTTCCCCACCCTCAATCTGGGATGTTTTGGTATTAGTTTCATGACAGTTTTTTCGAAGTTCTAAATCGGAAAATTCGATAATATGTTTTCAGAGTGAAGGTGGTGGTGGTGGTTTGGGCCACCACTGGCAGTGCTCAGGGCTTACTCCTGGCTCTGTGCTCAGGGGTCACTCCTTACAGGGGTTGAGGGACCATATGTGTGAGCGACTTATTTTTGTCAGCCCTGTGCAAGGCAAGTTCCCTAGCCGATGTAGTGCTCTTGCATCAGAAAAATATATGTTTTAGCTTGCCTGCTTTTGGGGGGCTACTTCAGTGATTACTCAGGGTTTAGTCCTGGCTCTGTGTTTCAAAAACACTCCTGATGGGGATTTGAGAACTCTATGGGTGCTGGGGATCGAACTCAGGCTGGCCACAGGCAAGACAAATCGACTCCCAGCTGTGCTATGTCTCTGCCCCCAGACAATGTGTGTCTTGTTTTTTTAAATTTGCTTCTTGGTCCACACCTGGTGATGCTTAGGTACTACTCCTTACTCTGCACTCAGGAATTAGTCCTCTCAGTGCTCGGGGAACCCTCTGGGATGCTGAGGATCGAACCCTAATCAGTCTTGTGCAAGGCTAATGCCCTTGCTGCACTATCGCTCTGGCCAATAAATGTTTTTTGTTTTGTTTTGTTTTTGCTTTGGTCACACCTGACAATGCACAGGGGTTACTCCTGGCTCTGCACTCAGGAATTACTCCTGGCGGTGCTCAACGGCCTATATGGGATGCTGGGAATCGATCCTGCGTTGGCCGCGTGCTAGGCAAACGTCTTACCCGCTGTGCTATCGCTCCAGCCCCTGGCCAATAAATGTTTTTAAAATATCAAATTCTGCGAAAATACACCCAAAAGCCTGGCGAATGTAACAGATAAATATTTATTTACGAACAGTTATGTAAGGGGACTAACTTTAAGCCACTCCGAACTTTAACTTCCACTCGCAATTCACAAGGAAGACTCTTTCTACATAAAGAAGACATAGTACATGGGGAAACACGGTCTGTTTATTATGATATGTTGGAGGACAAAAGAAACCATCACCACACACAGCATCACAGATGAGCCTGATAAGAGACTCAGGTTCATGGTAGACCCTCGAGAGCCCAGCAGAGCCCAGAAACCCCTCTCCACATCATGCATGTAGTAATCAGAGTTATAGATGAAATCATTATCTTCTCGATGTGCTTTGTCTCTGGCTGGACAGAACTGGTCCCAAGGGTCCAAATGAAAAGAAATGGGCAGTATGATGATGACTGCTTATTAGCACTTACACTTATCTTTGAGGTCAGCTTTCATAACTGTCTTATTTTCATGTGGCTTAATATCTAAATGAGATATACTGCCTTATTTCCTTTTACTTCAGACAGTGATATTTCAAAATCCACAGGGTTACTTTTTTTGAAACTTAAAGAAAAATTTATTGAAGATATGAGAAACAATTCCTAAAAGATTGACTTTTCCAGAAAACTGCAGCTACACAAGGCATTGCATCTACCATGGCAAACGTGCATTGACACAAACACAAACACAATGAAACAAGCCACTGATCTATTTCCGGCAGATATTTCTCTGGACTTACTTACTAAAATACAGAAATCCAAAACCGTGCGGCCGCTAGTGCGGCCGCTCGACCTCATATCTCTTCATTCTCAGCAATGGGAAACAAATTATTAAATGCTTCCTTTTCAGCGGGTCCAACTTTGGGGGGAGAAACTCCAAAAAATAATAGTGAGTTTTTTTGTTGAAATATTGAATGTAATCAAAGTAAAGTGAAATTTATCAGTTACACAGGTGGGGTAAGGGGCTGGAGAGGTGAGGGATGGGAGGGAGGTATACTGGGATTCTTGGTGGTGGAATATGTGCACTGGTGAAGGGATGGGTGTTCGAGCATTGTATAACTGAGACTTAAACCTGAAAGCTTTGTAATTTTCCACATGGTGATTCAATAAAAGAGTAAATTAAAAAAAAAACAAGCCACTGTTTTGCAATTCGAGCCAGGGGAAGATGCCTAAGGAACACCCTGGATAACCTGCAAAGGGTGGGCTCGTTAAGCACTGTTTACTTTTCTTTTTCTTTTTTTTTTCGTTAAGCACTGTTTAAAAAAAGGGGGAGCACAAGTGGGCGCAAGTGTTCAGGTATATACACTGAATCGAAGCTTTGGCACTAGCAGAGCTTTTGTCACAGAGCATTAACACATAATATCACAGTGCTTAGTGTCAAAGGAATAGGACCACCAGCATTCACAAGCAGCTTTGTCAACCAGGCAATGAAACACTAGGGTGTAGCTCTGTATCGTCCGTCATTGAATACACTGGTGGCAACTTCGAAATTTTTTTAAAAAAAAGAGAGAAAAAGGGAGCTGTAACCCCTTTTATTTTCTGAGTTTAAACTGAAACAGAAAACAAACATCAATATTGTTATACATCAAAGTACAAGTGTACAAGAGGACTAAGAACCGAAGTGTGTTACAGAGATCCAAACACCGTGAGTGTGTCTGGCCCTCACACTGCTTTCCGGTGATACTCAGGAGGCACCACTAAGTAATCGCTGGCACTAAACAGAGATGCAGAATTCTTCACCAAGTACGTTAGAAAATCATGAATTCAGTAATTCAGTAATAAAGCAAGGCTCTTCTCATCCAGAGGCGTATAGACCAACATTGCTCCAATTCTTATGAACAATCTCCGCAGGTGTGGTGCCCCATACACCTGGGACATGGGGGCATGAGGGTGGTCTGCCAGGATCTCAGCATCTCTCAAACTTTTACAGGAGCTGAGTGTCCAACATCACATTGAAGTACTCTTTGATCCCTGCCACAACTTCGTTGACAGCATACTCTTTATTATCTGTGTTTCCACGAGATTTCTTATAATTTGCATAATCCTCTAGAATGGAATCCACATTTTTTTTTTTTGGCAGGGAGATAGAAAAGCTGCTTCTGTCGAGTAATTAAGTCCCAGTCATCAACCAGCCATGGTTTTAGTTCTTCAGGAATTTTTACTTTAACTTCAACTCTGTTCATGAAAGAGTTGGATCTACTCGAGCTCTTTTCTTCTGAGGAGGTTGAAGTGTCTCACTGGTACTGCCTCCATCTCCATTCTCAGGAGCTTTCTGTTTGTTCTCTTTTTTTTTTAAACTTCGACGTTTTTCTGTTGGAGCCCAGTTGTCTTCTTTCCTGGGGCAGCCCTTCTCATCTTCCCCTCGGCATACTGCTCCTGATTTGCTTTTTGAAGTTCTTGCTGTTTCTGCAGATTGGATTCTACATATTTGAGCACTCTGCTTTCTGGAACCCATTCATCCCAATTTTTATTCCAGCCACTGTAATGTATAAAGTATGTTGGTATACAACATCCCATAATATCAAGCCTAGGTACGCTTGGATGTAAACATCGTTTTTCTGTTACTGTTACTTTAACTGACTATACTTCCCAGTGTGTAACTGACTTTGATACTGTTTCCGTTGACTAAGTTAATTTGCATATTGTGCCTATGTGGCTGAATATCATTGGTTAGTACATCAACCTAGTTAATAAAAGGGGCTGAAGAGGCTGCTCTCTGGCACCCACAACACAAAAACCTCCAGAGACAGTTATGTGATCCTCCCAAAAAGTGTATATTTCTTTCGCGGGCATGTCTTAAACGCCTCGGACTGTCTAGTTAAACCTTATTGCAACATTGTTGCAACAAAGTATTTCACTTGTTTGTCCTTTATAGCAACCTTTGCACACTTTGCTCCATGAAAAAACAGCACTCGCTAACCCTCCTGGAATTTAGGCTTCGGGTCCTGCTTAGGCGCCATTTATAAGTGATTCACCCCCTCCTCCTGCTCCCGCCACCGGACTCCCACCCCCTGTACGCCACCCCACCCAGAGCTGCTTCAGCCGCGCCATCAGCCCTGCTGGCTCTAAATCCCCTGCGCGATTCCACAGGGTTACTTTCGAGGGAAAAAGAAGTGTTAGTAGAACATGCACGTTTGGGTAGAAAATCTAGTGAAAACATTCAGACAATTCGGTAGAGTTCAAGAACAACCAGTATGGGCCTGGACAGTGGGTAGGGGGCCTGCGTTGCAACAGTTCGATTCTCTGCAACCCAAAGGGTCCCCTGAGCCTGCCAGAACTAAGCCTTGAAAATCACCACATGTGGTACCCAACTCCTCAAAAGCCATCAAAGAGAAAAACTGATACTAGAAAGAGCCTAAAGCTTCATATGAGCAGCATACATAAAACAATTTGAAGGTAAGAGATTTGAAATTCTAGGCAATCAATTGAAATGTCTCCAATTTCTGAACAAGCAATCCCAATTGCTTAGTCAAGCTCAACACTTTGATCCAAGGAAAGTCTTCAGCGGAGTACAATTGACCGGTTTGCAGTTCCCTGCACAAAAAATGTTTTCAGGGCCCTCTTAATGTCCTTCTTCCAGAGGCTGTAGATGAAGGGTTTCAGCATGGGGGTGACCACTGTGTACAGCACCAAGACCACGGCACTTGAATATGCCCTTTCACTCACTGCAGAGCTCAGGTACACCCCCATGCCTGTGATATAGAACAAGGAGACCACGAAGAGGTGGGAGGCACAGGTGGCAAAGGCCTTGTACCTGCCCTGAGTGGACGCCACACTACGGATGGAGGAAATATCTTGAAGTAAGAGTAAATAATACAGATTAAAGAACCCCCACCCAGGAGGAGAATAGCGCAGTACATGATGAGGTTATTCAGGAAAGTGTCGAACAAGCAAGCTTTATTAGTTCGTTGAGTTCACAGAAAAAGTGAGGGAACTCCACCTCAGGGCAGAAGGACAGACGCAAGGACACTGAGACTTCTATGGAAGAATTCAAGAGACCCAGCACCCAGCACCCCAGGACCAGCAGCCCACAGAGGCGGGGATTCATGATGACCGTGTTGCGCAGGGGGTGGCAGATGGCCACGAAGTGGTCATAGGCCATGACGGTCAAGAGGAAGTCATCCAGGATACCTACGAGGATGAAAAAAGAATATCTGGGTGATGCAGACTTCGTAGCTGATGGCTTTTCTTTGCAGAAGGATGTTCTGCAGCATCTTTGGGATGGTGGTGGTGGTGAAGCAGATGTCCACTGGGGACAGGTTGCAGAGGAAGAAGTACAAGGGCATGTGGAGGTGATGTTCTGAGCTGGCAGCTAGGATGATGAGCAGGTTCCCCAAAACCGTGGTCAGGTACATGAACAGGAAGATCACATAGGTGAGGGACTGGACTTCGGGCTTTTGGGAAAGTCCCAGGAAAAGAAACTCTAACATGTGGGTGTCGTTTTCTGCTTCCAGAGTCTGGGTATAACTCCAGGAAAGGGGGACACACATGACTCATTATCACCTTGCCTGCCTTATTCACAGATCTGAAAAGCTACAATGCATGTTTTGAAGTCAAGAAATACTATTAGATCTTGAAGACGTTTTAAGAACCATTCACACATGCCCCTTCTTGAAATTTCCCAGGTCACCACTCAGATGAATTTGAATCCCAACTCAATTATTCTCCATAGAGAGTTTGCTTTTAAAAATTCAACTGAACATGTGCCATATTGAAGGTTTCACCTAGGAAATGAAGTTGAGAACCTGAAGTATCAATATTTCTACAGTGACTGATACTTGGAAACTTGCCACAAATGGTGATGGGGGAGGGCACCTGGGATCGAAAAGAAACGGCTATGATGAAGATAGTTGGAATTGATGACTCTGGACAAGAACTGAGTGCTTAAAGGAGGTAAAGGGACAAACATGATAACATTTTGGGTAAGGGAGGAGGGGGCAAAGTGCTTTTCATAGAGACAGACTAGGGCAGCAGGAGGCAGGGCAGGAGGGAAACTGGGGACCATGGTTCTGGGAGTCGTACACTGGTGAAGAGACAGGTGATGGAACATTTTATCACTGAAACCCCCAAACGAACCACTTTGTATATGTTATATGTATATGTATAACAACTGTGTATCTCTCAGTGATTCAATAAAAATTAAAAAACAACCAACAACATCTACTCACCTACCAAAGTTTCTACAATTTGTGACAGGGAAAGATACCTATCAAATTTTATTCTTATGAAACGATACAGCTCGGAACAGGTGGTATGAAGGAAAAGAAAATAGAGAAAAAGGAGACAGTGGTGGGTGGCTGGAGTGATAGCACAACGAGTAGGGTGTTTGCATTGCAAAAGGCCAATCTGAGTTCGAGTCCCAGCATCCCAAATGGTCCCTTGAGCACCATCAGGAGTAATTCCTGAGTGCAAAGTCAGGAGTAACCACTGTGCCTGGCCGGGTATGACCCAAAATGCCAAAAAAAAAAATCCCAAATTTTATTCTGTGAAATGATTCAGCTGGAAGTGGTGGTATGAAGGAAAAGAAAATGTAGAAAAAGGAGACAGTGGTGGTGGGGGGTTAAGTGATAGCACAGTGGGTAGGGTGTTTGCCTTGCACGCGGCTGACCTGGGTTCGATTCCAAGCAACCCATATGATCCCCTGAGCACCGCCAGGAGTAATTCCTGAGTGCATATCCAGGAGTAAACCCTGAGCATCACCAGGTGTGATCCAAAAAGCGGAAAAAGTAAAGAAGACAGTGGTATTGTTTTTATGGACATTAGAGAAGTCCCCTGACATGGTTTCATAGGAGAGAGTGCCTGGTAGAGGCTGAAGAGAACATGTTTTTGTGTGAGCCAAGTATCCTGAGGGAGGAGTAGGTGTGATAGGGCCCCAAAGAACTTGGGTGTTTCAGTTGCTGAATTGAAAGACCGTGAATCATGTTTCTATGCGAAGGTGAATGATGACTAGGGTAGGAGACTACTGTGAGGGCGGGAGTCCTCTCTCTTCCTGCAGAGTACCCAGTGTGAGGAGCTTCCTCAGCTGCAGGATGTCTTTTGGTCCTCACGAGTGAGTCTCAGGGCCCCCCAGAGTTACGCACATTCTCCTCGATCTCATGAATTAATGAAGTTCTGGCCCTCTTGAAGGGCTCCCTCTTGGTACCTCAGCCCCTGAGTAAGCCGCCCCATGGGAAAACACTCCTGGATAGAGAGGAATTCTTTTTAATGAGTGTCTGTCCCCCTGGGAAGCTCATTGGAGAACTCAAGTTTTCTTCCGATTATACCAGAAATTACCTCCTCGCCACATCTCTAAATATCCAGGCCTTTATTGGGTGTAATTTTTATCCACAAATCAGATGAAGAACGCATCTAGGTTAAGTCCTTTGATGCTTCACTGCATTGGCTTTTGGGTGGGGACAAGACTTCATGGCGCCTGTAGAAATTTCCTCTAAAATAGCAGGATATCTGAGGCATCTCAGAAGAAAGCTGGGGCCTGCACGTGGTGGCTTTTGTGGCATCTCTGATGGAAACAATGAGGAGTGGCCAGAGCGATAGGACAGCAGGGAGGGGGTTTGTCTTGCATGCAGCTTACCCAGGTTCAATTCTCGGCATCCCAGAGGGTCACTTGAGCACTGCCAGGAGAAATTCCTGAGTGCAGATTCAGGAAGAACCCCTGAATATTGCTGGGTGTGATGCCAAGAAGAACAAAAGAATGTAGAATTTCATTCTTCAATATCACAGAGTAAAACCTCCCTTAAATATATATTTTTGACTTAATTTCCCAATAAATACAGTCCATTCAACATCCTTTTATGAGCCCTAAACTTATTTCTAGAAAGTCTTGTCCCAATAATTCTTAGTGGGACAGAAGGAAATAAGGAGTTGGTGTCAAAAATTTGAAATAGCTGCATTTGAACCACAATGTCCAAAAGGAGAGAGAGAGAGAAGGATAGAGAGGGAGAGAGAGGCAAAGACAGACACATAGAGAGACAGAGATACAAAGAGAGACAGAAAAAGGTAGAGAGAAGAATGTCTGCCAAAAGGTAGACTGAAGGTGGTAACAGAGGGAAACTGGCGTCATTGTTGTTGGAACATGTGCACTGGTGGAGGGATGGAGAGTGAATTGTGTGACTGACACCCAATCATGAACCACTTGTACCAAGTATCTCACAGTGATTTAATAAAAACAAAATAAAAATAAAAACAGGCAAAGTTGTGTTTGTTGAGTCATACAATGGAGAAATGGCTTTGATGATTACCTGTGGGTTGTCAGCCACACATACAGTATGATAGAAAAGGACCCTGATTCCTCTGAGAGAAACTGAACCCATGCCTGAATGTGCTCAGGGATCACTCCTTGTGGTGCTTGAGGGACCGTATGTGGTTCCGCGAAAGGGGCCTGATCTGATGCTTAAAGAGCAAGTGCCCCCCTCCCCATGACCTAAATATCCCAACCCCCAACCTGGGATGTTTTGGTATTAGTTTCATGAGAGAGTCTTTTCAAAGTTTCAATATCTGAAAATTCTATAATATGTTTTCAGAGTGACGGTGGTGGTGGTTTCGACCACCACTGGCAGTGCTCAGGGCTTATATCTGACTTGGTGCTCAGGGGTCACTCCTGACAGGGGTCAAGGGACCATAGGTGTGAGCATTTGATCGTGGGTCAACCCCATGACAGTAAGTTCCCTAGCCGATCTAGTGCTCTCTTACCTCATAAAATATATGTTTTAGCTTGCATGCTTTGGGAGGGGGGTGCTACTTCGGTGATATTCAGGGTTTAGTATTGGCTCTGTGCTCAGAGATCACTCTTGGAAGGGTTTGGGGAAACCTATTGGGTTCTGGGGATTGAACCCAGGCTGGCCACAGGCAATAAATGCCCTCCCAGCTGTTCTGTGTCTCTGCCTCCAGATAATGTGCTGTGTTTTTTTAATTGGCTTCTTGGTGCACACCTGGTGATGCTTATGGCTTACTCCTTGCTCTGCAATCAGTAATTACTCTTGGATATGACCGAGGAACCCTATAGGATGCTGAGAATCAAACCCGAGTCAATCTCCTGCAAGGCCAATGCCTTCCCTGTTGTACTATCACTCCGGCCAATATGTTTTTTAAAATATAAAATACTGTGAAAATACATACAAAAGCCTGACGAATGTAACATAAATATTTATTTACAAACAGTTATGTAAGGGGTTATAGTTAAGCGTCTCCAAACTTAAACTTCCCTTCAAAATTCACAAGACAGACTCTTTCTTCATAAAGAAGACAAAGTATTTGGGGAACTGCAGGCTGTTTATTATGAATATTTTGAGGACTAAAGAACAATAGCTACACACAGCATCACTATGAGCTTATAGAGACTCAGCTCTGTGAAAGACACGAGAGTCCTGAAGAGCCCAGAAAACCCCTTTACATCGTGTGTGTAGTAATCAAAGCTTTAAATGAAATCCTGGGCTTCTCAATGTGCTTAGTAACCGGCAGGAGAGAACTAGACTGGATGGTTGAAGGAAACCAAGGTAGGAACTAAGAGGATAAGCCCTTAGGAGCTTTTGCACATAGCTACGGACTCAGCTTTCATAGTTTCCGTGTTATCTAAGAAAATAATATTTCATCATCCTTAGGATTTTTCTAAGGCAGGTATTTATATGCACATACATATTTGGGTGTGAAAACCAGGTAAAACATAAATAATATAACTTTCAGTTCAAGAAACAGTCAGGAGAAAACCGTTAGATGCTAGAGTCGAAGGCTTAAGAGGAACGACATACACTAGACAATTTGATGGAAAGAAAATAAAATTACAGGCCTGGAGTCATCCACCAAGGTTAGGGCACTTGCCTTACACGTGGTCCATCCACGGTTTGTTCCCTGGAATCCATATGCTTGGGTGAGCACCAGCAGAAGGGGATTCCTGAGTACAGAGCCCGGAGTGAGTCTGGTGCATCATCTGATGGGACCCAAAAACTTAAAGGAAAAAAAAAAAGAGAGAAGGAATCTCCAGAAATCAAGGGGAGAGTTAGTGGTGTGTCAGTGTCTGAGCAAAAAGTACCGAGTTCTTAATCAAGTTCAGAGCTGCGATCCCAGGAAAGTCTTCAGTGAAGGATAATTGGCTGTTTTGCGGTACCATGCACAAAAAATGATTTCAGGGCCTTCTTGATGTCCTTGTTACGGAGGCTGTAGATGAAGGGGTTCAGCATGGGGGTGACCACCATATACAGCACCGAGGCCACAGCACTTGGATATGCTCTTTCACTCACCGTGGAGCTCAGGTAAACCCCCATGCTTGTGACATAGAACAAGGAGACTACGGAGAGGTGGGAGGCACAGGTGGAAAAGGCCTTGTACCTGCCCTGAGCAGACGCCACACCGCGGATGGAGGAAATGATCTTGGAGTAAGAGTAAATAATACCGAGAAGAGGACCCCCGCCCACTAGGACAGAAGCACAGTAAATGACCAGGTTATTCAGGAAAGTGTCGGAACAAGCAAGCTTTATCAGCTGGTCGAGTTCACAGAAAAAGTGAGGAATCTCTACCACGGGACAGAAGGACAGACGCAAGGACACTGAGACTTCCATGGATGAATTTAAGAGACCCAGCACCCAGCACCCCAGAAGCAACATCCCACAGAGACGGGGGTTCATGATGACTGTGTAGTGCAGGGGGTGGCAGATGGCCACGAAGCGGTCATAGGCCATCACGGTCAATAGGAAGTCATCGAGACTTATAAAGAGGATGTAAAAGAATATCTGGGTAATGCAGTATTCATAGCTGATGGCTTTCCTTTGTGTCTGGATGTTCACTAGCATCTTTGGGATGGTGGTGGAGGTGAAGCAGATGTCCACTAGAGACAGGTTGCAGAGGAAGAAGTACATGGGCGTGTGGAGGCGGAGGTCTGAGCTGGCAGCCAGAATGATGAGCAGGTTCCCCAAAATTGTGGTCAGGTACATAGACAAGAAGATCACATAGATGAGGGGCTGGACTTCCGGATCCTGGGAGAGTCCCAGGAGGAGAAACTCTGAAATGTGGGTGTCGTTTTTCGCTGCCAGAGTCTGGGTATAACTCCAGGAAAGGGGGACACGCATGACTCAGTTTCACGTCTCTGCGTGACTCACAGATCTGAAAACTACAATGCATGTTTTGATGTCAAGAAATACTATTGGATACTGAAGACTTTTTAAGAACCAATCATTTATGCCCTTTCTTGAAATTTCCCAGGTCAACTCTTAGATGAATTTGCATCGCAACTAAATTATTCTCTATAGAGACTGCATAAGAAGTTTTCATGTCTATTAAAAAACAAACTGAGGGGCTGGCGCTATAGCACAGAGGGTAGCGCCTTTGCTTTGCACGCGGCCGACCCAGGTTTGATTCCCAGCATCCCATATGGTCCGCTGAGCACCGCCAGGGGTAATTCCTGAGTGCAGATCCAGCAGTAATCACAATGCATCGCCCTGTGTTACCCAAAAAGCAAAACACAAAACAAAACAAAACAAAACAAAAACCAAACTGAATACATGCCACATTTAGGGTTTCACCTAAGAAATGAACTTGAGAACCTGAAGTATAAATGTTTCTACAGTTACACACACTTGAAAACTTGCTACAGTGGGTGATGCGGGGAAGGCAGCTGGGATAGAGAAAGGACCACTATGATAAAGATAGTTGGAATTGATGACTCTGGACAAGATCTGAATGCTGAAAGGAGGTACAGAGACATACATGATAACCTTTTGGGTAAGGGAGGAGGGGGGCAAATTGCTTTCCATAGAGGCAGACTGGGACACTGGGGGGCAGGGCAGGAGGGAAACTGGGGATTTTGGTGATGGGAGTTGTACACTGGTGAAGGGACAGGTTATGGAACATTTTATCCCTGAAATCCCCAAATGAACAACTTTGTTGCTGTGTAGCTCACAGTGATTCAATAAAAATTAAAAGACAACCAAAAACCCCAACCCACCCACCCACCCAATTTTCTACAATTCAGTGGAAGGGAAAGATACATCAGCAAATTTTATTTTTATGAAATGGTTCAGCAGGGAACAGGTAGTAGGAAGGAAAAGAAAATAGAGAAAACAGCTGCAGTGGACAGGACATGGTATTGTTCCCAAGGACATCAAGGGAAGTTCACTGACATGGGGGAATTGGACAGAGTGCGTGGTGAAGGTTGGAGAAATCATGTTTATATGTGAACCAAGTGTCCTGAGGCCGGAGTAGGCATGACAAGGCCCCGAGGAACTTGGGTGTTTCAGGTACGATCATGAATCATGTTTCTATGTGAGGGTGAATGTTGACTAGGGTAGGAGCCTACCTTGAGGGCAGAAGTCCTCTCTCTTCCTGCTGAGCGCCCGGTGTGAGGAGCTTCCTCAGCTGAAGGATGAGTCTTTTGGTCCTCACGAGTCAGTCTCAGGGTCCATCAGAATTAAGCACATTCTCCTCGATCTTTTGAATTGATGAAGTTCTGGTCCCTGTATGTGTGATTCTCCTCAGAAAATGTAAGAATTTCTGTGAAATGCTCTCTCTACCTATCTCACACACAACCACAAAACACGCTAACAAGTGAATATTCTTAGCTTTGATTCTCAATGTCTTTCCCAAAAACATGTCAGACTTATTATTGTCCTCACCTGGGTGGGCTTTCTTAGTTTCCCTTGGACATCCGGATTCTTCTGTGGATGCAGATAGTGGGGACAAAAACCCTGACCCCAGACCAGTTCAAAAGAAAAGAGAGAAACACTGTTCTCCAACCAGAATTAGGAACTAAGCCCAGATCAACACAGATTCTTTGCTTCCAACCCACATGGAGTCACAATGAGAAACAGCGATGTGATCTTCTATGCTCTCTCCATCCACTCATTACACTCAGCTCCCTCTTGGTACCTCAGCCCCTGAGCCAGGCTGCCCCACGGGGAAACACTCCTGGACAGAGAGGAATTCTTCCTAATGAGTGTCTGTCACCCTCGGGAGCTCATTGGAGAACTGAAGTTTTCTTGCTCTTGCTCCACAAATTACCTCCTCTCCATGTCTCTAAATCTAGAGGCCCTACGTGGGTGTAATTTTTCTCTACAAATCAGATTAAGAACGCATCTTAATTAAGTCCTTTGATGCTTCACTGCATTGGCTTTTGGGTGGGGACAAGGCTTCATGGCACCTGTAGAAATTTTCTACAGATGCAGGACATCCAAGGCATCTGAGAAGAAAACTGGGGCCTACAAGTGGTGGCTTTTGTGGCATCTGTGATGGAAACAATGAGGAGTGGCCAGAGTGATAGGACAGCAGGGAGGGAGTTTGTCTTGCATGCAGCTTACCCAGGTTCAATCTCTGGCATCCCATAGGGTTCCCCCAGCACTGCCAGGAGTAATTCCCGAGTGCTGAGTCAGGAGGAACCCCTGAACATTGCTGGGTGTGATGCCAAAAAGAACAAAAGAGCGAAGAAATTCATTCTTCAATATCACAAATGTAAATCCTCCCTTACATATATTTTTCACTTAATTTCCCAATAAATGCAGTCCATTCTACATCCTTTTATGAGCCCTAAACTTATTTCTAGAAAGTCTCATCCCAATAATTCTTATTGGGACAGAAGGAAATAAAGAGTTGGTGTCAAAAATTTGAAAAATCTGCAGTTGGAATTTAATGTCCAAAAGGAGAGAGATATAGAGAGGGAGAGAGGGAGGGAGAAAGAAACTGAGAGATACAGAGATACAGAAAGATACAGAGAACGGAGAGAGAAGAATGTCTGCCATAAGTTAGACTGAGGGGGTGCTGGGAGGGAAATCGGGGTCATTGTTGTTGGGACATATGCACTGGTCTAGGGATGGAGAGTGGAATTGTGTGACTGAGAACCAATCATGTACCACTTTGTACTGTGATTCTCACACTGATTAAATAAAAACAAATTTCAAATAAAAACGCAGAACTGCATTTGTTGAATCTGAAAATGTAGAAATGGCTTTGGCATGGCCCTGCATATGGCCAACCACCCACACTGGGATAGAAAAGGACCCTGATTCCACTGAGAGAAACTGAACCCGGGAAGTTTTGGGTGTTGGTTTCTCAGCCACGTTGACGGTGCTCAGGGATCACTCCTTGTGGTGCTTGAGGAACCATATGTGGTGACAGGGATGGGATCTGATCTGATGCTTCCAGAGCAAGTGTGCGCCCCATCCCCACCATGAATTATAGTTCCAAACACCCAACCTGGGATGTTTTGTTGTTAGTATCATGAGCTTGTTTTCAAAGTTCTAACATCGGGGATGTGAGGGCTATCTGGCTGCGACATCTGTCACCCCATTGATCGCCAGGGTTGATTCGGCAGATCTGGCTGGCTAGGCGGGTGTCCCCTTCCTCCCTCACCGCTCCATGTGCGTCCCTCCTGAAGCTGTGCACTCGTAGAAGAGGATGGCCTTCCCCGAATAGAGACGGACCGGTCTTCGGTCGAAGGTATACGAGTAGCTGCGCTCCCCTGCTAGAAACTCCAAACAAGCTCTCAAAGTTCTAACATCGGAAAATTTGATAATATGTTTTTTGAGTGACAATAGCAGTGCTCAGGGATTATTCCTGGCTCAGTGCTCAGGGGTCACTCCTAACAGAGGTTGAGGGACCATATATGTGAGCGATTGATCGTGTGTCAGCCCCAGTAAAGGCAGTTCCCTAGCCAATGTAGTGCCTCTTGCCTCAGAAAATATATATTTTATCTTGCCTGCTTTTGGGGGGGTTACTTCAAGTGATACTCAGGGCTTAGTCTTGCTCTTACTTTGGAATTACTCCTAGACAGTTTGGGGAACCCTACAGGGTGTGGGGATCGAACCCAGGCTGGCCACATGGAAGACAAATGCCCTCCCAGCTTTTCTATTTTTCTGCCCCCCAGATAATGTGTGCTGTGTTTTTTAAATTTGCTTCTTGGTCACACCTAGTGATGCTTAGGGCTCACTCCTTGCTCTGCACTCAGAAATTACTCCTGTCAGTGCTCAGGAATCCTATGAGCTGCTGAGTTTAGAACCCAAGTCAGTCTCGTGCAAGGCCAATGCCCCCCTCCCTGTACTATTGCTGCGGCTAATATGTTTTAAATATATAAAATACTGTGACATACATCCCAAGGCCTGGCAAACGTAATAGATAAATATGTATTTGTACACAGTTATGTAAGGGGATTATTGCTAGGCCTCTCCAAACGTTAACTTCTCTTCCCACATCACAAAGAAGACTCTTTCTCCATAAAGAAGACAAAGGACATGGGGAACTGTGGCCCGTTTATTATGAATTGTTTGAGGACAGAAGAAACCATCAGTACACACAGCATCACAGATGAGCCTTATATTCAGCACTGTGGTAGACCCGCAAGAGAACAGCAGAGCCCAGGAACCCCCCTCCACATATGCCTGTAGTATTCAAAGTTTTAGATGAATCCTGGGTTTTAATGTGCTTGGTATCCGGCAGGAGAGAACTGGACCGGATAGTCCAAGGAAACCAAGGCAGGAACTATGAAGATAAGCCTCTAGAGCATTTGAACTTATCTAAGCAGTTTTATAGTACGTGTTTTTTCAGAAAGCGGTATTTCATCATCCGTAGGGATTTATTCTAAAGGGAGTTATCTATATGCACATACACATTTGGGTAGGAAAACAGGGCAGAACATAACCAACATAACTGTTTAGTTCAAGAAACAGTCAGGAAGCACAGCGGCCGCTCAACACCTTTATTGCAAACCACAACAGCTAATTAGAGAGAGAAAACAGAAGGGAATGCCTTGCCACAGTGGCAGGGTGGGGTGGGGGGGAGATGGGATTGGGGAGGGTGGGAGGGACACTGGGTTTACGGGTGGTGGAGAATGGGCACTGGTGAAGGGATGGGTTCCCAAACTTTGTATGAGGGAAGTATAAGCACAAAAGTGTATAAATCTGTAACTGTACCCTCACGGTGATTCTCTAATTAAAAATAAATAAATTTAAAAAAATAAATAAATAAAAATCTAACAATAAAAAAAAAAGAAACAGTCAGGAGAAAACCATTAGATTCTAGAAAGATCCAAAGGCTTAAGAGGAACAATATACACTGAAAAATTTGAAACCAAGAAAATAAAATTCCAAAGATGGAGAGATCTTACAGTGGATAGGGTGCTTGACTTACACGTGGCCCACCCAAATTTTATTCCCTGGAATCACATATTCTTGGGCGAGCACCAACAGGAGGAGATTCCTGAGTACAGAGCTGGGATAGAGCCTGGAGCATCGTCGAGTAGGAACCAAAAACTGAAAAGAAAAAAAAAAGAAAAGAAGAAATCTCCAGACAATCAAGGGAAGAGCTAGTCCTGTGTCAGTGTCTGAGCAAAGAGTCCCCAGTTCTTAGTGAAGCTCAGTGCTACAATCCCTGGAAAATCTTTAGTGAAGGACAATTTATCGTTTTTCAGTTCCTTGCACAAAAAACGTTCTCAGGGCCCTCTGGATGTCCTTGTTCCGGAGGCTGTAGATGAAGGGGTTCAGCATGGGGGTGACCACCATGTACAGCACCGAGGCCACGGCACTTGGATATGCCCTTTCACTCACTGCGGAGCTCAGGTACACCCCCAGACCTGTGACATAGAACAAGGAGACCACGGAGAGGTGGGAGGCACAGGTGGAAAAGGCCTTGTACCTGCCCTGAGTGGACGACATGCCAAGGATGGAGGAAATGATCTTGGAGTAAGAGTAAATAATACCGAGTAGAGGTACCCAGCCCTCCAGGACAGAAAGACAGTACATGACCAGGTTATTCAGGAAGGTGTCAGAACAAGCAAGTTTTATCAGCTGGTTGAGTTCACAGAAAAAGTGAGGGATCTCCACATCAGGGCAGAAGGACAGACGCAAGGACACCGAGGCTTCCATGCAAGAATTTAAGAGACTCAGCACCCAGCAGCCCAGCACCATCCTGCCACAGAGGCGGGGATTCATGATGACTGTGTAGTGCAGGGGGTGGCAGATGGCCACAAAGCGGTCATAAGCCATGATGGTCAAGAGGAAGTCGTCCAGACTTATGAAGAGGACGTAAAAGAATATCTGGGTGATGCAACCTTCGTAACTGATGGCTTTCCTTTGTGTCTGGATGTTCACCAGCATCTTGGGGATGGTGGTGGAGGTGAAGCAGATGTCCACCAGGGACAGGTTGCAGAGGAAGAAGTACATGGGCGTGTGGAGGCGGGGGTCTGAGCTGGTGGCCAGAATGATGAGCAGGTTCCCCAAGACTGTGGTCAGGTACATGGACAGGAAGATCACATAGATGAGGGGCTGAAATACCGGCTCCTGGGAAATTCCCAGGAGGAGAAACTCTGAAATGTGGGTATCGTTTTCCGCTGCCAGAGTCTGGGTATAAGTCCAAGAAAGGGGGATATGCATTACTCAGTTTCATGTCTCTGTCTGACTCACAGATCTGAAAACTACAATGTACATTTTGAAGTCAAGAAATATTATTGGATCTTGAGGACTTTTTTAGAACCATTCACTCATGCCCCTTCTTGAAATTTCCCAGGTCACCTCTTAGATGAAATTGAGTTGAAACTAAATTGTTCTCTATAGAGAGTTTGCATAATAATTTTCCATGTCTTTTAAAAAAACAAACTGAAAAAAAACCGAACACATGCCATATTTAGGGTTTCACCTAAGAAATGAACTTGAGAACCTGAAGTATAAATGTTTCTACAGTAACCCACACTTGAAAATTTGCCACAAGGGGTGATGGGGGGAGGGCGTCTCGGATAGAGAAAGGACCACTATGATAAAGATAGTTGGAACTGATGACTCTGGACAAGGACTGAGTGCTGAAAGGAATTAAAGGGACAAACAAACATAATAGCCTTTCCGGTAAGGGAGGAGGGGGGCAAAGTCCCTTCCATAGAGGCAGACTGGGGTACTGATGCTGCTGGGCAGGAGGGAAACTAGAAACTTTGGTGCGGGGAGTCGTACACTGGTGAAGCGTCAGGTGATGGAACATTTTATCACCCAAATGAACAACTTTGTAACTGTGTATCTCACAGTGATTCAATAAAATTAAAATACAACCTACACCCCCCCCCCCGCAATGTTTCTACAAATCAGTGACAGGGAAATATATCTTAGCAAATTATGTTCTTATGAAATGATTCAGCTGGGAACACTTTGTCAGAAGGAAAAGAAAACAGAGAAAAAGGTGACAGTGGTATTATTTTCATGGATAACAGGGAAGTCCACTGTCATGGGGGCACTGGACAGAGTGCCTGGTGGAGGCTGGAGAGAACGTGTTTGTGTGTTAGTCGAGTGTCCTGAGGCCGGAGCAGACTTGAAAGACACTGAGGAACTTGAGGGTTTCATCTGCTGAAGTGAAAGAACGTGAATCAATAAAGGTTTTGAGCGGCCATCGTGTTCCATCTATAGTCTACTTTCAGCACGCATCTCCCATCCCATGAGGGTCCTCCAACCAAACTTTACTTGGTGTTCCCTTCTCTATCTCAGCTGCCTTTTCCCCCAACGTGTGAGGCTGACTTCAACACCCAAAAGGATAGAGAGAACAAAAGGGAATTCCTTGCCACAGAGAGGCGGGATGGGGTGGGTGGGGGGAATGGAGTTTGGGAGTGGGAGGGATAATGGGTTCATCTCTGGTGGAGAATGGAACCTGGTTGAGGGATGGGTTCTCGAGCATTGTATGAGTGAAACAGAAGCACGAAAATATAAAATCTGTAACTGTACTCTCACGGTGATTCACTAATAAAAAATAAATAAAAAACAAAACGTGAATCCTGTTTCAATGCTAAGGTGAATGATGACTTAGGTAGAAGCTTACCTTGAGGGCGGGAGTCCTCTCCCTGCTGAGCACTCGGTGTGAGGCGCTTCTTCAGCTGCAGGATGAGTCTTTTGCTCCTCATGAGTGAATCTCAGGGGCCCACAGAGTTAAGCACATCTCCTCTATCTCTTGAATTGATGAAGTTCTGGCCCCTGTATGTAAGAATATGTAAGAATTCTTAAGAATTCTCTTAAGAATATGTAAGAATTTCGTTGATGTGCTCTCTCTCCCCTTCCTTGTCTCTCCCTCTCTCTCTCTCATGCACACAAGCATGCACATGCTAACAGGTGAATGTTCTTAGCTTTGATTCTCAATGTCTTTCCCACACATCTCAGCCTTATTATTGGCCTCACCTGTTAGGCTCCCCGAGTATCCCTTTGACACCCGGATTCTTCTTGTGGATGCAGATAGTGGGGACAAAAGCCCTGACTCTGACCGGTTCAGCAGGAGGTAGAGAAACACCTTCACCTGGAAAGAATTAGGAATTAACCCCACATCAACACAGTTCGTTTGCTTCCAGTGTACATGGAGTCACATTGAGAAACAGGGATGTGAACTTTAATGCTCTCTCCATCCACTCATTACACTCAGCTCCCTCTTGGTACCTCAGTCCCTGAGCCAGGCTGCCCCGTGGGTAAACACTCCTGGACTGACAGAAATTCTTCCTAATGAGTATCTTCCCCCTCGGGAGCTCATTGAAGAACTCAAGTTTTCTTCCTCTTGCTCCACAAATTACCTCCTTTCCATGTCTCTAAATCTTCAGTCCCCACATGGATGTAATTTTTTCTCCACAAATCAGCTGAAGAACGCTTCTGAATTAAGTCCTTGGATGCTTCAAAGTATTGGCTTATTGGTGCATACAAGGCTTAATGGCGCCTGTAGAAATTTTCTCAACATAGCAGGACATCCGAATCATCTCTGAACAAAACATTGGCCTGCATTTGGTGGCTTTTGTGGCATCTCTGATGGAAACAGTGAGGAGGTGCCAGAGAGATAGGACAGCAGGGAGGGAGTTTGCATTGCTTGCGACTTACCCAGGTGCAATCCCCAGTATCCCATTGGGTCCCACGAGCACTGCCAGGAGTAATTCCTGAGTGCAGAGCCAGAAGTAACCCCTGAACACTGCTGGGTGTGATGCCAAGAAAGAACAAATAAATGAGGAATATTGTTCTTCAATATCACACGAGAAAAACCTCCCAATATATAATTTTTTTACTTAATTTCCCAAACAATGCAGTCCATTCAGCATCATTTTATGAGCCCTAAACTTATTTCTAGAAAGTCTAGTCCTAATAATTCTTAGTGGGAAGGTTGTACATAAGGTGCTGGTTTCAAAATTTTGAAAAAGCTGCATTTGAACCATAATGCCCAAAAGGAGAAAGAGAGAGAGAGAGACAGAGAGGAAGAGAGAGAGAGAGCAAAGACAGAACAGAGAAGACAGACGGGGCGAAAGAAGAAAAGTGTGTGCTATAGAGATAGACAAGAGGATGGTGACAGGAGGGAAACTGGGGTCATTGTTGGTGGGACATGTGCACTGGTGGAGGGATGGGGAGTGAAATTGTTTGAGTGAGACCCAATCATAGACCACTTTGTAACTGTGTATCTCAAAGTGATTCAATAAAAACAAATTGGAAAAAAGAACCTGTCAAAGCTGCGTTTGTTGAGTCTGACGATGAAGAAATGGCTTTGACGTGGGCCTTTGTGTGGCCCCCACCCATTCTGGAATAGAAAAGGACCCAGATTCCTCCGAGAGAAAGTGAACCCGGGAAGTTCCGAGTGTGGGTTTCTCAGCCATGCCTGACTGGGCTCAGGGATCACTCCTTGCGGTGCTTAAGGGACCATATGTTGCCACGGATGGAAAATGATCTGATACTTAGAGAGCAAGTATTTCCCCCCTCACATCCCCATGACCTATATAGTTCCATTCCCCTATCCTGAGATATTTTGGTAAAACTTTCATGAGTTTTTTCAAAGCCTAGCACTGTAGCATTGTCGTCCCATTGTTCATCGATTTGCTCGTGCAGGCACCAGTAACGTCTCCATTGTGAGACTTGTTGTTACAGTTTTGGGCATATCGAATATGCCACGGGTACCTTGCCAGGCTCTGCCGTGTGCAGGATACTTTCATTAGCTTGCCAGGCTCTCTGAATGGGACGGAGGAATCGGACATGGGTTGGCCTCATGCAAGGCCAATATCCTATGTGCTGTGCTATCGCTGCAGCCCTTCAAAGTTCTAACATCGGAAAATTCGAAATATGTTTTCGGAGTGATGGTGGTCGTGGTGGTTTGACCCCCCACTGGCAGTTTGCAGGGATTACACCAGGCTCTGTGCTTAGGGGTCACTCCTGACAGGGGTCAAGGGATCATTTGTGTGAGCGATTGATTGTGGGTCAGCCCCACGAAAGTCAAGTTCCATAGCAGATGTAGTGGCTCTTTTTCCTCAGAAAATATATGTTTGGGCCGGAGCGATAGCACAGCGGGTAGGGCGTTTGCCTTGCACGCGGCCGATCCGGGTTCGATCCCCGGCATCCCATATGGTCCCCCAAGCACCGCCAGGAGTAATTCCTGAGTGCAAAACCAGGAGTAACCCCTGAGCATCGCTGGGAGTGACCCAAAAAGCAAAAAAAAAAAGAAAAAAAAAGAAAATATATGTTTTAGCTTGCCTGCTTTGGGGGAAAGCTACTTTAGTGAAACTCAGAGTTTAGTCTTGCTCTGTGCTTTGGAATCACTCCTGAAAAGGGTTGGGAAATACTATGGGGTGCTGGGGGTTGAACTAGGCTGGCCACAGGGAAGATAAATACTATCCCTGCTGTTCTATGTCTCTACCCCCAGATAATGTGTGTGTGCTTTTTAATAATTTGCTTCTTGGTCCATACCTGGTGATGCTTAGGGCTTACATGTCAGGGTCCTGGCCAGTTGACCCCGAAAAACTGGAGAATGATCCCCAAGCTGCCGGACTTACTCCCTATGAGAGACAGAGTGGGAGAGGGAGAAGCCTCTGCCCAGTCCCTCTGTTCATCGCGGACACCCCACCGCCGCCACCGAGGAAGAACCACGCAGAGGGGGGAGAAGTAGAGGTCAAGGAGCTCTCATTTTATTAGCTCTCACATGCTATATTTATACACAATTTCAGGGCGGCTTGGATATTGTGAACACCTGGTTATCAACACTTGTCATGTACACTTTGCTGGGCCCTTTACAGATGTTAGCTAATGATTTATGTTTCCCGCTTCTCAAGGCCGGATATGTTAGCTCAGATAAGTGGTGACTTTCAGGTTTCATACGATTATCTCCTCAACCAGAGCGCCTTTCTGGGTGGAGTGCTGACACAGGGCCTTGGGCCCCTGTGAAGAGAGCCTGCTCCTGCTTCTAAGGGCAGGGAATTTGGCCAGGGTCTCAGGCTGGCTGCTGAGACTCCAACATTTACTCCTTGCTCTGCATTCAGGAGTTACTCCTGCAGTGCTTGGGGAACACTATGGCATGCTTAGAATCGAACCTGAGTCAGGCTATGCAAGGCCAATGCCCTCCCCGCTGTGTTATCGCTCTGACTATATATGTTTTTAACATATTAAATACTGCGAAAATACATCCACCAAACCAGGCGAATGTAACAGATAAATATTTATTTACAAACAGTTATGTAAGGGGACTATGATTAAGCCACTCTAAACATTAACTTCCCTTTGCAATTTCCAAGGAAGACTCTTTGTACATAAAGAAGACAAAGTACATAGGGAACTGCAGCCTGTTTATTACGAATTATTTGAAGATAAAGAAACCATCACCACACACAGCATCACAGATAGCCTGATAGAGACTCAGCTCTGTGGAAGACCTGCAAAGAGAGCAACAGAGCCCAGAAACCCCTTCCACATCGTGCTTGAAGTAATCAAAGCATTAGATGAGATCCTGGTATCTTGTGCTTGGTATTCGGCAGGAGAGAACTGGACCGGATGGTCCAAGGAAACCAAGGTGGGAAACTCAGAGGATAATCTCTTAGGAGCTTTTGCACGAAGCTACGGACTCAGCTTTTATAGTTTCTGTGTTATTTTAGAAAATGATATTTCATCATTCTTAGGATTCATTCTAAAGGCAGGTATTTATATGCAGATACTTATTTGGGTAGGAAACTGGGCAGAACATAACCAACATAACTGTTCAGTTCAAGAAACAGCCAGGAGAAAACCATTCGATGCTAGAAAGAGCCGAAGTTTAAGAGGAACGGCATACACTGGACAATTAATTGGAAGCCAAGAAAATGAAATTTCAGAGCTGTAGAGATCATACAGTGGGTAGGGTGCTTGCCTTACACGTTGCCCACTCACAGTTTATTCCCTGGAGTTCCATATGCTTGGGTGAGCACCAGCAGGAGAGGATTCCTGAGTGCAGAGCCGGGAGTGAACCTGGAGCATCGTCGGCTGGGACACAAAAACTGAAAGGAAAAAAAGAGAGAGAAGGGAGTCCAGCCTCCAGCCCGCCCCTGCTGCCAGAAGTCACGCCCTCAACCCACCCTTGGCGCCATCTTGCCACAGTAGCCAGCAGTGAAGAATCCGGGCCTGCAGGCACCGCAAGCCAGAGAATCCTCTGACCTCAGACCGGGTCAACCACACTGGGGTGCCAGACATTAAGGTGTAGCCAACCCGCCTTCTGCAGATAGAGTCCCGGCGACACTGAGATTTTACTAACATGGCTCCAGTATGTGGGACTGGGATATCTCTCCAAACCACGTGGCCACTTAAGCGGCCGTGTGACCATTCCTGATATACAAAACAAAAACAAAAACAAAAAACCCACACTCAGGAATGACTCTGCTACCCCTGCGTGTCCATTATCCCAGAGGCACAGAAACCAATCTCAGAATGCAGCGGCTGCTGGCAGTTATACTCCTAGACAGTGAACTGAGTTACGACCCCGTGCAGCCCTGGGAGGGGAAGGGTTTCTGTCCCTTAGCCTTTTCTCCTTTGCATGGCGACCACTACTATACAGAACCAACTGCAAAGAAAGGTAGGAGCTTTCAGTGATGTGACACATGGGGAATCTAGCGATGCGGGGCGGGTGGCAGAACCAACCCTGCCTCATGCCCAAATGAGACCCTGAGTGGTCGCCCATGAACAGCTCCTCTGCTCCTGAACAGCCATGTTTCCAGAGGCACACAAAGCAATATTGAATTACAGCTGCTGCTGCCAGAAATACCTCTGGACTTAATACCAGAAACCCAAAACGGGGCGGCTGCTTTCATAACCGTGCAACATCATATGCTCTTTGTTATTGACAAGAAAAACATACAATCTAATGATGCCATTCCAACACGTATGAGTATTGAGGGAAAAATTCCAAGTAATGATAATGAGTTTTCTGTCGAAAATTGAATGTAATCAAAGTAAGGAGAGAATGAAGTGAAAATCATCTGCCACACAGGCAGAGGGAGAGTAGGAGTGGGGGTATGCAGGGATTCTTGGTGGTGGAATATGTGCACTGGTGAAGGGATGGGTGTTTGAACATAGTATGACTGAGGCTTGACTAAGAAAGCCCTGTAAGTGTTCTCACGGTGACTCGGTTAAAAAAATAAATTATCAAATGTAGGAGAGAAAGAAGGAAACTCCAACAATCAAGGGAAAAGCTGGTCATGTCTCAGTGTCTGAGAAATGAGTTCCGCGTTCAGAGTCAAGCCCAGCGCTTTCATCCCAGGAAAGTCTTCAGTGAAGGACAATTGGCCTTTTTGCAGTTCCCTGCACAAAAAAACGTTCTGAGGGCCCTCTTGATGTCCTTGTTCCGGAGGCTGTAGATGAAGGGATTCAGCATGGGGGTGACCACCGTGTACAGCACCGAGGCCACGGCACTTGTATATGCCGTTTCACTCACTGCAGAGCTCAGGTACACCACCAGAGTTGTGACATAGAACAAGGAGACCACAGAGAGGTGGGAAGCACAGGTGGAAAAGGCCTTGTACCTGCCTTGAGCGGATGCCACACCATGGATGGAGGAAACAATCTTGGAGTAAGAGTAAAGAATACCGAGTAAAGGACCCCCACCCAGCAGGAGAGTTGAACAGTACACGACCAAGTTATCCAGGAAAGTATCAGAACAGGCAAGTTTTATCATCTGGTTGAGTTCACAGAAAAAGTGAGGAATCTCCACCTTAGTGCAGAAGGACAGATGCAAGGACACTGAGACTTGAATGCAAGAATTCAAGAAAGTCAGCACCCAGCACCCCAGAACCAGCAGCCCACAGACGCGGGGGTTCATGATGACCGTGTAGTGCAGGGGGTGGCAGATGGCCACAAAGCGGTCATAAGCCATGACGGTCAAGAGGAAGTCATCGAGACTTATGAAGAGGATGTAAAAGAATATCTGGGTGATGCAACCTTCGTAACTGATGGCTTTCCTTTGTGTCTGGATGTTCACTAGCATCTTGGGGACAGTGGTGGAGGTGAAGCAGATGTCCACCAGGGACAGGTTGCAGAGGAAGAAGTACATGGGTGTGTGGAGGCGGGGGTCTGAGCTGGCGGCCAGGATGATGAGCAGGTTCCCCAAGACTGTGGTCAGGTACATGGACAGGAAGATCACATAGATGAGGGGCTGGACTTCCGGATCCTGGGAAATTCCCAGGAGGAGAAACTCTGAAATGTGGGTATCGTTTTCCACTGCCAGAGTCTGGGTGTAAGCCCAAGAAAGGGGGACACGCATGACTCAGTTTGATGTCTCTGTCTGACTCACAGATCTGAAAAATACAATGCACATTTTGAAGTCAAGAAATACTACTGGGTCTTGAGGACTTTTTAAGAACCATTCACTCATGCCCCTTCTTGAAATTTCCCAGGTCACCTCTTAGATGAAATTGAATTGAAACTAAATTGTTCTCTATAGAGAGTTTGTATAAGAATTTTTCATGTCTTTTAAAAACACAAACTGGAAAAAAACTGAACACATGCCATATTCAGAGTTTCACCTAAGAAATGAACTTGAGAACCTGAAGTATAAATGTTTCTACAGTAACCCACACTTGAAAATTTGCCACAAGGGGGGAGGGCGTCTTAGATAGAGAAAGAACCACTATGATAAAGATAGTTGGAATTGATGACTCTGGACAAGAACTGAGTGCTGAAAGGAGTTAAAGGGACAAACAAACATAATAACCTTTCCGGTAAGGGAGGAGGGGGGCAAAGTGCCTTCCATAGAGGCAGAATGAGCAGCTGGGTGCAGGGCAGGAGGGAAACTGGTACTGGGATTTGTACACTGGTGAAGCATCAGGTGATGGAACATTTTATCACCCAAAATGAACAACTTTGTAACTGTGTATCTCACAGTGATTCAATAAAATTAAAATACAACCTACCCCCCCCCGCAATGTTTCTACAAATCAGTGACAGGGAAATATATCTTAGCAAATTATGTTCTTATGAAATGATTCAGCTGGGAACACTTTGTCAGAAGGAAAAGAAAACAGAGAAAAAGGTGACAGTGGTATTATTTTCATGGACAACAGGGAAGTCCACTGTCATGGGGGCACTGGACAGAGTGCCTGGTGGAGGCTGGAGAGAACGTGTTTGTGTGTGAGTCGAGTGTCCTGAGGCCGGAACAGACTTGAATGACACTGAGGAACTTGAGGGTTTCATCTGCTGAAGTGAAAGAACGTGAATCAATAAAGGTTTTGAGCGGCCATCCGTGTTCCATCTATAGTCTATTTTCAGCACGCATCTCCCATCCCATGAGGGTCCTCCAACCAAACTTTACTTGGTGTTCCCTTCTCTATCTCAGCTGCCTTTTCCCCCAACGTGTGAGGCTGACTTCAACACCCAAAAGGATAGAGAGAACAAAAGGGAATTCCTTGCCACAGAGAGGCGGGATGGGGTGGGTGGGGGGAATGGAGTTTGGGAGTGGGAGGGATAATGGGTTCATCTCTGGTGGAGAATGGAACCTGGTTGAGGGATGGGTTCTCGAGCATTGTATGAGTGAAACAGAAGCACGAAAATATAAAATCTGTAACTGTACTCTCACGGTGATTCACTAATAAAAAATAAAATACAAAGAACGTGAATCATGTTTCAATGCTAAGGTGAATGATGACTTAGGTAGGAGCTTACCTTGAGGGCAGGAGTCCTCTCCCTGCTGAGCACTCGGTGTGAGGCGCTTCTTCAGCTGCAGGATGAGTCTTTTGCTCCTCATGAGTGAGTCTCAGGGGCCCACAGAGTTAAGCACATCTCCTCTATATCTTGAATCGATGAAGTTCTGGCCCCTGTTTGTGTGATTCTCTTAAGAATATGTAAGAATTTCGTTGAAGTGCTCTCTCTCCCCTTCCTTGTCTCTCCCTCTCTCTCTCATGCACACAAGCATGCACATGCTAACAGGTGAATGTTCTTAGCTTTGATCCTCAATGTCTTTCCCACACATCTCAGCCTTATTATTGGCCTCACCTGTTAGGCTCCCTGAGCCTCCCTTCGACACCCGGGTTCTTCTTGTGGATGCAGATAGTGGGAACAAAAACTCTGACCCTGACCGGTTCAGCAGGAGGTAGAGAAACACCGTCACCCAGCATGAGTTAGGAATTAACCCCACATCAACACAGATCCTTTGCTTCCAGTGTACATGGAGTCACATTGAGAAACAGGGATGTGAACTTTAATGCTCTCTCCATCCACTCATTACACCCTGGTCCCTCTTGGTACCTCAGCCCCTGAGCCAGGCTGCCCCGTGGGTAAACACTCCTGGACTGACAGAAATTCTTCCTAATGAGTGTCTACCCCCTCGGGAGCTCATTGGAGAACTCAAGTTTTCTTCCTCTTGCTCCACAAATTACCTCCTCTCCATGTCTCTAAATCTTCAGTCCCCATTGGGTGTAATTTTTCTCCACAAATCAGCTGAAGAACGCTTCTGAATTAAGTCATTTGATGCTTCAAAGTATTGGCTTATTGGTGCATACAAGGCTTCATGGCGCCTGTAGAAATTTTCTCAACATAGCAGGACATCCAAGTCATCTCAGAACAAAACATTGGCCTGCATTTGGTGGCTTTTGTAGCATCTCTGATGGAAACAGTGAGGAGGTGCCAGAGAGATAGGACAGCAGGGAGGGAGTTTGCATTGCTTGCGACTTACCTAGGTGCAATCCCCAGTATCCCATTGGGTCCCACGAGCACTGCCAGGAGTAATTCCTGAGTGCAGAGTCAGAAGGAACCCCTGAACATTGCTGGGTGTGATGCCAAGAAAGAACAAATAAATGAGGAATTTCGTTCTTCAATATCACATGAGAGAAACCTCCCAATATATAATTTTGACTTAATTTTCCAAACAATCCAGTCCATTCTACAACCTTTTATGAGCCTAAACTTATTTCTAGAAAGTCTAGTCCTAATATTTCTTAGTATGAAGGATGTACATAAGGTGCTGGTGTCAAAATTTTGAAAAAGCTGCATTTGAACCATAATGCCCAAAAGGAGAAAGAGAGAGGGGTGGGACAGAGGAAGGGAGAGAGAGAGAGGGGCAGAGGGAGGGAGAGAGAGACAGAGAGAGACAGAGAGAGACAGATCAAGGGAGAGAGAAGAATGTCTGCCATAGAGGTAGACTGAAGGGGATGGCAGGAGGAAAACTGTGGTCATTGTTGGTAGGACATGTGCACTGGTGGAGGGATGGAGAGTGAATTGTGTGACAAAGACCAATCATAAACCACTTTTTTTTTGTTTTTGGGTCACACCCAGGCATGCACAGGGGTTACTCCTGGCTTTTTACTCAGGAATTACTCCTGGCGGTGCTCAGGGGACCATATGGGATGCTGGGATTAGAACCCGGGTTGGTCGCGTACAAGGCAAACTCCCTACCCACTGTGCTATCGCTCCAGCCCCGATCTTTTTAATTATTTTTTATTTATTTATTCTTTATCATGAACCACTTTATACTATGTATCTCACAGTGATTCAATAAAAACAAAAACAAATGGCAAAGCTGCGTTTGGTGAGTCTGACGATGGAAAAATGGCTTTGACGTGGCCCTGCATGTGGCTAGCCACCCACACTGGGATAGAAAAGAACCTGATTCCTCCGAGAGTAACTGAACCTAGAAGTTCCTGGTGTTGGTTTCTCAGCCATGCCTGACTGTGCTCAGGGAAGACTCCTTGCATTGCTTGAGGACCATATGTGGTGCCTAGGAAGGGACCTGATCTAATGCTTAGAGAGCAAATGTCCCCCACCCCCCGATCTACATAGTTCCCTTACCCCTGGGATATCTTGGTATTAGTTTCATGAGAGTTTTTTCAAAGCTCTTACATCGGAAAATTTGATATTATGTTTTCGGTGTGACGGTGGTCGTGGTGGTTTGGGTCAGCACTGGCAGTGCTCAGGGCTTACTCCTGGCTCAGTGCTCAGGGGACATTCCTGGCAGGGGTCCTGGGATCATATGTGTGAAAGTTTGATTGTGGGTCAGCCCCGTGAAAGGCAAGTTTCATAGCCAATGTAGTGCTCTCTTGCCTCAGAAAATATATGTTGTAGCTTGCCTGCTTTTGAGGGGGACGCTACTTCGGTGAGACTCAGGATTTAGTCTTGCTCTGTGCTTCATAATCATTCCTGGAAGGGGTTGGGGAACACTATGGGGTGCTGGCGATCGAATCTAGGCTGGCCACAGGGAAGACAAATACCCTCCTGCTGTTCTATGTCTCTGCCTCCAGATAATGTGTGTGGTGTGTTTTTTAAAAATTTGCTTTCTGGGCCATACCTGGTGATACTTAGGGATCACCCCTAGGTCTGCACTCAGGAATTACTCCTGGCAGTGCTCAGGGAACCCTATGGCATGCTTAGGATCAAACCCGTGTCAGCCTCACGCAGGCCAATGCCTTCACCACTGTACAATCGCTCCGGCCAATATATGTTTTTAAAATATCAAATACTTAGAAAATACATCCAAAAGTCTGGTGAATGTAACAAATATTTATTTAAAAATAGTTATGTCTTTCCGGCCCCGTGCGAGATCGACCCAGGAGGCAACTGAACCACTTTGGACACGAGCGGCGCCCCCAAAATGTCTCCAAACTGTGTGCTCGGAGCTTCTGGCCCAGGCGCTGCCAGCGAGTGATGCAATTACCAAAAGAATTTTCCCTGGACTTCATATAGAAATCCAAAACCGCACGGCTGCAATAGCAGCCGCGAGACCTAATATCTCTTGATTGTCAGCAACGTGTAAATGTTCCTTTTGGCAGGGCTTAACGTGGGGGGAAACTCCAAACAATAGTACTGAGTTTTTTGTTGAAGGATAAAACATTGTAGCGATAGAATTTTAGGCAGAATTTTCCCTGGACTTTATATAGAAACCCAAAACCGCGCGGCCTCGGCAGCCTAATGTCATCTAATCATCAGCAATATGAAATGGTTCCTTTGTAATGGGTTGGACTTTGGGGGGACCATAATAGGGTTAAAGTTTGTAGCGACGTGTAATTTCTGGCTGTACTTTCCCTGGACTTATACAGAAATTCAAAGCCGCGAGGCCGCTGCCATGGCCGCGCAACCTATTGTCATTTAATCATCACCAATATGAAATGGTTCCCTTTTAACGGGTCGGACTTTGGTGGGAAATCCTAACAAGAATAGTAAGTCTTTTGCTGAAATATTGAAGGCTACCAAAGTGGTAGCCATCTCTATAGACTGAACTAAGCCATATCCCCACGCTGGCTGAGAAGAAATATCCTTCTTTCTCGGGAAGAAACGCGCCGTGGCGTTAACCATAGTATGATGTCCATTAAGCTGACATGGACCTGGTGGCATGGGAATGGGATACAAGGGAATAAATTATTATGTACTTGGAACAGCGGGACGCTGGTGGAATCTTGAGCCGGGGCCGATACCAGCGTATTACTTTTGGTTCCAGAAACTGCTTGCAGACATTCTACCAGACTATCAACTAAGCCAGAGCCCCACGCCAGCTGATGACGGGAAATAACCATCTTTTTTGGTTTGTTTTCCCTTTGTCAGGCAGCGTGGTGATTACTAAACAGGCATGATCTCGGTGGCACGGGACGAGGGGGGAAAAAAATAGAAAAGTTATGTAACAAACAGCGGGACTTAATATCTCTACATTCTCAGCAATGGAGAGCCATCAAATGCTTCCTTGACAGTGGGACTGTCTTCTCTTTTTTTGGGGGAAACCCTAGCAACAATAGTGAGTTATGTGTTGAAACATGGACTGTAACCAAGATAAAGCGTAAACGAAGTGAAACTTATCACTTACAAGGGCGGGGACTGGGGGGGCGGAAGGTATAATGGGGTGGTTGGTGATGGAATATGGGCACGGGTGAAGGGAAGGGTGTTTGAGTATTGTATAACTGACATAATCCTGTGAACTATGTAACCCTCCACATGGTGATTCAATAAAATTTAAATTAAAAAAAACAAAAAACAAAAAAAATACTAAAAGAAATCCTTCCGCAAAAAAAAAAATAAAATAAAAATAGTTATGCAAGGGGACTATGGTTAAGCCTTTCCAAACTTTAACTTCCCTTAGGAATTCACAAGGAAGTCTCTTTCTACATAAAGAAGACAAAGTACATGAGGAACTGCGGCCTGTTTATTATGAATTGTTTGAGGACTGAAGAAGCCATCACTATACACAGCATTACAGATGAGCCTTATAGAGACTCAACTCTGTGAAAAACTCACATGAGACCATCAGAGCCCAGAACCCTCTCCATATGCTACGAATAGTAATCAAAGCATTAGATGAAATCCCAGGCTTCTCAATATGTTGGTATCTTGCAGGAGAGAACTGGACCAGGTGGTCCAAGGGAACGATGGTGGGAACTAAAGGGATAAGCCATTAGGAGCATTTGTACGTAGCTACAAACTCAGCTTTCATAGTTTCTGTGTTATTTCAGAAAACGATATTTCATCACCCCTAGCACCTATTTTAAAGGCAATATTTTATGCACATACATATTTGGGTAGGAAAACTGGGCAGAACATAAGCAACATAACTCTTCAGTTCCAGAAACCGCCAGGAGAAAACTGTTAGATGCTAGAAAGAGACGAAGGCTTAAGAGGAACGACATACACTGGAGAATTTGAAGCCAAGAAAATAAAATTCCAGGCCTAGAGAGATCCTACAGAGGGTTCAGCGCTTGCCTTACACATGGTCAAGCCACGGTTTATTCCCTGGAATCCCATATGCTTGGGTTAGCACCAGCAGGAGGGGATTCCTGAGTGCAGAGCCGGGATTGAGTCTGAATCATCATCGGATGTGACACAAAAACTGCAAGGAAAAGAAAAAGAGAGAAGGAAACTCCAGACAATCAAGGGATGAGCTAGTTGTGTGTTACTGTCTGAGCAAAGAAACCGAAGTTCTTAGTCAAGTTCAGAGCTGAGATCCCAGGAAAGTCTTCAGCGAAGGACAATTGAACATTTTGCAGTTCCCTGCACAAAAAACGTTTCCAGAGCCCTCTGGATGTAATTGTTCCGGAGGCTGCAGATGAAGGGGTTCAGCAAAGGGTGGCCACTGTGTATAGCACTGAGGCCACAGCACTTGGATATGCCCTTTCACTCACCGCGGAGCTCAGGTACACCCCCATGCTTGTGACATAGAACAAGAAGACCACGGAGAGGTGGGAGAAGCAGGTGGAAAAGGCTTTGTTCCTGCCCTGAGCGAACGTCATGCCATGGATGGAGGAAATGATCTTGGAGTAAGAGTGAATAATACCGAGTAGAGGAACCCCACCCAGCAAGAGAGCTGAACAGTACACAACCAAATTATTCAGGAAAGTGTCTGAACAAGCAAGTTTTATCAGCTGGTCGAGTTCACAGAAAAGGAGAGGCATCTATCTACACATCAGGGCAGAAGGACATTTCCAAGGACACTGAGACTTGCATGGAAGAATTCAAGAGACTCAGCATCCAGCACCCCAGGACCAGCAGCCAACATAGGTGGCGCTTCATGATGACCGTGTAGTGCAGGGGGTGGCAGATGGCCACAAAGTAGTCATAAGCAATTACGGTCAAGAGAAGCCATACAGGATACCAAAGAGGATGAAAAAGAATATCTGAGTGGTGTAGCCTTTGTAGCTGATGGCTTTTCTTTTCAGTAGGATGTTATGCAGCATCTGGGACAGTGGTGGAGGTGAAGCAGATGTCCACCAGGGACAGGCTGCAGAGGAAGAAGTACATGGGCTGTGGAGGCGGGGGTCTGAGCTGGTGGCCAGGATGATGAGCAGGTTCCCCAAGACCATGGTCAGGTACATGGACAGGAAAATCACATAGATGAGGGGCTGGACTTCCAGCTCCTGGAAAATTTCCAGGAGAAGAAACTCTGACACGTGGGTATCGTTTTCCGATGCCAGAGTCTGGGTATAAGACCAAGAAAGGGGGACACATATGACTCAATATCACCCTGCCTGGCACTGTTTACAATAGCCAGAATCTGGAAAAAACCCGAATGCCCCAAAACGGATGACTGGTTGAGGAAACTTTGGTACATCTATACAATGGAATACTATGCAGCTGTTAGAAAAAAGGAAGTCAAGAATTTTGTAGTTAAGTGGATGGGCATGAAAAGTTTCATGCTGAGTGAAATGAGTCAGAAAGAGAGAGACAGACATAGAAAGACTGCACTCATCTATGGTATATAGAATATCAGAGTGGGAGACTAATACCCAAGAACCGTAGAAACAAGTACCAGGAGGTTGACCCCATGGCTTCGCGGCTGGCCTCACGTTCCGGGGAAAGGGCAACTCAGAGAAGCGATCACCAACTACATTGTAGTTGAAGGCCATGTGGGGGAAGGGAGTTGCGGGCTGAATGAGGGCTAGAGACTGAGCACAGCGGCCACTCAACACCTTTATTGCAAACCACAACAGCTAATTAGAGAGAGAGAACAGAAGGGAATGCCCTGCCACAGTGGCAGGGTGGGGTGGGGGGGATGGGAGTGGGGAGGGTGGGAGGGACGCCGGGTTTACGGGTGGTGGAGAATGGGCACTGGTGAAGGGATGGGTTCCCGAACTTTGTATGAGGGAAGTATAAGCACAAAAGTGTATAAATCTGTAACTGTACCCTCATGGTGATTCTCTAATTAAAAATAAATAAATTATAAAAAAAAAACTTCAAGGTGAAAAGAGAAGATGACCTGTTTGAAGAAATGGAAAGGAGCTCAGTGAGTCTGGTGTGGGAGAATGGGAGAGGCAGTAGTCTCATCTTTGTTTTCTTTTCACGTTGATCTTACTTATCCAATGTGTAGTGCATATCTGCTGTGATCGGCCTCTGTAGGCCGGGTGTCAGTGAATATAATTATTTCTGGGATTTCCCCTTCCTCCTTCTCTTTTAATTAAAAAGACAGTAATATTAAAAATGTGTCATTTTCTAGATGTACAAAAAAAAATCACCCTGCCTGCCTTACTCACGGATCTGAAAAACTACAATGCTTGTTTTGAATCAAGAAATACTATTAGATCTTGAAGAATGTTTAAGAACCATTCACTCATGACCCTCTTGAAATTTCCCAGGTCACCCCTTAGATGAATTTGCGTCCCAACGAATTATTCTCTATAGAGAGTTTGCTTTTAAAAATTCAACTGAACACGTACCATATGAAGGTTTCACCTAGAAAATGAAGTTGAGAACTTGAAGTATCAATATTTCGACAATGACACAAGCTTGGAAACTTGCCACTAATGGTGTGGGGAAGGGCAGCTGGGATAGAGAAGAAACCACTATGACAAAGGTAGTTGGAATTGATAACTCTGGACAAGAACTGAGTGCTGAAAGGAGGTAAAGGGACAAACTTGATAATCTCTCGGGAAGGGAGGAGGGGGGCAAAGTGCATTCCACAGGGGCAGACTGGGACATCGGGAGGCAGAAGAGGAAGGAAACTTGGGACTTAGGTGCTGGGAGTAGTACACTGGTGAAGGGACAGGTGATGGATCATTTTATTACTGAAACCTTCAAACCAACAACTTTGCACATGTTATATGTATTTGTATAACAACTGTGTATCTCACAGTTCTTCAATAAAAACTTAAAAACAACCAACAACCCCCCCACCCACCACGAAAGTTTCTACAATTCAGTGACAGGGAAAGATACCTCCGCATATTTTATTCTTATGAAATGATTCAGCTGGTAACAGGTGGTATGAAAGAAAAGAAAATAGAGGAAAAGGAGACCGTGGAGGGGGGCTTGAGTGATAGGATAGAAGGTAGTGTGTCTGTATTGCATGCGTCCGACCGGTTACATTCCCAGCATCCCATATGGTCGTCTGAGTACCGCCAGGAGTAATTCCTGAGTGCAGAGCCAGTAATAACTTTTTGCATCACTGAGTGTGACCCCCCAAAAATAAAGGGGACAGTAGTAGTATTTTCAAGGACATCAGGGAAGTTCACTGACATGGGGAAATTGGACAGAGTGCTTGCACACATAGGCTGGAGAGAACATGTTTGTGTGTGAGGCAAGTGTTCTGAGGACAGAGTAGGCTTGATAGGGCCCCGAGAAACTTAGGTGTTTCAGTTGCTGAAGTGAAAGAACGTGAATCATGTTGCTATGCGAAGTTGAATGATGACTTGTAGGAGCCTACCTTGAGAGCAGGAGTCCTCTCTCTATCTGCCGAACTCCGGGGTTGAGGAGCTTCCTTAGCTGTAGAATGAGTCTTTTGGTCCTCTCGAGTCTCAGAGTCCCCCAGAATTAAGCACATTCTCCTGATCTCTTGAATTGATGATGTTCTGGCCCCTGCATGTGTGATTCTTCTCAGAAAATGTAAGAATTTCTGTGAAGTGCTCTCTTTAGAGGTCTATCTCGATTTGGCCCTCCCAACGATGTCACAAAGGGGGCTCTTTCAGGGTCAGGCGAATGAGATCCAGCTTGTTACTGGATTAGCATATGAATACACCATGGGAAGCTTGCAAGGCTTTCCCATGTGGGCAGGAAACTCTCAGAATCTTGCCAGTTTCTCCCAGAGGGAGAAGTAGGCTAGAGGATATCGCGCTGCCGCTTTGTGGCCGCACGCTTCTGAGAGCTTGCTTTTAAGTCTCTCTCTGGATGTTGGTCGTTGATGGGATTACGCACACCTGGCTTCCTCTGCCGGTACCTTCATTCATGAGGCCTGTCCGAACGTGTGGAGAGGGGCCTCGAGCATGGCTGTAGCTAGGTTCCGGTGGTCTTTGGCTGCTGGGAGCTCTGCTCAGGTGGGGAGGGAAGCAGGAGCCCATCCCCTCCGAGAGGCCCTGGGGAAGACAGCGAGGCAGAGAGTCTCTTGCCCGCACACCTGGCTGTCTTCCCCGGGGTCCCTCGGGGGAAATATATATATATGTATATAAATATAAATATAAATATATATATATAAGCATGAAAGGATTTAATCCAGATGCGTTCTTCAGCTGATTTGTGGAGAACAATTACACCAATTACACCCAAGTAGGGCCTGGAGAAAATTTGTGGAGGAAGAGGAAGAAAACTTGAGTTCTCCGATGAGCTCCCGAAGGGAACAGACACTCGTTAGGAAGAATTTCTCTCTGTCCAGGAGTGTTTTCCCATGGGGCAGCCTGGCTCAGGGATTGAGGTACCAAGAGGGAGCTGAGTGTAATGAGTGGATGGAGAGAGCATTAAAGATCACATCCCTGTTTCTCATTGTGACTCCATGTGACCTGAAAGCATAGGATCTTGTTGCTGTGGGGTTAATTCCTAATTCTGGCTGGATGACAGTGTTTTTCTCCATCCTGCTGAACGGATCTGGGGTTCAGGTTTTTGTCCCCACTATCTGCATCCACAAAAACAATCCAGGTGTCAAAGGGAGACTTAAGGAGCCTATCAGGTGAGGCCAATAAGAAGGCTGATATGGGGCTGGAGCAATAGCACAGCGGGTAGGGCGTTAGCCTTGCACGAGGCCAACCCGGGTTCGATTCCCAGCATCCCATATGGTCCCCCGATCACCGCCAGGGGTGATTTCTGAGTGCAGAGCCAGGAGTAACCCTTGTGCATCGCCGGGTGTGACCCAAAAAAAGCAAAAAAAGAAAAGGCTGATATGTGTGAGAAAGACATTGAGAATCAAAGCTAAGAACTTACACCTATTAGCGTATGCATGCTTGTGTGTGAGAGAGACATGGAAGGGGAGATAGAGAGAGGGGAGAGAGAGCACTTCAACGAAATTCTTACATTTTCTGAGGAAATCACACATACAGGGGCCAGTACTTCATCAATTCAAGAGATCGAGGAGGATGTGCTTAACTCTGGGGGACCCTGAGACTCACTCATGAGGACAAAAAAACTCACCCTGCAGCTAAGGGAGCTCCTCACACCGGGTGGTCTGCAGGAATGAGAAGACTCCAGCCCTCAAGGTAGGCTTCTACCAAAGTCATCATTCACCTTCGCATAGCAACATGATTCAAGTTCTTTTTAAAAATTTATTTTTTATTAGTGAATCACCATGAGGGCACAGTTACAGATTTACATATTTTCGTGCTTGTGTTTCAGTCACAAAATTCTCGAGAACCTATCCCTCCACCAGTGTCATTCTCCAACAGAGATGATCCCAAAATCCCTCCCCCTCCAAACTCCATTCCCTTCCCCTCACCCCACCCTGTCTATGTGGCAAGGAATTCCCCCCCTTTTTTTAAATCTCTCTCCTTTGGGCTGTTGAAGCCAGTCTCACAAGCTGGGGAAATCTGGGGGAAAAGGCAGCAGAAACAGAGAAGGGAACACCAAGTAAAGTGTGGTTGGAGGACCCTCTCAGGATGGGAGATGCATGCTGAAATTAGACCTTAGATTGAACACGATGGCCACTCAATACCTCTATTGATTCATGGTCTAAAACTGCAGCAGATGAAACCCTCAAGTTCCTCAGTGTCTTTTAAGTCTGCTCTGGCCTCAGGACACTTGACCCACACACAAACATGTTCTCTCCAACCTCCACCAGGCACTCTGTCCTGGAGGGACATGGAGGCACAGTGCCCCCATGACAGTGGACTTCCCTGATGTCCATGAAAATAATAACACTGTCTCCTTTTTCTCTATTTTCTTTTCCTTCCTACAAAGTGTTCCAAGCTGAATGATTCTCAGGGGACCATAAGAATATAATTTGCTGAGATATCTTTCTCTGCCACTGAATTGTAGAATGGTTTCATGGTGGGATGTTGGTTGTATTTAAATTTTTATTGAATCACTGTGAGATAAATAGTTACAAAGTAGTTCATTTGGCTGATAAAATGTTCCATCATCTGTCCCTTCACTAATGTATGACTCCCAGCACCAAAGTCCCCAGTTTCCATAGTACCCTAACTCCCACTGTCCAAGTCTAGCTCTAGGGAAAGCACCTTGCCCCCTCCTTTCTTACCCGAAAGGTATTCATGTTTGTCCCTTTACCTCCTTTCAGCACTCAGTTCTTGTCCAGAGTCATCAACTCCAACTATCTTTATTATAGTGGTCCTTTTTCTATCCCAGCACCCTCTCCTTATACCCCATGTGGCAAGTATTCAAGCATGGGTTACTGTAGAAACATTTATACTTCAGGTTCTCACCTCATTTCTTAGGTGAAATCCTAAATATGTGGCATGATCAGTATGTTTTTTTAATAAGCATGAAAAATTCTTATGCAAACTCTCTATAGAGAATAATTTAGTTGCCATGCAAATTCATCTAAGAGGTGACCTGGGAAATTTCAAGAAAGGGCATAAATGATTGGTTCTTAAAAAGTCTTCAATATCCAATAGTATTTCTTGACTTCAAAACATCCATTGTAGTTTTCAGATCTGGGAGTAAGGAAGAATTGTGAAACTGAGTCATGCATGTCCCCCTTTCGTGGAGTTATACACAGACTCGGGCAGCAGAAAATGATACCCACATGTCAGAGTTTGTCCTCCTGGGACTTTCCCAGGAGCTAGAAGTACAGCCAGTCATCTATGTGATCTTTCTGTCCATGTACCTGGCCACGGTCTTGGGGAACCTGCTCATCATCCTGGCCACCAGCTTAGACACCCGTCTCCACACGCCCATGTACTTCTTCCTCTGCAACCTGTCCCTGGTGGACATCTGCTTCACCTCCACCACCGTCCCGAAGATGCTAGTGAACATCCAGACACAAAGGAAAGCCATCAGCTACGAAGGCTGCATCACCCAGATATTCTTTTACGTCCTCTTCATAAGTCTGGATGATTTCCTATTGACAGTCATGGCCTATGATCGCTTCGTAGCCATTTGCCACCCCCTGCACTACACGGTCATTATGAACCCCCAACTCTGTGGACTGCTGGTGCTGGGGTGCTGGGTGCTGGGTCTCTTGAATTCTTCCATGGAAGCCTCAGTGTCCTTGCGTCTGTCCTTCTGCCCCGAGGTAAAGATCCCTCACTTTTTCTGTGAACTCAACCAACTGATAAAACTTGCTTGTTCCGACACTTTCCTGAATAACCTGGTCATTTACTGTGTTTCTGTTCTGCTGGGCGGGGGTTCTGTACTCGGTATTATTTACTCTTACTCCAAGATCATTTCCTCCATTCGTGGCGTGGCATCGACTCAGAGCAGGTACAAGGCCTTTTCCACATGCGCCTCCCACCTCACTTTGGTGTCCTTATTCTATGGCACAAGCATGGGTGTGTACCTGAGCTCCGTGGTGAGTGAGAGGGCATATCCAAGTGCCGTGGCCTCGGTGCTTTACATGGTGGTCACCCCCATGCTGAACCCCTTCATCTACAGCCTCCGGAATAAGGATATCAAGAGGGCCCTGAGAACTTTTTTTGTGCAGGGAACTGCAAAACGTTCAATTGTCCTTCATTGAAGACTTTCCTGGGATCTCATCTCTGAGCTTGACTAATAACTGGGACTCTTTGCTCAGACACTGACACACAACTAGCTCTTCACTTGATTGTCTGTTTCCTTCTCTCTTTTTTTTCCCTTTCTGTTTTTGGGTCCCACCCGACGATGCTCCAGACTCACTCCTGGCTCTGTACTCAGGAATCCCCTCCTGCTAGTGCTCACCAAGCATATGTGATTCTAGAGAGTAAACTGTGGTTGGGCCACGTGTAAGGAAAGCACCCTACCCGCTGTAGGATCTCTGCAGCTCTGGAATTTTCTTTTCTTTTTTTTTCTTTTTGGGTCACACCTGGCGATGTACATGGGCTACTCCTGGCTCATGCACTCAGGAATTACTCCTGGCAGTGCTCAGGGGACCATATGGGATGCTGGGAATTGAACCCGGTCGGCCATGTGCAAGGCAAACGCCCTACCTGCTGTGCTATCACTCCAGCCCTCAAGGAATTTTTTTCTTGGCTTCAAATTGTCCTGTATATGTCTTCCTCTTAAGCCTTCAGCTCTTTCTAGCATCTAACGATTTTCTCCTGACTGTATCTTGACCTGAACAGTTTTGTTGGTTATTTTCTGCCCATTTTTCCTACCCAAATATGAATATGCATATAAATACCTGCCTTTTGAATAAATTCCTAAGGATGATGAAATATTGCTTTCTGAAATAATACAGAAACTATGAAAAATGGCTCCATAGATAAGTACAAATGCTACTAAGGGCTTATCTTCATAGTTCCCGCCTTGGTTTTCTTGGACCATCCAATCTGGTTCTCTCTACCAGAAACCAAGTAGATTGAGAAGCCCAGGATTTTATCTGAAGCTTTGAGTACTAAACACATTTGTGGAGGGGGGGTGATAGTCTCTGCTGGGTTCTCGCGGGTCTACCACAGTGCTGAGTATAAGGCTCATCTGCGATGCTGTGTGTAGTGATGGTTTCTTCTGTCCTCAAACAATTCATAATAAACTGGCCACAGTTCCCCATGTCCTTTGTCTTCTTTATGGAGAAAGAGTCTTCCTTGTGAATTGTGAAGAGAACTTAACGTTTGGAGAGGCTTAACTATAGTCCCCTTACATAATTGTCTGCAAATAAATATCTGTTACATTCGCCAGGCTTTTGGATGTATTTTCACTGTACTTCATATTTAAAAAACATATATTGGCCAGAGTTATAGTACAACAGGGAGGGCATTGGCCTTGCAGGAGGCTGATTCAGGATTGATCCTAAGCATGCCATAGGGTTCCCCAAGCACTGACAGGAGTAATTCCTGAGTGCAGAGCCAGGGTTAAGCCCTAAGAATCACCAGATGTGGACCAAGAAGCAAATTAAAAAAAACACGACACATATTATCTGAGGACAGAGACAGAACAATTGGGGGGGCATTTGTCTTTTGCTTGGCCAGGTTGGGTTGGATCCCCAGCACCCTATAGGGTTCCCCAACCTCTTCCAGGAGCACAGGGTGAAACTAAACCCTGAGTATCACTGTAGTAGCCCCCCCCCCCCCAAAAAAAAAAGCAGGCAAGCTAAAACATATATTTTCTGAGGCAAGAGAGCACTACATTGGCTAAGGAACTTGCCTTTCACGGGGCTGACCCACGATCAGTCACTCACACATATAATCCCTCCACCCATCAGGAGTGAACCCTGAGCACCAAGCCAGGAGTAAGCCCTGAGCACTGCCAGTGTCACTCTGAAAATTTATTATAGAATAATCTGATGTTAGAACTTTGAAAACACACTCATGAAACTAACACCAAAACATCCTATGTTGGGCATCAGTAACTACAGGTGGGGGGGGGGCACTTGCTCTGTAATTCTCAGATCAGGTCCCATCCACGGCACCACATATGGTCTGTCAAGCACCGCAAAGAGTGATCCCTGAACATAGTCAGACGTGGCTGAGAAACCAACACCCGGAACTTCCTAGCTTCAGTTTCTATCAGTGGAATCAGGGTTCTTTTCTATCCCAGTGTGGGTGGCTGGGCACATGCAGGGCCACATCAGAGCCATTTCTCCAGTGTCAGATTCAACAAATGCAAGACAAGATCCAGTGTGGCTGCACAAAATCAGATCCTCAGCTCCTAAAAGACAGATCCCGGAGGCATACTAACCACTTTTGGCACCCAGCGGCATCTTACAGAAATGCATCTAGACTGTGAAGTGAGCTATAACCCCATGCCACCCCGGGAGGGAAAAGGTTTTTTTCTGTCGGTCTTTTCTTTCAGCGACTTCTGGCAGAAATCTCTCTGGACTTAATTACTAAAATATCAGAAATCTAAACTTCTGTAATCAGCGTCCTATTCTATCCCAGTGTGGGTGCCTGGACACATGAAGAACCATGTCAAAGCCATTCCACCATCGTCAGACTCAACTAAGGAAGCTTTGCCTGTTTTTATTTTTATTTTGTTTTTATTTAATCAGTGTGAGATACATAGTACAAAGTGATTCATGTTTGGGTCTCAGTCACAAAATTCCACTCTCCATACACTACAAGTATGCCATTTTATTTTTGTCCAGGAGTGATTATACTTGGTAAATAAAGAAAAGATATTAATGAAAAGTCATCTTGCAAATGATTTTTCAGAAATTCCCTTCCCTACCTTCCTCTGCCCTTCACTCCCCTCCACTGCCCTCCCCTGTCCTCCCCTGCCCTTCCCTGCCCTACATGCCCTACCTTCCCCTCCTCTCCCCTACCTTCCCCTCCCCTTCCCTCCCCTCCCCTTCCCTTCCCTCCCCTTCCCTTCTCTTCCCTCCCCTTCCTTCCCCTCCCCTCCCTCCCCTCCCCTCCCCTCCCCTTCCTAATTCCTTCCCTACTATTTTCTTCCCATCCTTTCCCTTCTCTTCTGTGCCCTTCCGATCCCTTCCCTTCCTATCCGCTTCCCCTTCCCCTTCCCTGTTCGCCTTCCCCTTCTCTCTTCCTTTCCCTTCCACCATTTAAACTCAGGTTTCCTGCATGTATCACATATGTTTGTCTATTGGGAGGGGAGGGAAGGAGAGGAGAATTTCTGAACATGGAAACATACACTGCTAGGGAAAAGCAATCACGTTGTACACCTGTATGTTTGTCATATCTCAGCGAAAACATTTTCAACAAACTTCCAGAGCTCATGTGAGTACAGAACTATTGGACACTTATCATCAGATATAGAAAACAGAAAAATAAGTGAAAATACAGGAGTCACTGAGGAGGGCAGAGACAAAAAGTTAGTGTGATTAGAAGCAAGAACTCAAGGTGGCCTGACAGTCATATTACTCTGAAGATGGGAAGGAAGACTTTGTGTTGTGTAACATAAGAAAGAAACTCCTTGTTATTGTTGTCAAGGGGTCACAAAAGTCAGGACTTGAGGGCCCAAGTTTTGTTATAAAAGGCTCTGCTGCCCTGCTATATTTTGTAAGAAATTGTCTACAGACACCATGAGGTCTTGACCCCTCCCCACCGAGTAAACAATTTGAGGCAGCAAAAGACTTAATCAAGATGTGTGCTCAGTCCCAGTCATGGGCAAAGCTTTCACTCAGGAGAAAACAAGGGGCTTGGAGACTCAGAGACATGGCGAGGAGGTGATTTGTGGAGCGAGAGGAAGAAAACTTGAATTCTCTGATTGCGGAGCTCCCAGGGAAACAGACACTCATTAGGAAGAATCCCTCTATGTCCAGGAGAGTCTTCCCATGGGGGCAGCCTAGGCTCCCTGTGGTATCCAGAGAGAGAAAGGAGGGTGATGAGTGGAAGGAGAGAGCATTAAAGATCTCGGCTCAAACTTCTCACTGTGAGTGCATGACGGCTGGAGCAAAGCATCTGGGTTGTTGGCGGGATTGTTCCTAATTTTGACTGGACAAAGGGTTTTTCCTTCCTTTTGCTGACTGGTGGGGATGGAGCTGTTGTTGCCATCATCTGTCACATGGAGAGGAATCCAAACGTTCCCATCGAGACTTTCAAGTCAGGGAGCCCCTTCAGGTGAGGCTGACACTCCAACTGATCCTTTGTGAGAGAGAGTCTGTGAGAGTCACAGCTCAGAACATTCAACTGTGGTCCTCTGCGTGTGTGTATGTGTGTGAGAGAGAAACAGAGAGAGAAAAAGAGAGAGACAGAGACAGGGAGACAGATACAGAGAGACAGACAGAGACTTGTAGACTAAAATCCCTCTTCAGAGGAGTACTTACATTTCCTGAGGAGAATCATACACAGTGTAGAGGTGAAAAGTAAATCAAAGTAAAAAGGATGATGCCCACCTCTATGGGACCCAGAGAAGATCTGTTCAGTGAGGACCAACAGGCGCTTCCTACAGCTGAGGAAGCTCCTCACAGCAGGCACTCGGCAGGGAGAGGAATCTCACGCTCAAGGTGGGCCCCTGCCTTAGCCATAATTCTCCTTCACATAGCGACATGATTTACGTTCCTTCACTTCAAAATCTGAGACACCCAAGTTCCCCAGGGTCCTATCACACCTAATCTGGCCTCAGGACACTCGGCTAACACACAAACCTATTCTCTCCAGTCTCCTCTGGGCACTGTGTCCAATGCCTCTATGTGAGTGGACTTCCCTGATGTCAATGGAAAAAAATACCATGTCCTGTCCACTGTCTCCTTTTTCTCTATTTTCCTTTGCATCCTGTCACAATTGAGTGATGGAGAAAGATACCACAGCAAATTATATCATACAAAGAGACGAATACAATCACTCCATATGAATATGCTGAGGTATCTCTCCCCATCACTCAGTTGTACAAACTTTTGTACTTCTGATTCTCATATTATTCCCTAGGTGATATTAAAAACAAGGTGCATATTTGATTGATGTTCCAAAAAGACATGAAAAATTCTTGTGAAAACTCTCTATGGAGAACTGTTTGGTTGGGACACATTTTGACTCTGGATGCAACAGAGAAGGGGTACGGAATTTCAACACTGACCTCAATCATCTCAGACAATATCACAGTGTCTTCGAAGTCATATAATATTTCTTGACATTGAATTATATATTGTAGACTGGCAAATCTGTGAATAAAGAAGGCAAGGTGAAATTGAGTCATGCCTGTCACACTTTCCTGGAGTTATACCCGGACTCTGGCAGTGGAAAACGATACCCACATGTCAGAATTTCTCCTCATGGGACTTTCCCAGGAGCCGGAATTCCAGCCCCTCATCTATGTGATCTTCCTGTCCATGTACCTGATTACGGTCTTAGGGAACCTGCTCATCATCCTGGCCACCAGATCAGACCCCCGCCTCCACACGCCCATGTATTTTTTCCTCTGCAACCTGTCCCTAGTGGACATCTGCTTCACCACCACCACCATCCCCAAGATGTTGGTGAACATCCAGAGGAGGAGCCAAGCCATCTCCTATGTGGGCTGCATCACACAGATGTCTTGCTTCATTCTTTTCGCGGGGTTGGACGACTTCCTTTTGACCGTCATGGCATATGACCGCTTTGTGGCCATCTGCCACCCCCTGCACTACACAGTCATCATGAACCCTCGCCTCTGTGGACTGCTGGTGATGGGGTGCTGGGTGCTGGGTTTCTTAAATTCTTCCATGGAAGCCTCAGTGTGCTTGCGTCTGTCTTTCTGCACTGAGGTGGAGATACCTCACTTTTTCTGTGAACTCGACCAGTTGATAAAACTTGCTTGTTCTGACACTTTCCTGAATAACTTGGTCATGTACTGTGCCGCTCTCCTGCTGGGTGGGGGTCCTCTTCTCGGTATTATTTACTCTTATTCCAAGATCATTTCCTCCATCCGTGGTGTGGCATCTGCTCAGGGCAGGTACAAGGCCTTTTCCACCTGCGCATCCCACCTCTCCGTGGTCTCCTTGTTCTATGGCACAAGCATGGGGGTGTACCTGAGCTCCGCGGTGAGTGAGAGGGCATATCCAAGTGCTGTGGCCTCGGTGCTTTACACAGTGGTCACCCCCATGCTGAACCCCTTCATCTACAGCCTCCGGAACAAGGACATCAAGAGGGCCTTGAGAATGCTTTTTGTTCAGGGAACTGCAAAACGTTCAATTGTCCATCACTGGATGGACAATTTTGGATTGTCCATCCTTGGATCAAAGCGCTGAGCTCGGGACTCTTTGCTCAGACTCTGAAATACGACTAGCTCTTCTCTTGGTTGACTGGAGATTCCTTCTCTCTCTTTTTTTCCCTTGCACTTTTTGTTTCCCAGCCGATGATGCTCCAAGCTCACTCCTGGCTCTGCACTCAGGAATCCCCTCCTGCTGGTGCTCACCCAAGCATATGGGATTCCAGAGAATAAACCGTGGTGGGCCACGTGTAATGCAAGCGCCCTACCCATATCTCTCCAGGCCTGGAATTTTATATTCTTGACTACAAATTCTCCAGTGTATGTCGTTCCTTTAAGGCTTTGTCTCTTTCTAGCATCTAACGTTTTTCTCCTGGCGGTTTCTTATATTGAACAGTTATGTTGGTTATGTTCTGCCCAGTTTTTCTACCCAAATATGTATGTGAAAATAAATACCTGCCTTAGCAATAAATCCTAAGGATGATGAAATATAATTTTCTGAAATAACACAGAAACTACAAACGCTGAGTCCGTAGCTACGTCCAAATGCTATCCTTTCATTTCCCGCCTTAGTTTCCTTGGACAATCCTGTCCTGCTCTCTCCTGCCAGATACCAAGCACATTGAGAAGCCCAGAATTTCATCTAATGCTTTTATTACTACACGCACGATGTGGAGGGGATTTCTAGGATCTGCAGGTCTCTTGCGGGTCTTTCACAGAGCTGAGTCTCTATAAGGCTCATCTGTGATGCTTTGTGTAGTTATGGTTTCTTTTTTCCTCAAACAATTCATAATAAACACGACACGGCTCCCCATGTACGTTTTCTTCTTTATGTGGAAAGAGTATTCCTTGTGACTTGCGAAAGGAAGTTAAAGATCGGAGTGGCTTAAGCATAGTCCCCTTACATAACTGTTTGTAAATAAATATTTATCTGTTACATTCGCCAGGCTTTTGGATGTATTTTCACAGTATTTGATATTTTAAAAACATATATTGGCCAGAGTTATAGTACAACAGGGAGGGCATTGGCCTTGCAGGAGGCTGACTCGAGTTTGATCCTCAACATCCCATAGGGTTACCCGAGCACTTTCAGGAATAATTCCTGAGTGCAGAGCAAGGAGTACGCACTAAGCATCACCAGGTATGGACCAAGAAGCAAACTACAAAAACAAATTTAAAAAACACAACAGCAATTTTCGGAGGCAGAGATATAGAACAGCTGGGAGGGTATTTGTCTTCTCTGTTGCACCTGGGTTCGATCCATAACACCCGATTGGGTTCCCCAAGCCCTTCCAGAGTGATTCTGAAGCACAGAACCAAGACTAAACCCTGAGTATCACTGAAACAGCCCCCGCAAAAGCAGGCAAACTAAACATATTTTTTGAGACAAGAGAGAACTAGTTCTCTAGGGAACTTGCCTTTTACGGCTGACCCATGATCAATCATTCACACATAAGGTCCCTCAACCCCTGTCAGGAATGACCCTGAGCCAGGAGTAAGCCCTTATCACTGCCAGTGGTGGCCCAAACCACAACCAACACTGTCACTCCGAAAACATATTATTGAATTTTCCGATGTTAGAACTTTGAAAAAACTCATGAAACTAAGACCAAAACATCCAAGGTTGGGGGAAGGGAATAAAGGTCATGGGGAGGGGGGACACTGGCTCTGTAAGCATCAGATCAGGTCCCATCCCCAGCACCACATCTGGTCCTCAAGCACTGCAAGGAGTGATCCCTGAGCACAGTCAGGCGTGGCTGAGAAACCAACACCCCAAACTACCCAGGTTCAGTTTCTCTTAGAGGAGTCGGGGTCCTTTTCTAACCCCTTGTGGGTGGCTGGCCACACGCAGGCCCACGTCAAAGCCATTTCTCCATCACAGACTCAATAAAAACAGTTTTGCCAGTTTTTATTTTTATTTTGTTTTTATTGAATCACTGTGAGATTCATAGTACAAAGTGGTTCATGATTGGGTCTCTGTCACACAATTCACTCTCCATCCCTCCACCAGTGCACATGTCCCACCAACAATGACCCCGGTTTCCCTCCCACACACCCTTCAGTCTACCTGTATGGCAGACATACTTTTCTCTCCTTTTTTCTGTCTCTCTCCATCTCTCTGTCTCTCTCTGTCTCTCTCTCCCTCCCTCTATCCCTCTCTCTCTCTCTCCTTTTGGGAATTATGGTTAAAATGCAGCTTTTTCAAAATTTTGACACCAGCTCCTTATTTCCTTCCGTCCCACTAAGTATTATTGGGACTAGACTTTCTAGAAAGAAGTTTAGGGCTCATAAAAGGATGTTGAATGGACTGCATTTGTTAGGAAATTAAGTAAAAATATATATTAGGGAGTTTTTTCTCTTGTGATATTGAAGAACAAAATTCCTCACTCTTTTGTTCTTATTTAGCATCACACCCACCAATGTTCAGGGGTTCCTCCTGGCTCTGCACTCAGGAATTACTCCTGGCAGTGCTGGGGGGACCAAGCATCCCATAAGGATCCCCAGGCACTGCCAGGAGTAATTCCTTAATGCAGAGCCCGGAGTAAGCACTAAGCATCACTAGGTGTGGACCAAGAAGCAATTTTTTTAAAAAACACAACACATATTATCTGGGGGCAGAGACATAGCACAGCTGGGTGGGCATTTGTCTTCCCTGTGGTCAGCCTGGGTTCAATCCCCAGCACCCCATAGGGTTCTCCAAACCGTTCCAGGAGTGATCCCTGAGCACAGAGTCAAGACTAAACCCTGACTATCACTGAAATACCCCCCCCAAAAGCAGACAAGCTAAAACATATATTTTCTGAGACAAGAGAGCACTACATCAGCTAAGGAACTTGCCTTTCACGGGGCTCACCCACGATCAATAGCTCACACATATGGTCCCTCAACCCCTGTCAGGAGTGACCCCTGAGCACTGAGCCAGGCGTAAGCCCTGAGCACTGCCAGTGGTGGCCCAAACTACCACCACCATTGTCACTCTGAAAACGTATTATCGAATTTTCTGATGTTAGAACTTTGAAAATACTCCCATGAAATTAATACCAAAACATCCCAGGTTGGGGGCTGGGAACTTTAGGTCAAGGGGGAAGGGAGCACTTGCTCTGTAAGCATCAGATCATGTCCCATCCGCGGAACCACATATGGTCCCTCAAGCACCGCAAGGATTTATCCCTGAGCACAGTCACGTATGCAGAGAAACCAACACCCAGACCTTCCCAGGTTCAGTTGCTTTCAGAGGAATCAGGGTTCCTTTCTATCCCAATGTGGGTGGCTGGCCACGTGCAGGGCCATGTCAGAGCCATTTCTCCATTGTCAGACTCAACAAATGCAGCTTTGCCAGTTTTTATTTATATTTTGTTTTTATTAAATCGCTGTGAGATACATACTAAAAGTGGTTCATGATTGGGTGTCAGTCACAAGATTCACTCTCCATCCCTACACAGTGCCCATGTCCCACCAACAATCACCCCAGTTTCCCTCTGCCACCCCCTTCAGTCTATGTCTATGGCAGACATTCTTCCCTCTCCCTTTTTGTGTCTCCCTTTGTATCTCTGTCTCTCTCTGTCTCTCCCTCCCTCCCTATTTCCCTCTCTGTCTCTCTCTGTCTCTCTCTCTCTCCTTTTGGACATTATGTGTCAAATGCAGCTTTTTCAAATTTCAGACACCAACTCCTTATTTCCTTCTGTCCCACTAAGAATTATTGGGATGAGACTTTCTAGAAATAAGTTTAGGGCTCATAAAAGAATGTTGAGTGAACTGTATTTATTGGGAACTTAGGTTAAAATATATAAGGGAGGTTTTACTCTTGTGATAGTGAAGAATGAAATTCTTCATTCTCTTGTTTTTTTGGCATCACACCAGCAATGTTCAGGGGTTCCTGCTGACTCTGCACTCAGAAATTACTCCTGGCAGTACTCAGGGGACCCTATGGGATGCTGGGGATTGAACCTTGGTAAGCTGCATGCAAGACAAACCCCCTCCCTGCTGTCCTATCGCTCTGGCAACTCCTCATTGTTTCCGGCAGAGATGCCACAAATGCCACCACGTGCAGGCCCCACTTTTCTTCTGAGGTGCCTCGGATGTCCTGCTATTGTAGAGGAAATTTCTGCAGACGCCATGAAGTCTTTTCCCCACCCAAAAGCCAATGCTTTGAAGAATCAAAGGACTTAACCCAGAGGCGTCCTTCATCTTATTTGTGGATAAAAATTACACGAAGAAGGGCCTGGAGATTTAGAGACATGGTGAGGGGGTAATTTATGGAGCAAGAGCAAGAAAACTTCAGTTCTACAATGAGCTCCTCAGGGAGACAGACACTCATTAGAAAGAATTCCTCTCTGTCCAGGAGTGTTTTCCCATGGGGCACCTGGCTCATGGGCTGAGGTACCAAGAGGGAGTTGATTGTAATGAGTAGACTGAGAGAACATAGAGGATCATATCACTGTTTCTCATTGTGACTCCATGTGGTTGGAAGCAAAGGATCTGTTTTGATGTGGGGCTAATTCCTAATTCTGGCTGGATGATGGTGTTTCTCTCCCTCCTGCTGAACTGGTCTAGGGTCAGAGTTTTTGTACCCACTATCTGCATTCACAGAAGATTTCGGATGTCCAAGGGAGACTCATGAAGCCCACCAAGGTGAGGCCAATAATAAGGCTGACGTGTGTGGGAAAGACATTGAGAATCAAAGCTAAGAACATTCATCTATTAGCGTGTGTGTATGTGTGTGTGTGTGTGTGTGTGTGTGAGAGTGCATGTATGAGAGGGAGAGGGAGAGAGAGGGAGAGAGAGAGCACTTCACAGAAATTCTTACATTTTCTGAGGAGAATCACACATATAGGGGCCAGAACTTCATCAATTTAAGAGATCAAGGAGATTGTGCCTAACTCTGGGGGACCCTCAAACTCACTCATGAGGAACAAAAGACTCATCCGACAGCTGAAGAAGCTCCACACACCAGGCAATCAGCAGGAAGAGAGAGGACTCCCGCCTTCAAGGTAGGCTCCTACCCTAGTCATCATTCACCTTTGCATAGCAACATGATTCATGTTCTTTCAATTCAGCACCTGACATCCCAAAGTTCCTCGGGCCTTATCATGCCTTCTCCAGCCTCAGGACCCTTGGCTTATACATAAATATGTTCTCTCCAGCCTTCACCAGGCGCTCTGTGCAATGCCCACACGTTAATGGACTTCCCTTGATGTCCTTGGAAAAAATACCATGTCTTGTCCACTCTAGCTGTATTCTCTGTTTTCTTTCCCTTCCTATTCCTGTTTCCCGCTGAACAATTTTATAAGAATAAAATTTGCTGAGGTATTTTTCCCTGTCACTGAAATGTAGAAACTTGGGTGGGTGGTTGGGTGGGTTGGGATTTTTGATTCTCTTTATTTTTTATTTAAACACTGTTAGCTACACAGTTACAAAGTTGTTCATTTGGGGATTTCAGTTATAAAATGTTCCATCACCTGTCTCTTCACCAGTGTACAACTCCCAGAACCAAAGTCCCCGTTTCCCTCCTGCCCTGACCCCAGTGGCCCCAGTCTGCCTCTATGGAAAGCACTTTGCCCCCCTAATCCCTTACCCAAAAGTTTATCATATTTGTCCCTTTACCTCATTTCAGCCCTCAGTTCTTGTCCAAAGTCATCAATTCCAACTCTCTTGATCATAGTGGTCCTTTCTCTATCCCAGCTGCCCTCCCCGCATCACCACAGGTGGCATGCTTTCAAGCGTCCATTACGGGAGAACCATTTATACTTCAGGTTCTCAACTTCATTTCTTAGGTGAAACCCTAAATATGGCATTTGTTCAGTTTATTTGTTTGGTTTTTTTGGGTCACACCCACGATGCACAGGGGTTACTCCTGGCTCTACACTCAGGAATCACCCACGTGGTGCTCAGTGGACCATATGGGATGCTGGGGATTGAACCTGGATCGGCCAACTGCAAGGCAAATGCACTACCCGCTCTTCTATTGCTCCAGCCCCTAGTTTGTTTTTTTAATAGACATGAAAACTTCTTATGCAAACTCTATAGAGAGTAATTTAGTTGTGATGCAAATTCATCTAAGAGGTGACCTGGAATATTTCAAGAAAGGGCATGAGTGAATGGTTCTTAAAAAGTTTTCAAGATCCAATAGTATTTCTTGACTTCAAAACATTCATTGTAGGGGCTGGAGCGATAGCACAGTGGGTAGGGCCTTGCACGCGGCCGACCCCGGTTCTAATCCCGGCATCCCATATAGTCCCCTGAGCACCGCCAGGGGTAATTCCTGAGTGAAGAGCCAGGAATAACCCCTGCGAATCACCGGGTGTGACCCAAAAAAACCAAAAAAAAACATTGTAGTTTTCAGATCTGTGAGTCAGGCAGAGACGTGAAACTGAGTCATGCGTGTCCCCATTTCCTGGAGTTATACCCGGACTCTAGCAGCAGAAAACAACACCCACATGTCAGAGTTTCTCCTCCTGGGACTCTCCAAAGAGCTGGAAGTCCAGCCCCTCATCTATGTGATCTTCCTGTCCATGTACCTGACCACGATCTTGGGGAACCTGCTCATCATCTTGGCCGCAAGTTCAGATCCTCGCCTCCACACGCCCATGTACTTCTTTCTCTGTAATCTGTCCCTGGTGGACATCTGCTTCACCTCCACCACAGTCCCCAAGATGCTGGTGAACATCCAGACACAAAGGAAAGCCATGAGCTACGAAGGCTGCATCACCCAGATATTCTTTTACGTCCTCTTCATAAATCTCGATGACTTCCTCTTGACCGTGATGGCCTATGACCGCTTCGTGGCCATCTGCCACCCCCTGCACTACACGGTCATCATGAACCCCCGCCTCTGTGGGATGCTGCTTTTGGTGTGCTGGGTGCTGGGTGTCTTGAATTCTTCCTTGGATGTCTCAGCGTTCTTACGTCTGTCCTTCTGCCCCGAGGTAAAGATCCCTCACTTTTTCTGTGAACTCAACCAGCTGATAAAACTTGCTTGTTCCGACACTTTCCTGATTAACCTCGTCATTTACTGTGGTGTTCTCCTGCTGGGCGGGGGTCCTCTTCTCGGTATTATTTACTCTTACTCCAAGATCATATCCTCCATTCGGGGCATGGCATCCGTTCAGGGCAGGTACAAGGCCTTTTCCACGTGCGCCTCCCACCTCTCCGTAGTTTCCTTGTTCTATGTCACAAGCATGGGTGTGTACCTGAGCTCTGCCGTGAGTGAGAGGGCATATCCAAGTGCTGTGGCCTCGGTGCTGTACATGGTGGTCACCCCCATGCTGAACCCCTTCATCTATAGCCTCCGGAACAAGGACATCAAGAGGGCTCTGAAAACGTTTTTTGTGCAGGGAACTGCAAAACGTTCAATTGTCCTCCACTAAAGACTTTCCTTGGATCGCAGTTCTCAGCTTGACTAAGAACTTGGTACTTTCATGACTTCACCTCTCCTAACAGCTGCATAGTATTCCATTGTGTAGATGTACCAAAGTTTATTTAACCTGTCCTCTGTTTTAGGGCACTCGGTTTTTTCCCATATTTTGGCTATCGTGAACAGTGCTGCAATGATTATATAGATGGATAAACATAGAGAGTATCATGCTAAGTGAAATGAGTCAGAAAGAGAGAGACAGACATAGAGGGACTGCAATCATTTGTGGAATGTGGGGTAGCATCACATGAGGCTGACACCCAAGGATGGTAGATACAATGGCCAGGGGGATTGCCCCATAGCTGGAAGACTACTTCATGAGCGGAGGAGAAAAGGCAGATGGAATAGAGAAGAAATCACTAAGAAAATGATGGCTGGAGGAACCAGTTGGGATGGGAGATACATGCTGAAAGTATATAATGGACCGAACATGATGACTTCTCAGTGTCTGTGTTGCAAGCTATAATGCCCAAAAGTAGAGAGAGAGTATGGGGAATATTGTCTGCCTTAGAGGCAGTGGGAGGGTGGGAAAGGGATATTGGTGGTGGGGAATGTGCACAGGTGGAGGGATGGGTGTTTGATCATTGTGAGATTGTAACCCAAACATGAAAGCTTGTAACTATCTCATGGTGATTCAATAAAATTTAAAAAATTAAAAAAAAAGAACTAGGTACTTTTTGCTCAGACACTGCCACAGGACTAGGCCTTCCCTTAAATACCTGGAATTTTCTTCTCTCTTTTTTTAAATTTTTGGGTTACAGACAATGATTCTCCAGGCTCACTCCCAGCTCTGCACTCAGGAATCCCCTCCTGCTGGTACTCACCAAGCATATGTGATTCTGGAGTAAACCGTGGGTGGGTCACGTATAAGGCAAGCACCCTACCCTCTGTAGAATCTCTCCAGCCCTGGAATTTTATTTTCTTGGCTACAAATTCTCCAGTGTGTGTTATTCCTGTTAAGCCTTAGGCTCTTTCTAGCATCTAGCGGTTTTCTCCTGGCTGTTTCTTGACCCAAACAGTTTTGTTGGTTATGTTCTGCCCAGTTTTCCTACCCAAATATGTATGTGCATATAAATACCTGCCTTTAGAGTAAATCCCTAAGGATGATGAAATATCGCTTTCTGAAATAACATAGAAAGTATGAAAGCTGGCTCCATAGATAAGTGCATATGGTCCTAAAGGCTTATCTTCATAGTTCCCGCATTGATTTCCTTAGACCATCCAGTCCAGTTCTCTCCGCCAGATACCGAGCACGTTGAGAACCCCAGGCTTTCATCAAAAGCTTTGAGTACTACATGTATATGTGGAGGGGGATTTCTGGGCTCTGCTGAGTTCTTGCGGGTCTAGCACAGTGCTGAGTATAAGGCTTATCTGTGATGCTGTGTGTAGTGATGGTTTCTTCTGTCCTCAATTCATATTAAACAGGCCACGGTTCCCCATGTACTTTGTCTTCTTTATGTAGAAAGAGTCTTCCTTGTGAATTGCGAAGGGAAGTTAACGTTTGGAGAAGCTTAACCATAATCGCCTTACAAAACTGTTTGCAAATAAATATTTATCTATTACATTCGCCAGGCTTTTGGGTGTATTTTCACAGTATTTTATATTTTAAAAACATATATTGGCCAGAGTGATTGTACAGCGGGGAAGGCATTGACCTTGCACGTGGCTGACTCGGGTTCCATCCAAAGCATGCCATAGGGTTCCCAGAGAACTGCCAGGAGTAATTCCTGAGAGCAAAGCCAGGGGTGAGGCATAAGCATCACCAGGTTTCGCCCAAAAAGCATTTTTTTTTTAAAAAAAACACACAACACATTATCTGGAGGCAGAGCCATAGAACAGCAGGAGAGTATTTGTCTTCTTTGTGTCCAGCCTAGGTTCGATCCCCAGCACCCCATAGGGTAACCCAACTACTTCCAGGAGTGATTCTGAAGTAAAAAGCAAGACTAAACCCCAAGTATCACCGAAGTAGCCTCCCCCCACCAAAATCAGACAAGCTAAAACATATATTTTCTGAGGCAAGAGAACACTACATCGGCTAGGGAACTTGCCTTTAACGGGTCTGACCCAGCATCAATCGCTCACAAAAATGATTCCTTGACCCTTGTCAGAAGTGACCCCTGAGCACAGAGCCAGGAGTAAGCTCTGAGCACTGCCAGTGGTGGCCCAAACCACCACCGCTTCTATCACTCCGAAAACATATTATCGAATTTTCGGATGTTAGAACTTTGAAGGGCTGGAGTGATAGCACAGCAGGTAGGACATTTACCTTGCACATGGCCGACCTGGGTTCGATTCCTTCGTCCCTTTCAGAGAGCCTGCAAGCTAGTGAGAGTATCCCATCTGCATGGCAGAGCCTGGCAAGCTACCCGTGGCATATTCAAAATGCCAAACAGTAACAACAAGTCTCACAATGGAGACGTTACTGGTGCCCAAACGAGCAAATCAATGAACAATGGAACAACAGTGCTAAAGTGCTATTACTTTGAAAAAATTCATGAAACTCGTACCAAAATATCCCAGATGGGGGAAGGGAACTATGGGGGAAAGAGGACACGTGCTTTGTAAACATCAGATCAGGTCCCATGCGTGGCATCACTAATGGTCCCTCAAGCACCTCAAGGAGTGATCCCTGAACACAGTCAGGCGTGGCTGAGAAACCCACACATGAAACTTCCTGGGGTTCAGATTCTCTCAGAAGAATCAGGGTCCTTTTCTATACCAGTGTGGGTGGCTGGCCACACGCAGGCCCACGTCAAAGCCGTTTCTCCATTGTCAGACTCAACAAAAGCAGCTTTGCCAGGTAATTTTTTTCATTTTTGTTTTTATTGAATCACTGTGAGATACACAGTTACAAAGTGGTTCATGATTGGGTCTCAGTCACACAATTCCACTCTCTATCCCTCCACCAGTGCACATGTCCCACCAACAATGACCCCCCTTTCCCTGTCACCACCCTCTCGTCTATCTCTATGGCAGACACTTTTCTTCTTTCTCCCCTCTCTCTGTCTATCTCTGTCTCTGTCTAGGCTCTCTCTCTCTCTCTCTCTCTATCTATCTATCTATCTATCTATCTATCTATCTTTCTATCTATCTATCTATCTCCCTCTCCCTCCTTTTGGGCATTATGATTCAAGTGCAGCTTTTTCAAATTTTTGACACTAGCACGTATTTCCTCCTGTCCCTCTAAAGGACTATTGGGACTAGACTTTCTAGGAATAAGTTTAAGGCTCATAAAAGGATGTTGAGGGGCTGGAGCAATAGCACAGTGGGTAGGGCGTTTGCCTTGCACACAGCCGACCCGGGTTCGATTCCCAGCATCCCATATGATCCCCTGAGCACCGCCAGGGGTGATTCCTGAGTGCAGAGCCAGGAGTAACCCCTGTGCATCGCCAGGTGTGACCCAAAAAGAAAAATAAAAGACGTTGAATGGACTACACTTGTTGGGAAATTAAGACAAAAAAAATGATAAGGAAGGTTTTACTCCTTTCAGTCCAGGGAGGGGCCGGGCCCACTCTGTATCCTTTGCCTCCCGAGAGCTCTCAGGGCTCTTCAGGCTGTTGCCTCCAGTGGGCCCAAAGCTGCCAATTCTTTCCTGGCCACCAGCTGCCCCAGCGTCGACACCCTCCACCCATTTGATGATTTGTGTGTGTGTGTGTGTGTGTGTGTGTGCATTTTTGGAGGCGTTGTTTGGGGTTGTTGCAAATATAGCGGGGTGTGGAACTGCTGCTTCGAGTGATTGGGGCCCCCAGGATTCTTAACCCCCCTAAACAGGCTGTGACCCTCGTGCTGAGAAGCTTGTGGGGTGGGAGTGGGGGAAGCGTGGGCAACCCTACAATATCAATAGCCTTGCAAGTGCCCGGAGCCGGGCTCGGGGGAGTTGGAATCAGCTCCCATGTGTGGCTTGGGAATCCAGAACCAGGAGCCTGCTGAAAATACAAACAAACAAACAAACAAAAAAAGTCCACTGTGCAAGTGAAGCCCTAGGCAGTTTGTAAGTGTTGCAGTGACTGGGGGAAAACAGGTCATGAGAGAGAAATCTGGTATGCAAAAAGGAAAAAAAAACACAAGTAAATGCAATCCCAGGCAGCACCCAGGATGAAGTCCACAGGCAAGGGGATGATTGGATGGGTCCCTGGCAAAAGACCTCAGGAAAGAGAAAAATATATATATATTTAAATTTGGGGGCCATACCCAGTAATGTTCAGGGCTTACTCCTGGCTCTGCATTCAGGGATCACTCCTGGCAGTGCTGGGGGGCTATGGAATGCCAGGAATTAAACCTGAGACAACCATGTGCAAGGCAAGTGCCCTTCCCGCAGTGCTATGGCTCCAACCCCACAGAAGAAATCTTTGCACTTTTTTTTTTCCCTTCCCTACCCAGACAAGAAAGGCTTCTCCTGAAAGTCAAGTTTCTGTTGGCATCTGCCCTTGCTGAGGCGTGAATTTCTATGAGAACCAGGAGGGGAAGGTTGGGGTGTGTGGCAATCAGTGAATAAACTGGGCTCCAGTCGTCTCTGCCCTGCAAGTGGGTTGGGGGCAAACTTGGCTTGGTTATACATGGAGGCAAAGGGAAGCCATCTTGGAATTTATTTCTGTTTGATGGATTGGCGCCCATGGGAAAGGCTAAGGTGCATGTGCCTCTGTGCACATAAATAAGACAGGACATAGCACTGTGCAGATGAGTACACGCAGAATGCATAATTCGTAGTGGTATAGTGGTAGAGAAATAGGTTTCCTTGCATTCTATATTGCAGCAATGTGTGGTCTAAGTTGAAATAGACCATTTGCATGGATATAATAATGTGCTTCTGTGTGCATAGATCTGGATATGTTTGTATGCGAGTGTGTGTGTTATTCTAAAGAATAGGATGATTCTATAACGTTACTCAAGTTTATTAGAATTGCATTTTTCTTTTTTTATTGTCGGTTTTGGAACCATGCCTGGCTGTGCTCAGGGCTTCTTTACTGCTGGCTCAGCACTCAGGGATCCCTCCTGGATGTTGTTAGGGGACCCTCGGGGGTGCCCCTCATTGTTCCATCACCCCACCCTCCTGCGGTGTGGGATTGCCTACTCCGGAAACTGCACCATAGAGCAAGAGAACGCAAAGGGGCAGGAGAGAGAGTAACAGAACTCTGGGGTTTATTGCTAGCCTTGCACGTGGCCAACTGGGGTTCAATCCCTGGTGCCCCATCATGCCTCCTGAACCCCACCAGGAATGATCACTGAGCAGAGTCAGGAGTGAGCCCTGAGCACAGCTGGGTGTGGCCCCTAAAAGAGAAAAATGAAAGAAAACAAGGAAATGCTCCAATGCCTTCTGGGTTCTCCCAGGCCAGTGCTAATGACGGGCATGCCTGTGTTTCACATGTGCATGTGTGCAGGGGGTGTGTGCATGTTGGGTGCCTGTGTGTGATGCCTCTCAGTAGCCCCATGTCTCTGTAGATCTTTGCCCCCTTCGCTCGTGGCAGGAGGCAGGAGACAACTTCCTGGACCTCCCCGGGCCTGTTCACAAAGGCTGACGCTGCACCCCAGGATGGCGGCCACTGTGATGCCACTGACATGTGGTGAGTGCTGGGGGTCTGGGTAGGGGTGGGAGGGGCGCCTGATGGAGTCACACCATGATCCTCTCAGCAAACGATGGAGGCTCATTGGGATCCTCCATGAGGATATAAATGAGTGTCACCCTCAGGAGTCCAGGATTCTGCCTGAATGCAGAGAAACCCAGGACCCTCCTTTCTGGTCGGAGTATGAAGTGGTGGGGCAGGGGTGGGAGGTGTCCTGGGGGAGGTAGACACACAGTGAGGGGCGATCCACTGCAGGTCAGGATGCACATGTGATGGCTGGCGCACCTGCAGCTCCATGTGGTTTCTTCTCCAGCACAGTCCACTGTGTTCTCGACCTCTGCTCGGAAAAGAAGCCCAGAGAAGGAGGCTCTGGGCAGTGGCTTTCGGGTGAGGTGGCTCCAGGTAAGACCTGCACAGTCTCCCCAAGCATGCTCCTGTAATCACGAGTATAAGAGAGTATGTACACACACTCTCAGTGTGGGGAGGAGAGAGACTGTGTGTGGTGTGTGTGTTTTGTGGGGGCAGGTGTCCTTACCCCAGTTTCATTCCTTTGTTCCTTTGCTCAGAAGCAGAGAGAACGTGTATGTGTGTATCTGTCTCTGTCTCTGTGTGTGTCTGTCTTGTGTCTGGGTCTGTGTGTGTGTCTGCCTGTGTCTGCCTGTGTGTGTGTCTGTGTCTGTATCTGGGTGTATATCTGTCTATCTGTGTCTGTGTCTGTGTGTGTCTGTGCCTGTGTTTTTGTGTGTTTGTGTGTCTATGTCTGTGTGTGTCTTCACATCCTTTAGGCCTCCTGGTGGCTGCCCTGGGCTGTCCATTCTGGGTGTCTAGCCTCACTTACCCATGGGCAGTTTCCACCCAGATTTCTCCCTGCATCATGGCCCTCAGGGCTTGGTAAAGCCATGGCAGTGGACGGTGTCTGACTCACAGACATTTCTGGACCACAGGGAAATGACTCATCAATTTTACCTGGTATTTCTGTGCTTCTGACCCTGGGATGTTCCTGCTTAAAGCTCCCAATTTTTTCCTACACCCACCTGAGGCAATTCCTGCTGACCATGGGGGCTAAGGTGCCTCCTGCAGACCTTGGGACTGAGTGTCAGCAGAGGTAGCCGAACCTGGCCCCCTGCCTGACCATGCTGTGCAGGGGGAGGGTTGGGGGGTGCCCCTGACCGGAACTCCTTCTACCTCAATGCAGCAACGGTAGCCCTTGGCTAAGCCACACTGTGTCCACTTAGGCCTCAGTGAGCGTCACGGACGTAGCGGTAGAATTCACACAGGAAGAGTGGGCGCTTCTGGTGCCATCCCAGCGTACCCTATACCGGGACGTGATGCTGGAAACCTGCAAGAACCTGACCGCGCTGGGTAAGCTGCCCCCCACCAACCAAGGTACCCCGCATTCTGCTGTGAAGACTCACAGGGCTCAGCCAGGAGATGCCCCGTGCACCCTGGGCTCAGGTGGGGTGACACCCCCCTCCCGTCCCTTTCCATTGCCGCAGAAGAGAGCTTTGCCAACTGCAGGACTTTGTGGCTTCCTCGCTTTCGGGCTGCCAGTATATAGCCGGGTGCCAGGCAGCCCTTTTGGGTCTCCACACTGAACTCATCGTCATGTGTGACTCCCCGTCCCCCCGTCCCTCCTCACTGGGTGTGTTTGGGGCAGAGCTTCCCTTCCCTTAGGATGGAGCTTCCCTATAGGGCGGGGCTTCACTTCCCTTTGGGCGGAGCTTCCTTCCCTTGTAGCGGGAAAACTATAAAACGCTACTCCATGAAATAAAAGAGGACATGAGGAAATGGAAACATATACCCTGGTCGTGGATAGGGAGAATCAATATTGTCAAAATGGCAATACTTCCCAAAGCATTATACAGATTCAACGTGATCCCTATAAGGATACCTATGACATACTTCAAAGAAATGGATCAAGCAATCTTGAAATTCATATGGAACAATAAACGCCCACGGATAGCTAAAACAATTCTGGGGGAAAAGATGATAGGAGTTATCACAATCCCCAACCTTAAACTTTACTACAAAGCGGTAACAATTAAAACAGCATGGTACTGGAACAAAGGCAGAGCTGCAGACCAATGGAACAGAGTGGAATATCCCAACACAACCCCAAATGTATGATCATCTAATCTTTGATAAGGGGGTAAGAAAAGTGAAGTGGAGCAAAGAAATCCTCTTCAACAAATGGTGCTGGCAAAACTGGAAAACCACATGCAACAGAATGGGCTTAGACATCGACTTGACACCATGAACAAAAATAAGATCAAAATGGATTAAAGACCTCAACATCAGACCACAATCCATAAGGTATATCGAAGACAAGGTCAGCAAAACCCTTCAAGATGACACAGAACTAAGCAATCAAGTAAAAGCAGAGATAAACAAATTGGACTACATTAAACTAAGAAGTTTCTGCACCGCAAAAGACACAGGGACCAGAATACAAAGGCAATCTACAGAGCGGGAAAGGATATTCACCCAAAACCCATCCGATAAAGGATTGATATCAAGGGTATACAAAGCACTGGTTGAACTCTACAAGAAGAAAACATCCAACCCCATCAGAAAATGGGCCGAAGAAATGAACAGAAACTTTTCCAAGAAAGAGATACGAATGGCTAAAAGGTACATGAAAAAATGCTCTGCATCACTAATCACCAGGGAGATGCAGATCAAAACAACCATGAGATACCACCTCACACCACAGAGAATGGCACACATCCAAAAGAGCAAAAGCAACCGCTGTTGGAGAGGATGTGGAGAGAAAGGGACCCTTCTACACTGCTGGTGGGAATGCCAACTGGTCCAGCCCCTTTGGAAAACAATATGGACGCTTCTCAAAAAATTAGAAATTGAGCTTCCATTTGATCCAGCAATACCACTTCTGGGAATATATCCTGGAGAAACAAAAAAGTATAGTCAAAATGACATCTTCACTTATATGTTCATCGCGGCACTGTTTACAATAGCCAGAATCTGGAAAAAACCCGAGTGCCCGAGAACAGATGACTGGTTAAAGAAACTTTGGTACATCTATACAGTGGAATACTATGCAGCTGTTATAAAAGATGAAGTCATGAACTTTGCATATAAGTGGATCAACGTGGAAAGTATCATGCTAAGTGAAATGAGTCAGAAAGAGAGGGACAGGCATAGAAAGATTGCACTCATCTGTGGAATATAAAATGGCAGAGTAGGAAACTAATACCCAAGAATAGTAGTATATAATACCAGGAGGTTGGCTCCATGTATTGGAAGCTAGCCTCACACGCTGGTGGAAATTCATCCCAGATAGAGAAAGGAACACCAAGTAAAATGTGATTGGAGATCCTGCACGGGGAGGGAGATGCACGCTGAAAGTAGACTAGAGATCACTCAATGATGGCCACTCAATACCCCTATTGCAAACCACAACATCTAAAAGGAGAGAAAGAGAAAAAATTGGAATGCAGTGCCACAGAGGTGGAGTGGGATGGAGGGGATGGATAGGAGGTGGGAGTGATACTGGGTTTATAAGTGGTGGAGAATGGACACTGGTGGAGGGATGGGCCCTCAAACATTGCATGAGGGAAAAACAAGCACGAAAATGTGTGAATCTGTAACGGTACCCTTACTGTGACTCACTAATTAAAAAATCAATAAATTATTTTTAAAAATTTTTAAAAAGAAAAGAAAAAATAGAAATAGAGTCAGGAAACGACAAATAACAAAAGGTAATAGCAGAAACACAGCTGGGCTTCCAAAGGAAAAACATCGCAGAGAGCAGAAGGAAGAGGACGGGGCTGGAGGTCCGTGGGACAGTGCTTGGCACATTAAACTCTGCTGTTACTAATCTTGAAAATCATGGGCCCTTGGACCTGGAATGATAGCACAATGGGTAGGGCATTTGCCTTGGACACAGCTGACCGGGGTTCAATCCCTGGCATCCCATAGGGTCCCCCAAACACTCTAAGGAGTAATTCCTGAGTGCAGTCAAGAGTAACCCCTTAGCATCACCGGATGTGATGCAGGAAGGAAGGAAGGGAGAGAGGAAGGGAGAGAGCAAAGAAGGAAGAAAGGAAGGAAGGAAGGAAGGAAGGAAGGAAGGAAGGAAGGAAGGAAGGAAGAAAGAAAGGAAGGAAGGAAGGAAGGAAGGAAGGAAGGAAGGAAGGAAGGAAGGGAGGGAGGGAGGGAGGGAGGGAGGGAGGGAGGGAGGAAGGAAGAGAGGAAGGAAGGAAGGGAGGGAGGGAAGGAGGAAGGAAGGAAGGAAGGAAGGAAGGAAGGAAGGAAGGAAGGAAGGAAGGAAGGAAGGAAGGAAGGAAGGAAGGAAGGAAAAAAACATAACAGGCCCTCCAATATAATTGGGGCAAAGACTCAACAACCCCACTTTGTGGCTGGAGCAATAGCACAGCGGGTAGGGCCTTTGCCTTGCACGCGGCCGATCCGGGTTCGATTCCCATCATCCCATATGGTCCCGTGAACACCGCCAGGGGTGATTCCTGAGTACAGAGCCAGGAGTCACCTCTGTGCATTGCCGGGTGTGACCCAAAAAGCAAAAAAACAAACAAACAAACAAACAACCCCACTTGAGGTGGGGAATAGAAACCTTATGGCGATATGAAGATGGCATGTCCCACCCCAAGTTAACGTTTTGCAGAGTCAATGGGCTTTGTGCAGACACGTTCTTTGGCTTGACTTGTGGAGAATACTTTAGACTTAGTATTCAAACAAGTGTCAGGAGGGATTGAAGACAAATCTGGAAGGGAAATGGTTTATGAAGAAGCAATACAAAAAAATAAATTGGACTCACTTGAGCCTCATGATGCTCTCTTGAGAAAAGAGTCTCATTATGGGAAAATTCCTTTCTGTCCAAAACATTTCCTCCCCATGGGGGAATCACAAGCAGCTTAGATTGGGAAGACAAGAGGGACCATTATAATGAGTGGAGCTGGGAGCTCGCCATCTCCTCACCTCCAGCCTCTCAGTGTGAGTAAACTTGTGCTGGAAGCAGCAGAGTTTGGTTCATCCGTTCCGCCCTGGCTGGGGACAGAGCTTTAGTTCCCACTGTCTGCCGCCCAGGGAGGAATTGGAACATCCATGTAAAGACCTCAGAGCTCCCAACCAGGTGAGGCCAGCGGTCCAGGTGACTGATTGTGGAAAGGTCAGAAAGCAAGCAAGCCAAGAAGCCAGAGCGGTAGCACAGCACAGCGGGGAGGGCGCTTGCCTTGCACGCGGCCAACCTGGGTTTGATCCTCGGCATCCCATATGGTCCCCTGAGCGCTTCCAGGAGTAATTCCTGAGTGCAGAGCCAGGAGAAACCCTTGAGCATCACTGGTGGGACCCAGAAAAGAAAAAAAGCTGAAAACACTAACCCATTGTCGAGAGGGGGGGGGAAAGAGAGAGAGAGAGAGAGAGAGAGAGCGTGTGTGTGTGTGTGTGTGTGTGTGTGTGTGTGTGTGTGTGTGTGTGTGTGTAGAGTCCCACCATCATCTAGGGATCAGAGCTAAATCGGGGAGGATGTTGTTGAAACCTCATAGTGGGCGAGGTACGTCTTAGCTTCAGAAGCTCCTGGCTCTGGCTAAGAATAGGACATTCTGCACTCAGCCTGTCTCCACCGCCCTCTTTATATCTGATTCATCTATGTTACAAACAAGTCTTCCCTTTTTGACTTGACCTAAGGCAATGCCTCCATTCCTCAGGGCCTTTTCACTGCCTGCTTTCTCGATGAGAGACAGATCCACATGTGAGCAAGGTCCCCCTCTCTCCCTAAGAGTCCCTATCCGATGGCGTCTTATAGCCAGGACTTCCCTAATTACCGTGGAAAGATGCACCATTTTCTCTCCTTTGTCTCTGCTTTTTATTTCTTCATACCAGGAGTGACCAGCTGAATCACCACCAGGTGATTATTAGCTGATTTTCTTTGCTTTTTTTTTTTTTGGCTGCGGGGCGGGGGGAGGGGTCACACCCAGCGATGCACAGGGGTTATTCCTGTCTCTGCACTCAGAAATTGCTCCTGGAAGTGTTTGGGGGACCATATGGGATGCTGGGGATCAAACTCGGGTTGGCCACGCAAAAGGCAAACGCCCTCCCCACTGTTCTATAACTCCAGCCCCAGCTGATGGTTTCTTTCCGCTCATTTTATGGTGGGGACATTTGGTCCTTGGCACATTGCATTCATTGCCATTTTAAGGATTGGAAGGTGGTCGCTTAAACTTTGTGGCAATTCCATTTCTGTTCTCCCAATTCATGAAAGAACTCTTCCTCACCCTCCAAAAAATATAGCCCAGAGAGACAGGGTAGCGAGACAAAACTTTCATGGGGATTTCACCAAGGGTACAACCCAATAAGATAAATATATGATTTAAAGGAGTTTATTGAGTATTTATTTATTTATTTACTTTTGCTTTGGGGGGTCACACCCAGTGGGGTGACTCCAAGATCTGCATTCAGAAATTACTCTTGACAGTGCTCAAGGGACCCTATGGGATGCCAGGGATAAAACCCGGGTCAGTCCTGTGCCAGGCAAATCCCCTGTACTATCGCTCTGGCCCCAACACTTTTATTTTTGATACACATTACAGCTTTCTGATTCGTGAGCTCTGCAGGCGATGTGAAATTGAGTCATATTCTCCCCCTCATTCCTCGAAATTGTGCCCAGCCCATGGCGGCAGGAAATGATACCTACACTTCAGAATTTATTCTCCTGGGACTTTCAGAGGAGCCGAAACTCCAGCCTCTTGTCTTTGTGATCTTCCTGTCCATGTACCTGGTCACCGTCCTGGGGAACCTGCTCATTGTCCTGGCCGTCCTCTCGGCCCCCCACCTCCACACCCCCATGTACTTCTTCCTCTGCAACCTGTCCCTGGTGGACATCTGCTTCACCTCCACCACCATCCCCAAAATGCTGGCCAACATCCAGACGCGGAGCCGAGCCATCTCCTACGCGGGCTGCCTCACACAGATGTCTTGCTTCATCCTTTTCGCGGGGTTGGATGACTTCCTCTTGACAGTGATGGCCTATGACCGCTTCGTGGCCATCTGCCACCCCCTGCACTACACAGTTATCATGAACCCCCGCCTCTGCGGGCTGCTGCTGCTGGGGTGCTGGGTCCTGGGCCTCCTGAATTCTCTGTCTGAAGTCTTGGTGGCATTGCGTCTGTCCTTCTGCCCTGAGGTGGAGATCCCACACTTCTTCTGTGAACTCAACCAGGTGGTTAAGCTCGCCTCTTCTGACACGTTTCTTAATACCGTGGTCATGTACTGTGCGTCAGTTGTGGTGGGAGGGGGACCATTGCTGGGCATCCTTTACTCGTACTCGAAGATCACTTCTGCCATCCGTGGCATGGTGTCAGCTCAGGGCAAGTACAAAGCCTTTTCCACCTGTGCCTCTCACCTCTCCGTGGTGTCTCTGTTCTACGGGACTCTCATGGGTGTGTACCTGGGCTCTGCTGTCACCCAGAGCTCACAGTCCACGGCCATCGCTTCGGTGATGTACACAGTGGTCACACCCATGCTGAACCCCTTCATCTACAGCCTCAGGAACAAGGACATCAAGAGGGCCCTGAAAATAGTTTTTGTGAGGGGAACAGCCATAGGGCGAGGTGCTCTGCACTGAAGAATTTCCTGTGTGTGGACAAGGCAAAACTTGTCACCAGATATTGGGGTCCAGAGAGCTAGGACGGCAGAGAGGTTGCTAACCTTGCACACGGCCAATCTGGTAGTTTGATCCCCGGCATCCCACAGGGTTTCCCGAGTCCCTCTAGGAGTGATCCCTGGGGAAAGAACTAGAAGTCCTGAGCACGACTGGGTATGGCCCAAAATAACAAAACTGAATAAAGCTGACTTTCAATGTCAACAACGCACATGCTAAGAATCGTTTATTCTAGTTGTTGTCACTTTGGTTCATGTTGGCCAGTTATCCCTTGCAGAATTCCAGATGAGTTATTTCCTATAATCCCTTTCTAATGAAAGGCCTTGGGATAGTGGGGAGCTTTTCTGCACTCTCCTGTCCTCTCCTGGGTTTGTAGACCGTGATGAGTGTCTCTGTGGGTTTGGAAGCTCATCAGTAATACAGGGAATATTTATGGTGCCATCTGACAAAAAAATTACTACCATTCCTCACATGCTTTGTCTTCTGTGTACAGAAAAAGGTCGTCAATGAGAATTGCTCTGAGTTTATTTGTATGTATGTAGGGCATCTCTGTGCAGGGCATCTGTATCCATCTAGAACACTGATTCCTATCAGCTAGGAGGGGAATTGACACTGCTTACTTCAACTGTCATTTCTTGCCTCTCGGAATATATTGGGGGCCAAGAGTTGGCATGTGACCCCCCCTTTTAAGAAGTGCTATGATGGGGTTGAAGTGATAGCACAGCGGGAAGGGCATTTGCCTTGCACACAGCTGACCCAGGTTCCATCGCGGCATCCCATAGGGTCTTCCCAGTACCACCAGGAGTAATTCCTGAGTGCAGAGCCAGGAGGAACTCTGAGCATCACTGGGAGAAAGAAATAATGAAATAAAGAAAGGGGAAAAAGCAAGCAAGAAAAGAAAGAAAGAAAGAAAGAAAGAAAGAAAGAAAGAAAGAAAGAAAGAAAGAAAGAAAGAAAGAAAGAAAGAAAGAAAGAAAGAAAGAAAGGAGGAAGGAAGGAAGGAAGGAAGGAAGGAAGGAAGGAAGGAAGGAAGGAAGGAAGGAAGGAAGGAAGGAAGGAAGGAAAGAAACAGAGAGAAAGAAAAATGCTATGACTATTCTGAACCATATACTACTGGATTTTTGTTTCCTTCTAACTTATTAAAATACACACAATTTTTATGTAGCAGGTAAGCCGCAAGCAATGCAAACTCCTTCCCTGCTGTCCTATCGCTCTCACTCTTCTCATTGTTCCGTCAGAGATGCAACAAAAGCCAGCATTTGCAGGCCAAAGTTTTGTTCTGAGAGGATTAGGATATCCTGCTATTGTTAAGAAAAATTCTACAGGCTTCATGAACCCTTGTCCGCAACAAGAAGCCAATGCTTTAAAGCATCGAAGGACTAAATCTAGATGCATCCTTCAGCTGATTTGTGGAGAAAAATTACACCCATGTAGGGCCTGGAGATTTAGAGACCTGGCGAGGAGGTAACTTGTGCAGCAATAGAAAGAAAACTTGAATTCTCCAATGAGCTACCCACAGGGTAGACACACATTAGAAAGAATTCCTCTCTGTCCAGGAGTATTTTCCCATGGGGCAGCCTGGCTCACGGGCTGAGGTACCAAGAGGGAGCTGAGTGTAATGAGTAGACTGAGAGAGCATAGAAGATCGCATCGCTGTTTCTCATTGTGATTCCATGTGGGCTGGAAGCAAAGGATCTGTGTTGATGTGGGGTTAATTCCTAATTCTGGCGGGATGATGGTGTTTCTATCCCTCCTGCTGAACTGGTCAGGGATCAGGGCTTTTGTCCCCACTCTCTGCGTTCACAGAAGAATCCAGATGTCCAAGGGAGACTCAGGAAGCCCACCGAGGTGAGGCCAATAATAAGGCTGACATGTGTGGGAAAGACATTGAAAATCTAAACTAAGAACATTCATCTATTAGCGTGTGTGTGCCTGCATGTGTGTGTGTCTGTGAGAGAGAGAGAGAGAGAGAGAGAGAGAGGGAGAAAGAGAGCACTTCACAGAAATTCTTACATTTTCCGAGGAGAATCACACATACAGGGGCCAGAACTTCGTCAATTTAAGAGATCGAGGAGATTGTGCCTAACTCTGGGGGACCCTCAAACTCACTCATGAGGAACAAAAGACTCATCCTACTGCTGATGAAGCTCCACACACCAGGCAATCAGCAGGAAGAGAGAGGACTCCCGCCCTCAAGGTAGGCTCCTATCCTAGTCTTCATTCACCTTCGCATAGCAACATGATTCATGTTCTTTCAATTCAGCACCTGACATACTAAAATTCTTCGGGCCTTATCATGCCTACCCAGCCTCAGGACCCTTGGATCACACATAAATATGTTCTCTCCAGTCTTCACCAGGCACTCTGTGCAATGCCCCCACGTTAATGGACTTCCCTTGATGTCCATGGAAACAATACCATGTCTTATCCACTCTAGCTATATTCTCTATTTTCTTTTCTTTCCTATTCCTGTTACCAGCTGAACCATTTCATAAGAATAAAATTTGCTGAGGTATCTTTCCCTGTCACTAAATTATAGAAAATTGGGTGGGTGAGCTGGTTGGGATTTTTGATTCTCTTTAATTTTTATTGAATCACTGTTTGCTACACAGTTACAAAGTTGTTCATTTGGGGATTTCAGTGATAAAGTGTTCCATCACCTGTCCATTGGCCAGGGTATGACTCCCAGTACCAAAGTTCCAAGTTTCCCTCCTGCCCTGCCCCCCCCCCGTGGCCCCAGTCTGCCCCTAGAAAAGCACTTTGCCCCCCTCCTCCCTTACCCAAAAAGTTATCATGTTTGTCCCTTTTGCTCCTTTCAGCACTCATTTCTTGTCCAGAGTCATCAATTCCAACTATCTTTATCATAGTGGTTCTTTCTCTATCCTGACTGCCCTCCCCCCATCACCCCTTGTGGTAAGTTTTCAAGCGTGCATTACTGTAGAAACATTTATACTTCAGGTTCTCAAGTTCATTTCTTAGGTGAAACCCTAAATATGGCATGTGTTCAGTTTTTTGTTTTTGTTTTTGTTTGGCTTTTCAGTCACACCTGGCAATGCACAAGGGCTACTCCTGGCTCTACACTCAGGAATTGTTGGAATATTTCCCCTTTTTCAGCTGCTTTCTGGAGTTAATTTCAGAGGCAGTTTCCCTTTTGTCACAGAAACCTAGCTGATCTTTGACACGCAGATCTTAGGTGCTAGCCAGGCCTGACTTGACACTGTAGATTCCAGGCTCTGGCCCAGCCTAGTCTTTGGGATGTAAATTTCAGCTGCTGTCTAGTTTGTAATTAACATGTAGATTTCTTGCTGGTGCCTTTGGAAGGCGGTTTGGAGAGAAGGTGAGGGCGGGGAGTGTAGAGAGGGAAGATTGGAATAAACTGCAAGTGAGACCAACCATCTTGGCTCCGTTCCTTCCTTCACCTGCCATATCATCGCCATCAACCTCCCCGGGGTAGGGGAAGCAGCCGGAAGCTACCGAACTCGGGTGGCGGGAGAGACAGCAGCTGCCCTGGGCCCTGTTCCTGGCTCGGTGCAGTGAGGCGTCCCTTCCCTCGCCCGCGCCTTTTCTTTTTATTTTTATACAAGGAATCACCTCTGTGGTGCTCAGCGGACCATATGGGATGCTAGGAATCGAACCTGAGTCAGCCGCGTACAAGACAAACGCGCTACCCACGCTGCTACTGCTCCAGCCCCTAGTTTGTTTTTTTAATAGACATGAAAATCTCTTATGCAAACTCTCTATAGAGAATAATTAAGTGCGACGCAAATTCATCTAAGAGGTGACCAGGGTTATTTCAAGACAGGGCATGAGTGAATGGTTCTCCAAATTGCAATAGTATTTCTTGACTTCAAAACATGCATTGTAGTTTTCAGATCTGTGAGTAAGGCAGAGACATGAAACTGAGTAATGCGTGTTCCCCTTTCCTGGAGTTATACCCAGATTCTAGCAGCGGAAAACGATACCCACATGTCAGAGTTTCTCCTCCTGGGACTCTCCAAGGAGCTGGAAATCCAGCCCCTCATCTATGTGATCTTCCTGTCCATGTACCTGACCACAGTCTTGGGGAACATGCTCATCATCCTGGCCGCCAGCTCTGACCCCCGCCTCCACACGCCCATGTACTTCTTCCTCTGCAGCCCGTCCCTGGTGGACATCTGCTTCACCTCCACCACCGTCCTGAAGATGCTGGTGAACATTCAGACACAAAGGAAAGCCATCAGCTATGAAGGCTGCATCACCCAGATATTCTTCTACATCCTCTTCATAAATCTCGATGACTTCCTCTTGACAGTGATGGTCTATGACCTCTTTGTGGCCATCTGCCACCGCCTGCACAACACGGTCATCATGAACCCCCACCTCTGTGGGAGGATGGTGCTGAGGTGCTGGGTGCTGGGTCTCTTGAATTCTTCCATGGATGTCTCAGCGTCCTTGCGTCTGTCCTTCTGCCCCGAGGTGGAGATCCCCCACTTTTTCTGCGAACTCAACCAGCTGATAAAACTTGCTTGTTCCGACACTTTCCTGATTTACCTGGTCATTTACTGTGGTGTTCTCCTGCTGGGCGGGGGTCCTCTTCTTGGTATTATTTGCTCTTAGTCTAAGATCATTTCCTCCATTCGTGGCATGGCGTCCTCTCAGGGAAGGTACAAGGCCTTTTCCACGTGCGCCTCCCACCTGCCCGTGGTCTCCTTTTTCTATGTCACAAGCATGGGGGTGTACCTGAGCTCTGCCGTGAGTGAAAGGGCATATCCAAGTGCTGTGGCCTCGGTGCTGTATATGGTGGTCACACCTATGTTGAACCCCTTCATTTATAGTCTCCGGAACAAGGATATCAAGAGGGCCCTGAAAACGTGTTTTTTGTGCAGGGAACTGCAAAACGGCCAATTGTCCTTCACTGAAGACTCTCCTTGGATCTCAGCTCTCAGCTTGACTAAGAACTCGGAATTCTTTGCTCAGACACTGAAACAGGACTAGCTCTTCCCTTGAATGTCTGGAATTGTCTTCTCTTTTTTTTTTTCTTTACAGTTTTTCGGTCCCAGCTGACGATGCTCCAGGCTCACTCCCACCTCTGCACTCAGGAATCCCCTCCTGCCTGTGCTCTCCAAGCATATGTTGTTCTAGGGAATAAACCATGGTGGGCCGCGTGTAAGTCAAGCGCCCTACCCTCTGTAGGATCTCTCCAGCGCTGGAAAATTTATTTTCTTGGCTAAAAATTCTCCAGTGTATGTCGTTCCTCTTAAGCCTTAGGCTCTTTCTGGCATCTAACGGTTTTCTCCTAGCTGTTTCTTGAACTGAACAGTTATGTTGGTTTTGTTCTGCCCAGTTTTCCTATATGTATATGCATATAAATACCTGCCTTTAGAGTAAATCCCTAAGGATGATGCAATAGTGCTTTCTGAAATAACACAGAAACTATAAATGCTGGATCCATAGATAAGTGCAAATGCTCCTAAAGACTTATCTTTATAGTGCCCTCCTTGGTGGTTTTCTTGGACCATCCAGTCCAGTTCTCTCTGCCAGATACCAAGAACTTTGAGAACCCCAGGATTTCATCAAGAGCATTGAGTACTACATACATATGTGGAGGTAGGTTTCTGGGCTCTGCTGGATTCTTGCTGGTCTACCCTAGTGCTGAGTATAAGGCTCATCTGTGATGCTGTGTGTAGTGATGGTTTCTTCTGTCCTCAATTCATAATAAACCGGCCACGGTTCCCCATTTACTTTGTCTTGTTTATGTAGAAAGAGTCTTCAGCCCCTGCACCCTTCGACCCTGCAAGAAACTGCTCCCAAGTCGGCATTCTGCTGGCTTGGACCCCTACCCCCACTTTGTTGCCGCTGCCAGTCAACCTCAGTGCTGCCCTAATTCACAGGTCCTGCCCAGATTGTGGGGGCGTGTCCTTACTTACATCAGGAGGCGTGGCCTCAAAAAGGGGCATGGCCTCCCTCCAAAGCGGCTGCCACTAACATAGCCACAGATGTTTCTCCCCTCTCAATGCATTGCTCACTTATGTCACAATTTATGTAACCTACTCCCTTGAAGAATATCGCGGCTTTCTTATAACTATATACCAATCGTCAACTACCCTATCCCATCCTAACTTCATAGAAACTGTCAGTGAACACAAGAGGTTACACAAAAAACCTTTATAAAGAGATTACAGCCTCAAGTCTTCAATAGGGGCCCTACATAAGCCAGGAAGAGCGCCTGAGGGTAAGACCTATAACAACATGAAGAAACAGCGAAAATTCCCACCACCAGGAGAGAATGAAAAAAAAAATTAAAGAAGCCTCAACAGGGATGCCCACAAATACAGCCTCCTCTCAGATAGAGAATTCAAGAGAGGAAATCGTGAAGATGATTGACAATCTCAAAGCAACTATGAAATAGACATCCAATAAATTCAGGGAGGATATGAACTCAGCATTGGAACGGACCACCAAGATAATACAGGAATAAATGAGAGCAGAAATCTCAAAGCTATGAACAGAAGTGACTCAAAGGAATTGGTAGATGAAATAAAAAACTCAGTAGGAGCCCTCAACAGTAGAATAACCTCAGCCGAAGACAGAATCAGTGAGCTTGAGGATGAGCTACAGAAAGCATATAGGCAACAACAACAATGGCAAAAGACCTCAAAATGGCTCTAGGGCGAATCAGAGTCCTAGGGGGATGACCTCAAGAGGAACAACATAAGAATCATGGGAGTACCAGAAGCACAGGGAACTAATCCCAATGAAAAAATCACAGTCAAAGACATCATGGGATGCAGCTAAAGCTGTGTTAAGGGGAAAATTTATAACCCTACAAGCATTTCTCAGGAGGGAAGAAAAGGGCCTACATAGATGGCTTGACTTTGCAGCTCAAGATCTTAGAAAAGGACCAGCAGAAGGAGCTCAAACCAGAGCGAAGGAAAGAAATAATAAAACTTAGAGCAGAAATTAATGACATGGAAACCCAAAAAACAATCCGAAAGATCAATGAAACAAAGAGCTGGTTCTTTGAGAAAATAAATAAGATCGATAAACCACTAGCAAGACTCACAAAGAAAGAGAGAGAATATATATATATATATATAACATATATATATACTTCCATATATTCCAATATGGAAGAATTTAAGAGACCCAGCACCCAGCACCCCAGAAGCAGCAGACCACAGAGACAGGGGTTCATGATGACTGTGTAGTTCAGGGGGTGGCAGATGGCACAAAGCGGTCATAGGCCATCACGGTCAAAAGGAAGTGGTCCAACCCCGCAAAAAGGATGAAGCATCTGTGTGAGGCAACCCGCATAGGAGATGGCTTGGCTTCCCATCTGGATGTTCACCAGCATCTTTGGGATTGTGGTGGTGGTGAAGCAGATGTCCACCAGGGACAGGTTGCAGAGGAAGAAGTACATGGGCGTGCGGAGGCAGGGGTCTGAGCTGGCGGTCAGGATGATGAGCAGGTTCCCCAAGACCATGGTCAGGTACATGGACAGGGAGATCACATAGATGAGGGGCTGGACCTTCAGCTCCTGGCAAATCCCAGGAGGAGAAACTATGACATGTGGGTATCGTTTTCCGCTGCTAGAGTCCGGGTATAACTCCAGGAAAGAGGGACACACATGATTCAGTTTCATGTCGGTGCCTTACATACAGATCTGCAACTACAATGCATGTTTTGAAGTCAAGAACTACTATTGGATCTTGAGGACTTTTGAAGAACCAATCACTCGTGCTGCTTCTTGAAATTTACCAGGTCACATCTTAGATGGACTTGCATCGCAACTTAATTATTCTCTATTGAGAGTTTGCATAAGGATTTTTCATGTCTATTAAAAAACAAACTGAACACGTGCTATATTTAGGGTTTTGCTGAAGAAATGAAGTTGAGAACCTGAAGTATAAATATGTCTACAGTAACCCATGCTTGAAAACTTGTCAAAGGGGTGATGGGGCAGGGCAGCTGGGATAGAGAAAGGACCACTATGATAAAGATAGTTGGAATTGATGACTCTGGACAAGAACTGAGTACTGAAAGGAGGTAAAGGGACAAACATGATAATCTTTTGGGTAAGAGAGGAGGGGAAAAATGCTTTCCATAGAGTCAGACTGGGGCAGCGGGGGGCAGGGCAGGATGGTAACTGGGAAATTTGGTGCTGGGCATTGTACAGTTGTGAAGGGACAGGTGATGGAATATTTTATCACTGAAACCCCCAAATTAACAACTTTGTAACAGTGTATCTCACAGTGATTTAATAAAAATCAAAAACTAACCAACACCCCCCCCCCGTCACCCACCAAAAGTTCTAGAGTGAAAGGGAAGTTACTTCAGCAAATTATGTTGTTATGAAATGATTCAATTGGGAACAGGAATAGGCCGGAAAGGAAAATAGAGAAAAAGGGGACAGTGGGCAAGGAATGGTATTGTTTCCATGGAATCGAGGACGTTCACTGTTATGGGGCCATTGGCCAGAGTTCCTGGTGGGGACAGAGAAAACATGTTTGTGTGTGAACTAAGTGTCATGAGACCAGAGCAGGCTTCAAAGACCCTGAAGAATTTGAGGGTGTCATCTATTGAAGTGAAAGAATGTGAATTATGTTGCTATGTGAAGGTGAATGATGACTAGTGTGGAGCCTACCTAGAAGGCAGGAGTCTTCTCTCTTCCCATGTGAGCCCAACGTGAGGAGATTCCTCAGCTGCAGGATGAGTGTTTTGGTTCTCACTGAGGAGTCTCAGGGTCCCAAGTTCTGCCCCTATATGTGTGATTCTCTTCAGAAAATGTAAGAATTTCTCTGAAGTGCTTTCCCTCTGTCCCCCCTTTCTCTCTCTCTCTCTCTCTCTCTCTCTCTCTCTCTCTCTCTCTCTCAGGCACACACATATGCTAACAGGTGAATGTTCTTAGCTCGGCTTCTCAATGTCTTTCCCACATATTTCAGCATTATTATTGTCCTCACCTGATAGGCTCCCTTGGCTACCTGGATTCTCCTGTGGATGCAGATAGTGGAGACAAAAACCCTGACCCCAGACCCATTCATCAGATGGGAATGAAACACCGTCATCCAGCCAGAATTTGGAATCAACCCCACATCAACACAGATCCTTTGCTTCCAGGTCACGTGGAGTCACAATGAGAAACAGCGATGTGATCTTCTATGATCTCTCAGTCCACTCATTACACTCATCTCCCTCTTGGTACCTTAGCCCCTGAGCCAGGCTGCCCCATGGGAAAACACTCCTGGACAGAGTGGAATTCTTCCTAATGAGTGTCTGTCCCATCAGGACCTCATCGGAGAACTCAAGTTTTCTTCCTATTGCTCCACAAATTATCTCCAGGCCCTACTTGGGTGTAATTGTTCTCCACAAATAAGCTGAAGAATGCATCTGGATTAAATCCTTTCATGCTTCAAAGACTTGCCTTTTAGGTGGGGACAAGGCTTCATGGCGCCTGTAGAAATTTTCTCTACAATAGCAGGACATCTGAGGTGTCTCAGAAGAAAACTGGGGCCTGCAAGTGGTGGCTTTTGTGGCATCTCTAATGGAAATAATGAGGAGGGGCCAGAGCAATAGGACAGCAGGGACAGAGTTTGCATTGCTTGCGGCTTACCCTGGTTCAATCCCCCGCATCCCATCAAGTCCCCCGAGTACTGCCTGGAGTAATTCCTAAGTGCAGAGCCAGGAGAAACCCCTGAACATTGGTGGTGTGATGCCAAAAAAGAACAAAAGAGTGAGGAATTTTGTTCTTCAATATCACAAGAGAAAAAAACTCCCTAATATATATTTTTACTTAATTTCTTAACAAATGCAGTCCATTCAACATCCTTTTGTGAGTCCTAAACTTATTTCTAGAAAGTCTAGTCCCAGTAATTCTTAGTGGGACAGAAGGAAATAAGGAGTTGGTGTCAAAATTTTGAAAAAGATGCATTTGAACCATAATGCCCAAAAGGAGAGAGAGAGAAAGAGAGAGAGAGACAGAGAGAGATAGAGATAGAGAGAGAAACCCTGATTCCTCTGAGAGAAACTGAACCCGGGAAGTTCTAGGTGTTGGTTTCTCAGCCACACCTGACTGTGTTCAGGGATCACTCCTTGCAGTGCTTGAGGGACCAGATATGGTGCTGGGGATGGGACCTGATCTGGTGCTTACAGAGCCAGTGTTCCCCCTCCCCATGACCTTTTTAAAATTTTTTATTTTTATTTTTATTTATTTATTTTGGTGAGTCACAGTGAGGGTATAGTTACAGATTCACACCTTTTCGTGCTTGTTTTTCCTTCATGCAATGTTCGAGAGCACATCCCTCCACCAGTGTCCATTCTCCACCACCAATGAACCCAGTATCCCTCCCACCCCCGATCCCATCCTCCCCCACCCCACCCCGCATCTGTGGCACAGCATTCCAATTTGTTCTCTCTCTCTCTCTCCTTTTGGCTGTTGTGGTTTGCAGTAGGGGCACTGAGTGGCCATCGTGTTCAGTCTCTAGTCTACTTTCAACACGCATCTCCCTCCCCGTGCAGGATCTCCAATCACATTTTACTTGGTGTTCCCTTCTCTATCTGGGATGAATTTCCACCAGCGTGTGAGGCCAGCTTCCAATACATGGAGCCAACCTCCTGGTATTATATACTACTATTCTTGGATATTAGTCTCCTACTCTGTTGTTTTATATTCCACAGATGAGTGCAATCTTTCTATGCCTGTCCCTCTCTTTCTGACTCATTTCACTTAGCATGATACTTTCCACGTTGATCCACTTATATGCAAAGTTCATGACTTCATCTTTTCTAACAGCTGCATAGTATTTCATTGTATAGATGTACCAAAGTTTCTTTAACCAGTCATCTGTTCTCAGGCACTCGGATTTTTTTCCAGATTCTGGCTATTGTAAACAGTGCCGCGATGAACATATAAGTGAAGATGTCATTTTGACTATACTTTTTTGTTTCTCCAGGATATATTCCCAGAAGTGGTATTGCTGGATCAAATGGAAGCTCAATTTCTAATTTTTTGAGAAGCATCCATATTGTTTTCCAAAGGGGCTGGACCAGTTGGCATTCCCACCAGCAGTGTAGAAGGGTCCCTTTCTCTCCACATCCTCTCCAACAGCGGTTGCTTTTGCTCTTTTGGATGTGTGCCATTCTCTGTGGTGTGAGGTGGTATCTCATGGTTGTTTTGATCTGCATCTCCCTGGTGATTAGTGATGCAGAGCATTTTTTCATGTACCTTTTAGCCATTCGTATCTCTTTCTTGGAAAAGTTTCTGTTCATTTCTTCGGCCCATTTTCTGATGGGGTTGGATGTTTTCTTCTTGTAGAGTTCAACCAGTGCTTTGTATACCCTTGATATCAATCCTTTATCGGATGGGTTTTGGGTGAATATCCTTTCCCGCTCTGTAGATTGCCTTTGTATTCTGGTCCCTGTGTCTTTTGCGGTGCAGAAACTTCTTAGTTTAATGTAGTCCAATTTGTTTATCTCTGTTTTTACTTGATTGCTTAGTTCTGTGTCATCTTTGAAGATACCTTTAGCATCGGTGTTCATCAGGGATATTGGTGTATAGTTTTCTTTGTTAGTGATGTCTTTGTTTGCTTTTGGTATTAGGGAGATATGTGCCTCATAGAAACTGTTCGGGAGGTTTCCTGTTTTTTCAATTTCCTGGAAAAGCTTGAAGAGAACTGGCAACAAATCCTCTTTAAATGTTTGGAAGAATTCGCCAGTGAATCCATCTGGACCTGGGCTTTTGTTTTTGGGGAGACTTTTGATTACAGTTTCGATTTCCTTAAGATTTATGGGCCTGGGGCCGGAGCGATAGCACAGCGGGTAGGGCGTTCGCCTTGCACGCGGCCGACCTGGGTTCGATCCCCGGCATCCCATATGGTCCCCCAAGCACCGCCAGGAGTAATTCCTGAGTGAAAAGCCAGGAGTAACCCCTGAGCATCGCTGAGTGTGACCCAAAAAGCAAAAAAAAAAAAAAGATTTATGGGCCTATTCAGGTAATCTAAGTCTTCTTGGTTCAGTCTTGGGAGATTGTAAGAATCAAGGAATTCGTCCATTTCTTTTTGGTTCTCTTGTTTTGTGGCATACAGACTTTCAAAGTAGTCTTTGATGATCTTTTGAATCTCCTTGATTTCTGTTGTGATCTCCCCCTTTTCATTTCTGATTCGGTTTATTAAGGTTCTCTCTCTCTCTCTCTTTCTTTGTGAGTCTTGCTAGCGGTTTATCGATCTTATTTATTTTCTCGAAGAACCAGCTCTTCGTTTCATTGATCTTTCGGATTGTTTTTCGGGTTTCCATATCATTCATTTCTGCTCTAAGTTTTATTATTTCTTTCCTTCGATCTGTTTGGATTCCTTTTGCTGGTCCTCTTCTAAGATCTTGAGCTGCGAAGTCAAGCTATCTATATAGGCCCTTTCTTCCTTCCTGAGAAATGCTTGCAGAGCTATAAATTTTCCCCTTAACACAGCTTTAGCTGCATCCCATAGGTTCTACTAGCTTGTGTCTTTATTATCATTTGTTTCAATGTATTTTTTTATTTTCTCCTTGATTTCCTTCATGACCCACTCATTGTTCAACAGTGAGTTGTTTAATTTCCAGGTGTTTGATTTGGTTCTCCGCGTCTGTGTGTGATTAACTTCCATCTTTAGCGCATCATGGTCTGAGAAGATAGTTGATACAATTTCTATCTTCCCGATTCTATTAAGGTATAGTTTGTGACCCAGAACATGGCCTATTTTGGAAAATGTTCCGTGTGCGCTGAAAAAGGATGTATATTCTTTCTTTTTGGGGTGTAAAACCCTGTATAGGTCTATTAGCCCTGTTTCCTCCATTTCTTCCTTCAGAGCCATTGTTGCCTTGTTGAGTGTTGTTTTTGTCGATCTATCCAGAGGTGATAGGGCAGTGTTGAAGTCTCCAACTACTGTCGTGGCGCTAGTTATGTCCCCTTAAATTCTGTTAGGACCCTCCCCATGACCTTTATTCCCTTCCCAAAACCTTGGATGTTTTGTGTTAGTTTCATGAGTTTTTTTTTTAAGTTCTAACATCAGAAAAATTGATAATATATTTTCGGAGTGACGGTCGTGGTGGTTGTTTGGGCCACCACTGGCAGTGCTAAGGGCTTACTCCTGACTCGGTGCTCAGGGTCACTCCTGACAGGGGTCAAGGGATTATTGGTATGAGCAATTGATTGTGGTCAGCCCCGTGAAAGGCAAGTTCTTTAGCTGATGTAGTGCTCTCTTGCCTCAGAAAATATATGTTTTAGCTTGCCTGCTTTGGGGGGAGCTACTTCCGTGATACTCAGGGTTTAGTCTTGATTCTGTGCTTCAGAAATACTATGGAAGGGGTTGGGGAACCATAAGGGGTGCTGTGGATCGAACCCAGGTGCCACAGAGAAGACAAATGCCCTCCCAGCTGTTCTATGTCTCTGCCTCCAATAATGTCTGTCGTGTTTTTTTAATTTATGTATTTTATTGAATCACCATGTGGAAAGTTACAAAGTTCTCAGGTTTATGTCTCAGTTATACAATACTCAAACAGCCATCCCTTCACTCGTGCCCATATTCCACCACCAAAAACCCCAGTATACCTCCCACCCCCCGCGCCCCACCCCCATCCCCGCCTGCGTAATTGATAAATTTCACTAAATTTTCTCTTTACCTTGATTACATTCCATATTTAAACACAAAACTCACTATTGTTGGAGTTTCCCCCCAGGAAAGACAGCCCTATCGCCAAGGAAGCATTTGATAATTAGTTTTCCCTTGCTGAGAATGGGGAGATATGAAGTCCCGTTGTTTCAAGAACATAAATTTTTTTTTCTTCCTCCTTCCCACGCCACCAAGTTCGTGCCTGCTTAATAAATAGTCTTCATAATATGGCTGATGCCACACCGCCCAATGAGAAAAAAGGATATTTTCCGTCCTCAGCCAACGTGGGGCTATGGCTTAGTTCACAGTCTAGGGACATGGCTGCAAGCAGTTTCTGGAACCAAAAGTAGTCTAGTTGGCCTCTGGATTCTGGTTGATCAGCAGCAAAGCGGCCGCACAAAAGTGTGGCCACCCGGGTCGAATCTCGGCGGAGTGTGCACTGGTATCGGCCCAAGACTACCCAAGTGTTGGAATATTTTTCCTTTTTCAGCTGCCTTCTGGAAATAATTTCAAAGGCAGTTTCCCTTTTGTCACAGAAGCCTAGCTGATCTTTGACATGCAGATTTTAGGTGCTAGCCAGGCCTGAATTGACATTGTAGATTCCAGGCTCTGGCCTAGCCTAGTCTTTGGGATGTAAATCAAGTGCTTTCAGTCCAAAGAAGGCTTCGGTTTTGGTTTTGTATCTTCTTTCCGGGGGGCCTAGATTAATGGCCTGCAGATGTTCTTCCTGTAACATCTTTTGGTGCCTTTGGTGACGTCAATGTATTGGGCCCTTTGGAAGTGCCATGATGAGTAAAAGGGGTTCAGAGAGAGATACTAGAGAGGAGAGACTAGACAAGGAGGCGGCGGTAGATCCAGAGAGAGGCCGGAGCTGGGAGTGCGGGAGATGGAAGATTAAAGATTGAATAAACAGTAACTAATCAGCAACCAGCATGGTCCTTGTTCTTCCTTCGCCTTTCCTTGACCACTGGCCGTCCCGATCCAGTCCACACACTACAGTTCCAGGGCACCGAACATGGGCGGTGAGACAGAGCCGCCCGGAGAGCCCGCGAGTGCACTTCCCCCTCGGCGAGCTTTAGTTTTACACACCCAAGCGTCCCACTGTTCCAAGTACTATAGTTTTTTTTTCCTTCCCCTTCCGCGCCACAAGTTTGTGCCTGCTTTATGGACCTCATAATATGGTGGACGCCACAAAGCGTTTCTCCCTGAAAAGGGAAAAGAACCGAGAAAGGAGGACATTTCCTCTCCTCGGCCGGCGTGGGGCTATGGCTTACTTCACAGTCTAGAGAAATGGCTACTACTTTGATTACCTTCAATATTTCAAAAAAAAAAAAACTCACCATTATTGTTTGGAGTTTCCCCCCACAGTCAGACCTGCTAAAAAGGAACCGTTTCACGTTGCTGACAATTAAGAGATATTAGGTTTTTTGTATGCAGTCCAGGGAAAATTCTGCCAGAAATTGCATCACTGCAAGCTTTTACTTCCCTTTTGTGGTGCTCATATGATGGAGAAGCCTGGAGAGAGAAACCCTTCCCCGCTGGCGCCGCATGGGGCCATGGCTCGGTTCACAGTTTGGAGGCATTTCTGCGAGCTGCTTGTGTCCAAAGTAGTTCAGTTGCCTCCGGGATCGTGCTCGAGCAGCAGCTGAGAGACCATACCCGCATGGCGCTGCACTTAAATATCGGCAAAGGGCGGGTCCAGCAACCCTGCCCCCTGGGATCTCCCGCGCATCCCGCAGTAGGAAACTGGACTGGATGGTCCAAGGAAACAAAGGCAGGAACTAGGAGGATAAGCCCTTAGGAGCATTTGCACGCAGCTACAGACTCAGCTTTTGTATTTTCTGTGTTATATCAGAAAATGATATTTCATCATCATTAGAATTTATTCTAAATGCAGGTAGTTATATGCACATAAATATTTAGGTAGGAAAACTGGTCAGAATATAGCCAACAATAACTGTTCAGTTCAAGAGACAGCCAGGAGAAAACCATTAGATGCTAAAAACTGCTGAAGGCTAAGAAGAACGACATACACTGGAGAATTTGAAGCCAAGACAGTAAAGAGCTGTAGAGATCCTACAGTGGGAAGGGTGCTCTCCAGAGCTTTAGAGATTCTATAGTGGGTAGGGTGCTTTCCTTACACATGGCCCAGAGCCATGGTTTATTCCCTGGAATCCCATATGTTTGGGTGAGCACCAGCAGGAGGGGAATTCCTGAGTGCAGAGCCGGGAGTGAGCCTGGAGCATCATCGGCTGGGACCCAAAACGTGCAAGGAAAAAAAAGAGAGAAGGAAACTCCAGTAAACCAAGCGAGGAGCTAGCCACCCACATTGGGATAGAAAGGGACCCTGATTCCTCTGAAAGAAACTGAACCTGGGAAGCTCTGGGTGTTGGTTTCTCTGCACACGTGGCTGTGCTCAGGGATAAATCCTTGTGGTGCTTGAGGGACCATATGTGGTTCCGCGGATGGGACCTGATCTGATGCTTACAGAACAAGTGCCCCTTTCCCCCATGAACTAAAGTTCCCAGCCCCCAATCTGGGATGTTTTGGTATTAATTTCATGGGAGTATTTTCAAAGTTCTAACATCAGAAAATTCGATAATATGTTTTCAGAGTGACAATGGTGAATTGTGTGATAGAGACCCAATCATGAACCACTTTGTACTATGAATCTCACAGTGATTCAATAAAAACAAAATAAAAATAAAAACTGGCAAAGCTGTTATTATTGAGTCTGTGATGGAGAAATGACTTTGACGTGGGCCTGCGTGTGGCCAGCCACCCAGAAGGGGTTAGAAAAGGACCCCGACTCCTCTGAGAGAAACTGAACCCGGGTAGTTTGGGGTGTTGGTTTCTCAGCCAAGCCTGACTGTGCTCAGGGATCACTCCTTGCAGTGCTTGAAGACCGGATGTGGTGCTGGGGATGGGACCTGATCTGATGCTTACAGAGCCAGTGTCCCCCCTCCCCATGACCTTTATTCCCTTCCCCCAACCTTGGATGTTTTGGTATTAATTTCATGAGTTTTTTCAAAGTTCTAACATCGGAAAATTCAATAATATGTTTTCTGAGTGACGGTGGTGATGGTGGTTTGGGCCAACACTGGCAGTGCAAAGGGCTTACTCTTGGATCAGTGCTCAGGGTCCCTCCTGACAGGGGTTGAGGGACCATATCTGTGAGTGATTGATCATGGGTCAGCCGTGAAAGGCTAGTTCCCTAGAGAATAATTGCTCTCTTGCCTCAGAAAATGTTTTAGTTTGCCTGTTTTTGCGGGGGCTACTTCAGTGATACTCAGGAATTAGTCTTGGTTCTGTGCTTCAGAATCACTCTGGAAGGGCTTGGGGAACACTATCGGGTGCTATGGATAGAACCCAGGTGCAACAGAGAAGACAAATACCCTCCCAGTTGTTCTCTGTCTCTGCATCCAAAAATTGCTGTCGTGTTTTTTTAATTTGCTTTTGTAGTTTGCTTCTTGGTCCACACCTGGTGATGCTTAGTGCATACTCCTTGCTCTGCACTCAGGAATTATTCCTGGCAGTGCTGGGTAACCCTACGGGATGCTGAGGATAGAAACCGAGTCAGCCTCCTGCAAGGCCAATGCCCTCCCTGTTATACTATCACTCTGGCCAATATATGTTTTTAAAATATCAAATAGTGAAAAAATACATCCAAAAGCCTGGCGAATGTAACAGACAAATATTTATTTACAAACAGTTATGTAAGGGGACTATGAAGACGCCACTCTGAACTTTAACTTCCCTTTGCAATTCACAAGGAAGACTCTTTCCACATGAAGAAAACGTACATGGGGAACCGTGGCCTGTTTATTATGAATTGTTTGAGGACAAAAGAAACCATAATTACACACAGCATCACAGGTGAGCCTTATAGAGACTCAGCTCTGTGAAAGACCCGCGAGAGACCTGCAGATCCCAGAAACCTCCTCCACATCGTGCATGTAGTACTCAAAGCATTAGATGAAATTCTGGGCTTCTCAATGTGCTCGGTATCTGGCAGGAGAGAACAGGACCGGATTGTCCAAGGAAACCAAGGCGGGAACTAAGAGGATAGCATTTTCAGTAGCTATGGACTCAGTTTTCGTAGTTTCTGTGTTATTTCAGAAAATTATATTTCATCATTCTTAGGATTTATTCCTAAGGCAAGTATTTATATGCACATACATATTTGGGTAGGAAAACTGGGCAGAACATAACCAACATAACTGTTCAGTATAAGGAACCACCAGGAGAAAACCGTTATATGCTAGAAAGAGACACAGGCTTAAAGGAATGACATACACTGGAGAATTTGTAGTCAAGGATATAAAATTTCAGGCTTGGAGAGATATGGGTAGGGCGCTTGCATTACACGTGGCCCAGCCACGGTTTATTCTCTGGAATCCCATATGCTTGGTTGAGCACCAGCAGGAGAGGATTCCTGAGTGCAGAGCCAGGAGTGAGTTTGGAGCATCATCGGCTGGGAAACAAAAATTGCAAGGAAAAAAAGAGAGAGAAGGAATCTCCAGTCAACCAAGGGAAGAGCTAGTCATATTTCAGTCTGAGCAAAGAATCGCGAGTTCTTAGTCAAGCTCAGCGCTTTGATCCAAGGAAAGTCTTCAGTGAAGGAGAATTGGCCGTTTTGTGGTTCCCTGCACAAAAAACGTTCTCAGGGCCCTCTTGATGTCCTTGTTTCTGAGGCTGTAGATGAAGGGGTTCAGCATGGGAGTGACCACCGTGTACAGCACCGAGGCCACGGCACTTGGATATGTTCTTTCACTCACCGCGGAGCTCAGGTACACCCCCATGCTTGTGCCATAGAACAAGGAGACCACGGAGAGGTGGGAGGCGCAGGTGGAAAAGGCCTTGTACCTGCCCTGAGCGGATGCCACGCCACAGATGGAGGAAATGATCTTGGAATAAGAGTAAATAATACCGAGTATAGGACCCCCACCCAGAAGGAGAGCTGCACAGTACATGACCAGGTTATTCAGGAACGTGTTGGAACAAGCAAGTTTTATCAACTGGTCGAGTTCACAGAAAAAGTGAGGTATCTCCACCTCAGTGCAGAAAGACAGATGCAAGCACACTGAGGCTTCCATGGAAGAATTCAAGAAACCCAGCACCCAGCACCCCATCACCAGCAGTCCACAGAGGCGGGGGTTCATGATGACTGTGTAGTGCAGGGGTTGGCAGATGGCCATGAAGCGGTCATAGGCCATGACGGCCAAGAGGAAGTTGTCCAACCCCGCAAAAAGGATGAAGCAAGACATCTGTGTGATGCAGCCCACATAGGAGATGGCTTGGCTCCCCGTCTGGATGTTCACCAGCATCTTGGGGACGGTGGTGGTGGTGAAGCAGATGTCCACTAGGGACAGGTTGCAGAGGAAGAAGTACATGGGCGTGTGGAGCCGGGGGTCTGAGCTGGCAGCCAGGATGATGAGCAGGTTCCCCAAGACCGTAATCAGGTACATGGACAGGAAGATCACATAGATGAGAGGCTGGAATTCCGGCTCCTGGGAAAGTCCCAAGAGGAGAAACTCTGACATGTGGGTGTTGTTTTCTGCCGCCAGAGTCTGGGTATAACTCCAGGAAAGTGGGACAGGCATGACTCAATTTAACCTTGCCTGCTTTATCCACAGATTTGCAAGTCTAAAATATATAATTCAAAGTCAAGAAATATTATTTGACTTGAGGACACTGAAATATTGTCTGAGATGATTCAAGTCAGCATTGAAATTCTGTACCCCTTCTCTGATGCATCCAGAATCAAAATGTGTCCCAACCAAACAGTTCTCCATAAAGAGTTTTCACAAGAATTTTTCATGTCTCTTTGAAACATCAATCAAATATGCACCTTGTTTTCAATATCACCTAGGGAATAATATGAGAAACAGAAGTACAAAAGTTTGTACAACTGAGTGATGGGGAGAGATACCTCAGCATATTCATATGGAGTGATTGTATTTGTCTCTTTGTATGGAATATAATTTCTGTGGTATCTTTCTCCATCACTCAATTGTGACAGGATGAAAAGAAAAATATAGAAAAAGGAGACAGTGGACAGGACATGGTATTTTTTCCATTGACATCAGGAAAGTCCACTCACATAGAGGCATTGGACACAGTGCCCAGAGGAGACTGGTGAGAATAGGTTTGTTGTGAACCGAGTGTTCTGAGGCCAGAGTAGGTGTGATAGGGCCCTGGGGAACTTGGGTGTCTCAGCTTTTGAAGTGAAAGAACGTGAATCATGTTGCTATGTGAAGGAGAATGATGGCTAAGGCAGGGGCCCACCTTGAGGGCGAGAGTCCTCTCTCTTCCTGCCGAGCGCCTGCTGTGAGGAGCTTCCTCAGCTGTAGGATGCGCCTTTTGGTCCTCACTAAACAGGTTTCCTCTGGGTCCAATACAGTTGGGCACATCATCCTTTTTACTTTGATTTACTTTTCACCTCTATGCTGTGTATGATTCTCCTCGGGAAATGTAAGCACTGCTCTGAGGAGGGATTTCAGTCTACAGGTCTCTGTCTGTCTCTCTGTATCTATCTCTCTGTATCTCTCTTTCTCTCTTTCTGTATCTCTCTCTCACACACACATGCAGAGGATCACAGTTGAACGTTCTGAACTGTGACTCTCGCAGACTCTCTCACAAAGGATCAGTTGGAGTGTCAGCCTCACCTGAAAGGGCTCCCTGACTTGAAAGTCTCGATGGGAACGTTTGGATTCCTCTCCATGTGAGAGATGATGGCAACAACAGCTCCATCTCCACCAGTCAGCAAAAGGAAGGAAATACCCTTCGTCCAGTCAAAATTAGGAACAATCCCGCCAACAACCCAGATGCTTTGCTCCAGCCGTCATGCACTCACAGTGTGAAGTTGGAGCCTAGATCTTTAATGCTCTCTCATTCCACTTATCATACTCATTTCTCTCTCTGGATACCATAGGGAGCCTAGGCTGCCCCCATGGGAAGTCTCTCCTGGACATAAAGGAATTCTTCCTAATGAGTGTCTGTTTCTCTGGGAGCTCCGCAATCAGAGAATTCAAGCTTTCTTCCTCTCGCTCCACAATTTACCTACTCATTACATCTCTAAGTCTCCAGACCCCTTGTTTTCTCCTGAGTGAAATCTTTGTCCATGACTGGGACTGAGCACATATCTAGATTAAGTCTTTTGCTACCCCAAATTATTTGCTTGGTGGGGGGGTCAAGACTTCATGGTGTCTGTAGACAATTTCTGTCTTCCAAAATATAGCAGGGCAACAGAGTCTTTTCATAACAAAACGTGGTCCCTCAAGTCCTGACTTTTGAGACCCCCTTGACAACAATAACAAGGAGTTTCTTCCTTATGTTACACAAAGCAAAGTCTCCCCCTGTTCTACAGAGCAAAACGACCATCAGGCCACCTTGAGTTTTTGCTTCTAATCACACTAACTTTTTGTTCCTGCCCTCCTCATTGAGTCCTTGATTTTCACTTAGTTTTCTGTTTTCTATACCTGATGATAAGTGTCAAATAGTTCTGTACTCACGTGAGCTCTGGAAGTTTGTTGAAAATGTTTTCGCTGAGATATGACAAACATACAGGTGTACAACGTGATTGCTTTTCCCTAGCAGTGTATGTTTCCATGTTCAGCAATTTCCCTCTCCTTCCCTCCCCTTCCAAGAGACAATCATATGTGATACATGCAGGAAACCAGATTTGAAATGGGGGAAGGGAAAGGAAGGGAGAAGTGGAAGGCAAACGGGGAAGGGGAAGGGGAAGCGGATAGGAAGGGAAGATATGGGAAAGGAAGGGAAGGGAAGGGAAGGGAAGGGAAGGGAAGGGAAGGGAAGGGAAGGGAGGGAAGGGAAGGGAAGGGAAGGGACTGGGAGGGGAGAGGAGAGGAGAGAAACACTTCATACTATGTATCTCACACTGATTAAATAAAAACAAAATAAAAATAAAAACAGGTAAAGCTTCCTTAGTTGAGTCTGACGATGGTGAAATGGCTTTGACGTGCTCCTTCATGTGGCCAGCCACCCACACTCCGATAGAATAGGACCCTGATTACACAAGTTTAGTTTGGATTTCTGATATTTTAGTAATTAAGTCCAGAGAGATTTCTGCCAGAAGTCGCTGAAAGAAAAGACTGAGACAGTGGGGCTGGAGCGATAGCACAGCGGGTAGGGTGTTTGCCTTGCACGCGGCCGACCCCGGTTCTAATCCCAGCATCCCATATGGTCCCCTGAGCACCGCCAGGGGTAATTCCTGAGTGAAGAGCCAGGAGTAACCCCTGTGCATCGCCGGGTGTGACCCAAAAACAAAAAAAAAAAAGAAAAGAAAAGACTGAGAGAGAAAAACCTTTTCCCTCCCGGGGTGGCATGGGGTTATAGCTCACTTCACAGTCTAGATGCATTTCTGTAAGATGCTGCTGGGTGCCAAAAGTGGTTAGTATGCCTCCGGGATCAGTCTTTTAGGAGCTGAGGAGCTGTTTTTGTGTGGCCACACTGGATCTTGTCTTGCATTTGTTGAATCTGACACTGGAGAAATGGCTCTGATGTGGCCCTGCATGTGCCCAGCCACCCACACTGGGAGGAAAAAGAACCCTGATTCCACTGATAGAAACTGAAGCTGGGAAATTCCGGGTGTTGATTTCTCAGCCACTTCTGACTGTGCTCAGGGATCACTCTTTGCGGTGCTTGACGGACCATATGTGGTGCCGCGAATGGGAACTGATCTGATGCTTACAGAGTAAGTGCCCCCCACCCCATGACTTATAGTTCTCAACACCCAACATAGGATGTTTTGGTGTTAGTTTCATGAGCGTGTTTTCAAAGTTCTAACATCAGATTATTCGATAATAAATTTTCAGAGTGACACTGGCAGTGCTCAGGGCTTACTCCTGGCTCGGTGCTCAGGGATCACTCATGACGGGTTGAGGGATCATATGTGTGAGCGATTGATCGTGGGTCAGCCCCGTGAAAGACAAGTTCCCTAGACAATGTAGTGCTCTCTTGCCTCAGAAAATATGTTTTAGCATGCCTGCTTTGGAGAGGGGGGCTACTTCAGTCATACTCAGGGTTTAGTTTCACTCTGTGCTCCTGGAAGAGGTTGGGGAATCCTATGGGGTGCTGGGGATGAACCCAATCTGGCCAAATGCAAGACAAATGCCCCCCCAATTATTCTATGTCTCTGCCCCCAGATAATGTGTCGAGTTTTTTTAATTTGCTTCTTGGTTCACACCTGGTGATACTTAGAGCTTACCCCTGGCTCTGCACTCAGGAATTACTCCTGTCATTGCTTGGGGAACCCTATGGTATGCTTAGGATAGATTCTGAGTCAGCCTCCTGCAAGGCCCATGCCCTCCCCTTCGTACTATCGCGACTGCCAATATATGTTTTTAAAATATGAAATACAGTGAAAATACATCTAAAAGCCTGGCGAATATAACAGATATTTATTTGTAAACAATTATGTAAGAGGACTATAGTTAAGCCTCTCCAAACGTTAAGTTCTCTTCACAATTCACAAGGAAAGACTCTTTCTCCATAAAGAAGACAAAGGACATGGGGAACTGTGGCCAATTTATTATGAATTGTTTGAAGACAGAAGAAACCATCACTACACACAGCATCGCAGATGAGCCTTATACTCAGCACTGTGGTAGACCCGCGAGAACCCAGCAGAGCCTATCACCACCCCTCCACAAATGTGTTTAGTACTCAAAGCTTTAGATAAAATACTGGGCTTATCAATGCGCTTGGTTTCTGGTAGAGAGAACTGGATTGGATGGTCCAAGAAAACCAAGGCGGGAACTACGAAGATACGCCCTTAGTACCATTAGTACTTATCTATGGAGCCAGTTTTTATAGTTTCTGTGTAATTTCAGAAAGTAATATTTCATCATCCTTAGGGATTTATTCTAAAGGCAGGTATTTATATGCATATTCATATTTGGGTAGGAAAAATGGGCAGAAAATAACCAACAAAACTGTTCGGGTCAAGATACAGTCAGGAGAAAACCGTTAGATGCTAGAAAGAGCTGAAGGCTTAAGAGGAAGACATACACAGGACAATTTGAAGCCAAGAAAAAAAATTCCTTGGGGGCTGGAGTGATAGATAGCACAGCAGGTAGGGCGTTTGCCTTGCACACGGTCAACCTCGGTTCAATTCCCAGCATCCTATATGGTCCCCTGAGCACTGCCAGGAGTAATTCCTGAGTGCATGAGCCAGGTGTGACCCAAAAAGAAAAAAAAAAGAAAAGAAAATTCCAGAGCTGCAGAGATCCTACAGTGGGAAGGGTGCTTTCCTTACACGTGGCCCAACCACGGTTTACCCTTTAGAATCACATATACTTGGTGAGCACTAGCAGGAGGGGATTCCTGAGTACAGAGCCAGGAGTGAGTCTGGAGCATCATCGGGTGGGACCCAAAAACAGAAAGGGAAAAAAAGAGAGAAGGAAACAGACAATCAAGTGAAGAGCTAGTTGTGTGTCAGTGTCTGAGCAAAGAGTCCTGAGTTCTTAGTCAATCTCAGAGCTGCTATCCCAGGAAAGAATTCAGTGAAGGACAATTGGCTGTTTTGTGGTTCCCTGCACAAAAAACGTTCTCAGGGCCCTCTTGATATCCTTGTTCCGGAGGCTGTAGATGAAGGGGTTCAGCATGGGGGTGACCACCGTGTACAGCACCGAGGCCACGGCACTTGGATATGCTCTTTCACTCACCGCGGAGCTCAGGTACACACCCATACTTGTGCCATAGAACAAGGAGACCACAGAGAGGTGGGAGGCACAGGTGGAAAAGGCCTTGTACCTGCCCTGAGTGGACACCATGCCACGGATGGAGGAAATGATCTTGGAATAAGAGTAAATAATACTGAGTAAAGGACCCCCACCCAGCAGGAGAGCTGCACAATACATGACCAAATTATTCAGGAAAGTGTCGGAACAAGCAAGTTTTATCAGCTGGTCGAGTTCACAGAAAAAGTGAGGGACCTCCACCTCAGTGCAGAAAGACAGACGCAAGGACACTGAGGCTTCCATGGAAGAATTCAAGACACCCAGCACCCAGCACCCCAGTACTAGAAGTCCACAGAGGCAGGGATTCATGATGACTGTGTAGTGCAGGGGGTGGCAGATGGCCACAAAGCGGTCATAGGCCATCACAGTCAAGAGGAAGTCATCCAGGATACCGAAGAGAATGAAAAAGAATATCTGGGTGATGCATCCTTCATAACTGATGTCTTTTCTTTGTAGTAGGATGTTCTGCAGCATCTTGGGGATGGTGGTGGAGGTGAAGCAGATGTCCACCAGGGATAGGTTGCAGAGGAAGAAGTACATAGGCGTGTGGAGGCGGGGGTCTGAGCTGGCGGCCAGGATGATGAGCAGGTTCCCCAAGACCGTGGTCAGGTACATGGACAGGAAGGTCACATAGATGAGGGCCTGGAATTCTGGCTCCTGGGAAAGTCCCATGAGGAGAAATTCTGACATGTGTGTGTCATTTTCTGCTGCCAGAATCTGGGTATAACTCCAGGAAAGTGGGACAGGCATGACTCAATTTCACCTTGCCTGCTTTATTCACAGATTTGCAAGTCTACAATATATAATTCAAAGTCAAGAAATATCATTTGACTTTGAAGACATTGAAATATTGTCTGAGATGATTCAGGTCAGTGTTGAAATTCCGTACACCTTCTCTGATGCATCCAGAATCAAAATGTGTCCCAACCAAACAATTCTCCATAAAGATTTTTCACAAGAAATTTTCATATCTCTTTGGAACATCAATCAAATATGCACCTTGTTTTCAATATCACCTAGGGAATCAGAAGTACAAAAGTTTGTACAACTGAGTGATGGGGAGAGATACCTCAGCATATTCATATGGAGTGATTGTATTTGTCTCTTTGTATGGAATATAATTTTCTGTGGTATCTTTCTCCATCACTCAATTGTGACAGGATGAAAAGGAAAATAGAGAAAAAGGAGACAGTGGACAGGACATGGTATTTTTTCCATGTACATCAGGGAAGTCCACTCACATAGAGGCATTGGACACAGTGCCCGGAGGAGACTAGAGAGAATATATTTGTGTGTGAGCCGAGTGTTCTGAGGCCAGAGCAGGTGTGATAGGGCCTTGGGGAACTTGGGTGTCTCAAATTTTAAAGTGAAAGAACGTGAATCATGTTGCTATGTGATTGAGAATGATGGCTAAGGCAGGGGCCCACCTTGTGAGTGAGAGTCCTCTCTCTTCCTGCTGAGCGCCTGCTGTGAGGAGCTTCCCCAAGTGTAGGATGCGCCTCTTGGTCCTCACTGAACGGGTCTCCTCTGGGTCCCATAGAGTTGGGCACATCATCCTTTTTACTTTGATTTACTTTTCACCTCTATGCTGTGTATGATTCTCCTCGGGAAATGTAAGTACTGTTCTGAGGGGGGATTTCAGTCTACAAGTCTTTGTCTGTCTCTCTGTATCTATCTCTCTCTGTCTCTCTCTTTCTCTCTCTCTGTATCTCTCTCTCTCTCACACACACACACACACACACACACACACACACACACGCAGAGGACCACAGTTGAACATTCTGAGCTGTGACTCTCACAAACTCTCTCACAAAGTTAGAGTGTCGGCCTCACCTGAAGGGGCTCCCTGACTTGAAGGTCTCCATGGGAACGTTTGGATTCCTCTCCATGTGACAGATGATGGCAACAATAGCTTCATCCCCACCAGTCAGCCAAAGGGAAGGAAATACCCTTCGTCCAGTCAAAATTAGGAACATTCCCGTCAACAACCCAGATGCTTTGCTCCAGCCGTCATGCACTCACAGTGTGAAGTTGGAGCCGAGATCTTTAATGCTCTCTCCTTCCACTCATCACCCGCCTTTCTCTCTCTGGATACCTCAGGGAGCCTAGGCTGCCCCCATGGGGAGACTCTTCTGGACATAGAGAGATTCTTCCTAATGAGTGTCTGTCTCCCTGGGAGCTCCGCAATCAGAGAATTCAAGTTTTCTTCTTCTCGCTCCACAAATCACCTCCTCGTCACATCTCTAAGTCTCCAGGCCTCTTGTTTTCTCCTGAGTGAAATCTTTGTCCATGACTGGGACTTAGCACATATCTAGATTAAGTCCTTTGCTGCCTCAAATTATTGGCTTGGTGGGGATTCAAGACCTTATGGTATCTGAAGACAATTTCCATATTCCACAATATCAGGGCAGCAGAGTCTTTTCATAACAAAACGTGGTCCCTCAAGTCCTGACTTTTGAGACCCCCTTACAGCAATAACAATGAGTTTCTTCCTTATGTTACACAACACAAAGTCTCCCTTCCCTTCTTCAGAGTAAAATGACCGTCAGGTTATCTTGAGTTCTTGCTTTTAATCACACTAACTTTTTGTCCCTGCCTTCCTCAATGACTCCTGTATTTTCACTTAGTTTTCTGTTTTCTATACCTGATGATAAGTGTCAAATAGTTCTGTACTCACGTGAGCTCTGGAAATTTGTTGAAAATGTTTTCACTGAGATATGACATACATATAGGTGTACAACGTGATTGCTTTTCCCTAGCAGTGTATGTTTCCATGTTCAGAAATTCCCCTCTCCTTCCTTCCCCTCCCAAGAGACAAATATATTTGATGCATGCAGGAGACCTGAGTTTAAATGGGGGAAGGGAATGGAAGGGAGAAGGGGAATGGGAAATGGGGAATGGGAAGGGGAAGGAGAAGGGAAGGGAAGGGGAAGGAGAAGGGAAGGGAAGGAAGGGCAGGGGAGGGCAGGGGAGGGCATGAGAGGACAGAGGAGGGGAGGGAAGCGAATTTCCAAAAAAGTCATTTTCCGGATGACTTTTCATTAATCTCTTTTCATTCTTTACCAAGTATAGTCACCCCTGGACAAAAATAAAATGGTAAATGTGTAATATATGTTTTGAGACACCATTTCTGCATTTCTTTGATACATTTAGGAGATGCTGACTTTATTTCCAAAGAAATCCAAATCCACTCACCAGCCCCTCCATGACAAATATGGACTTCAAGCCTCATGAAACTGAATTCATCAAAATTCTGTAACCAATCCAAGAAAGAAATAGACACTTAAATGGCCTCATGTCACAACCCAGTAGAGCATGCACTCTGTCCTCTATTCCCCATGAATCTTTAAATGACATGTTTGGGGGGATGCTGTTGAGCCATACCCAGAGGGGTTACCCCAGCACCCAAGGTGTGTTGGAGATCTGGGTTTAATTACAGTGGAAGTCAAGTGCCTTAAGCCCTGTACTACCTGGTCCCTAAATTAGACATGTCACTACATGCTATATAAATATTGTGTGTGTTAGAAGAAAACAAAAACCAGGTGGTATCTAGTTCAGAATAGTCATAGCATCTTTCTTTCCTTTCTTTCTTTCTTTCTTTCTTTCTTTCTTTCTTTCTTTCTTTCTTTCTTTCTTTCTTTCTTTCTTTCTTTCTTTCTTTCTTTCTTTCTTTCTTTCTTTCATTCTTTCTTTTTCTTTCTTTCTCTTTCTTTCTTTCTTTCCTTCCATCTTTCCTTCTGTTTCCTTCCTTTCTTCCTTTCTTTTTTCTCTCTCTCCTTCCTTTTTCCTTCTCCTTCATTTCTTTTTTCATTCTTTCCTTCTTTCTCCGTCTCTCCCCTTCCTTGCATTCCTCCTTCCTGCACTTTCTTTCTTTCTCTCTCTCTCTTTCTTTCTCTCTCTCTTTGTTTTTCTTTCTTCCTTTCTCTCTCTCTCTTTCTTTCTCTTTCTTTCTGTTTTTCTTTCTTTCTTTCTTCCCTTCTTTCTTTCTATCTTTCTTCCTTCCTTCCTTTCTCTCTCTCTTTCTCTCTTTCTTTCTTTCTTTCTTTCTTTCTTTCTTTCTTTCTTTCTTTCTTTCTTTCATTCTCTCTCCTTCCATCTTTCCTTCTGTTTCCTTCCTTTCTTCCTTTCTTTTTTCTCTCTCTCCTTCCTTTTTTCCTTCTCCTTCATTTCTTTTTTCATTCTTTCCTTTTTTCTCCCTCTCTCCCCCTTCCTTCCTTCCTTCCTTCCTTCCTTCCTTCCTTCCTTCCTTCCTTCCTTCCTTCCTTCCTTCCTCTTTCCTGCTTTATCTCTCTTTCTTTCTCTTTCTCTTTCTCTTTCTTTCATTTTTCTTTTTTCTTTCTTTTCTTTCTTTCTTTCTTTCTTTCTCTCTTTCTCCCTTTCTCTTTCTTTCTTTCTTTTTTCTTCTTTCTTTCTTTTTCTTCTTTCTTTCTTTCTTTCTTTCTTTCTTTCTTTCTTTCTTTCTTTCTTTCTTTCTTTCTTTCTTTCTTTCTTTCTTTCTTTCTGTTTCCTTCCTTTCTTCCTTCCTTTTTTCTTTCTCCTTCCTTTTTTCCTTCTTCATTTTTTTATTCTTTCCTTCTTTCTCCCTCTCTCCCCCTTCCTTCCTTCCTCCTTCCTGCTTTTTTTCTTTCTCTCTTTCTCGCTCTCTTTCTTTTTTCTTTCTTTCTGTTTCCTTTCTCTCTTTCTCTCATTCTCTCTCTTTCTTTCTTTCTTTCTTTCTTTCTCTCCTTCTGTCTTTCATTCTGTTTCCTTCCTTTCTTCATTTCTTTTTTCTCTCTCCTTCTATTTTCCCTTCTCCTTTATTTCTTTTTTCATTCTTTCCTTCTTTCTCCCTCTCTCCCCCTTCCTTCCTCCTTCCTGCATTCTTTCTTTCTTTCTCTCTTTCTCTCTCTTTCTCGCTTCCCTTCTCTCTTTCTCTCTTTCTCTCATTCTTTCTTTCTTTCTTTCTTTCTTTCCTTCCTTCTTTCTTTCTTTCTCTCCTTCCGTCTTTCCTTCTATTTCCTTCCTTTCTTCGTTTCTTTTTTCTCTCTCCTTCCTTTTTCCTTCTCCTTTATTTCTTTTTTATTCTTTCCTTCTTTCATTCTCTCTCCCTCTTCCTTCAATCCTACTTCCTCCTTCCTGCACTTTCTTTCTTTCTTTCTTTCTTTCTTTCTTTCTTTCTTTCTTTCTTTCTTTCTTTCTTTCTTTCTTTCTTTCTTTCTTTCTTTCTTTCTTTCTTTCTTTCTCTCTCTCTTTCTTTCTTTCTACCTTTCTCTCTCTTTCTCTCTTTCTTCCTTTCTCTCTTTTTCTTTCTTTCTTTCTTTCTTTCTTTCTTTCTTTCTTTCTTTCTGTCCGTCCTTCTTTCGTTCTCTCTCCTTCCGTCTTTCCTTCTGTTTCCTTCCTTTCTTCCTTTCTTTTTTCTCTCTCTCCTTTTTTCCCTTCTCCTTCATTTCTTTTATCATTCTTTCCTTCTTTATCCCTCTCTCCCCCTTCCTTCCTCCTTCCTTCCTCCTTCCTGCATTCTTTCTTTCTTTCTTTCTTTCTCTCTTTCTCTCTTTCTCGCTTCCTCTCTTTCTCTCTCTCTTTCTTTCTTTCTGTTTCATTCTTTCTTTTTTCTCTCTTTCTTTCTTTATTTCTCTTTCTCTCTTTCTTTTTCTTCCTTTATTTCTCTCTCTCTTTCTTTCTCTCCTTCTGTCTTTCCTTCTGTTTCCTTCCTTTCTTCCTTTTTTTTTTTTTTTGCTTTTTGGGTCACACCCAGCGATGCACAGGGGTCACTCCTGGCTCATGCACTCAGGAATCACCCCTGGCGGTGCTCAGGGGACCATATGGGATGCTGGGATTCGAACCCGGGTCGGCCGCGTGCAAGGCAAACGCCCTACCCGCTGTGCTATCGCTCCAGCCCCCTCTTCCTTTCTTTTTTCTCTCTCTCCTTTTTTCCCTTCTCCTTCATTTCTTTTATCATTCTTTTCTTCTTTCTCCCTCTCTCCCCCTTCCTTCCTTCCATCCTTCCTCCTTCCTGCTTTTTTCTTTCTCTTTCTTTCTTTCTTTCTTTCTTTCTTTCTTTCTTTCTTTCTTTCTTTCTTTCTTTCTTTCTTTCTTTCTTTCTTTTCTTTCTTTCTTTCTTCCTTTCTTTCTCTCTTTCTTTCTTTCTTTCTTTCTCTCTTTCTTCTTTCTCTCCTTCTGTCATTCATTCTGTTTCCTTCCTTTCTTTTTTCTCTCTCTCCTTTTTTCCCTTCTCTTTCATTTCTTTTTTCATTCTTTCCTTCGTTCTCCCTCTCTCCCCTTCCTTCCTTCCTTCCTTCCTTCCTTCCTTCCTTCCTTCCTTCCTCCTTCCTGCATTCTTTCTTTCTTTCTTTTCTTTCTTCTTGCTTGCTTTTTTCCTTTTCTTTCTTTCATTCTTTCTTTCTCGCAGTGATGCTCAGGAGTTCCTCCTGGCTCTGCACTCAGGAATTACTCCTGGTGGTGCTTGGAAGACCCTATGGGATATCGGGGATGGAGCCTGGGTCATCTGTGTGCAAGGCAAATGCCCTTCCCGCTGTACTATCACTTCAACCTCATCATAGCACTTCTTAAAAGGGGCCTCACATGCCAATTCTTCGCACCCAAGATACTCCGAGGGGCAAGAAATGACAGTTTAAGTAAGCACTGTCGATTCCTCTCCTAGCTGATAGGAATCAGTGTTCTAGATGGATACAGATGCCCTGTATACAGCAATTCTCATTGACTACATTTTTCTGTACGCAGAAGACAAAGCATTGAGGAATGGTAGTAATTTTTTCGTCAGATGGCACCATAAATATTCCCTGTATCACTGATGAGCTTCTAAGCCCACAGAGACACTCATCATGGTCTACAGACCCAGGAGAGGACAGGAGAGTGCAGAAAAGCTCCCCACCATCACAAGGCCTTTCATAAGAAAGGGGTTATAGGAAACAACTCATCTGGAATTCTGCAAGGGATAACTGGCCATCATGAATCAAAGTGACAACAACTAGAATAAACGATTCTTAGCATGTGCATTGTTGACATTTAAAGTCAGCTTTATTCAGTTTTGTTATTTTGGGCCACACCCAGTCGTGCTCAGGACTTCTAGTTCTTTCCTCAGGGATCACTCCTGGAGGGACTCAGAAAACTCTGGGATGCTGGGGATTGAACCCAGATTGGCCATGTGCAAGGTTAGCACCCTACCTGCCGTCCTCTCTCTCTAGTCCCCAATATCTGGTGACAAGTTTTGCCTTGTCCACACACAGGAAATTCTTCAGTGCAGAGCACCTCGCCCTATGGCTGTTCCCCTCATAAAAACTATTTTCAGGGCCCTCTTGATGTCCTTGTTCTGGTAGCTGTAGATGAAAGGGTTCAGCATGGGTGTGACCACTGTGTACATCATCGAAGCGATGGCTGTGGACTGTGAGCTCTGGGTGACAGCAGAGCCCAGGTACACGCCCATGACGGTCCCATAGAACAGAGACACCACGGAGAGGTGAGAGGCACAGGTGGAAATGGCTTTGTACTTGCCCTGAGCTGACGTCATGCCACGGATGGCAGAAGTGATCTTCGAGTACGAGTAAAGGATGTCCAGCAAGGGTCCGCCCCCCACCACAACCGACGCACAGCACATGACCACAGTATTAAGGAACGTGTCGGAAGAGGCGAGCTTAACCACCTGGTTGAGTTCACAGAAGAAGTGTGGGATCTCCACCTCAGGGCAGAAGGACAGACGCAATGCCACCAAGACTTCAGACAGAGAATTCAGGAGGCCCAGGACCCAGCACCCGAGCAGCAGCAGCCCGCAGAGGCGGGGGTTCATGATGACCGTGTAGTGCAGGGGGTGGCAGATGGCCACGAAGCGGTCATAGGCCATCACGGTCAAGAGGAAGTTATCCAACCTTCCGCGAAAAGGATGAAGCAAGACATCTGCGTGAGGCAGCCCGCGTAGGAGATGGCTCGGCTCTGCGTCTGGATGTTGGCCAGCATCTTGGGGATGGTGGTGGAGGTGAAGCAGATGTCCACCAGGGACAGGTTTCACAGGAAGAAGTACATGGGGGTGTGGAGGTGGGGGACCGAGAGAATGGCTAGGACAATGAGCAGGTTCCCCATCACTGTGACCAGGTACATGGAAAGGAAAATCACAAAGACAAGAGGCTGGAGTTTCAGCTCCTCAGAAAGTCCCAGGAGAATAAATTCTGAAGTGTAGGTATCATTTTCTGCTGCCATGGGCTTGGCACAATTTTGAGGAATGAGGGAGAGAATATGACTCAATTTCTTTTCTTTTTTTTAAATTTAAATTTTATTGAATCACCATGCGGAGGGTTACATAGTTCTCAGGATTATGTCAGTTATACAATACTCAAACACCCTTCCCTTCACCCGTGCCCATATTCCATCACCAACCACCCCATTATACCTCCCGCCCCCTCCCGCCCCCCAGTCCCCGCCCTTGTAAGTGATAAGTTTCACTTCGTTTACGCTTTATCTTGGTTACAGTCCATGTTTCAACACATAACTCACTATTGTCGCTAGGGTTTCCCCCCAAAAAAGAAAAGACAGTCCCACTGTCAAGGAAGCATTTGATGGCTCTCCATTGCGGAGAATGTAGAGATATTAAGTCCCGCTGTTTGTTACATAACTTTTCTATTTTTTCCCCCCTCGTCCCGCGCCACCGAGATCACACCTGTTTAGTAATCACCACGCTGCCTGACAAAGGGAAAACAAACCAAAAAAGATGGTTATTTCTCGTCATCAGCCGGTGTGGGGCTCTGGCTTAGTTGATAGTCTGGTAGAATGTCTGCAAGCAGTTTCTGGAACCAAAAGTAATACGCTGGTATCGGACCCGGCTCGAGATTCCACCAGCGTCCCGCTGTTCCAATTACATAATAATTTATTCCCTTATATCCCATTCCCACGTCACCAGGTCCGTGTCAGCTTAATGGACATCATACTATGGTTAATGCCACGCCGCGCTTCTTCCCGAGAAAGAAGGATATTTCTTCTCAGCCGGCGTGGGGATATGTCTTAGTTCAGTCTATAGAGATGGCTACCACTTTGGTAGCCTTCAATATTTCAGCAAAAGACTTACTATTCTTGTTAGGATTTCCCACCAAAGTCCGACCCGTTAAAAGGGAACCATTTCATATTGGTGATGAGTAAATGACAATAGGTTGCGCGGCCATGGCAGCGGCCTCACGGCTTTGAATTTCTGTATAAAGTCCAGGAAAAGTACAGCCAGAAATTACACGTCGCTACAAACTTTAACCCTATTATGGTCCCCCCAAAGTCCAACCCATTACAAAGGAACAATTTCATATTGCTGATGATTAGATGACATTAGGCTGCCGCGGCCGCGCGGTTTTGGGTTTCTATATAAAGTCCAGGGAAAATTCTGCCTAAAATTCTATCGCTACAATCTTTTACCCTTCAACAAAAAGCTTAGTACTATTGTTTGGAGTTTCCCCCCACGTTAAGCCCTGCCAAAAAGGAACATTTACACGTTGCTGACAATCAAGAGATATTAGGTCTATCGCAGCCGCGCGGTTTTGGATTTCTATATGAAGTCCAGGGAAAATTCTTTTGGTAACTGCATCACTCGCTGGTAGCGCCTGGGCCAGAAGCTCCGAGCACACAGTTTGGAGGCATTTTGGGGGCGCCGCTCGTGTCCGAAGTGGTTCAGTTGCCTCCGGGGTCGATCTCGCGCAGGGCTGGAAAGGAATATGACTCAATTTCACATCGCCTGCAGAGCTCACGGATCGAAAAACTGTAACATGTATCAAAAATAAATGTCTTGGGGCCAGAGATATAGTACAGGTCATTTGCCTGGCACAGGACTGACCCGGGTTCGATCCCTGGCATTCCATAGGGTCCCTCAAGCACTGTCAGGAGTAATTCCTGAATGCAGAGCCAGGAGTCACCCCAGTCACATCACTGGGTGTGACCCCCCAAAAGTAAAAGTAAATAAATAAATAAATAAATAAATGCATACTCAATAAACTTCTTTAAATCATATATCTTTTTGGCTTGTACACTCGGTGTGATCCCCATGTCCCTCAAATTTGAAAGTTTTGTCTCAGCTACCCTGTCTCTATGGGCTATTTTTATTTGGAGGGTGGGGAAGAATTCTTTCATGCAATTGGGGAACAGAAATTGAATGGCGACCACCTTCCAGTCCTTAAAAAGGCAATGAATGCAATGTGCCAAGGAGCAAATGTCCCCACCATTAAAGGAGCGGAAAGAAACCATAAGCTGGGGCTGGAGCCATAGCACAGTATGGAGGGCATTTGCCCTTTGTGTAGCCAACCTGAGTTTGATCCCCAGCATCCCATATGGTCCCCCAAACACTGCCAGGAGTAATTTCTGAGTGCACAGCAAGGAATAACCCCTGTGCATTTTGGGGTGTGACCTGCCTGCCCCCCATCCCCGAGCCAAAAAAAAGCCAAAAAAATCAGCTAATAATTTACCTGGTGGTGATTCAGCTGGTCATTAGTGGTACAAAGAAATGAAAAGCAGAGACAAAGGAGAGAGGATGATGCATCTTTCCACGGCGATTAGGGAAGTCCTAGCTATAAGACGCCATCGGATAGAGACGCTGAGGGAGAGAAGGGGACCAAGCTCACATGTGGATCTGTCTCTTACCAAGAAAGGAGGCATTGAAAAGGCCCCAAGGAATGGAGGGGTTCCCTTAGGTCAAGTCAAAAAGTGAAGACTTGTTTGTAACGTGGATGAATCAGATGTAAAGCGGGCAGTGGAGACAGGCTGAGTGCAGAATGTTTTATTCTTAGCCCAGAGCCAGGGGCTTCTGCAGCTAAGACATACCTCACCCACTATGGGGTTTCAACAACATCCTCCTCGATTTAGCTCTGATCCCTAGATGATGGTTGGACTCTATACACACACAAACACACACTCTCTCTCTCTCCCTCTCTCCCTCTCTCTCTCTCTCTCTCTCTCTCTCTCTCTCTCTCTCTCCTCTCTCTCTCTCTCTCCAATGGGTTAGTGTTTTCGGCTTTTTTTTCTTTTCTGGGCCCCACCAGTGATGCTCAAGGGTTCTCCTGGCTCTGCACTCAGGAATTACTCCTGGCAGTGCTCAGGGGACCATATGGGATGCCGAGGATCAAACCCGGGTTGGCCGCGTGCAAGGCAAGCGCCCTCCCCGCTGTGCTGTGCTACTGCTCTGGCTTCTTGGCTTGCTTGCTTTTTGACCTTTCCACAATCGGTTACCTGGACCGCTGGCCTCACCTGGTTGGGAGTTCTGAGGTCTTTACATGGATGTTCCAATTCCTCCCTGGGCGGCAGACAGTGGGAACTAAAGCTCTGTCCCCAGCCAGGGCGGAACCGATGAACTAAACTCTGCTGCTTCCAGCACAAGTTTACTCACACTGAGAGGCTGGAGGCGAGGAGATGGCGAGCTCCCAGCTCCACTCATTATAATGGTCCCTCTTGTCTTCCAAATCTAAGCCGCTTGTGATTCCCCCATGGGGATGAAATGTTTTGGACAGAGAGGAATTTTCCCATAATGAGACCCTGTTCTCAAGAGAGCATCATGAGGCTCAAGTGAGTTCAATTTTTTTTTTGTATTGCTTCTTCATGAACCATTTCCCTTCCAGATTTGTCTCCAATCCCTCCTGGCACCTGTTTGAATACAAAGTTTAAAGTATTCTCCACAAGTCAAACCAAAGAACGTGTCTGCTCGAAGCCCTTGGATTCTCCAAAACATTAACTTGGGGTGGGACATGCCATCTTCATATCATCATAAGGTTTCTATTCAACACCTCAACTGGGGTTGTTGGGTCTTTGCCCCAATTTTATTGGAGGGCCCGCGATCTATCTATCTTTCTTTCTTTCTTTCTTTCTTTCTTTCTTTCTTTCTTTCTTTCTTTCTTTCTTTCTTTCTTTCTTTCTTTCTTTCTTTCTTTCTTTTCTTTCTTTTCTTTCTTTTCTTTCTTTTCTTTCTTTTCTTTCTTTTCTTTCTTTTCTTTCTTTTCTTTCTTTTCTTTCTTTTCTTTCCTTCCTTCCTTCCTTCCTTCCTTCCTTCCTTCCTTCCTTCCTTCCTTCCTTCCTTCCTTCCTTCCTTCCTTCCTTCCTTCCTTCCTTCCTTCCTTCCTTCCTTCCTTCCTTCCTTCCTTCCTTCCTTCCTTCCTTCCTTCCTTCCTTCCTTCCTTCCTTCCTTCCTTCCTTCCTTCCTTCCTTCCTTCCTTCCTTCCTTCCTTCCTTCCTTCCTTCCTTCCTTCCATCCTTCCTTCCTTCCTTCCTTCCTTCCTTCCTTCCTTCCTTCCTTCCTTCCTTCCATCCATCCATCCATCCTGCATCACACCCAGTGATGCTCAGGGTTTACTCTTGACTACACTCAGGAATTACTCCTTACAGTGTTTGGGGGACCCTATAGGATGCCGGGGATTGAACCCCGGTCAGCTGTGTCCAAGGCAAATGCCCTACCCACTGTGCTATCATTCCAGACTCAAGGGCCTATGATTTTCAAGATTGGTAACATCAGGGTTTAGTGTGACAAGCACTGTCCCAGGGACACCCAGCCCCGTCCTCTTCCTTCTGCCCTCCTGCGATGTGTTTCCTCTAGAAGCCCAGCTGTGTTTCTGCTGTTGCCTTTGGTCATTTGTCATTTCCTGACTGTATTTCTATTGTTTTCTTTTTAAAAAAATTTTATTGAATCAGTGTGAGATAGATACAAGCTTCCATGTTTGGGTTACAATCTCAAAATGATCAAACACCCATCCCTCCACCAGTGCACATTCCCCACCACCAATATTCTGGGTATACCTCCCCTTTCCCACCCTCACCCTGCCTCCATGGCAGACAATATTACCCATACTCTCTCTATATATACTTTTGGGCATTATGGATTGCAACACAGACACTGAGAGGTCATCATGTTTGGTCCATTATCTACTTTCAGCATGCATCTCCCATCCCAACTGGTTCCTCCAGCCATCATTTTCTTAGTGATCCCATCTCTATTCCATCTGCCTTCTCCCCTCTGCTCTTCAAGCAGTCTTCCAGCTATTCCTCCTGGCCCTTGTATCTACTATCCTTGAAAGTCAGCCTCATGTGATGTTATTCTATACTCCACAAATCTGACTATTACTAAAGAACCCAGGTTTTGACCAAGAAACCTGGGAGCCACACGGATTGACATCATAACCTATTGGCAAAAACTATGAGCAATTTCACTCTCAGATCTCCTTAGATCTTCTCGAAGTTCATTCAGCCCCTCATTATAAAGTGATTGTTGATCCCAACATAGACTGTTTTAAACACTATACTTAAAGTTTATAAGGACTGTCTGATTTATTTTTTTTTGGGGGGGGGCAATGCTCAGAACTTACTGCTGGCTCTGCACTTAGGAATTGGACTGGAGCGATAGCACAGCAGGTAGGGCGTTTGCCTTGCACGTGGCTGACCCGGGTTCAATTCCTCCATCCCTCTTGGAGATCCCGGCAAGCTACCGAGAGTATCCTGCCTGCACTGCAGAGCCTGGCAATCTACCCATGGCGTATTCGATATGCCAAAAACAGTAACAACAAGTCTCACAATGGAGATGTTACTGATGCCCACTCAAGTAAATTGATGAACAACGGGATGACTGTGTGCTACAGTGCTACAGTGCTGCACTCAGGAATTACTCCTGGTGGTGCTCCAAGGACCCTATAGGATGCCAAGGATTGAACCCATGTCAGCCACGTGCAATGCAAATACCCTCCCTGCTGTATTATCATTCTGGCCCCTGATTTAATTTTTTGAGGGGGCCATGGCTGGCAGTCTCAGGGCTTGCCCTTGGCTCCTGCTCAGGGATCACTCCTGGCAGACTTGGTGGGGGAGATCCTATGGGGTGGTGGGGATCAAACCTGGGTTTTCCACATGTAAGACAAACACCCAATTTGCTCTACTCTCTCCCAGATCCAGCCTATTTTAGTTTTTACAAAATCCATGCCATGAAAAGAATTACATTTATAACTGTAAGGAACTCTGGTGTTCATTTCTTTCCTTTTTTTGGGGGGTGGGGTGGCTGGAGCAATAGCGCAGTGGGTGTTTGCCTTGCACACAGCTGACTTGGGTTTGAGTCCTCCATCCGTTTCGGAGAGCCCGGCAAGCTACTGAGAGTATCTCGCCCGCACAGCAGAGCCTGGCAAGCTACCTGTGGTGTATTCGATATGCCAAAAACAGTAACAACAAGTCTCACAATGGAGACGTTACTGGTGCCCGCTGGAGCAAACGATGAGCAATGGAATGACAGTGACATTCTTAGAATTGCAGCGGACTGGAGCGATAGTGCAGTGGGTAGGGCGTTTGCCTTGCATGTGGCCAACCCGGGTTCGATTCCTCCATCCCTCTCGGAGAACCCGGCAAGCTAGTAGAGAGTATCCACCCGCACAGCAGAGCCTAGCAAGCTCCCCGTGGCATACTCGATATGCAAAAAACAGTAACCACAAGTCTCACAATGGAGACATTACTGGTGCCTGGTCGAGCAAATTGATGAGCAACGGGATGACAGTGATGGCAGTGATACAGTGATTTCTTTCTTTTTTTTTTGCTTTTTGGTTCACACCAGGATTCATAGGGGTTAGTCTTGGCTCTATACTCAGGAATCACTCCTGGCAGTGCTTGGGGGACCTTATCCGATGCCAGGGACTGAATCTGGGTAGGATGTGTGCAAGGAAAATGCCCTACCCACTGTACTATCGCTCCAGCCCCTGGCGTTCATTTCTTTTTTTTATTATTCTTTAATTAGTGAGTCAACATGAGGGTACAGATACAGATTCACACATTTTCGAGGTTGTTTTTCCCTCATACAACGTTCGGCAACACATCCCTCCACTAGTGTCCATTCTCCACCACCAATAAACCCAGTATTTCTCCCACCCCCAATCCCATCTCCCCGCCACCCCACCCTGCTTCTGTGGCAGGGTATTCCTTCTCTCTCTCTCTCTCTCTCTCTCTCTCTCTCTCTCTCTCTCTCTCTCTCTCTCTCAATTGGGTGTTGTGGTTTGCAATAGGGGCATTGAGTGCCCATTGTGTTCATTCTCTAGACTACTTTCAGCACACATCTCCCTTCCCGCGCAGGATCTCCAACCACATTTTACTTGGTGTTCCCTTCTCTATCTGAGCTGCCTTTTTCCCCAGCATGTGAGACCAGTTTCCAAGCCATGGAGCCAACCTACTGGTACTTATTTCTACTATTCTTGGATATTGGTCTCCTACTCTGTTATTTTATATTCCACAGATGAGTGCGATTTTTCTATGTCTGCCTTTCTTTCTGACTCATTTCACTTAGCATGATACTTTCCATGTTGATCCACTTATATGCAAAGTTCATGACTTCATTTTTTTCTAACAGCTGGTGTTCATTTCTTAAATGGAGCTGGGAGTTAGAATTGACTGGAGTTAACCGTGTAAGAGATGATTTTTGATCATAATCAATGGCATCGGATCCTATTCATGCCCAAACAATTGGGGCCATGATTACTAACTCCTGAGCTATTTCCCCTGACTATATTCAGCCACAACTAAGGCATGGTTACTAAAGTCCTAAAGTACAGAGGGCAGGGGCTCCTGAATTTGTTTGCTCAAATATCACTAGTGAGAAAGATTGGGAATATGAATCTCTTTGACTTCATTCATCTAGGACACATTTCTTCTTTCTTTCCTTGGGCCATACCTGGCAGTGCTTAGGGCTGACTCCTAGCTCTGCACTCAGGGATCACTCCTGGTGGTGATCAGGGGACTCTATGGGATGGCGTGAATTGAACACGGTTTGGCTGCATGCAAGGCAAGTTCCTGACCCTTTGTACTCTTTCTTTGGTCCCCCCTGTTTAATGCATTAAAATTTTTTTAAAAACACTTTATTATTTTTTCTTTTGGGGTCACATCTGGCGATGCACAGGGGTTCCTCCTGGCTCTGCACTCAGGAATTACTCCCGGTGGTGCTTGGGGGACCCTATGGGATGCTGGGATCGAATCCGGGTTGGCTGTGTGCAAGGCTAACGCCCTACCTGCTGTGCTATCGCTCCAGCCCTAATGAAATTTTTACAAAATAAAAAAGCGAGGGGTAAGAGTGATAGCACAGTGGGTAGGGCATTTGCCTTGCACGTGTCTGACCTGGGTTCGATTCCCAGCATCCCATAGGGTCCCCCAAGCACCACCAGGAGTAATTCCTGAGTGCAGAGCCAGGAGGAAGCCCTGTGCATCGCCAGGTGTGACCTAAAAAGAAAAAAAAATTTAAAAGCAAAATGGGGCTGGAAAGAATAGAATAGGGGTCGGCATTTGCTTTGCACATGGCCAATATTGGTCTGAATCTAGCGCTGCATATGGTCCCCTATGAATCCACCAACAGTGAGCCCTGAGCACTGCCGGGTGTGGCACCAAATGTCCCCCGAGGAAAAAAGAAACAAAATCGAATCCTCCCAAATTAAAATGAGTTAAAATGTAATCTCAGTTTTGTGTCAGTTTTGTTGTTTTGAAAGGAAAGCGAGATAGTCAACTTTAGTTTGGAAAAAGATTACAGGAAATAAATGAAAGGTGTGGGAATATTGTTGTCTAAAGAAAACGTGAAAAGGCCAATTTGGGAAACATATATTTATGTGTATATATATATGCATTTTTGAAAATGTGTAGATATACATATATATCTGTGTGTTGCATACATTTTTATTAAAAATAAAAGTTCACACTTATACATGTTCTCCAGTATTATAACAAACTTCACATTGAGAGGAAACTGAGAAGTTCAAGACGATATAAATTCTAAGAATAGTATTTGTCCATAAGTTAGACGATATGGGGCCAGAGTGATAGTTCAGCGGGGAGGGTGCTTGCCTTGTATGCAGCCGACCCAGGTTCGACCCCCAGCATCCCATATGGTTCCCTGAGCACCACCAGGGGTGATTCCTGAATGTAGAGCCAGGAGTAACCCCTGAGCATCACTGGGTGTGACCCAAAAAGAAAAAGAAAAGAAGATCTTTATACCCTGATGTGCACTATTAGCTAAAGCATGGAATCAACCCACATGTCCAGGGCCCAGTGACCGGGGCATATAAACTCAACAGCATATAGAATCAGTGGACTCGTACCCTTCCACAGGAAAAGAGAAATTCTGCTTTGTCGGACTAAGTAGGCTCCAAACAAAATAAACCCCATCAGAAGAACACCCAGAAACACAGCAAGAACCAAAGAGAGAGACTCTAGACCCCCAGAGCAGAGAAATGAACACTCACATAGATCCCCCCCACGCACCTGGAAACTCACATCACTTTTTTTTTCCACATGAAACTTGACCAGCGAAGAAGGGAGTGGTATGATATATGCAAAATCTTTTGTTTGGGGGCTGCACCGCCGGGTGGGCTCAGGGCTGACTCCTGGCTCTGCGCTCAGGGATCACTGCTAGCAAGGCTCGGGGAACCCTACGGGATGCTGAGGATCAAACCCCGGTGGGCCATGTGCAAGGCAAGAGCTCTCCCCACTGTCCTATTGCTTCCGAGCCAGAAGGTGTCTCTTTGGACGTTGAGGGTCCCACCAACATGACACTGTTTTATAGAGTCCGAAGGAAGAGCCCAGATCAGCAAGTGTGTGTTCTACATTGCTCAGGAGAAGACCATAAGGAAGGCAATCATCCCTGATGTGCGAGTGACGAAGCAGAGGCTGCCATATGAGGGGTGACAGGCAGTGTCCCTGCTGCTCTTTCTGCTGACCCAGTGCCAGGACCTTAATCCCCATAGGACACACCTCTCATGTCTCAGCTCATAACCAAACTGACTCGCCAACTTCAAACACTTGATACCTTGTCTGAATTGAGCACTGGCCCTGACGGGGTGTGAAAACCATGGAAAACAGTCTGAGACCTGCTTAACACACACACACACACACACACACACACACAATGTTCTTGGTTTCTTTCTAAACCTCACCTGGGCAGGTGCTCCAGAAAGACAGTCTCCATGTGGACGTTTGGATTCCTCCCTGCACAGCCATTGTTGGCAACGAATCCTGTCCCCAGACCAGTCAGCATAAGAGAGCAAAAATCTAGCCCCCTGGCCAGGGCTAGGGGCAAACCAACGCTCGCACGTGGCCACGCCAGCATGGGTGGGGCTGACCTTGCCTCCAATTTAGCCCAGCTATTCCTCATTAACTGGCTGGAATGATAGCACAGCAGTAGGGCATCTGCCTTGCATGCGGACAACCAGGGTTTGATTCCTCTGCCCCTCTCAGAGAGCCTGGCAAGCTACCTGTGGCAGATATGCCAAAAACAGTAACAAGTCTCACAATGGAGACGTTACTGGTTCCCGCTCGAGCAAATCGATAAGCAATGGGATGACAGTGACAGTGACAGTGACAGTGACATGGTAGTCCAGCCTTGGAGCCCAGGATTCCCCCTCGGGAAACGCCCCTGGGCAGAAAGGAATCCTTCCTCTTGGCGGGTTCCCCTCACCCCTATCTTGTTCCCACAGACACACCTTTCCATTCCATCCCCGCTAAGCAGGCAAGGGCAGACGGGACACACACACTTTCTTGCCTCCAGAAGGGTGAATCCAAAGCTCTCCTCCCCTTGATGGACTGCTTTTCCATCTTTACTAAGACACGGTGACTCACAATACTGTTAGGAAGTGCAGGCAAAGGGTCACTCCTGACAGCACTCAGGGGAGCACCTCTGGGGTTGTGGGGACTGAACCCGGGGTGCTGTGGAGTGAGGTTAGCCCCTGCCCCACTGCACTCTCTCCCCATCCCAGCTCAATGTTTTGTTTTTCCCCCTTTTTGGGTCATACTCGGCGATGCTCCGGGGTTAGTCCTGGCTCTGCACTCAGGAATTACTCCTGGAGATGCTGGGGTGGGGCTTATGGAATGCCAGGAATCAAATGGGGGTTGGCTGCATGCAAGGCAAACACCCTACCCACTGTACTATTGCTCCAGTCCCTCCCTGGTATTTTAATTTTTTTTCTTTTTGGGTCACACCTAGCGATGCACAGGGGTTACTCCTGGCTCTGTGCTCAGGAATCACCCCTGGCGGTGCTCAGGGGACCATATGGGATGCTGGGAATTGAACCTGGGTCAGCCACGTGCAAGGCAAACACCCTACCCGCTGTGCTATTGCTCCAGCCCCTGGTATTTTAATTTTAACGAAATGATGAAGGCCTGCAGATGTGGAGACACCGGGAGAGCATTCAGGAGGCAGGGTCTTTCTCCTGCAGCCCAGCACCTACCCCTGCATGCATCAGCAGTTGCTGTGTCTTGCCAGAACGGGGAGCACTTGGTTTGCTGGCGTGCCCCCAGCCTGTGGAGAGCCCGCTGCCACTGCGGGCAGTATGCTCCCACTCCCATATGTGGGGCAGATGGGAAGGGGGGCGGTGAGGGGCCACACTGGTCTTTGGAGGAATTTGGGGATGCTGATCATTCTCCATCTCTGCTTGGGGTGTGAATGGAAGGGGTTTCGTGTGAGCTGATGTTGGCAGGAGGCAGTGTTCTGGGACACCCCTTTGCCTGAACTGGAGTGGGGAGAGATGGTGGTGGTGGGTGGGTGTTTCTGGGTTAAGCCTCTTCATAGTTTAATGTGGAAAGAGCACTCAGGGAGCACCACAGGGCTATGATGGGCACGGAAAACTGCAATTCCTGTCATGCCCAGATGGGGGAGCTGGAGAGCCCTGCTCCCTCAGACCCAACCTTGATACTGGCTGAGTTGCACCTGCTGCCTCTCCTGTTATTTTTCTTCTTGTAACTCGAGGGCCACGCCCAGAGCTGAGATGTGGCCAAGCCATGGCTACTGGAGAGCCCGTCATCAGACTAAATCAGAAAAATTCAGAAATACCTTGCCGACAACGCCACGTACCTTGCCACGTGCAAGCCAATAAACACACAAAATGGGGGCCGGAGTGATGGCACATCGAGTAGGGCATTTGCCTTGCACACGGCCGACCCGGGTTCAATTCCCAGCATCCCACACGGTCCCCCGAGCACCACCAGGAGTTATTCCTGAGTGCAGAGCCAGGCGTTAAGCCCTGTGCATCGCTGGGTGTGACCCAAAACAGAAAAACAAAAACCATACACACACACACACACACACACACACACACACACACACACACACACACACAATGCTAGGATCTTGAGGTTTATTTCCATGTAAGGAAAAGTGCTTTTACAAAACCATAAAGGCTGAGAAAGTCATGAGTGGGGGTCAGACGCCCATGCGGGCCCCATTCCTCCACGCCCGGCCCTTCCCATTCTCCGTGCAGCTTCTTTGATGGCCAGAAACATCATCAGAACAAGGACAGACCCCGTGTTGCCCATCCCCAAGATGTCCTCACCCGGCTACAAGGACGAGGGCCATGGATTTCCCGCTACAGACGCACCCCCAGGTTATTGCCTCGGAGTTTCCTGTTCCACCATTTGACATTTCTGTCAAGACATTCTCTCCTCTTTCCCGTTCACCAGTTTCTCTGCCCTAAGTGCTCAGGGAAGGGGGTAAAGGGGCAACTTTCCCAGAGCCACAGGCTCTCAGTGGGCATCTCTCTGCCCAGTCGGTCCTCTCATCCCTCAAGCTTCGCAGGGCCAGTCATGGCTTTGCCACAGGAAGGGCCTCAGAACATCACCCCGACTTCTGCTCGGCCACGTGCTCTGCAGGTCCCTGATGGAGCCTCCTCGAGGGTCACTACTCCTGGGTGTCCCGACGGGTCCGATGGCTTCTACCCTGCTGGCAGTTCTCGCAGCTGCCCCTCCCGGGCCCACAGAGTGGAAAGCCCGTGGACCTGCTCTAGGGAGCGGCCACCCACTCATCCATGGCCACGGGGAGCTTGTGGGGGGAAGTCTGAGCTGCGAGCAAGGCAGTTCCCATGCCCCGTTCGCCTTCCTCTGCAAAGAATGCAAGATGCATATCAGACGCCCCTTTGCACTGCGCTGATTTGAAGGGTGAGGGTGTCTGACAGTCACGATTTCACTGGGAGCTTCTTTAGCGTGGTTCAGAATGACCTGTCACCTGGTTTACCTGTTTAGTCTCTTTCCACACAGCATCAGCACTGGCCTGTGGAACTAACCCACGTCGCTCGTGGCCACGCACCCTGCCAAGGATAGGTAACCACGTGGTGGCCACATTTCTCTTCCCTCTGGCCAGATGCTCTCTGGGGCACCTGCTGTCACCACTGGGGGACTGGCGGGGAGTCCCGCCCTGACCCGGAAATGAAAGCGCCCCAGCGGCCACCTGGGTCAGTTTGTCCCCTAAGTGTGCTTGACTGCGTCCCTCCAGAAGCAGCAGCCTGAACAATACTTAGATTCCACCACCAGCCCCCACGTTCCTTTCGGGGGCCTCCCCAAGTGTGCCCCGCTCACCCTCCGCAATTCTTGGCCACGCAGGCTGGCCGCTCAAAGAATGCGGCGGTGCTCAGGCCCCAGGGTGCCGGGGAAACGCCCAGGCACCTGATGACACCTCTGATGACGCTTGGGTTGGGGGCACCCTCCAGTGCCACGTGAAGCCCGCACCTTAATCCCGTCTGCTCCCTCCCGGGCCATCTGCGGTACCCATCGTGCCAAATCATGAGCCCCAACTCCGCCATCCAGAAGGGGTCTCCAGCGTCCCAGCGTTGGCCTGCTGGAAGGGACGGTGCCAGCCCGGCGGGCGGAGGCTCAGCTCCACCTGCTGTGGGTGGTCTTGTGCACAGAGAGGTAGGAGTTGGTGGTGAAGGCCTTGCCGCACTGGCCGCAGGCGTAGGGCTTCTCGCCCGTGTGCGTGCGCACGTGCTTCTTGACAGCCGACAGGTTGTTGAAGGCCTTGGCGCACTGGCCGCATGTGTAGGGCTTCTCGCCCGTGTGGATGCGCTGGTGCACGGTCAGCGAGAAGCTGCTGCTGAAGGCCTTGGCGCACTGGCCGCAGGCGTACGGCTTCTCGCCCGTGTGCGTGCGCAGGTGCTGCGTCAGGTAGGAGCCCTTGCGGAAGGCCTTGCCGCACGCCGGGCAGCCGTAGGGCTTCTCGCCCGTGTGGATGCTGCTGTGGCCGGCCAGCGACGAGCGCGTGCTGAAGGCCTTGCCGCACTGGCCGCAGCGGTGGCGGTCCCCGCGCGTGTGCACGCGCTGGTGGCTGCGCAGGTTGCAGCTGGTGCGGAAGACGTGCGCGCACTGGCCGCAGGCGTAGGGCTTCTCGCCCGTGTGGATGCGCCCGTGCAGCCGCAGCGACGAGGGGTCGTTGAAGGCCTTGCCGCACGCGCGGCAGGCGTAGGGCTTCTCGCCGTTGTGGATGCGCCGGTGGATGGTGAGGTACGAGCGGCTGCTGAAGGCCTTGGCGCACTGGCCGCAGGCGTAGGGCTTCTCGCCCGTGTGCGTGCGCTGGTGCTGCGTCAGGTTCGACTTGGTGCTGAACACTTTGGAGCACTGGCCGCATGCGTTGGGCTGCGCAGTCCGGCGGCTCCGCTGCGGCGGCTGCAGAGGGGTGAGAACGGGCAGGTGCTCAAAACATTGGTTTGGCTTGAGATTGCCTGCTTGTGTGTGCGCCTGCGCACCAGGTGGTACTCAGGGCTCACGCCTGGCAGGACTTGGGGGGGTGGGTGGGGACCCTATGCGGCACCGGGGATCCAACCCAGTTGACTGCACACAAGGCCAGCCCCCTCCTTGCTATCACTCTGGCCCTGTACTTTGTCTTCTTGAGCCACACTCTGCATTGCTCAGGGCTCCATCCTTGCAGGGCTTAAGGTGCCAGGGACCCAACCCAGGTCAGCCACATGCAAGACAAACGGCCTACCCACTATTGCTTCTGCCCAAGATTTTATTTTTTGGGCCACACCTCCTGTTACTTCTGGCCCCACACTCAGGGATCGCTCCTGGCAGGCTCAGGGACCAAATGGGGTGCCAGGGATTGAACCCGGGTTGGCTGTGTGCATGGCAAGCATCCTTAGCTGCAGTCCTATCTCTCTCACCTCCTCATCCATATTTTTAATACCCCAAATTCTACGTGACCCCCATCCACAGCCCACAAACCTGTCACATCCCCTGACACTTCACTCCCTCCTCGTGCAGGCCCATGGCTTTGCTCAGTTTGAAGTATTTTTCTTTTTTGAAAAAAGAAGGATCCTGGGGCTGGAGGGATAGCACAGCGGGTAGGGCCTTTGCCTTGCATGCGGCCGACCCAGGTTCGATTCCCAGTATCCCATATGGTCCCCTGAGCACTACCAGGAGTAATTCCTGACTGCAGAACCAGGAGTAACCCCAAAATGTACAAAAAAAAAAAAAAGAAAAAAAAAGAAGGATCCTTTGCAATGTGTGCAATTTGATAATTCTTGTCAAATTAAGAGAGCACTTGGGGTAAATTTACCAAATTTGGGGTTTTTGTATTTTTTCCGGGACACACCAGTGGTGCTCAGGGCTGACTTCTGGCTCTGCACTCAGGGCTCCCTCTTGGTGACGTCAGGGAACCCTATGGGGTGCTAGGGATTGAACCCGCGTCAGCCATGTGCAAGACCAGCGCCCTACTGGCTGTCCTGTCCCCCCAGCCCCCACGACCTCATGCTTTTGAACAGTCTTTCCCTGAGTCACGACTAAGGGAACAGGGACCGTGTGAACGCGGGGAGGGGGCAGCAGCGTGGGGCCCACCCGCCGTGCCACACCAGTAGTCTCAAGAAACACTATTTTCCTCATGTGAAAATGACGCTTGGCGTGGAGTGATCTCTTGGGTGACGGGTGACTGTCTGGCACTCCAGGGTTTCCCTCCCTCTAGAAAAAGCCAGGCTTGGTGGCTCGTCTTACCTCCTTCACGTGACCAGAATGTTCTTTCCTAAAAGTGCGTTTCTCAGAGTCTGACCAGCTGGCCTGACCGACGGTCTCCAGACCTGAAACAAATGGAGAAGGAGTCTGGATGGGGGTTGTGGGATGTGGGGTGTGGGGTGTGGGGTGAGCCTCGGTCGAGGTCGGCCCCGAGGATGAATCAGGATTTTGGAGGGAGTTTGCAACATAGCAAACACAAGTGAGCAAACTTGGGGCAGTTCAAAGGGACCTCGAGACCGTGGGTTGAGGGCACTTGTAAAGGGGCTGGAGCCGAAACACTGTATGCAGGAAAGCCTGTGGATGACAGGAGGCCACAAAGCTTCACAGGACAAAAGGAGGGGGCTGCAGAAATAGTCCAGTGGCGAGGGTATTGGCCTTGCACACAGCCAACCTGGGTTCGATCCCCAGCGTCCATTATGGTCCCCCAAGTCCTGCCAGGAGTAATTCCTGAGTGCAGAACCAGGAACAAGCCCTGAGCATCACCAGGTATGACCCCAAAACAACAACAAAAAAGCAAAACAGAAAAAGGAAGGAAGAAAAAAATCTCTAGATTCTGGTTGTGGGCTGAAACAGACAAAGAGCTCATAGGAGACTTTAAGTTTATATTTTCAAACACTTGGGACCGGAACTATACTATTGGGGGCGGGGGTTGCGCTTGCTTTGCACATGGTTGATCTGGGTTCAATCCCAGACACCATCACTGGGCCCTGCCAGAAATGAGCACTAATGGGTGTAGCCCCAAAACCAAAAAAATAACTAAAAGATAACAAAGGAAAATATCTCTCTGCCACAGGTGCACAAGAAACTGAAGAGAAAGTCGAAGAGGAAAAGAAGGCAGGACGATGACTGAGAACGTGCCGGCCACTTCTGTCCTCTAAAAGATCATCTGCAAAGGCTCCTGCTTGTCATTTCTCACAGTGAGCCTACCAGTGCCCGGGCCGCGGGTCCCAGTTGTCACTCACCAGGACCCGCCGACTGGTGCTCACCTGAGCACGTGCCTTTGGGCCACTCCCTCTCCTCTGGCACCTTCTTGTCTTCTGGCTCCAGTCGGGACATGAAACTGGGCTGGTCCACTCGGTAACCTGTTCGTGGAGAGAAGATGCTGTTGCTGGGGGGCAATGGAAGTCCTGGCGGGGCTGTGGGGACCCTCTGGGGTGTCAGGGACTGAACCTGGGTTGGCCGCCTGCAAGGCCAGCACCCTCCCTACTGTCCTATTGCTCAGGCCCTTGAAAGCATCTTTTTCAAACCCATTTCACCAAGTCCAGACAGGAAACAGCAAAGGGAAGGGAAGCTCCGCCCCATGGGAGGGGAAGCTCCACCCCAGAGGAAAGAAAGCTCCACCCCAAAGGAAGGAAAACTCCGCCCCAAGGGAAGGAAGTCCCGCCCCAGAGAGAAGAAAAACTCTGCCCCAAGGGAAGGGAAGCTCCGCCCTAAGAGAAGGGAAGCTCTGCCTCTGAGGGAAGAGAAACTCCGCCCCAGAGGAAGGGAAGCTCCGCCCCGAGGGAAGGGAAGCTCCGCCCTGAGGGAGGGAAGGGAAGCTCCGCCCCAAGGGAAGGAAGCTCCGCCCCAGAGGGAGGAAAGCTCTGCTACAAAGGGAGGGAAGCTCCGCCATGAGGGAAGGGAAGCTCTGCCCCAGAGGGAGGGAAGCTCTGCTCCAAATGGAGGGAAGCTCCGTCCCGAGGGAAGGGAAGCTCCGCCCTGAGGAAAGGGAAGCTCCGCCCCGAGGGAAGGGAAGCTCCGCCCCGAGGGAAGGGAAGCTCAGCTCCAAGGGAAAGAAGCTCCACCCAAAGGGAGGGATGCTCCACCCCATGGGAAGGGAAACTCCGCCCCAAGGTAAGTGAAGCTCTGCCCGCCCTATAGGGAAGCTCCACCCTAAGGGAAGGGAAGCTCCGCCCCAAGGGAAGAAAGCTCCACCCAAAGGGAAGTGAAGCCCAGCCCTATAGGGAAGCTCCACCCTAAGGGAAGGGAAGCTCTGCCCCAAACACACCCAGTAAGGGGGGAGGGGGATGAGGAGGGGACGGGGAGACACACATGACATTGAGTTCACTGTGGAGACCCACAAGGGCTGCCTGGCACCCGGCTATATACCGGCAGCCTGAAAGCAAGGAAGCCACAAAGTCCTGCAGCTGGCAAAGCTCTCTTCTGCGTCAACGGAAAGGGACGGGAGGGGGGTGTCACCCCACCTGAGCCCAGGGTGCACGGGGCATCTCCTGGCTGAGCCCTGTGAGTCTTCACAGCAGAATGCGGGGTGCCTGGGTTGGTGGGGGGCAGCTTACCCAGCGCGGCCAGGTTCTTGCAGGTTTCCAGCATCACGTCCCGGTATAGGGTGCGCTGAGATGGCACCAGAAGCGCCCACTCTTCCTGTGTGAATTCTACCGCTACGTCCGTGACGCTCACTGAGGCCTAAGTGGACACAGTGTGGCTTAGCCAAGGGCTACCGTCGCTGCATTGAGGTAGAAGGAGTTCCGATCAGGGGCACCCCCAAGCCCCCCTGCACAGCATGGTCAGGCAGGGGGCCAGGTTCGGCTACCTCTGCTGACACTCAGTCCCAAGGTCTGCAGGAGGCACCTTAGCCCCCATGGTCAGCAGGAATTGCCTCAGGTGGGTGTAGGAAAAAATTGGGAGCTTTAAGCAGGAACATTCCAGGGTCAGAAGCACAAAAATGCCAGGTAAGATTGATGAGTCATTTCCTGTGGTCCAGAAATGTCTGTGAGTCAGACACCATGAGTGTCACCCTCATGACACTGCCATGGCTTTACCAAGCCCCGGAGGGCCATGATGCAGGAAGAAATCCGGGTGGAAACTGCCCATGGGTAAGTGAGGCTAGACACCCAGAATGGACAGCCCAGGGCAGCCACCAGGAGGCCTAAAGGATGTGAAGACACACACAGACATAGACACACACAAACACAGGCACAGACACACAGACACACACAGACACAGACATAGACAGAGACAGACACAGGTAGACACAGACAGACATACACACAGACACACACAGGCAGACATGCACACAGACACAGACACAAGACAGACACACACAGAGACAGAGACAGATACACACATACACATTCTCTCTGCTTCTAGCAAAGGAGCAAAGGAACGAAACCGGGGGAAGGACAACCCCCCCCCCACACACACACCACACACACACACATACACACACCACACAGTCTCTCTCTTCCCCACACAGAGTGTGTGTACATACTCTCTCATACTCGTGATTACAGGAGCATGCTTGGGGAGACTGTGCAGGTCTTACCTGGAGCCACCTCGCCTGAAAGCCGCTTCCCAGAGCCTCCTTCTCTGGGCTTCCTTTCCGAGCAGAGGTCGAGAACACAGTGGACTGTGCTGGAGAAGAAACCACATGGAGCTGCAGGTGCGCCAGCCATCACATGTGCATCCCGATCTGCAGTGGATCGCCCCTCACTGTGTGTCTACCTCCCCCAGGACACCTCCCACCCCTGCCCCACCACTTCATACTCCCACCAGAAAGGAGAGTCCCGGGTCTCCCTGCATTCAGGCTGAATCCTGGACTTCTGAGAGTGACACTCATTTGTAAGGGACTTTTTGTAAGGGACCCCAGTGAGCCTTCATCATTTGCTGAGAGGATCATGGTGTGACTCCATCAGGCGCCCCTCCTACCCCTCCCCAGACCTCCAGCACTCACCACATGTGGGGGACAGCACGGTGGCCGCCATCCTGGGGTGCAGCATCAGCCTTTGTGAACAGGCCCGGGGGGTGGGGGAGTTGTCTCCTGCCTCCTGCCACGAGCAAGGGGAGCAAAGATCTACAGAGACATGGGGCTACTGAGAGGGTCACACACAGGCACCCAACATGCACACGCCCCCTGCACACATGCACATGTGAGACACAGGCATGCCCGTCATTAGCACTGGCCTGGGAGAACCCAGAAGGCATTGGAGCATTTCCTTGTTTTCTTTCATTTTTCTCTTTTAGGGGCCACACCCAGCTGTGCTCAGGGCTCACTCCTGACTCTGCTCAGTGATCACTCCTGGTGGGGCTCAGGGGGCATGATGGGGCACCAGGGATTGAACCCCAGTTGGCCACGTGCAAGGCTAGCAATAAACCCCAGAGTTCTGTTACTCTCTCTCCTGCCCCTTTGCTTTGTTCTCTTGCTCTATGGCGCAGTTTCCGGAGTAGGCAATCCCACACCGCAGGAGGGTGGGGTGATGGAACAATGAGGGGCACCCCCGAGGGTCCCCTAACAACATCCAGGAGTGATACCTGAGTGCTGAGCCAGCAGTAAAGAAGCCCTGAGCACAGCCAGGCATGGTTCCAAAACCGACAATAAAAAAAGAAAAATGCAATTCTAATAAACTTGAGTAACGTTATAGAATCATCCTATTCTTCAGAATAACGCACACACTCGCATACAAACATATCCAGATCTATGCACACAGAAGCACATTATTATATCCATGCAAATGGTCTATTTCAACTTAGACCACACATTGCTGCAATATAGAATGCAAGGAAACCTATTTCTCTACCACTATACCACTACGAATTATGCATTCTGCGTGTACTCATCTGCACAGTGCTATGTCCTGTCTTATTTATGTGCACAGAGGCACATGCACCTTAGCCTTTCCCATGGGCGCCAATCCATCAAACAGAAATAAATTCCAAGATGGCTTCCCTTTGGCTCCATGTATAACCAAGAACTGTTTGCCCGCAACCCACGTGCAGAGACGACTGGAGCCCAGTTTATTCACTGATTGCTGCACACCCCAACCTTCCCTCCTGGTTCTCATAGAAATTCACACCTCAGCAAGGGCAGATGCCAACAGAAACTTGACTTTCAGGAGAAGCCTTTCTACTCTGGGTAGGGAAGGGGAAAAAAAAAGCACAAAGATTTCTTCTGTGGGGTTGGAGCCATAGCACTGCGGGGAGGGCACTTGCCTTGCACGTGGTCGCAGAGCCAGGAGTAAGCCCTGAACATTACTGGGTATGGCCCCCAAATTTAAATATATATATATATATATTTTTCTCTTTCCTGAGGTCTTTTGCCAGGGACCCATCCAATCATCCCCTTGCCTGTGGACTTCATCCTGGGTGCTGCCTGGGATTGCATTTACTTGTGTTTTTTTTTTCCTTTTTGCATACCAGATTTCTCTCTCATGACCTGTTTTCCCCCAGTCACTGCAACACTTACAAACTGCCTAGGGCTTCACTTGCACAGTGGACTTTTTTTGTTTGTTTGTTTGTTTGTTTGTATTTTCAGCAGGCTCCTGGTTCTGGATTCCCAAGCCACACATGGGAGCTGATTCCAACTCCCCCGAGCCCGGCTCCGGGCACTTGCAAGGCTACTGATATTGTAGGGTTGCCCACGCTTCCCCCACTCCCACCCCACAAGCTTCTCAGCCGGACTCACAGGAGGGTCACAGCTGGTTTTGGGGATTTAAGAATCCCGGGGGCCCCAATCACTCGAGGCAGCAGTTCCACGCCCGGCTATATTTGCAACACCCCCAAACAACGCCTCCCAAAACTGCACACACACACACACACACACACACACACACACACACACACACACACACACACACACACACACACACACACACCATCAAATGGGTGGAGGGTGTCAGCGCTGGGGCAGCTGGTGACCAGGAAAGAACCGGCAGCTTAGGGCCCACTGAAGGCAACAGCCTGAAGAGCCCTGAGTGCTCTCGGGAGGCAAAGGATCGAGAGTGGCCCCGGCCCCTCCCTGGACTCGAACCGGCGCCCCGCGGCCGCTCACCCCGCGCCGCCGCCGCCGCCGCTTCCCGACACGCCACGTGACCCGCGTCCCGCCTGGGGAAGACGCGGCGCCGCCGGTCCCTCGCGGCTCCGGCCACGGCCACGCCCCGCTCCACCGCTTCCGGTCTCGGACCGACCGGGGGCGGGGCGTGGGAGAGCGTCCACTTCCGGTGTCAGGCCGCGTGGTGGTGGGTGGGCACGAGCGGGGTCGTTCGCGCCAGGGGCAGGGTTGGGAGGGGGACAGCGCCGGGTTGGGCAGGGGCGACCCAGTGGACCGGCCCTTCCGTGGTTGGCTCGCAGACCTGGGTCAGCACCAAGGACGGAGACCAGATGTGAAGGCGGGCCCCCAGGACGAGGCGGTGCCAATCAGTTTGGGGGCGGGTCTGCAGGCGGGACCAGAGGTGATATAGGGGCGGGGGTGGGGGCTCAGGTCCGTGATATAGGCAGGATGATGCTGAGGGCGTGGCCATCGTGGCGATGAGGGCGGGGTTTGGCGGGGCAGGGCGGAGGTAGAGGTGTGGTCAGGCTTGAATGGGCGGAGCTATGGTTTTTGGGCAGGCACGTGGCGGAGTCAGAACTGAGTAGGGCGGGGCAATGCTGTGAGGGCGTGGTCATGGTGGCGATGAGGGCGGTGCGAGGGCTGAATAGGGCGGGGCCAGGGTTTCATAGGGGCAAGGTTATGGTGTGAGGGGCGGGGCCAGGGCTGAAATGTGGCGGTGTCAGGGCTGGATATGGGTGGATCGATAATGAGAGGGTCTAGGGAAGGGGCCACTGAGGGCGGGGTAGGGTGGGCGTGGCCTAGGTAAGTGGCGTTGATGGAGTTGATTGGGGTCAGCAACTTAAGAGCAAAGGGTGCGGGCCATGGGTTCTGTTGATCCCCTTTAATCTTCTCATTAAAATAAGTTTATGTTTTTCACTTTGCGGTATGTTAGAATCCAGTGTCTCATAAACATGCAAGGCAGGTGCTGCACCTCTTGAACCTGCAGTTCACATCCTCTGCTGCAGCCCTGTGGATTTCAACCCCCCTCATTTACCCATGGGCTGCAGTCAGTGAAATCTGATGCCTGAGGAACCCGGAGAGATAGTACAGCGGGGAGAGCACCTGCTTGGCAAGCTGACCCAGGTTCCATCCCTGGCATCCCATAGGGTCCCTGGAGCCCCACCAGGATTGATCCCTGAGTACAGAGCCAGGAGTCAGCCCTGAGCACCAATGGGTGTGGCCCCAAAGCCAGGAAATAAAAAGAAACCACTGCCCTAGGACCGGATTTCTTAAAACATTTTCTTTTTGAGACCCATTTTTTGCCCCCCAAGGGAGGATATTTATGTCACTTTGGACAAAATTGGTAAACACAGGGGCTGGAGTGATAGAACAGCAGGTAGAGTGCTTGCCTCAAGTATGACCAACCCAGGTTTGACCCCTGACATCCCATATGGCCCCTCAAGCCTGCCAGGAGTGATCCTTGAGTGCAGAACCAGGAGTCAGCCCTGAGACCGCTGGGTGCAGCCCAAAAGAACAACAAAAAAAAAGTCATATAATCTAGATCCTGCAGACTCCAGAGAAGGATTTGCCATGTTCCAAGGAACCACCTCCTGCAAGGATTCAGTCACCAGCAGCTGACAGTCTCCAGACAGAACCCCCTGCTCTGCCCTCCCCCCCCCCCACACACACACACGTTTCTTCTAACAAGTCTCCCACCGAGTCCTAGCCTGAGAACATGGTATGCCCCTCCTCAGCACTCTGTCAGACCCCACCCCGCACACCTGTCCCCCAATCTCTAGAGAAGATCTGTATCCTGAAATCACTAGAACTTTGCTTCAATCCAATTTCATTTGCCAATGGGCACGGGCAGACTTCACACTTGCACCCTGCGGTCAGGCTATATTTTATTTTTCATTGGCTTCGGGGCCACACCCGGCGGTGCTCAGGGATGACTCCTATTTCTGTGCTCAGGAGTCACTCCTGGCAGGGATCGGGGAGCCCTATGGGGGAGCCTGGGATAGAACGCAGGTCGGCTGCATGCAAGGCCAGCGCCATCACCCTTGAGCCATCTCTCCGACCCCTCTTCTCAGTTTTAAATGCCAGAGTTTTCTCAACCAGCTTTGCCACTCAGGCCATCCCTGGGGGTGAAAGGTTCTGGAGTTCCCCCCTGGACTGAGCATGAAGGAGCAGATGACATGTGAGCACGATCCCAGGGGCTGATGAGGCAGGAAAGGACTGGACTGCAGAATGCCGGACCCATGGGTTTTAATTTTTTTGTGTGTGTGGTAGCCAAGTTTCCTTGAAACTTGGGAGATTGGGGGTGGGGGTGGGGAGATGGGCCCGAGCCAGAGTCCATCATCAGTGCAGCTTCCTCAGGTCTAGATGGGGCAGGTAATAGAGCTGGCGACGCTGGACCTCGTAATCTTCCTCCTTCTTCCTCAAGCAGATGGTGACCTGGGTGGTGGCATGGGGGGAGGGGAGGGACTGGCATTAGAGGGCACATCCCAGTCAGGGCTATCTCTGCCATTCTGCATAGGGCCCACCCTGGGGAGGATCCCCTGAGCCTCACCAGCAATGACCCCTGAGCCTGAGCACAGAGCCAGGGGTAGGGCCTGAGCACTGTAGGATGAGGCCCAAACCTGCTACCACTGCTGCAACAAATGTGATGACGCCCAGTCACCCCACTTAACTCTACCAGGGGCTCAGTGGTTCTCCTTCATCCCTACACTCTCTGTTTTGGTTTTGGGTCACATCCGGTAATGCTCAGGGCTGACTCCTGGCTCTGGACTCAGGAATGACTCCTGGTGGTGCTCGGGGGACCCTATGGGATGCTGGGGATTGAGCCTGGCGACTGCATGCAAGGCAAGTACCCTACCCCTCAATTATAGGTTTTAAACATGACTCCTTCTCATAGGTACCATCATGACAATGGTCCCTCCATCCAGAAAGAGAGAGAGAGAGAGAGAGAGAGAGAGAGAGAGAGGGAGAGAGAGAGAAGGGGAGGGGGAGGAGAGGGACGAAAGATAGAGAGCCACCAGAATGGGAGAAAATAGTTGAAAAATCTATTCTTCGCAGGTCTAGGACATGAAATTGGGGGGGGGGGACACACCTGGCAGTGCTCAGGGCTGACTCCTGCTCTGTGCTCAGAAATTACTTCTGGTGGTGCTCGGGGGACCCTCTGGGATCAAACCCGGACCAACCGCATGCAAGGCCCGTGCCCTCCCTGCTGTCCTCTGGCTCCAGCCCGAGGACATGGAAAGGTGCCCCAGGAAGCCGCGAGACGCTTCTCACCAGGAAGCAGCAGAGGAGGCAGAGGATGAGCGCCAGGAGTCCGGCCAGGCCGATGAGGATGATGGCCCAGAAGGGGAGTTCTGGGGAGAGCAGGGGGGGGACGAGGCTCTTCCCACACCCACCCTCTCCCTGGCTTTCCCACTGCTTCCCCCCACAGCCCCCCACTCCTCCCCCCAATTCCAAACCCCCATTGTCTGGCTTTCCATACCCCCCTACCCCCCATGCCTGGTTCTCTTGGATCAGGGGCAAAGTGGGAAGATCGACCCTCCACCCCCCACCCCCCTTTCCTGGACCCCATTCTTGGATGTTTACCAGGATTCCCGGTCAAGGCGTCCGGTCGGGGGACAGAGTAGCCTGCAAAGGAACAGACGCCCATGAGTCTTTCTCCTCGGCATTGTGGCCAAGCACCCACCCCCACCCTCTCCTGCACCCCAGGAATCTCTGTGGGCCACCTCCCCCCCCCCGCCCACCCCGGCAGGGTGCTGGGGGTAGAAGAAGTTCTTCACAGCACGCAAATGATGCCCCCACCCCCCAACCCACATTTCTGTGAAGGCTGGAAGGGGGCGGTCAGGTTTGCAGACCGGAAGATGGTGGATATTGGGGGTGATTCCCACTCTGCCAGCTCACAGGATCGCTCTGACAGGGACTCTGCCAAACACTCACTTTTCTGCCCGGAATCCCCCACCCCCCACCCCTTTCTCCTTTTCTGAGACCGTTTTATTGTTTTGTTTTGGGGTGAGTGTTCAGGGCGGACTACTGCAGGCATGGCTCAGAGGACCCTACGGGATGCGGAGGATCAACCCTAAGTCTGTTGTTTGCAAGGCCAGCGCCCTACCCTACCCGCTCCCTGTACTATCTTCCTGGCCTCGCTGAGCCGTTTTTTAATCCAAGTCTATGATATCAACTCCTCCAGGAAGCCTCCTCTGATTTCACGGGTTGGAACTGGTCCAACGCAAACCATGGATAATGGTCAGTGCCCTCTTCTTGCGGGTCCCAATGGCTAAGCCTCCTCCCCAAGGGTAGTACACGCAGCCCCCTCCCCCTCCCAAACGCACCATCCACCAGGATACTCTTCCCATCCAGGGTGAAGTTCTGGAGCTGGGTGCCGTTCTGGGTGAGTCTCAGGAACTCCTCGTAGATGGCCACGCGGTCCAGTCTCCGCGCCAGGGGCAAGAAGTCACACAGGGAATCCACCCCCGTGTGCCGGTTACTGGGGACAGGCCTGCAAGGACATGGGCCTGGGAGGGACCTTCTGGAATATTCTGCCCTGCTTTCTCCTTCCTCTGGGAAAGTCCAGGACCTGCCTCCACCTCTCCCCTAGCTTTCTGCCATAATTCCCAGCCTTTCGAGAGCTTCCTGGAAAGCTAGGACAGAGGGGAAGATGCTTGCTGGGCATGTGGCCAACCCATGTGCCCTAACCATTGCACCATCTTCCTGGCCCGTGACATTATAATTTATTTTTTAGATTCACATTTCTATGGTTCTATTGTCAGACAATTAGGATACAGTTACTGGGAGATGAGGGGGAAAGAATTGGGAGTCCCTTATGTTTTTGCCACTACTTCCGGAGAACTTCCCACAGCCACGGAGTTGGGTTGGTACTCACCTGAACGCTAAAACTTCACAGTTTGAAAAATAGCTCTTAATACTGCTGTTTCGGAAGAGCCGGTTGAGCTGAAAGACAGGGCAGTGCCACCCCAAATCAGAAGCCCAATCCAGGGGCCACTAGTCCTTTCCCAGCTGTCCATAAGTCTCCACTAACGCTCTCCCAGACCCGCACCTCCTTCCCTTTGCCCCCCAAATCTTCCCTTTCAAGAGGGATGGGACGGACTCACTTGGTGCCCCTTTCTCCCTCTGGGAAGTGGCACTCAGAACCCCGCCAGCCCGAGGGCAGGCCCAGGTGCCCAGGAGGACCTATCCGGTCCCGGGGTGCCCCCTGCCACGCCCGTCTCTCACCGCATCCTCCAGGCCTCTCTTGTTCCGCAGGTGCTGGGCAGTGCCCGGCTTGGCCAGGTCGCGGGAATAGGGCAGGTTGGTGACAGTGAAGTTCAGCTGGAAGTGCTGGGAGCTGGGGCTGATGGTGGGTGGACCTGCGGCGAGAGGAAGGGAGGGGGCGCAGGGGCGGGGTGGAAACGCCGCGCCCCGGGAAGGTTCAACCGCCAGGTGGCGCTAGCGCATCGACTTAATCCTAGCAAGGGAGGTAGCTTGAGCTGCATTGTTATCATTATTGATTGATTTGGGTGAGTGAGGGTGGTCACATCAGGCCCCACCAGGAGGCTATACTCAGCACCGGTGGTGCTCAGGGATGCTTTGGTGCCCGAGAACAGCACCCAGGGCTCAAAGCCCGAACTCCAGCTGTGGAGTCTCCCTCTGGCCTGAGCTGCCGGCCTTTCATAGAGGAGGACCCAAATTCGATCCCCAGCACTGCATAGCATCCCAAGACCCCACAGGGCGTGATCCCTGAGTGCAAACCCAGGAGTCACCCCTGAGCACGGCCAGGTGTGGCCCAAACACCGAAATAAAAATGCCCCCTCCCCAACTGAACTTATTGAATGAATGAATGAATGAATGAATGAATGAATGGATGAGTGAATGAACCCATCAAACACGTGACCCAAGATGGACTAAGCAGGCAGCTCCATTCTCCTCCTGCTGCTTCCCCTCCATGGTGCCTGGTGCCTCGATGGCCCTGTCCTTCCTCGGCGCCCACCTGTCCCCCCGGGAGATGCCAGCCCTTCCCCTCAGCCCCACCTGTCACATGCACGTCGGCCAGCTGGTAGGTGGAGCCCAGCCAGTGGGAAGAGGCATTCAGGGTCCTGTTCAGGAAGACCCCCGCCACCTCCTCGAGGTCCACATCAGAGGAGAAAAGGGCTGAAACGGTGACCCACAGGGGATGCAACCTGGGAAGAAGAGAAGTGACAGGAAATGAGGGTGTGGGGAGGCCCAGCTCCTGCTCCCTCAGCACAGCCTGCAGAGCCTGCGATAGGTGGTGTGCGTGTGTATGTGTGTGTGTATGTGTGTATATTTGTGTATGTGTGTGTATGTGTGCATGTGTGTGTATGTGTGTATGTGTGCGTGTATGTGTGTATATGTGTGTATATATGTGTATGTGTCTATGTGTTTGTGTGTATGTGTTTTTATATGTATGTGTGTATATGTGTTTGTGTATGTGTGTGTATTTGTGTATGTGTGTATGTGTGTATATGTGTGTATATGTGTATGTGTGTGTTTGTGTGTATGTGTTTTTATATGCATGTGTGTATGTGTGTATGTGTTTGTGTATGTGTGTGTATGTGTATGTGTGTATGTGTGTTCATGTGTATGTGTTTTTATATGTATGTGTGTGTATGTGTGTATGCGTATATGTGTGTGTGTGTGTGTGTGTGTGTGTTTGGAGGGGGTCTTCCCCATGCTCCGGGGCAAAAACAAAACAAAGACCCCACAATGAAAACAAACGCCCCCCCCAATTTCACAAAACTACAAAACAAAAACCAATAATAAACCAAAGAGCAAAACTAAAACAAACCCCTCAAAACCCCAACAACAAAAACCCAAATTCCCAAATCCATAAGAACCAAAACCAAAATGAAAACTAAACAGAAAACCCCAACAGAAAGAAAACAAAACCAAAAATCTCCATCAACCCCCATCCACAAATTAACAAAACAAAAAACAAACCGAAAACAACAAAAAACCCAATAACAAATAAACCCCTAATCCACAAAGAAAACAAAAACAAAGCTATATCAACTCCCCCAAAACCCATACAGCAGAAATACCCCCAAAACACCAACACCCCCCAAAAAAACTCTCCAAATCAAAACAAAAACCAACAAAAACAAAAACCAAAAGTCCCAAATCCACCAAGACAAAACCCAAAACAAACAAAATAACCCAAACATCAAAACAACAACCCCCAAACCCACCAAACAGAAAACAAAATCCACAAAGCAAACTAACAGACCCACCTGCCCACCCGCCTGTGGTGCCTTCACTTACGTCCTGTTGGTGAGCAGACAGGAGAGAAAGGCGTCCCGGAGCCGGCTGCCTGCGTAGACCTCCGTCACCTGGAGGGAAGGGACCCGGCAGTTCTCAGAGTCAAGCCCCTGGGGGGGCCGGTAAAGGAACACGACCCCCCAGTCGAGGTGAGCAAAGAACGATTCCCAGTCATCTAGTCTGCCTGGCACGCACAGGGCCCCAGGGATGTGCCCCCACCCCCACCCCACCAAGAATGTCAGACTTGGGGCTGGAGCGATAGCACAGCGGGTAGGGCATTTGCCTGGCACGCGGCTGACCCGGGTTCAATTCCCAGCATCCCATATGGTCTCCCGAGCACCGCCAGCGGTGATTCCTGAGTGCAGAGCCAGGAGTAACCCCTGTGCATCGCCAGGTGTGACCCAAAAAGCAAAGAACGTCAGACTTGGAACCCAGGAGACCATGAGTTCAAATCCCAAGTCTGCCCCTGGGGTTCAAGCGTGCGTGTCCTTGGCCACCTCCCCCTTCCACAACACAGGGCTCCTAGAAATGGGAGGAGGTGCGGAGCACCCGGCCTCTGGGGAGAAAGAGAAGGCAGGGGTGGGGAAGGGGTGCACCACCGCCGTGCTGTCTGCAGAGATGGGGGCGACCCGGGCGAGGGGAGATGAGAGTGGTGGGGCCGGACCAGCCACCTTGTCCTGAATGTCCCTCTCCAGGGCTATGAATTCCGGAGAGCCGGGGTCACCGCTGTTCCAGTTGACGATGCGGAAATGGAGCTGGAATTCTCTGTGCAGAGAGGCCCTGTGGGGTTCGTAGCCTGGCGCCACAAAGGGGAGGTGCAGAGTCAGGGAGGCCCGGGACAGAAGGAGCCTGCATGGGACATGAGTGTCCCAGTGGGAGATTACCACCCCCCAGCCTCATTCTTTCTAAAATGGTCTTTCTCAGAAAACTCCTATGCATGCTTCAGGAGCCCAAGGACGATGCCCACCCATGGGTATACCCCTGGGCCCCAGCCCAGTGGGGGGCAGTGCTCACCATCCACCAACAGGCTGTCCTGAATCAGGTTGTAGGGACCCAAGTGCTGGACGCCTTGGGTCAGCTGGTACAGCTCCCAGTATAGCCGCTCCCGGGCCAGCCCCAGGCTCTGGGGGTCAGAGTGGTACATGCAGAGCATGTCCACGCTGGTTGCCACCCTGTCCTCCTCTGGCCTGCACAGAGGAGAGGGGAGAGAGAGAGAGAGAGAGAGAGAGAGAGAGAGAGAGAGAGAGAGAGAGAGAGAGAGAGAGAGAGAGAGAGAGAAGCAGAAGATAGGAGGTCAGTGGAGAAACTGAAAAAAGAGATAATCCCCAATAATTCTGGCCCTTATGGATCTTAGTATTTGTTTTGTGTTTGGGGGGGCGCACACCCACAGTGCTCCTTGCTCTGTGCTCATCGATCGCTCCTGGCAGTGCTCAGAGGACCCTCTGGGATGCCGGGAATTGAACCTGGCTCAGTTGCGTGCAAGGCATGTGCCTTACCCACTGTGCTATTGCTCTGGGCCCTGGGTGACTTGGTTTTCAGACCACCCCGGGCGATGCTCAGGGCTTCCTCCTGGCTCTGTGCCCAGGGATTGCTCCTGGCAGGGCTCAGAGGACCCCAGGGAGAGCTGGGGATTGAACCGAGCTGGTTGTGTGCCAGGCAAGCACCATCCCCAAGGTCCTACCTCTCGGCCCTCTTGCAGGGTTTAGGGTGCCAGGGTTTGGCTTTTTATGCAAATGCAGTTTGGCCATTGAATCAAGAGGCTCTGTGCTTCGTGGCACAGACAAAGGGTCTTACCTGAGCGAGGTCAGGTGACAGACAGAGTAGAAGGGACCCAAGACACTCCTCTGGATCAAAGGTTCAAGCTGGAGTAGGGGGATGAGGAGGGTGAGCAGAAGAGCTGGGGTGACTGCAGGGTGGCCGTTAGGCCATGACTGGGGTGCAGGGACGGGGGGGGGGGGTGTCTCACCAGGCCCTGAAGGATCCGTTCAGTGCTGTTGAATTTAGCGGAACCGAAGCTCATGTCCGTGGAGTAGGGGAGGTTGGCGACGGTGAAGTTGAGGGTGAGGCTTTGCAGGCGGGGTCCCGGTGCTGCAGTAAGTGGGGGGCGGGCGGGGAGGGGTGGGGAGGGAGAGTGTCATCCAGAACGGGAAGCATTGGGGTCCATCTTCCCTTCCCCCACCCCACCATGGGCGGGTGGGTTCCCACGTGAGCGACTCGGAAGCGTGTGAGAAAAGGTGTCGCACGCCGCTCGGTGTCACGTGGGCGGAAGCGGAGGGTGTCGTGCCAAGCCAAACACACCAGAGGGAGAAGGCTAAAGAGCAGCTGGCCAAGCTCCCTCCTTGGTGCTTTCGTGAGTGACAGAACAAGGGACCAGGCAGGGTGGGGCAAAGAGCCAGCCTTGGACTTGGTCCCCGAGCGTGGCGGGGGGGGGGGTGGCGGGGGGGAGGAAGGTGGGACAGAGGGGATGAAGGATGGAGGGTCGCAGATGTGTGTGCCGGGAAGAGCAATGACAGGACAGCAAGACCATGATTGAGATTTCTTTCTTGGTTTTGGTTTGGGGACCACACCCAGAGGTGCACAGGGCTGACTCCTGGTTCTGTGTTTGGGGCCTGGTGGGGTTTGGGGGACCCTATGGGGCCCTGGGGTGGAACCCAGGGGTCCAACTGTGCAAGGCCAGTGCTTTCCCTGTTGTATTCCCTCCCTCTCTCTGTCTCTCTCTGTCTCTGTCTCTCTCTGTCTCTGTCTCTCTCTGTCTCTGGCACTGTTTGCATCTCCAGGATCCAAATGGTTGTCCCTACTCCTATCTAAACAAGCCTGGCCCCCCTCAGTGGCTACTGGTTGGTAAAAATGTGGGGCTGGGACCTTCTCTTGAAAGGGGCAGCCAGAGCCTCACTTTTGTCTCTCTTTTGCTTTTGGGGTCACACCCAGCGATGCTCAGGGGTTCCTCCTGGCTCTGCACTCAGGAATCACTCTCGGCGGTGCTTGGGGAACCCTATGGGATGCCATGGATTGAACCCGGCCGCACGCAGGGCAAACGCCCTATCCGCTGTACTATCGCTCCAGCCCCCAGCCTCACTGTTTTGTTTGCTTTTGGGGCCACCCCTTGCGGTGCTCAGGGCTGACTCCTGGCTCTGCACTCGGGCATCATTCCTGGCAGTGCTCGGGGAAATTACATGGGATGCCAAGGACCGAACCCGGGTCGGCAGCATGTGAGGCAAGCGCCCCGCCCTCGGTACTCTGCTTCCGGCCCCGCGGCAGCCCCCTCTTACCCGTGGTGGTTTCTGGCAGCAGGGTTGATGATGAAGTGGGCAGGATTGTGGTGGCCGGTTCCGGAGCTATGAGAGGGAGGTCAGGAGGCGCAGTGGGCACAGCTCCCCGCGCCCCCCAGGGTGGAAGAAGCTCCCACACATTCCCCCGTTGGTGGCCCTGTCCAAGGCAATCGTGGGCCAGCAGGGAGAGAAGGGGCCAGGTACGGACCATGTGCCCAGCTGTGCCCAGCCCTTTCAGATGCCAGTCCAGACTCCACCCTCTGAGCTCAAAGGGAGGGGGGACTCAGAGAGCCTGTGCCACAGGGGCACGGAGTCCCCTGATCCCTCTTTCCACAACACCTGGGCCCCACCAGCACCCTTTGTCAGGGAGGACAATTGTGTCTCCTCCCAGGAGAGGGCGGTAGTGGACTCAGGCAAAGAGACACAGGCCAGGGGTCAGGCCTGGGCCTCTGGGGGTGGAGCTCAGGCTGTGTGAGGGGGGAGGGGGAGCCCCAGGCTCCATTCACAGCCCCCCAGCACCAACAACAGAACAAAGGAACACAAAATACAGCACCTACTTGCAGGCATCTCCTCTGGACCCAGCTCATTGTAACCTGGAGAGAGGGGGGAGGGAGGGATAAAGGAGGGAGAGAGAGGAGAGAGAGTGGAAAAGAGAGGGAGGAAGAGAGGAGAAGAGAGAGGGAGGGAGAGGGAGGGAGAGAGAGCGGGAGAGAGAGGGAGGGAGAGAGAGAAAGAGGGAAAGAGAGAGGGAGAGAGAGAAAGAGGAACAGAGAGAGGGAGAGAGTAGGAGAGAGAGGGAGGGAGAGGGAGGGGAAGAGGAGGGAGAGAGAAAGAGAAAGAGGGAGAGAGAGGGAGAGAGAGTAGGAGAGAGAGGGAGGGAGAGAGATGGAGAGGAGGGAGAAAGAGAAAGAGGGGGAGAGAGAAAGAGAAAGGGAGAGAGAGAAAGAGAGAGAGGAGAGAGAGGAGAGAGAGAGGAGAGAGAGGAGAGAGAGAGAGAGGAGAGATCACACATCAGCGCAGAGGCACCAGCAGACCAGGAGAAGCGGTCCACAGACTTAAAACCCCCATTCTGGGCTGGAGAGGACAGTGGGAAGGTGCCTGCTGTGCATGCAGTTGAACCCCATATGGTTGCCCCAAGCCTGCCAGGAGTGATCCCTGAGCACTGAGCCAGGAGCCAGCTCTGAGCACCACTTGGTGAGGCCCCCAAACCAAAAACACAGGATCCCACCCCCACCACCAAACACCAACATCCTGTTCTGGGGGCTGGAGAGATGGCACAATGGGCAGAGTGCAGGCTTTTGTAAGCAGGAGGCTGGGTGGGACACCCAATACCACAGGGTCCCCAGGGCATCACAGGGAGGGACCCTCCCCCAGGACGGAACTGGGAGGGCATCACAGGGAGGGACCCTCCCCCAGGACGGAACTGGGAGCGGCTCTATTTTTTTCCTTTTGGGTCACACCTGGCAATGCACAGGGGTTATTCTGGGTTCTGCACTCAGGAATCACCCCTGGCAGTGTTCGGGAGACCCTATGGGATGCTGGGAACTGAACCCGGGTTGGCTGCGTGCGAGGTAAACGCCCTACCCGCTGTGCTATCGCTCCAGCCCCTTGGGAGCAGCTCTTAAGCACCATTGATGTTCTTCTCTCTTGGGTTTCTGGGACTCAGTACCCGGGGAGGAGGCAGGCTGCGGACCCACTCACCATTGAGATACAGGCTGTCCTTGTCCAGGGAGTAGGGGCCCAGCTGGGTGATGCCCTGGGTCTGCCAGCTAAGCTCGTGGAACAGCCGCTCGGCAGGGAGCTCTGGGGCGCGGGGGGCCTGGGCGTAGGTGCAGGTCATGTCCACGCCCGTCTTGGCTCCGTTCTCCACTGGCCTGGGGGACACAGGTGGCCACTGAGCATGTCCCCCTCCATAACTAGAGGCCTGCTGCTCCATTCCCAGCGGGTCCGCCTGGCTTCCCCGTTCACCGCTCCCCCCCCCACACCTCTGCACAGCCCCGAGTTCCCTTCTCTCCCTGGGGATCCTCGTTCATCCCCTCCCCTCAAACATCAGCTCCTCCAAGGAGCCCCTCCCACCCAGGCAGGACCAGGGGGGCCTTCTCTGGCTTCCAGGGAGCATGTCCTCACCTCAGAGTGCTGACCTTGCAGCCCCCAAAGCGGGCCCCTAGGCTGCTCTTGAAGAACATCGGGTTGAGCTGCAAGGCGAGAGATGGTGCTGAGGAAAACCTACTCCATCCCCACCTTGGTGGGGCGGGGGGCGGGGCGACGGGGTGGTGGGCGGGGCAATGTGGGCGTGGCTAGAAGGGGTGGGGCACACGGTGGGCGGGGTGTCAAATGGGCGGGGCAGGGGAGATGGGAGGCCAATGCCATAGGTAGGGTGGTGAGTGGGCATGGTGTCGAGCAGGCAGGTAGCACAAGGTGGGCGTGGCAAGACTGGGCGGGGCGTCGAGTGGGCGGGGCGACGAGGCCAGCCACGCACCAGGTACTGTAAGACTTTGTCAGTGATGTTGAACTTGGGAGAGCCTGGCTGGCTCATGTCCAAGGCGTAGCGCAGGTTGTCGATGGTGAAGTTCACCGTGAAGAGCTTCTCGGAGGGCCTCCCGGCTGCGGAGGGTGCAGAGGAAGGCAGGTTAGTGACACTGAAGGTCCCGGGCTTGGGCATCCCTCCTCCCCGCGGCTGGGGGGTGCCTGTTAGTGCCCACAGCTCCGGCCTGCTGTCAGGGCAGGTGCCTCGACTTGGGGAGGGGAGTGTTGGTATGGACGCACTGGGGATGCCCCTGTGGTCTCTGGGCTTTCCCCCAAGGCAGGATCTGAAACTGCCAGCCCGGTGTCTGCTCAGAGACAGGGTGGGCCAGTAAGTGGGATCTCTGGATTTAAACTTCTGGCCTCAGAGTGGTGGTGGCGGGGGGCGGGCAAGTAGCTCAACTGACCTAAGTTTGAATCCCGGCACCACATGGATCCCCAAATATGGCTGGGTGGTCTTGCTGGTCCCCAGCCCTGCAGGGTCCTCCTTGCACTGAAACATCACCTGACCATCACCCAAGTATCACCTGAATATCACCTGAGCATCACCCACACACCATCTAAGAATCACTTGAGTATCACCTGACTATCAACCAAGCATCACCTGAGCATCACCTAAGTATCACAAGCATCATCTGAGTATCACCCAAGCACCACCTGAGCATTCCAAGCATCACCCTAGCATAACCTCCATATCACCTGAGTATCACCCAAATACCACCCACGAATCACTTGAGTATTGATATAGGCAGGTAGATAGCAATAGGCCCTGGGCAGTGAAAATTTAGATTTAACAGTCTCTGAGAAGGAGAATCTTAAGACTTGCAGATTTCAAGAAAACAAAAGACCCTGGAGGAAACCATCAGCCAGCAGACTCTGATGATAATGGACCCCTCCCCAGGAGGTTCCCCAAAGAAGGCCATCACCACTCCCAACCTCCCTGGTAACCTTAGCAACGAACTTTTACCTGGAAAGAAACTCCATGTGGGTGGGGGCAGGTTGAAGAAACCCTATAAAAGACACCTTGAACAAAGGAAGGGCGCGCATATGCTGCCTGAGTCCATGTGCTGCTTGTGCCCACATGGCCGAGCACATGTGTCGCCCAAGCACATGTGTTGCCCGCATATCCCCTCTTGAGATGTGTACTTTCATGCTTCTATACTTTTGTGTCTAAAGCTCGGTTATGTGTAGGGGCTTCCTCCACCCTTGGAGAAGCCCGCGTTCTCTCTTGAGCGCGTTATTCTTACTATTCTCTCTCCCACTTATCCCTTCCTCCTTCCCTCAGAAACCTCTGAATAAAATCTATTTACTTCACTGCTTGTCTACTCCTGAAATTCTTTTCCGTGAGCGAGACAAGAACCCAGTAACACTGGGTCCCGGGTGGTAGAGGCGGTTGGGGAGAAAGTGACCATCTTTCTCCTCCCCGCTTCACGCAAGTCACCCGTGGGGCCCACCGACATCAGTATCACCTGAATATCAACCAAGCATTACCTGAGCATCACCTGAGTATCACCTGAGCATCATCTGAGTATCACCCAAGCACTACCAGAGCATCACCCAAGCATCACTCTAGCATCACATGAATATTACCTGAGCATCACCCAAATATCACCCAAGTATCACCAGAGCATCACCCAAGCATCACCTTAGCATCACCTGTATATCACCTGAGCATCACCTTAGCATCACCTGTATATCATCTAAGCATCACCCAAATATCACCTGACTATCACCCAAATATCACAGAGCACCACCCAAGCATCACCTTAGCACCACCTGAGCATCACCAAAATATCACCTGAGCATCACCCAAGTATCACCTGAGTATCACCCAAATATCATCTGAGTATCACCCCAACTATCACCAACCATTACCCAAGAACCACCTGAGTATCACTTGAGCATCGCCCAAGCATGACCTGAGCAACACCTGCGTATCACCTGAACATCACCCAAACATCAGCTGATCACCTGAGCATCACCTGAGTATCACCCAAGCACCACCAGAGCATCATCCAAGCATCACCCTTGCATCACTTGCATGTCACCCAAGCATCACCCTAGCATCACATTAATATCACCTGAGCATCACCCAAATATCACCTGAGCATCACTGAAGCATCACCTGAGTATCACATGAACATCATCTATGTATCACCCAGGCACCACCTGAGCATCACCCAAACATCACCTTAGTATCACCTGCATATCACACAGGCATCATCCCAGCATCATATGAATATCACCTGAGCATCATCCAACTATCATCCTAGCATCACCCAAGCATCACCTGAGTATCACTGAAATATCACCTGAGCATCACCCAAGCATCACCTGAGTATCACCTGCATATCACCTGAGCATCACCCAAACATCAGCTGATCACCTGAACATCACCTGAGTATCACCGGAGCACCATCTGAGTATCACCCAAGCACCACCTGCATATCATCTGAGTATCACCCTAGCATCACCTGAGCATCACCTGGAGTGATCTGCAGGTTGCTTGAGCACTGGAATGTTCCCCTCCTCCCCCCACAAAATAATGAGGCTATAAAGAATTTAGGGGGGGGGCAGTTAGGGTGGTGGTCAGGTGGTCAGAGCTCAGTCAGGGCCGAGCTATCTAGCTTGACACAGTATGTGAGATGGATGAACTGGGGGCCCTTCCAGATGCTTCCACCCACGCCCTCCAAACCAGGTGATAGCGAGAGATCAAGGATTCCAAGCCCACTGTGGCAGGCTGGAGGACTCACTGGAGGTGGAGGGCACCGCGGCTTCGAAGCCATAACCTGTGGAGAGGAGGTGAGAAGCGGTTGGGATGGACTATGGCGGATTCGAGGGACTTTGGGGAGAGCAGGGAAAAGGTAGGGTGGGGGCAGGGGAACATGCAGCCCTGAAGAGAAGGCAGCTGAGCCCCTGGAGGGGTCCCGACCGGTGAGGATGGAGAACTGAGCCCCGCACAGTGCTCACCGTTCACGCAGAGGCTCTTCCTGTCCAGGGCAAAGGGGCCCAGCTGGTTGACGCCGCGCGTGAGCAGGCTGAGCTCCCAGTACAGCTCGGTCCGGTCCAGCTTGGAGCCTGCAGAGTCCGTGTAGTAGCCGCAGACCAGGTCCACGCCTGTGGCACTGCCTCTGTACTCACGCCTGAGGGTTGGGGTGAAGGGGGTTGGGGGGAATGTAGCTTCCGGGGGCGGGGGGCTTCTCGGGGTGGGGGGAAGGACAAGAGCATGGCTGAGGGCATGAGCTCTGCCTCCTGTGTGTGTGGGGAGGGGCTGGGGGCTCCATCTAACATCTTTCATTTGAAATTAACAAGAAGACAGGACATGGAATTTTCTGGGGGTGAGGAGACACCTGGCGGTGCTCGGGGCTGACTCCTGGCTCTGAGCTCAGGGATCACTCTCGGCGGGGCTCGGGGGACCCTATGGGTGCCGAGGATGCAAGCCAGGTTGGCTGCGTGCAAGGCGAGTGACCTCCCTGCTGGACTACTGCTCCAGCCCCCAAGAATATAGACTTTTCCCTCCTTTAGTATTTGAGGCCCTCCCAAAGCAGTGCTCAGAAGGTGACTCTGGGCCAAACGGGCCTCGGGTTCAGTGCAAGGGCCTGAGGATGCAGTGCTGCTCATGTCCTGGGGCGCTGGTGGCCCCCGGGGCTGCTCCCAGCAATGCTCAGGGCACTACGCATTGCCAGGGATCAGTTCCGGGTGAGGTGCAGGCCTTAACCACTGGGCTTCTCTTCCAGGCCTAGGAAATGGAATTGGTGTGTTTGTCTTGGTTCCGTACCCAGCTTCCTCCTGGCTCTCTGCTCAGGGATCCCTCCTGGGGGGTGGAGCTCAGGGGCCACATGAGGGCCCGGGATTGAACCCAGGTTGGCTGCGTGCAGGTAAGTTCACTCCCTGCTATACTATGGCTTCAGCCCTGGAAATGGAATTTCTTTTTTTTTTTTTTTTGCCACACCCGATTGGTGCTCAGGGCTGACTCCTGGCTCTGCACTCAGTCATCACTCCTGGCGGGGCTCAAGAGACCCTATGGGGTGCCGGAGATCGAAGCTGGTTGACCACCTGGAAGGCAAACACCTTCCCTGCTGTGCTATCTCTCCGGCCTTGGGAATGAAATTTTTGTTGTTATTGTTTTGGTTTTTGCCTTTTTTGGTCACACCCAGCGATGCTCAGGATGCTCAGGGGTGACTCCTGGCTCTGAACTCAGAAATGACTCCTGATGGTGCCCAGGGGACCCTGTGGGGTGCCGGGGATCGAACCCGGGTCAACCACAGGCAAGGCAAGTGCCCTCTCTGCTGTGTTATCTCTAACACGGAGTTCTTCTCAGAGAACTGAGTCCAACAGTGGGTCAGGGCTGGAGAGAGAGGACAGCGTCTGACCACGGTTCAAATCCCTGCTGTTGCCCAGGAGTGATCCCTGGAGCACAGAGCTAGGAGTCAGCCCTGAGCACTGCCGGGCGTGGCCCCACAACCAATGAGAGAAGCAAAGAGAGAAGCAAGAGGGGCTGGAGAGATAGCGCAGCAGGCTGGGTGTTTTTCCTGCATGCAGCTAGTCCCCGGCATTCCATAAGGTCCCCCAAGCTCCACCAGGAGTAATCCCCTGAGCATGGAGCCAGGAGTCAGCCCTGAGCACTGCTGGGTGTGGCCCCAAACCAAACAAAGAAGCCACAAACACCCCAGCGTGTTATCTGGGCTCAACATGATATGGACACGCTGACTCACTTTTCTTTTTTTTTTTTTTTTTTTGCTTTTTGGGTCACACCTGGTGATGCACAGGGGTTACTCCTGGATCTGCACTCAGGAATGACTCCTGGCGGTGCTCAGGGGACCATATGGGATGCTGGGAATCGAACCCGGGTTGGCCGCGTGCAAGGCAAATGCCCTACCCGCTGTGCTATCAATCCAGCCCCATCACTTGTAAGTCTTGAGCACCCCTGGCCCCTGGCATGAAGTGGACATATAAGGTGGAAGAGGCAGTAAAGGGATTAAGGTGCTTTCCTTCTGTGCAGCCAACCCAGGTTCAATCCCTGGCACCACATTGGGTCTCCCAAGCACTGCCAGGAGTGATCCCTGAGCACAGAGCCAGGAGTCGGCTCCGAGCACTGCTGGGTGTAACCCGACTCCTTTCCACTCCCCCAGGAAAGGCCAGGGGTGCCTGGAATCACCTGGACACTGACCTCCCCCCACCCCAGTGCCTCAGAGATCTGAGTCTTTATTATTATTATTATTATTTGCTTTTTGGGTCACACCCAGCGATGCTCAGGGGTTACTCCTGGCTCTGTACTCAGGAATTATTCTTGGCAGTGCTCAGGGGACCATATGGGATGTCAGGAATCGAACCTGGGTTGGTCACATGCAAGGCAAATGCCCTACCCGCTGTACTTTGGCTCCAGCCCTGAGAGCTGAGTCTTTAAAACAATGGGTTGGGCTGGCCTGGGGGCTTCCATCTGGCCGACTCACCCCTCTGTGTGTGCGCACAGGCTGCCGACTCACCTAAGTGACTCCAGTCTGCAGCCAGCATAAAAGGGACCCAGGAAGGTCTTGGCGAGCAAAGGGCTGAGCTGGGGAGCGGGGGAGAAAGTGAAAAAATTAAACGGCAGCTCTTTGGAGGGAATGTGGGTCAATGTGTTTTTTGGGGGGTGGTGGCTGGTGGCTGCGGGGGGCTCACCCGTTGCTGGAGGATCCTGTCGGTGGAGGTGAACTTCGGGGAGCCCGGGAACTTCATGTCCTTGCTGTAGTGCTTGTTGGTGATGGTGAAGTTCAGGGTGAAGGACGCCAAGATCGGGGCAACAGCTGCTGTGGGACAGGTCGAGGTGGGTGGGACCCCGGGCAGTGGGGGTGATGCCAGCAGTGGGTGGGGGCTGGCTGGGGCTGATGTCGGAAGGCGGGCAGAGACTTTACCAAAATAGTTCAAAATCATTGGGAGCTGTGCAATGGTAGAAGGGTGAAGACCTTGCACGTGGGTGATCCCGAGGGGATCCCCAGAACCCCAAAGGGTTCCGCAAGCACTACCAGGAATGCTCCCTGAGTGCAGAGTCAGGAGTCAGCCCTGAGCACTGCTGCATGTGGCCCAAACACTAATAAGCCAAGAGAAAAAAAACAAAAGGACAGAGAGAAAGGGGGTACACCCAAAGAACTGAGATTTTGTTTGTTTTTTGGCCACACCTGGCAGTGCTCAGGGCTGACTCCTGGCTCTGCACTCAGGGATCACTCCTGGTGATGCTCAGGGGATCGAACCTTGGTTGGCCGCGTGTCAGGCAAACGCCCTCCCCGCTGTCCCATCTCTGTCTCCAAGTGCAGTTTTTTTTTCCGGTTGCTATGTTTTGGGGCCACACCCAGAAGCTCTCGGGACTTCCTCTGAGCTAGGACCACCTAGGATCACCTAGGGATCACCCCTGGCAAGACTCAAAGGAACCCCATTACCCCTCCGGGGTCAGCCGTGTGCAAGGCAGGTGCCCTCCCCGTGGAGCTCTGGCTCTGGCCCCGAGTGCGGGTGTTGGAGGTGTCGTCTGCCTGGGTTCCATCTGGGGGTTCCATGCCTCACACTGCCTGCTGTCCCCTCCTCCCTAACCCAGCACTGAGCTGGGAACAGCCCTGGACACCACTGGGTGTGGCCCCCAAACTGAAGCAACTGTTATTTGCACACGCATCACGGCACAGGTGCTACCAGGAAGGGCCGACACCCTGCTTGGCCTGTGTGTGTGGGGGAGCCAGAGTGGACAATACTCACTCTCAGGGGTGGTGGCTGGGACCAGCTGGGTGTAACCTGCAGAAAGAGGGAGGCTAAGAAAGGGGGATCCCCGAGGAAAAGGCCAGTGCATCACCGAAGACACCCCCAGCCATGCGTGCTAGAAAGAAGGCAGAGTGGAGGAATCTAAGCCCTCCTCCCCCAAGAGACACCCCAGACCTGACTTCAAACCTCAGAGCATAGATGGGGGGGCAGGAAACCCAAGTCATTTCACAAGAGGAGACCCCCCTCCCAACATCTGCCATGCGGGTGTGCACACAGGGGTAGAAAGCACTCCCAAATCAAGCCCCCATCTCATCTCCCTGCAGAAGTCATGCACAGGGGAGGGTGCCCATCTCTGAGTCTAATTCATAGGTATTGTCCCCATGTTCAATAAGCCTGGAGGCGAGATGGGGGCAGTGGGGGGAGGGGTATGGCTCTTGGCCGCCACCTCCAGCGTTATGGGGACACAGTGGGGGGTGGGGTCTTGGTCTGGATGCAGGAAGGGGCAGAATGCAGGAGGAGGATTCCTGGGGGGGGGGGCCCTCACCGCTGATGTACAGGCTGCCCCGGTCCAGGGTGTAGGGGCCCAGCTGGGACGCGCCCCCAGTCAGCTGGCTCAGCTCTTGGTACAGCTGCTCCGGGGCCAGTGCCGGGTCCAAGGAGCCAGTGTGGCGGGTGCAGACCATGTCAACTCCCGTGGCGGTGCTGTGCTTCTCAGGCCTGGGGGGAGGTGGCAGTGAGCTGGGCTCCTGGGGGGCCCTGAGATTCATGGGTGTGGCTGGGGCAGGGAGGAAAGGGCTAGAGGGAAAGGAAGGATGGGAGAGAGCAGAGGCCAGGCGGGCACTGACGTCCGGGCCTTCCTCCTTCCCCCTTCCCCCGCTTCCTCTCCCACTCTTCCTCCCATCCTTCCTTCTTTCCTCTTTCTCTTCCTTCCGTTCCTCTCTTCCTTCCATTTCTCCCTCCCTTCCTTTCTCTTTTTTTCTTTTTGGGAAACAGCAGTGCTCAGGGATCACTCCTGATGGTGCTCTGGGGACCCCACGGGGTGCCAGGAATCAAACCCAGATTGGCTGCATGCAAGGCAAATGCCCTCACTACTGTCCTATCACCCAGACCCTGACTGGCTTTGACATCTGAGGAGCATATGCTTTTGGTTTATTATTATTATTTTTTAATTTTTTTGTGTTTTGCTTTTTGGGTCACACCCGGTGATGCATAGGGGTTCCTCCTGGCTCTGCACTCAGGAATTACTCCTGGCAGTGCTCAAGGGACCATATGGGATGCTGGGAATCGAACCCGGGGTGGCCGCGTGCAAGGCAAACACCCTCCCCGCTGTGCTACTGCTCCAGCCCCAGAGGAGCAATGCTCTTAAACTCTGATGCCAAGACAGTGGCGTGAGCTGGGGCTGGTTTGGCATGGACGAAGACGCAGGCTGGGTTCTCTGTACACCTTTTGTTTTGCTCTATCCCGGCGACTTCCGGTCACTCCAATGTGAGGGGGTGATACTATTCGGATGTTGGGGTGCTGGAGCTGGTCATATGTGAATTCCACCCTTCCCCAGCTCCCGACACTCACTTGAGCAGGGTGAGGTGGCAGCCGGAGAACAAGGGGCCCGCACTGGTGTTCCGGAACAACGGCTCCAGCTGTGCAGAGGGAGAGAGAAGGAGAATGGGTGGGTTGGTCATTGCTGGGCAGGGAGGGGCAAGGGAGGGGGCTGGCTCCGTGGACAGGACAGGAGCAGCCGGTGGTTAGCGGCGGGCAGGGCAAGGTGGACACCCACTCTTACCAGAAACTGCAGGACTGTTTCGGTGGTGTTGAATTTCAGGGAGCCCAGGGGCCTCATGTCCACAGTGTAGCGGAGGTTGGTGATGGTAAAGTTGAGGGTGAAGAAGATCGGGGGTGGTCCTGGCGCTGCAAGAAGGGCGGGAGAAGAGAGGTCACGCTGATTTGGGGAATCTTTTGAGCAGAGCCTGGGGGCTGGGGAGGGACCCCCTCGCTGGAGGCAACAGCAAAGGCTGAAGGTCCAGAATCAAGGGCGCCCCCTGCAGGTGAGGCAGGTGCCGAACCTGCTGTTCTTGCTCCAGTTGCAATTTCAATTTCTTTCCTTCATGCATCCTCCACCCTGACCACCCCTCCATGCATCCAACATGTCATATGCCTCATTCTTGCCGCGCCCCCAGCCTGGTCCTGAGCCCTCCCCTTCTGCACAGCTACAGAATCTGGTGGGAGCCTGCGTGGAGAGAACGTGGTGTACTTACTACTGGGGGCAGGGCTGGAAGTCCGGTGGGTATAACCTGCAGAAATAGGGCGGGGGGTGAGCTGGAGAGGAGACTTGGGGTGTAAGGGGTGAGACGCGTGTGGACTCAGAACACGGCCACTAGAGGCAGTCGCTCGTGGCTCACCGTGGACGTAGACAGTCTCGGGGTCCAGGGTGTAGGGGCCCAGCTGCGAGAGCCCCCCGGTCAGCCGGCTCACTTCCCTGTACAGCTGCTCCCTGTCCAGCTCCAGGCCCGCGGGGTCAGGGCGGCGGCTGCAGACCAAGTCCACTCGCGTGGCTGCAGCGTCCTTCTCAGGCCTGGGGAGGGAAAGACCAGGTGGTGAGGATGAGGCGCCTCCTGCCGAGGGTCCTCGGGGACATCACGGGGGTACCACCCGGAAAGTCAGGGAGCCGGTGGGTTCTGGTGGGCAGCAGCTGGGAAGCCACCTCGGGTGCCAGCCTCCCATCTCTGTCTCTCCCTGGCCTACATCGTGCATTCTCTGCCTAGCAGCCAATTCCCAGGCAAAATGAAGATCTTTCCCGCTTCTACATTTGCTAAAACCCTTCCAGACAGCCTGAGTCCCATTCATGGCCCTTCTCCTCCTTCCTCCTGTGATAGGATGAAATAAAGAGGGAGGGGCCTGATAACCAAGACTCTGATTGGCCTGTATTTATATGTGCTATCCAATAGGCCAACCTCTGATTGGCCTTTACTTAATAAACTATCCTACTAGCCAATAGGCTAAAAGGCTAGCATATGTAAATAAAGCATAGTAAAGACCAACCTGATTGGCCTTTATTAACCAAAAGGATGGTATATGCAAATAAAAGCCAATCAAAGACCGAGATTACAAAGTCTTATTTGCATATGGCACCTGCACTGTACTATCTGTCTTGCCTTTCTTTTGCTTTATTGGGTTTGGCGATTCTGGGCATTGAACCCGGGACCTCACACCTGCAAAGCAAAAATGTTCTACTGCTGAGCTACCTCTCCAATGTGATTCCCTACTCTTTTTTCGGGGGGATGGTTGGGTCTTGGGGCCACACCTGGCAGTGCTCCAGGGACCATGTGGAGTTAGGGATCAAACCAGGGTTAAGCACATGCAAAGCAAGCGCTTTAGCCCCTGTGCTATCTCTCTGGTGTGCGCTTTTGAGTCATTCAGCCTGGCTAGACTCTTTCTGAAAGATGCTACACTAGACATCAGCTCAGGAGGGGTCCAGAGTAGGGACGTGGGAGTTCTGAATTTCCCAGCTGGGGAGCTGGAAAGGGCTGACATTAAAGGCGCAACTCAGCCCTTCAGGACTCAGGTGATTAATGAGCATCTCCCTGCACACTGCTATCTCCAGGGCCATCTTCTCTGCGGGTCTCACCGGAGGGAGGTCAGTCTGCACTCGCCCTCCAGGAGCCCCAGGCTGGTGTTTTTCAGCACAGACCGGAGCTATGGAAGAAGATGGAGCCGATGAGAAGGACGGAGGGGGATCAGGGGCAGGGGTGGTGGGAGGCCATCTTGCAGGATGAATGAAGGTGATGCCGGAGATCTCGTGGGGTTCGGGCGGCCCTCACCAGGTGTTGCAGGAGCTTCTCCACTCTGCCGAACTTGTCTGACCTAGGTGACTGCAGGTCGTCAGTGTAGCGGAGGTTGGTGATGGTGAAATTGAGGGTGAATGGCACCAGGGCAGGCGCAGAGACTGGAGAGGGAGTTGAAAGAAACTATAGTAGCGGGGGTGGGGTGGGGAGCTAGATTTAGAGCACCCCGAAATGGACCTCATTAGGAGCCCCTCCAAGAGTGAGCCCTGAGCACAGAGTCAGGAGTCAGCCCTGAGCTGATCCCTGTCAGATGTGGTCCCCAAAATCCAAAACAACAACGAGATAAAAAAAATCCAAACACACCAAAATAACTCATCTATTCATAACACAGATCTGGGGTTACCAGGAGGGCGGGCAGAAGGAGAGCCCGAGGGGGTGTGGGGGGTGGGATTCCCAGACGGGAGGTGGAGAGAGATTTACTGCTACTTTGGCGCTGGGTGTCGCATGCTAAGATTTATTTTGAAGATGTATGGCAAGACTCCATTTAAGTCATCAAAACACTTCCTCACCTAAAAGAAAAAAGAAAAAGAGAAAAAGTGCCTGCCATAGAGGCCAGCTGGGGGTGCAGGAGGGAAACTGGGGACATTGGTGGAGGGAAGTGGACACTGGTGAAGGGATTGGTAATTCAGGGTGATTCAATGAAAAAAAATTACTCAATTAAAAAAAAGTGTTGATAGTAGGTAAAGGGATATTCATGATAACCTTTCAGTGTCTGTTTTGCAAACAATAATGCTCAGAGGGGAGAGAGAGAGAGAGAGAGAGAGAGAGAGAGAGAGAGAGAGAGAGACAGAGACAGAGACAGAGACAGAGACAGAGAGACAGAGACAGAGACAGAGACAGAGAAAGAAGGAAAAATGTTTGTCATAGAGGCAGACGAGAGGGGGTTTTGGGGGTGGATGGGAGGGAAACTGGGGACACTGGTGGTGGGAAATGTACACTGGTGGAGGGATGGGTGTTGGAACACTTTACGACTTAAACCCAATCATGAACAACTTTGTAATGATCTCATTGTGATTCAATAAAACAACCCTTTTGAAAGATAAAAGATGCTCTCTCTCTCTCTCTCTCTCTCTCTCTCTCTCTCTCTGTGTGTGTGTGTGTGTGTGTGTGTGTGTGTGTGAGACACTCAAAGGGAGATCAGCTTTTTGCTTCCCATTGTTTGAGGGATAATATGGAAATAAGGGGATGAAGGGGGTATTTGCAGTTTACCTACTCCAAGACAGGTTCCAGGAATGGTCTTTCATTGGAATGGGGGTTTGAGGACCCCCATGACCTGTCAAACTCATGGGGTATAGGTCTTGGACCTCAAATTAAGATGCCTCTCTCCCACGTGGCTAACACCAACAAGAACTCTACCCCCACCCCCTGTGCTATCCAGACATTGAGGGGGTTTATACCTGAGAAGGTCAAGAGAGCACTTGAGACTGTGGAAGGAACAGTGGCTTCCGTATTATCTGGAGACAAGATTAAAAAAAATCTGTTGAGGGGCTGGAGCGATAGCATGGTGGGTAGGGCATTTGCCTTGTGCACGGCCGACTCGGGTTCGATTCCCAGCATCCCATATGGTCCCCTGAGCACCGCCAGGAGTAATTCCTAGTGCAGAGCCAGGAGTAACACCTGAGCATCGCTGGGTGTGACCCAAGAAGCAAAAAAAAAAAAAATCTGTTGAGTTTGGGTAGGCACCCTGCATCTTTTTTTTTTTTTGGCATTTCATTAATTTATTCATTGTGTCCCATGGACAACACTGCTCCTGATACAGTTTTCAAGCATACCCATTCCCAACACCATCCCTGTTTTCCAGCACCATTGTCTCAGGGTCCCTTCAGACACCCCCTAGTTGTGGTAAGCTCATTTCTGGTGCCTTTGGCACTGGAGCTGATGGGCAGAGAAAGGGGGTGGGCAGGTCTAAGAGTCTTTTTTTGGGTGACATTGGCAGTGCTCAGGGCTTACTCCTGGCTCTGGGCTCAGGGATTCCTGCTGGCAGGGCTATGTGGAGCCGGGAATCAAACTCAGGTCGGCCACATGCAAGGCCGCTGCCCCCATCCACTCTTCCATGGCTGTTGCCACAAGGCTTGGGAATTTTCAGCCACTACCTTCTGGGGGGAGGCATCCCATGTGGAGGAAAAAGGAGAGAAATGATGAGCCCCAGGAATCACTGTGGACTCACGTTTTGTGGGGGTGGTCCAGAGGTGCTTGCGGCTGTAACCTGCAGAGAGGTGGAGAAGAACAAGGTGAGAAGCAGGGAGGGAAGAGGGCAAACTCACGAGAGAAAGTTAGAGTGCACATTCTTCAGTGTTTGGACAGACCCCCATGCTCACAGCCCTCACCGTCCACTATGAGACTGTCTGGCTGCAGCATGTAGGGCCCCAGCTGGGAGCCGCCGTGTGTGTGCTGGCTGAGCTCCTCGTACAGATGCTTCCTGTCCAGCTCCCTGCCCACCGGGTCCGGGCTGTAGAGGCAGACTATGTCCACGGCAGTGGCCACCCCACCATCCTGGGACCTAAGAAGGCGGATACAGGAATTAGCTGAACGGAGCCAGGGAGGATTTTGCTCTCCTGCAGATCATAAAGTGGCCAGAGGAATTGCAAAGACAGTCACAGATGCCAAAACAGATTCTCCTAGTTGAAGAGGCTTCCACTGAAGAAATACTGGGGCGCAAATGGAAAACCTCAGCGGGGTGCAGAGCAAAGGAATGAAATGGGGAATTAAGAGGAGTGTCTCTGGGCTGGAGTGATAGCACAGCAGGTAGGGCGTTTGCCTTGCACACGGCCGACCAGGTTCGATTCCCAGTATCCCATATGGTCCCCGAGCACCGTATAGGATGCTGGGAGTGACCCAAAAAACAAAACAAAACAAAACAAAAAAAAAGAGGAGGGTCTCGTCACCAGGACACACTGGGAAATGGGGGGCAGCTGTGGGGAGGGATTTAAAAGGAGAAGTGGCACTGATACCACAGAATTCTTGTTCTGCATAGTCCCAAGGTGGGCAGGCAGGAAAGTAACCCCCAGGGCTTGAGAGAAAAATAGCAGCTTTGTACAGGTGTTCCAGTCTCACCTGAGCAGGGTCAGTCTGCATCCATAGTAGCGGGACCCCAAACTGGTGTTCAAGAACAGGGGCTGGAGCTGTGGAGGCCAGCAAGGGGAAAGAGAAAAAGAATCTGATCAGTTATCTCACGGTGATTCGATTAAAAACATTTTTTTAAGTATCTTTCATAAAAGGAAAATCAACAGAATCAGAAAAAAAAAAAGAATTTGTTTGGGGCAGTGGGGGCAGGGCTCCCACAGTGGTCAGGTTTGTATCCCTTGGATAAGCAAAGTGGGTGGTAATCAGTTCGCAGGAGCCTATAGAGGTGAGGTGGATGGGGCTTACTCATAGTGGGCGGGGCTCGTATCCATGGGGACTAGGGTAAAATGATGGTGTCACTCTGCAGGAGCCTATAGAAGTGAGATGGGCGGGGCTTGTATCCAGGGGCTAAGGGTGAAGTGGGTGGGGTCAGTTTGCAGGACCCAATCGAGTTGAGGTGGGCGGGGCTTACCCATAGTGGATGGGGCTCGTATCTATGGTGTCTAGGGTAAAATACGTGGTGTCAGTTTGCAGGGGTCTATATAAGTGGGGTGGGCGGGCTCTCACCAGTTGCTGCAGGATTTGATCCAAGTTGTGGAATATTCTGGAATAAGAATGCCGCATGTCTTCCTCATAGGGCAGGTTGGTGATGGTGAAGTTGAGGGTGAATGGCACCAGGGTAGGATGAAGGCCTGCAGAGGGGTTGGGTGTGGGGTGGGGGAGACGTGTTCAGAGAGCCTGAAGGGTAAGTTCACATGCATGTGTGCAAGCACTAAGGGGGATCTTCCAGGCACTGCCTACCTGACGTGGGAGAGGAGGATGTTGGTACCCCCAAGGGAGCTGTGGATGTTAATACACCTAGAGAGAAATCAATTCTGAGCTTCTGGGATGCAGCCCCGAGGGTCTTGGAAGATGTTAGCGCCATGCCAGGGATTTTGTGGGTTATATCCCTGTATTTAACAGGGACCAGTGTGTGTGTGTGTGTGTGTGTGTGTGTGTGTGTGTGTGTGTGTGTGTGTGTGTGTGTGTGTAGGGGGTGGGGGCATAGTGAACCTTTTCTTTCCTCCAGTTGCTAAATCAAGACTTTTGGGGTTGAAGAGATTGATGAAGCCTTGGGTGTACTCACTTCTGTCGGTGGTGGTGGTGGTGAAGGTGGGGCGGTGGTAACCTATAGATGAAAAGTAAGGACAGAGGAGGCAGAAAGAGTGAGTAGGATGGGACAAGGCGGAGGAAGCATCAGAGCCGCACCTTAAGGGCAGACCTCATGACCTTGGTGCTCCCCTCACCATTGATGTACAGACTGTCCCGGTCCAGTGTGTAGGGCCCCAGCTGAGAGAAACCCCCAGTCTGCTGCCTCACTTCCCAGTACAGCCGCTCCTCGTCCAGCTCTGTAGCCGAGGGGTCAGAGAATTGGGTGCAGATGAGGTCCACCCTCGTGGCTGCTCCATTCTTCTCAGACCTGGGTGGGTGGATCAGGGAATAAGGAGAGGGTGGAAGGATGGACTTGGATATGGCTGGAGCCACAAGGCCCTGGGCACTGCTGGGTGTGGCCCCCAAACAAAAGCAATGTCCGGCTGGGGGGGACACTGCTCAGAATGGGTATTAGGGGTGAGGAGTATTCAATATTCCTAAATACCGACTCTGCCTGGGACACCAAAAGAAGGCAGGCAGGAAGGGCACCCCTGGAGGCCTGAGGAATGGCAGCACTTGGTACAGGTATTTCCATCTCACCTGGACTGGGTCAGTCTGCAGCCATTGTAGCGGGGCCCCAGGCTGGTGCTCCGGAACAGGGGCAGGAGCTGTGGAGGGGTAGGGGAGGGACATGAAGGATTTGTCCAGGGGAGCTCCATGGGGACAAGGTGAAGGGGAGGATCGGTTCCAGGAGCCTGCAGAGGTGAGGTGGGTGGGGCTTGTACCACTGAGCTGGCCTTACATCGATGGGCGGGGCTTACACCAGTGGGTTGAACTTGTACCACTGGGCGGGAGTTACACCAGTGGGCGTGACCTACATCAGTGGGCGGGGCTTGTGCCATTGGGCGTGGCTTACATCAGTGGGCGGGGCTTGTACTATAGGGCTGGGGTGAGTGGCGGTGAGCGGAGCAGGGCGGGCAGAAGGGGCAGGGCTCTCACCAGCTGCTGTAGGGTCCTCTCTGTGTTGTTGAAGATTATGGAGCCTGGACGATTCAAGTCCTCCTTATAGGGCAGGTTGGTGATGGTGAAGTTGAGGGTGAATGCCACCATGACTGAGCCAGGGGCTGTGGGGGTGGAGGCAGCGGGAGACATGTGCCCAGTGAGTCCAGACTGAGAACCTGGGTCTGGCCACCTCATGTGCAAGCCTGCATATCTTGTGGGCAGTTCCCTGAGAGGGATACCGTTGCCATCACCTTTATGGAGGGTTATGGATGGCAGCATGGAGGCAGAGATGCCCCTAACGAAAGTCTGACTTGCAGGGGGTGGTGGGGTGTGGGCAAACAGGCACATTAGCAACCACTTTTTCTGATTTTTTTTTTTAAAGAATCCAGTTGGTTCCTGTGAGCTGCCTCTGTATTACTTTGTTTATTTTGCTTTTGGGTCACACCTGGCAATGCTCAGGGGGTTACTCCTGGCTCTACACTCAGGAATTACTCCTGGCAGTGCTCAGGGGACCCTATGGGATGCCAGGGATTGAACCCGGGTCGGCTGCATGCAAGGCAAATGTCCTCCTCACTTGACTATGGCTCTGGCCCCTGTATTGTTTTTAAAGCCTGGGAGGGGAACTGTGGAGAATGACTCACGTGTGGACACAGGGACCGTGTTGGCCACGGGGGTCGAAGTCGAGGGTGTCAGCCCTGGGAGGAAACAGAGATGGATAGAGGGGGGCAGACGGACCCTCCTGGAGAAGAGGGAGTGTCCTACATACAGATAATCAGGTACTTTTGGGGTCCTTAGACTGGGCTGGAGCCAGAGACCACTGGGGTCAGACGGGAGTTTTGTGGGCTTCTCCCAACCTGGGAAGGTGGCAGCAGATAGCAGGAGGGGACATGTCCCAGCATAGGGGTCCTGGTGAGTGCTCACTGGTGGGGAGTGGTTAGGGTGAGTGGGTGTATTCTACAGGGACACTGGGGGTACGGGGTTATGAGGAGCGGGTGAGAGTCCGGGGTCCTTTGCTTCCTTTTTTGGGGGAAGCCCACCCTGCAGTACTCAGGGCTGACTCCCAGCTCTGTGCTCAGGGATCACTTCTGGCAGGGCTCCGAGGACTCTATGTGTTGCCATGGATAGAACCCAGGTCTGCCACATGCAAGGCAAGTGCCCTCCCCACTGTACTCTCTCTCCAGGCCCCTTGTTACAATTTCCATCCATTCACTCATTCCCGGTAGCATCTCACAGCAGGAAATGCCTACCCGAGGCTGTGAAGAAGATGGATGGTGTCTCTGAAGATGCAGTGGTTACCATTGAAGCTAGAGAGAAATAAATGCTAGTTTGCGACTGGACTAAGGGAAGGAAGAGGGTACAGCCCTGCCCTGGGATTTCTATTTTTTTTCCACCTTGGACATTACAGACCACGAGTGCCCATGGATGAGGACTGGCAGTGAGCTTTTGTCTGCTCTAGTTCCTGGGTCAGGATTATCATAGTAATTATATATAGTGATATATCACATTATAGAACTATATAGCGTATAAAATCAAACCATTAAAATATATTAATCCTAACCCAGGAATTACAATTTATATAATCAAAATCTCATCTTACTATATAGTAAAGAATATTAGATAATAATATATAATTATGTAGCACTGTCAAGCAATAGCACAGCAGGTAGGGTGTTTGCCTTGCATCCGGCCGACCCGGGTTCGATTCCTCCGTCCCTCCTGGAGAGCCCGGCAAGCTACAGAGAGTGTCCTGGCTGCACGGCACAGCCTGGCAAGCTACCCATGGCATATATCATATGCTAAAAACAGTAACAACAAGTCTTACAATGGAGACGTTACTGGTGCCTGCTCGAGCAAATCAATGAACAACGGGATGACAGTGCTACAGTGCTATTATATAATTATTGAAACATTAGCACTGTAGCACTGTCATCCCGTTGTTCATCGACTTGCTCCAGCGGGCACCAGTAACGTCTCCATTGTGAGACCTGTGCCACGGGGGGCTTGCCAGGCTCTGCCGTGCGGGTGGAATACTATCGGTAACTTGTTAGGCTCTCCGAGAGGGATGGAGGAATCAAAACCGGGTCAGCTGTGTGCCAGGAAAATGCCCTACCCACTGTGCTATTGCTCCAGTCCATTGTAACATTAATATATTATAGTATAAATCGATTTGGAGGGTCATACTGTGCAGTGCTCAGGGACAACTCCTGGCTCTGTGCTCAGATCATCAGCTCAGCTGTTTGCAAGGCAAGTGCCCTGCTCACTGTACTATCTTTCTGGCCTCCCTTGATACAATTCTCATCCATTCATTCATGACCAGCAGTACTTCATAGCAGAAAATTCCTACCTAAGGGCATATTAATATAATTATATTAATACATTTCATGGTTTGGAGCGATAGCCCAGCGGGTAGGGTGTTTGTCATGCACATGGATGACCCAGGTTCGATTCCTCCGACCCTCTCAGAGAGCACAGCAAGCTACCCAGAGTATCTCGCTGGCACGGTAGAGCCTGGCAAGCTACCCAAGGCGTATTGGATATGCAAAAACAGTAACAACAAGTCTCACCATGGAGACGTTACTGGTGCCCACTCAAGCAAATCGATGAGCAGCGGGATGACAGTGTCAGCGACAGTTTATATGGCAGCATATTTATGTATATTATGCATGATATAAATACAATAAATATATTATGTTATATAGTATATATAGTATATACATTATATATACATTATATATACCATATAGTATTTTACATAATTATATAATACATGTATCAATCTATGACTGTAGGTTATGGCTAATTTGAAGGGTGGGCTGAAGGGTCTTTGTAGAGACTCCCCAAACCTCCCCCATACTCACTTTGGGGGGTCGTGGCTGGGTTCTGGTAGGTGAAACCTGCAGAGGGAAAGGAAGAGTGGCTGTCGAGGGTCGCGGGGAGGGAGACCGGGCCCCAAGAGCCACGGAAACCAAGCCACCAAGATGGGGCTCGCCATCACGACTCTCACCATCGACGTAGAGACTGTTCTTGTCCAGCGTGTAGTGCCCCAGCTGGGAGACGCCCTGTGTCTGCTGGTCAAGCTCCCAGTACAGCCGCTCCCTGTCCAGCCCGCTCTCCTCGGGGCCAGGGGAGTAGTAGGAGCAGACCATGTCCGTGGCCGTGGCAGCTCCATCGTTCTCGGGCCTGGGAGGGCGGGTGAAGGGTAAGGGCGTGCGCGGGGGAGGTTTTTATAGCCACAACTCACAAAGCGGCAACCAGGAGAAAAAGGGTTCTCTCTCTCTCTCTCTCTCTCTCTCTCTCTCTCTCTCTCTCTCTCTCTCTGTCTCTCTCTGTCTCTCTTTCTCTCTCTCTTTTTTTTTTGCAGTGTCAAGGCTAGAACCTGGATTTCAAGCCTTTGGGGTATGAGATCCAGACCCTGAAAAATGAAACTGAGAAAGGACAAAACGGCAGAAAAAGATCCTCCTAGTCCCTGGACTTGAGTCCCATTGATTTGTGAGCAGGATCAGCAGGTAAGGCGCTTGCCTTGCCTGTGGCTGCCCCCTGGGTTCAACCCCCAACTCCCCATAGGGAGTGATCATCAGGAGTGATTCCTGAGTGCAGGGTCAGGAGTTAGCCCCGAGCATCACCAGGGGCGGCACTCCCTCACACCCCAAACAGAAACAAAAAGAAAGCAAAGTGGAGAAAGGACTTTGCAGAAACCCTGGGGTCTGACCCAACGCCTCATGCTCCCCTTTTGGGTCTAAGTGAAGGCAGGAACGAATGCAGAAAGCGAAACAGTGGAAGAAGTTACATGGTTGGGAGGGAGAGGAATACAAGGCGAAACAGCTTTACACACTGAACTGGTACCATGCAATTGCCCCTCTGCATAGGATACCAAGTGAGGCGGGCGTTGGGCAGGAAGGGAACCCCGCAGAGGGCCTGGGTGCTGGGGCGGCGCTTGACACAGGTGTTCCACAGCCTTACCTGAGCTGGGCCAGTCTGCAGCCAGAGTAGTGGGGCCCCAAGCTGGAGTTCTGCAACAGGGGCTGGAGCTGTGGGAGAGTGGGAGGAGGGAACATGAATGTTTGCTCCAGAGAAGCTTGGTGAGGTGGGCGGGGCTGGCGTCAGTGGGCGGGGTTTGTATCCATGGGGACAGGTAGAGGGGAGCGATCTGATTTGCAGACACCTCGAGGTAGGCGGGGCATTGCGGCAGTGGGCGTGGCGGGATGCGGTGGGCGGGGCTCTCACCAGCAGTTGCAGGACCTGGTCTGTGGCTTCAAATATGCTGGAACCAGAGAGATGCATCTCCTCCACATAGGGCAGGTTGGTGATGGTGAAGTTGATGGTGAATGGCACCAGCACAAGGCCAGAGGCTGCAGGGGGTGGGGGTGTTGGGATGGACGAGAAATGCCCGGCATGCCCACCCTAAGCATAGAACTGAGTGGCGGTGGGGGGGACCCACAAGCATGCCAACGAGTGTGGCTGTAGCGGGGAGGGGACTCTTGCTTTAACAAGAGAGCCATCCTCCCTGCCTGGTGCCCACTTCTACACATGGTAGGCCCGAGGCCAGAGTTTTGGCAGGAGAAAGCAGGAAGCGTGGAGGAAGCACTTACTTGGGGAGACCGGGGCCTCGGTGCTGAGTAGGGCGGTGGGAGGGGGCACGGAAGCTGCAGAGAGAGCGAGAGAGAGAGAGAGAGAGAGGGGGGGGGGTACAGCAGGAAAGAAGTCCATTATACTGCACTGTGTGGTGTCATCTCTCCACCAGCTGCCTTCCCCTCCCAAGACCTTTTTTTCTGGATTTCCTGGAGTAGTAATGTACTGAGCAGTCACACTTCCCTTTGGGAATATCTGTCTTGGGCTGGAGAGACAGACAGCCAAGAAGACCTGCCATGTGGCCGGCCCAGGTTCAATCCCTGGCACTGCATATGGTCCCCCCTGAGCCCACTAGGAGCACGGAGCCAGGGGTAAACCCTGAGAACCACTGATAAACCTCCACAATAATAAAAGACCTTTTAATTAAAACGTGTTGTTAAAAATTCTGTGTGTCTGTGTGCTTGTGGGACCATACAGTGCCAGGCATAGCACCCAGGGTTCCTGCCTGCAAAACCTGTTTTGCTGTCCTTGAGACTCTGCCCAGCTTTTCCACAAATCAAATGAATCAGACACAATTACATCATCAGGTACAAATCATGCTGATGTTTGTGCATTTTTCTTCCTCTTTTCCCTCCCTTCCTCCCTTCCTCCCTCCCTTCCTCCCTCCCTCCCTCCTTCCTTCCTTCCTTCCTTCCTTCCTTCCTTCCTTCCTTCCTTCCTTCCTTTTTCCTTCCTTCCTTCCTTCCTTCCCTCCTTCCCATTCTCCCTCCCTTTCTTTCTTTCCTTCTTTCATTTGTTCCCTCTCCTTCCTCCCTTCCTTCCTCCCTCCCTCCCTCCCTTCCTTCCTTCCTTCCTTCCTTCCTTCCTTCCTTCCTTCCTTCCTTCCTTCCTTCCTTCCTTCCTTCCTTCCTTCCTTCCTTTCTCTCTTCCTTTCCCTGGTCCTTTCCTCCCTCCCCTTTTCTTTTCCTTCCATCCTTCCCTTTCCCTTACTACACTCATATTTCCTTTCCCTCTCTTCTCCTCCCTCCCTTTCATTTTAGGCCACACCTAGGGGGGCTCAGAAATGACTATCCACCTGTTGCTCCAGCCCCCTACTTCCAGAAATGGAACCTCCCCTCACCTGTGAGGCTGGTGAGAGGATTTGGCATTTCTGTAGAAACTGGGGTGATAGTCACACCTGGGGGAACAAAATCCAAAGTTCAAAGGGGTCCTCCCCTTCTTGAAATGGCTGGGATGGTGGGGTGGGGGTGCATGCCTGGGTTTTCTTGGGTGCTCCAGTTCACTGAGGTGGAAGTGGAGTTCCTGGGACAACAAAACCTTTTGGGATTCTTTTTTTTAGAAAAATGGGGGGGGGTTGCAGGAGCGATAGCACAGCAGGTAGGGTGTTTGCCTTGCACACGGCCGACCCTTGTTTGATTCCTCCGTCCCTCTCGAAGAACACGACAAGCTACTGAGAGTATCCTGCCTGCACAGCACAGCCTGGCAAGCTACCTTGTGGCATATTCAATATGCCAAAAACAGTAACAACAAGTTTCATCATAGAGACGTTACTGGTGCCCTGCTTGAGGCAAATTAATGAGCAACGGGATACAATGACAGTGACAGTTTGTATGGCAACATATTTATGTATATTATGCATGATATAAATACAATAAATATATTATGTTATATAGTATATATAGTATATACATTATATATACATTATATATACCATATAGTATTTTACATAATTATATAATACATGTATCAATCTATGACTGTAGGTTATGGCTAATTTGAAGGGTGGGCTGAAGGGTCTTTGTAGAGACTCCCCAAACCTCCCCATACTCACTTTGGGGGGTCGTGGCTGGGTTCTGGGAGGTGAAACCTGCAGAGGGAAAGGAAGAGCCGCTGTCGAGGGTCGCGGGGAGGGAGACCGACCCCAAGAGCCACGGAAACAAGCCACCAAGATGGGGCTCGCCATCACGACTCTCACCATCGACGTAGAGACTGTTCTTGTCCAGCGTGTAGTGCCCCAGCTGGGAGACGCCCTGTGTCTGCTGGTCAAGCTCCCAGTACAGCCGCTCCCTGTCCAGCCCGCTCTCCTCGGGGCCAGGGGAGTAGTAGGAGCAGACCATGTCCGTGGCCGTGGCAGCTCCATCGTTCTCGGGCCTGGGAGGGCGGGTGAAGGGTAAAGGCGTGCTCGGGGGAGGTTTTTATAGCCACAACTCACAAAGCGGCAACCAGGAGAAAAAGGGTTCTCTCTCTCTCTCTCTCTCTCTCTCTCTCTCTCTCTCTCTCTTTCTCTCTCTCTGCAGTGTCAAGGCTAGAACCTGGGGCATGAGATCCAGACCCAAAAAATGAAACTGAGTAAGGGCAAAAGGGCAGAAAAAGTTACTCCTAGTGCCCGGACTGAGTCCTTGAATTGTGAGCAGGATCAGCGGGGAAGGAGCTTGCCTTGCCTGTGGCTGCCCCCTGGGGTTCAACCCCCAACTCCCAGTAGGATCCCTGAGCCCCATCATGAGTGATTCCTGAGTGCAGAGACAGCAGTTAGCCCCGAGCATCGCCAGTGCGCCCCCCACTTCCCCACGGGCTCGCAAACAAAAACATAAAGAAAGCAAAGTGGAGAAAGGACTTTGCAGAAACCCTGGGGTCTGACCACGCCTCATGCTCCCCTTTTGGGTCTAGTGAAAGCAGGAACGAATGCAGAAAGGGAAGCAGTGGAAGAAGTTACATGGTTGGGAGGGAGAGGAATACAAGGCGAAACAGCTTTACACACTGAACTGGTACCATGCAATTGCCCCTCTGCATAGGATACCAAGTGAGGCGGGCGTTGGGCAGGAAGGGAACCCCGCAGAGGGCCTGGGTACCGGGGTGGCATCTTGGCACAGGTGTTCCACAGCCTTACCTGAGCTGGGCCAGTCCTGCAGCCGAAGTAGTGGGGTCCCAAGCTGGAGTTCTGCAACAGGGGCTGGAGCTGTGGGAGAGTGGGAGGAAGGAACATGAATGTTTGCTCCAGAGAAGCTTGGTGAGGTGGGCGGGGCTGGCGTCAGTGGGCGGGGTTTGTATCCATGGGGACAGGTAGAGGGGAGCGATCTGATTTGCAGACACCTCGAGGTAGGCGGGGCATTGCGGCAGTGGGCGTGGCGGATGTGGTGGGGCGGGGCTCTCACCAGCAGTTGCAGGACCTGGTCTGTGGCTTCAAATATGCTGGAACCAGAGAGATGCATCTCCTCCACATAGGGCAGGTTGGTGATGGTGAAGTTGATGGTGAATGGCACCAGCGCAAGGCCAGAGGCTGCAGGGGGGTGGGGGTGTTGGGGATGGACGAGAAATGCCCTGTGTACCTGGCCTAAGCATAGAACTGAGTGGCGGTAGGGGGGACCCACAAGCATGCCCAACGAGTGTGGCTGTAGCGGGGAGGGGACTCTTGCTTTAACAGGAGAGCCATCCTCCCTGCCTGGTGCCCACTTCTGTGCATGGTAGGCCCGAGGCCAGAGTTTTGGCAGGAGAAAGCAGGAAAGCGTGGAGGAAGCACTTACTTGGGGAGTATCGGGGCCTCGGTGCTGAGTAGGGCGGTGGGAGGGGGCACGGAAGCTGCAGAGAGAGAGAGAGGGGGGGGGGGGTTACAGCAGGAAAGAAGTCCATTTTACTGCGCTGTGTGGTGTCATCTCTCCACCAGCTGCCTTCCCCTCCCAAGACCTTTTTTTCTGGATTTCCTGAGTAGCAATGTACTGAGCAGTCACACTTCCCTTTGGGAATATCTGTCTTGGGCTGGAGAGACAGACAGCCAAGAAGACCTGCCATGTGGCCGGCCAGGTTCGATCCCTGTCACTGCATATGGTCCCCCCCTGAGCCCCACTAGGAGCACGGAGCCAAGGGTAAACCCTGAGAACCACTGATAAACCTCCACAATAATAAAAGATCCTTTTTTAATAAAAAACGTGTTGTCAAGAACTCTGTGTGTGTATGTGTATGTGTGTTTGTCTCCTGGTGGTTCCCCAAGGGGGGACCATGCAGTGCCAGGCATAGCACCCAGGGTTCCTGCCTGCAAAGCCTGTTTTCCTGTCCTTGAGCCTCTGCCCAGACTGTCCACAAATCAAATGAATCAGACACAATTCCATCATCAGGTACAAATCATGCTGATGCTTGTGCAGTTTCCTTCCTCTTTTCCCTTCCTTTCTCCTTCCCTCCCTCCCTCCCTCCCTCCCCTACCCTCTCTCCCTCCCTTTCTCCCTCCCTTCCTCCCTTCCTCCTCCATCCCTTCCTTCCTTCCTTCCTTCCTTCCTTCCTTCCTTCCTTCCTTCCTTCCTTCCTTCCTTCCTTCCCTTTCCTTCTTTCCTCCCTCCCTCCTACTCTTCCCTCCCTCCCTCCTTTCTTCCTTCCTTACTTCCTTCTTTCATTCCTTAACTCTTTCCCATCCTCCCTCCCTTCCTTTCTTTCCTTCCTTCATTTGTTCCCTCTCCTTCCTCCTTCCCTCCCTCCCTCCCTCCTTCCTCCCTTCTTTCTCCCTCCCTCCCTCCCTTCCTTCCTTCCTTCCTTCCTTCCTTCCTTCCTTCCTTCCTTCCTTCCTTCCTTCCTTCCTTCCTTCCTTCCTTCCTTCCTTCCTTCCTTTCTTCCTCCCTTTCTTTCTTTCCTTGGTCTTTTCTCCCTCCCCTTTTCCTTCCTTCCATCCCTCCCTTCCCCCTTCCTTCCCTCGTTCTTTACTTTCCCTCTCTTCTCCCTCCTTCCCTTTCATTTTTAGGCCACACCCAGGGGGGCTCCGGAATGACTATCCACCTGTTCTTCCAGACCCCCCACTTCCTATTTCCGGCAGAGGATTCCTTCTCTCACCTGTGAGGCTGGTGAAAGGATTTGGCATTTCTATAGTAACTGGGTGATAGTCACACCTGGGGGAACAAAATCCAAAGTTCAAAAGGGTGCTCCCCTTCTTGAAATGGCTGGGATGGTGGAGTGGGGGTGCATGCCTGGGTTTTCTTGGGTGCTCCAGTTCACTGGAGGTGGAAGGTAGAGTTCTTGAGAAAGCAAAAACTTTTTGGGATTCTTTTTTTTTAAAAAATGGGGAGGGGTTGCTGGAGTGATAGCACAGCAGGTAGGGTGTTTGCCTTGCCCGCGACTGACCCAGGTTCAATTCCCAGCATCCCATATGGTCCCCCGAGCACCGCCAGGAGTAATTCCTGAGTGCATGAGCCAGAAATAACCCCTGTGCAATGCCGGGTGTGACCCAAAAAGAAAAATAAATAAAGCAAAAAATGGGGGGCTTCCAAGCAGTATTCAGGTGCCTGGGGGTCCCTCTTGGGGGCTCAGTCAACATTGCTGTAGATTCAGTGCCAGGGATGGAGGATCTGGTGCAGGTTGGTCCTCCACAGTGTCCAGGATGGCCCTGGGTCCCCTGGCAGTGCTCAGGGGCCTCCAGAAACACATGGGTGGTCCTTAGGGAACTTCCAGGGCTGTGCCATGTGATTGTGGGGGGATCCTATGTAGCGCCAGGGAATGGTGACATGCAAGCCAGCACCTTCACCCAGTCCCTTCTTGGTTCTTGATTCCTCCTTTCTAGAAGTTTTGAGAGACCCCCAAAGCATCAGCATACTCACTGTTGGGGGGTGTGGTCCAGGCCGGGAGGGTGAAGCCTTCAGGGAGAGAAGGAGGAAGGATGAGATAAAGGGGGAACGAGGGAAGGGGATATGGTAAGAAGATGTTGCTCTACCTACATTAGAAGATAAAAATAAAAAACAACATTTTAAATGTTTGTTGGTTTTTGGCTTTGGGGCCACACCTGGCAGTGCTCCGGGCTTTCTCCTGGCTCTGTGGCAGGGATTGCTTCTGGTGGGATGGTAGGATGCTATGCGGTGCCCAGGGTGGAAGCCAGCTTCTGTGCGAAGCAAGAGTCTTCCCCACTGTCCTCTTTTGCTAATATCCTCAAATGAAAACTATCTGAACACAGTGATGGGCCATGAGCCTGTACCACATTCACCTGGGCACCATTCCCCAAGACCGCGCGCTCGCGTGAGTGTGTGTGTGTGTGTGTCTGTGTGTCTGTGTGTCTGTGTGTCTGTGTCTGTGTGTGTGATCCCCCAGACACCGCAAAGGGCAGGGAGTTGGGGGGGGGAGCAGAAATGAAAAAGAAATCAAAATAAATCTTTGGGGTGGGGGAAGTGGTGGCTACTCACCATTGACGGTGAGACTGTTGGGGTTCAGGCTGTAAGGGCCCAGCAGGCTTGCATCCTGGGTTTGCTGCTTTAGCTCCTGGTAAAGCTGCTCCCTGTCCAGCTCAGGTCCTGTGGGATCCTGGTAGTGGGTGCAGACCAGGTCCACACTTGTGGCTGCCCCATCATTCTCGGGCCTGGGGGAGAGGTAGAGCACATGGTATAGAACTGTGACATTTGGAGGCTAATAACAGGAAATAATAGGAACATAGCAAAGAGGGGAAAAGTTAGACTGATATTCATTTTGAAACAAATGTGTGTGCGTGCGTGTGTGTGTGTGTGTGTGTGTGTGTGTGTGTGTGTTTGGGCCACACCTGGCTGTGCTCAGCTTACTCCTGGCTCTATGCTTAAGAGATCACTCCTGGAAGTGCTCAGGGGACCCTATGTGATCGCCCCCTGCAAGGCCAGTGCCCCACTTGCTGTCCATCTCTTTGGCCCTAGATGGAGTCTTTTTTGTGAGAAATAACACCAGCTGGAACTGTGAGTGGAGCTCACAATTCTGCTCCAATTCCCAGCAAAGCAGACATCTGCTTCCTCATCCTTGATGCAGGAATGGATGGGAAATTTGGGTTTCAACAAAGAAGCAAACAACCAAAAAAACTCATTTGTCTGAGCAAGAACCAAAAAAAAGGGGTGCCCTGAATCAAGGGTGATAGTTTCAGAAGGATGGCCTTTTTTTTTTTTTTCTTTTTAGGTCACACTCAGCAATGCACAGGGGTTACTCCTGGCTCATGTACTCATAAAATACTCCTGGCGGTGCTCAGGGTACCATATGGGATGCTGGGAATCAAACCGGGGTTGGTCGCGTGCAAGGCAAACACCCTACCTGCTGTGCTATCGCTCCAGCCCCCAAGGATGGCATTAATTAAAAAAAAAACTGTCTTATATTTTCTTTTGGGGGCTGTACCTCACGGCGCTCCAGGGGCTATTCCTGGCTGTGTTCAGTGGTGACACGTGGCAGTGCTCAGGGGACCCTGTGCAGTGCTAGGGATCAAGGTAAGCATCTTAGCCCCTGTACTATCTCTCCAGCAACCAGAAGGCAGCGTTTCTAGCTCTGTGTGTGTGTGTGTGTGTGTGTGTTTGTGTGTGTGTGATAAAATCATAAACGACGTCCATCTCTGCTGGTCTCTGTGCTTCCGTGATTCCATGTCTGCTGAGGCTGTGGGCAGAGAGACCGAAGAAGGAAGGGGTTTTAGGAACTTTAATCTCACCTAAGCAGGGTCAACCTGCAGCCATAGTAGTAGGGGCCCACGCTGGTATTGTGGAACGCGGCCCGGAGCTGCAAGGCAGGGAGAGGGAGGAGGAAGCAAAACCGTGGTTGGTCCTGGCAGGAGTGAGGTGGGCGGGGCACCCCGTTGGTGGGAGGGGTTTGTATCCATGGGAACAAGAGTGAAGTAGGTGGTATCACTTTTAAGGAGCCTATAGAGATTAAGTGGGCGGGGCCTCAGTCGATGGGTGGGGTTTGTATCCATGGGAACAACGGTGAGGTGGGCCAAGAGAGGCAAGGTGGACGGGGCAGATGTCAGAGGGCGGAGTTTGCATGGGAGGCGGTCCTAGTTTGCAGGTGCGGGTCAGGTGAGGTGGGCGGGGATCTCACTAGGGGCTGCAGGACCAGATCCGTTTTGTTGAATATTCTGGATTCAGGGTGATTCATCTCCTCCTCGTAGCGCAGGTTGGTGATGGTGAAGTTGATGGTGAACGGCATCAGGACAGGGCCAGGGGCTGCAGGAGTGGGTGGGAGAGAAGTATCCAAGCCAGCCCACCGTAACCTCACAGCTGAGTGTGTGGGGGCCACCCCCACATGCATGTCTGCATCTTCCTGGGGAGGGAACTGAGTACCCAGGCAGAGAAGCGCCTCTCCTGGCAATCCCTCCTGGTCAAGGCACCCCCAAATGGTCAGAGGTGACTTGTTTGAATCCACCCTCTTCATCCCAGTTCTCTGTCCCAGGTCGTCTGCCGTCTGCTGATTTGAGCCTTAGCAGAGTCTTTTTGAAGTGCATCCCAGGTTGTGGCAGGTCCCACTGGCCCTGCCCCTCCCCGCCCACACACACCCTCCACTGTCCGCATGCAAAGCGTCTGTGCTGGGGGCCGGAGACAGAGAGCAAACGCCTACCCGCAGAGGTGGAGACTGAGTCTGACGTGGTACACTGGTGTGAGCAGCTGGGAATGGCCACCGTGGCTGGGGAGGAAACGCAGGGAGGTCCGTTCATGGGAAGGCTCTTTTGAGTTGAGCTTTTCTCTGCCGAGCAAGCCAGAGAAGCCTTCGGCCAGGTTTTTGGTTTCTTTGTTGGGTGTCTGGACCTCTCCCGGCCATGCCAGAGGCTAATCCCAGCTCTGTGCTGGCGGTCGGGGGGTCACTCATGGTGGGGTGGTGCTGGGGACCCAACTCAGGGCTCCTACATGCAAGGTATGTGCACAGCTGAGCCGTCTCTACGGTCCCTGAGGTGAGGGGGGGACTGGAGCCTTCTTGAGCCTTTGTGGGGAGGGGAGTGGGTGAGAGGAGAGAGAACCTCCAGGCAGAACACAGATGGCTACTCACTGCTGGGGGTGGAGAAGGGGATCCTGTGCGTGTACCCTGCGGAGGGAAGCGAGGAGAGTTATGAGTGTGGGGGATGGGCAGGAATGGGAGAACATGGGGCATGGGGCATTCTCTTTTTTGGGGGGTGGCAATAGTAGTGTTCAGAGTGACCCCTGATAGCACTTGGGGGACCATCGACGAACTCAGGGATCAAGCTGGGGTCCACCCTGCATTATCTCTCTGGCCCCTATGAATCTGTTGATTTTATACACACACACATACATACACACATATGTACACACAATTCTTTGTTTTGTTTGTTTTTATTTTTTGGGGCCCCACAGGAGTGCTCAGGAATCACTTCTGGTGGGGTTCGATGCCTTGCCCACTCTACCATTGCTCTGGCCCATGTAATAATCTCTACAGACCCCCTCCTCCCCCTGCCATGCACAGACACAGCAGCTCATGAGAATTCTTTTGGGGTGCCGAGGAGAATATCCCTATCTCCGCAGTACCATGGGGACAGGGGTGAGGTGGAGGGCCGAGGGCCCCTGGTGGTGGGGGATGGGTGCTGGAACCTGGAACATCGTGTGCATGAAACTCCAGCAGGAACAACCTTGTAAACCATGGTGCTTCAAAGAAAATGTTTTCCAAAGGCAAAGAAAAAAAGAACAAACCCCTTCAACCCAACCCAGAATGTCTCTGAGCGACTCCCCCCTTCTTTTTCTGTATGTTGGCTCAGCTGAACCTCCCAGAAGGGCTTAGAACAAATGCTTCTTTCTCAGGAAAAGAACTCCAGGAGAGGCCAGCCTGGAGGAGCTCAAAGCATCCAAGACACACGTACACACATATGCACATGCATGCATGCATATGCATGCACACACATGTACACAGTTGCACAAGGTATGCGCATAATATACACATGCACACACATGCACAGATGCATTCCACACACACATGCATGCATGCACACATGAACATATATGCACACACATGTGCACTCTCTCATACACACACGCACACATATACACACACACACACGCACGCACACACATTCACACAGTGCTCCCTAGTGCTGGTGTGTTGGGAGCCCAGAAGGCTTGTGGGGAGGGGTGAGGTGGGCTCCACTCACCATTGACATAGAGGCTGTCCCTGTCCAGGCTGAAGGGGCCCAGCTGGGTGACACCCTGTGTCTCTCGGTCCAGCTCCCAGTATAGCTGCTCACGGTCCAGCCCCGGGCTGTGGGGCTCGGCACGGTAGGTGCAGACAGAACTGACTCCGATGGCCCGGCGCTTCTCTCGGAACTGGAACCCCAAAATTAAGTTGGGGAGACAAGGTGGGGGTCACTCCAGGGAGGATCCTGGGAGATGTTCTCCAAGGCAGAGGCTGTGGGCACTGAGTATCACTGTCCCTGGGATGGAGTGTATGTGTGTGTGTGTGTGTGTGTGTGTGTGTGTGAGAGAGAGAGAGAGAGAGAGAGAGAGAGAGAGAGAGAGAGAGAGCAGACTATGGTTTGTGTGTCAGAGAGACAGAGAGAGACATAGAGACAGAAGAGACAGAGAGATCAGGCTATGGTGTGTGTGTGAGAGAGAGTGAGCGAGTGAGCAAGGTCAGGTTACAGTGTGTGTGTGTGTATGAGAGGGAGAGAGAGCGCAGACAATGTTGTGTGTATGTGTGTGTGTGTGAGAGAGACAGAGAGAGAGAGGGGGGCTAGGCTGTGTGTGTGTGAGACCAGATCCGGTGCAGGCATGTGCAGGCGCCCCCTCCCCCATCTTGCCTCCCCCCTCATCCTCCCCGCGAAGCTCACCTGAGCCAGGTCACTCTGCAGCCCGAGTAGTGGAGCCCGAGGCTGCTGTTTTGGAACAAGACCCGGAGCTGGGGGCGGAGAGGGTGAGTGAGGGGGGTGTGCAGGGCTCAGGGGAACCTGGAGGTGGGGGGCTTGACTGGGACCCTACCTGGCGCGTCAGGATCCGCTCGGTCAGGTTGAAGATCTCGGAGCCTGGCTCCCTCATCCCCTCTGTGTAGTTCAGGCTGGTGATGGTGAAGTTGAGGGTGAAGGGCACCAGGGCAGGGGTCCCCGCTGCAGCAGAGACGGGCGTGGGTGACCTCGGGGGCTGGCCCTCGCCCTCCAGCCCTCCCCAGGTCCCTTTCAGGGGAGACCCCCGGGCAAGAATGCGAAGGGGAAGGGGGCTTCGGACAGGCAGAAGGCTGAGCGTGAAGAAGAAACAGGGATCAGAACCCTGAGGAAGGCCGGAGGTGAGACCCCCAAGAACCAAGCATCTGACTTGGCCCAAGTGGGGCTTGTTAAGGAGAGTGAGCGGGACGGGGGTGGGGTACACCGAGACCAGATCACACACGGGCTCCGGAGGGTCGCTCCTACCTGTGGAGCTGAGGATGGTGGGTGAGAACGTGGATGATTCTAACGACAGCATAGAAGTAATTGGAGCTGAGAAATATAATGAAATAATTATAACAACAACAACAATAATAATAACGGGTCGGAGCAATAGTGCACTGGGCAAGGTGATTGCTTGAGTGCAGTCGACCCGGGTTCAATCCCCAGTAACCCATCGGGTCCCCTGAGCCCACCAGGAGTGATTCCTGAATACAGAGCCAGGGGTCAGCCCTGAGCACTGCTGGATGTGGCAAAAAAAATAATAATAACCCAAATAAATCATTAAATCAATTAAAGCTCTGGAGGAAAAGTAGCAGTGCTGCAGCTGGGCTAAGCTCTTGATGGGAACTGGGAAGTTTGAGCTTGACCCGGAGCAGGGCGTGGGTGTCTGAGGGGTCGTGGGGAGGGATCCCAACTCTCTGGGAATGAAGGCTGGGGGGGTGGGGGGCGGGGGCGGAGCTGGGATGCGGATGGGTTTGGGATACTCACTGCTGGTCGTTGGCGTCCAGAACCAACGGTTGTAACCTGCAGAGAGACACCGGGAGGGGGTTCAGGAGTGTCACAGCGGGCCCAGGACACGGGGCAGTGGCCCTGGCGTGGGGCTCACAGTTGGAGTCCCGCAACCACGCTGCATCCCAAGCATCTCCAGGGTGGCCTGGCCCATCCCTGGCACCGTAGCCACACGGCAGCACCGCATCCTTGGGCCTGGCACTGAACTGCCAGCCCGGTTGGCTGATGATCGCCAGGAGTGGCCTCAAGGCCCCTTTGAGGACCTCTTGGGGGCCCCCGAAAAAAAAGAGAAACAAAAACCATGGAGTGTGATTATGAACTGCCAGGGTGTGGAGTAAGATTGATAAGGCGAGATTGGGGGCCGGGGTGACTGGACAGCAGGGAGGCACTTGCTGGCCTTGTGTTAGGTCCCCGAATGCCAGGCCTAGAGCCAGACTGCAGCCATGACAGTCTGCAGCTAACATTTCGTTTTGACTAGGCCTAAGTTTCTGTTTCCCAGAAACTGAACTTGCAATTTCTGGTAAACTCCCAGTTGATGTCATTTGCCCAAAGAAGGAACTGCTAGGCTGGTCATGAGGGGTCACTATGTCCATATCTTGGAACAACCAGAAGCTAACTGTTATCAAATGTTGATTAATCGTTGATGACTGTTGCTTGATCACTGAATCATCGTGCTTGTTCAACCCTGGAACCTATATCAACTGCTTGCACTTGGAGGTGGAGTCGCCATCAAGAGACCACTTTGTGGGTGAGATAGTTGACCACAGTTAACTGAAATAAAACTCCTTTGCACTTGCATTACTCTCTCTCTGACTCCATGTAAGTTCACACCATGACACGAAAAAACCCGGGTACAGAACTTGCACGCAGCCAACCCAGTTTCCATCCTGGGCACCCCATAGGGTCCCCTGAGCACTCCCTGAGTGCAGAGCCAGGAGTAACACTTGGTTGTGGCTCAAAAACTGAGGGAGGGAGGGAGGGAGGGAGGGAGGGAGGGAGGGAGGGAGGGAGGGAGGGAGGGAGGGAGGGAGGGAGGAAGAGAGGAAGGGAGGAAGGAAGGAAGGAAGGAAGGAAGGAAGGAAGGAAGGAAGGAAGGAAGGAAGGAAGGAAGGAAGGAAGGAAGAAGTTAGAGGGATGGAGAAGGGAGAAAAGGAAAGAAAGAAAAAAGAGGGAGAGAAAGAAAGAAAGAAAGAAAGGAAGGAAGAAAGAAAGAAAGATAGAAAGAAAGAAAGAAAGAAAGAAAGAAAGAAAGAAAGAAAGAAAGAAAGAAAGAAAGAAAGAAAGAAAGAAAGAAAGAAAAAGAAAAAAAGAAAGAAAGAGGGGCTGGAGTGATAGCACAGCAGGTAGGGCATTTGCCTTGCACGCAGCCGACCCAGGTTCGATTCCCAGCATCCCATATGGTCCCCTGAGCACAGCCAGGGGTAATTCCTGAGTGCAGAGCCAGGAGTGACCCCTGAGCATCGCTTGGTGTGACCCAAAGATCAAAAAAAAAAAAAAGAAAGAGAGAGAAAGAAAGGGAAGGGAGGGAGAAAGGAAAGGAAGGAAGGAGAAAGGGAGGAAGGAAGAAAGAAGTGAAAGGAAAGAAAGGAAGAGGGAGCGAGGGAAGGAAAGAAGAGAAAGGAAAAGAAAGGAAAGGAAAGGGCAAATCTGTTTTGCAGAAAATAATAAGGCTCAAAAACAGAGTCCCCCAGGCGCTCTTGCCCGGATGCAGAGGCCCCTGTAAGCGGCGGTCTCACCGTTGATGTAGAGGCTGCGTCTGTCCAGGGTGTAGACGCCCAGCTGGCTAGCGCTGTGGGTCAGCTCACTCACTTCCTGGTACAGCACCTCTCTGTCCAGTCTGAGCCCCGAGGCAGGAGGCCGGTAGGTGCACACGGCGTCCACTCCTGTGGCACTGTCATCTTCCTCAGTCCTGCGGGATGGGACGTGGAAATAGACACCTGAGCTGGGGGGGGGGGTGCCTGGGGCTGACTCCTGGCTCTGTGCTCAGGGATCACTCCTGGTGGGAACTTGGGAGTCCCCCCGGGGTAGCGGGAATCGGCCACATGCAAGGCCAGATCCTCCTCGCTCTCCTGCTCCTGCTGGCCCCAGCGACTGTTCGTTCTCACCTGTCTGTGATCTTGCCTGTGAACCGCTCCCCCTTGCCCCCCGCAGCTCCCCCACCCCCTTCCTCCTGGGAGAGAGGAAAGCATCACCTGAGCAGAATCAGCCTGCAGTCAGAGTACGTCGAGCCCAGGCTAGTTTTCTCAAACAGAGGCTTGAGCTGAGGAGGAGGGTGAGAGAGAGAGGGGGAAAGGTGAGTCCATGGGGGCGGGGGGGGGGAAGAAGGTGGGGAACAAGGTCCCGACCAGGTGGGCCCCGATGGTTTCTTACCAGGTATTGGAGCGTCCTCTGGAGAGAGAGGAACTGGGCCGATCCTGGCTGGCTCATGTTTGGGGTGTAGTGTAGGTTGGTGATGGTAAAATTGAGGGTGAAGGGCACCAGGGCTGAACTGACATCAAAATCTGGACGCGGGGAGAGAGGGGGTGTGTGGAGAGGGAGAGACAGAGAATTAGAGAGAGAGGGAGGGATGGAGAGGGGGGAGAGAGAGAGGGAGAGAGAGAATCAGAGAGGGAAAGACAGGGACAGAGAGGGAGGGAGGGAGGGAGGGAGACTGAGAGACTGGGGGCATTTGGAAGGGGTAGGGGTACTCCGAGCAGTGCTCAGGCTGGACTCCTTGTTCTGTGCTCAGGGATCACTCCTGGGGGTGCTCAGGAGATCATATGCAGCGCTGCGGGTAAGACCAGGGCCAGCTGCGTACCAAGCAAGTGCCTTAAGCCCTAAACTCTCTCTCCAGTCGTAGAAGTTTGAATCCAACTCAAAAGTGTTAACCATCTCACGACAGAGCAAACATAGACGAGTCATGACCATGCCATGTGCGTGTGTCTATTTGGTTTGGGTGCTCAGGGATCACTCCTTCTGGGGCTTGGGGGACCAGGTGGGATGCCGGGGATTGAACCTGCGTCTGACACACACCAGGCCAGTGCCCTCCCCGCTGTGCTATGGCTCCAGCCCCAAGCTGTGGGCGTTCACGTAATGAGGAGAGAGGCCAAGGGCTCGGGTGGTCCATATTGGACCACAAATGCTTGAACAGCCAGAGACCCAAAGTGTTATCAATTTTTGGGGGGGGGTATAGAGGGGCCTGTGCTCAGGGATGTCTTATAGCTCAGGGTGGGGGACACGGGGCGGGGGACCCTGTGTGATGTCGGGGGTTGTCCTGAGACTTGGCACTGTCATTCCCACCTGTGGAGCTGGAGAAGGTCTGTCAGGGGGGTGGAGGTCCAGGCAAGGATGTGGAGGTCACCAGAGCTGCAAGGTAACAACAAGATGTGGTCACCCCTGGGCTATTCCTGGAGCTCGCTGGGTCTGAGACGAGGGCAGTGTGGGGGCGTCTCTGGAGCTGGGGAGGGGCGGGGACACAGGACGCAAGCATCAGGACTTGGTACTCACTGCTCGTGGCCGGGCTCCAGTACCAGTGATTATAACCTGCAGTGGAAAGATAGGAAGTTACCAATGGGGAAGACATTCATTCTTTTGGTTTTTTTTTGGGGGGGAGGTGGAGATTCAGAGGGAGAGACAGAGAGACAGAGAAAGAGGGAGAGAGATCAGAGAGAGAGAGAGAGAGACTGAGAGAGTGAGACCATTTGGAAAGGGTGGGGTGACTCCCAGCAGTACTCAGGGCTGACTCCTAGTTCAGTGCTCAGGGTTCACTCCTAGGGGTACTCAGGAAACCATACGCAGTGCCACGCATGAGACTAGGGCCTTAAGCCCTGAGCTCTCTCTCTAGTTTTAGAAGTTTGAGTCCGGGGCAGGAGCGATAGTACAGCGGGGAGGGCATCTGCCTTGCACGGGGCCATCCCAGGTTCGATCCCCGGCATCCCATATGGCCCCCGAGTACTGCCAGGACTGATTCCTGAGTGCAGGGCCAGGAGAAGCCCCTGAGCATCGCCGTGTGTGACCCCAAATGCCAAAAAAAAAGAAGAAGATAGACAAACTTTGACTCCTTGCGGGGGAGGAAGAGAGAGATACCCCCCAAAGAAATCCGAGCGGAGGGGCCCATATAGGATGCCGGGGATCGAACCCCAGTCGGCCAATTGCAAGGCAAACGCCCTCCCTGCTGTGCATCCTATATGGTCCCCAAAGCACCGCCAGGAGTAATTTCTGAGTGTGGAGTCAGGAGCAAGCCCTGTGCATCACTGGGTGTGATCCAAAAAGAAAAAAAAGAATAAAAGTTTCTCTGACCAAGACCCCAAAGTTGGACGGCAGTGATGGTGGAAAGGAAGTGAGCGCGCGCACAACCAAGCTGCCCTTCAGCGTGGGCGCCAATGGGGAGCAGAAGGACTCAGAAGGACACAGAGAAGCAGGGCCCCGAGAGGAAGCCGGTCAAGAAGAGTCGGTCACCCGCAAGGTCCCACTGCTCTTTCTGGGATCCGGCTATCCACCCCCTCGGAACGCCAGCAGGTGGCGCTGCTCCTGTAGATGACGGCCGAGTCGGCCAACAGCCCAGTCGACATGACACCAAAGCACCTCTCCATCCTGACACTTTATCTTCCTTCCTTCCTTCCTTCCTTCCTTCCTTCCTTCCTTCCTTCCTTCCTTCCTTCCTTCCTTCCTTCCTTCCTTCCTTCCTTCCTTCCTTCCTTCCTTCCTTCCTTCCTTCCTTCCTTCCTTCCTTCCTTCCTTCCTTCCTTCCTTCCTTCCTTCCTTCCTTCCTCTCTTTCTTCCTTTTTTTTTTTTTGCTTTTTGGGTCACACCTGGCGATGCACAGGGGTCACCCTGGCTCTGCACTCAGGAATTACTCCTGGCGGTGCTCAGGGGACCATATGGGATGCTGGGAATCGAACCCCGGTCGGGCTGCGTGCAAGGCAAATGCCCTACCTCTTTCTTCCTTTCTTTCTTCCTCTTCCTTCCTTCTTTCCTTCCTTCCTTCCTTCCTTCCTTCCTTCCTTCCTTCCTTCCTTCCTTTCTCTTTCTCTCTTGCTTCCTTTCTTTCTCTTTCTCTCTCTCTTTCTTTCTTTCTTTCTCTCTTGCTTTCTTTCTTTCTCTCTTCTTTCTTTCTCTCTCTTTCTTCCTTCATTCCTTCCTTCCTTCTTTCTTTCTTTCTTTCTTTCTTTCTTTCTTTCTTTCTTTCTTTCTTTCTTTCTTTCTTTCTTTCTTTCTTTCTTTCTTTCTTTCTTTCTCTTTCTTGCTTTCTTTCTCTCTCTTTCTTTCTTCCTTCCTTTCTTCTTTCTTTCTTTCTTTCTTTCTTTCTTTCTTTCTTTCTTTCTTTCTTTCTTTCTTTCTTTCTTTCTTTCTTTCTTTCTTTCTTTCTTTCTTTCTTTCTTTCTTTCTTTCTTTCTTTCTTTCTCTCTTTCCCTTTTGAGTCATACTGGCGATGCTCAGAGGTTTCTCCTGGCTCTGGCTCTGCTAGAGGTGTCAGGGGAACCCTATGGGCTGCTGAGGATTGAACCTGGGTCAGCTGCATGCAAGACAAATGCCCAATCTGCTGTCCTATTGCTCTGGCCCTAGCATCCTGAGATTTCTGATTTGTCTTTCAGCCACATCTAGCAGTGCTCAGGGCTGACTCTGGCTCTGTGCTCAGGGCTGACTCCTGGTGCAGCCCGGGGAACCCTATGAGGTGCTGGGGGTTAAATCCAGGTCAACTGTGTGCAAGGCCAGCGTCTTCCCCTCTGTACTAGTGCTCCAGCCCTGTGTGATCTTATTTTCTTTTTTAAGGGGTTCTGAAGAGAGAGAACTAACACTCCACGTGAACGGACGCAGAGACATTGGAAAGGCATTGGGGGAAGCTGGGAGGGGGGCAGGGGTCACAGAGCTGCTCACCGTTGACACAGAGACTGCTCCTGTCCAGAGTGTAGGGGCCCAGGTGGGTAGCGTCCTGTGTTTGCTGGCTCAGCTCCCAGTATAGACGTTCTCGGTCCAGCCTGAACCCCGGGGGGCCCGGCTGGTAGCTACAGACGACATCGACTCCGGTAACTGCTCCCTCCTTCTCAGGCCTGGGGAGCACAGGGAAGGCGCATTGGCGACCGGCAGACCCCAGAGAACACTCCTTCCATTGCTTCCCTGGATGTTAGCGGTGGTGGAGTCTGGGCCACACCCAGCAGCGCTCAGGAATTACTTCCGGTGCCGAGCTGGAGGGTCATCCTGGTGGTGCTGGGGGATCCCATGGGGCCGGGGTGGAACCCAGACTTCTCACATGTAAAGCTGGCACTCAGGCCTTCGAGCAAACCCGCACAGCCCCTGGACAGTGCTTCTTTAAGTATGTAGAGAGCGGGGCTGGAGCGATAGCACAGCGGGGAGGGCGTTTGCCTGGCACGCAGCTGACTTGGGTTCAGTCCCCGACATTCCATATGGTCCCCAAGCACTGCCAGGAGTAATTCCTGAGCGCAGAGCCATGAGTAACCCCTGAGCGCAGAGCCAGGTGTAACCCCTGAGCATCGCTGGGTGTGACCCAAAAAGCAAAAAAAAAAAAAAAAGGAATGTAAAGGGTGGGGCTGGGCCAGCGCTATTGGACAGCGGGAAAGGTGCTTGTCTTGCACACAGTCTACCTGGGTTCGATCCCGGCATCACTGATGGTCCCTTGAGCCCTGCTGGGAATGATCCCTGAGCACTGCCAGGTGTGCACCCCACCCTCAACCCCCGAAAACCCCAAATAAATTTTTTTTAAAAGGTGGGGTTGGAGGTACAGCCCCCAAACAACCACCACAGGAAACTGCAATCTAATGTGCCCAAACGAACGCAGTATTTGCATTTTGTTTCCCTTCCGCCCAGTGTAGATGTCCTAGGGTCAAGTCCCGAACTTTGTTCAGGCTGCACTATCGGAGCTCCAGTGTCCCACGCTGGTCCTCCAGCTGGTGAGAGGAAGCAGTTTGGGAACTCTGGGGACACCCCTGGCAGAGATGCTGCACTGGCGGGTGCAAAACCAGCCCTCCCTTTGTGCTTGTCTTGGTTTGGAGCTCGTGAGGGGCTGGGGTTCGAACCCGGGCCTCCTACCTGCTGAGTCTCTGTAGCCTTGATCCCCCAAACTGAGAAGTGCCCAGGGACTGGACCCTCTGGAGTCTAGGGTTCCAAGAGTCTAGAGTCTCTCTCTCCCTTTACAGTCAACTCGTCACCAGAGAACAGAGAGGTTGTGCGGCTTTCCCCCGGCCACACAGCCAGCACGAGTTTCCACATCAGGCCCTTGGGTCTGCTCTGCTCCAAGGAGCTGAGACTCACAGGCTAATGCACAATGTGAGCGGAGTCTGGGGTGATGCTTGGTGGGGGGGGCCCATCTCACCTGAGCCAGGTGAGTTGGCAGCTTTCGTAGAGAGGCCCGACGCTGCTGTTCTTCAACAGAGACCCCAGCTGGGGAACAAGGAGAGGCCGGTGAGCTGGGGGCCCTGGAAGCCAGGCTGGGGCAGGGGGCAGGGCTGGGGGTGTGGGGGGCTCACCAGGCCCTGCAGGGATCTCTCGGTGGCCTTGAAGATCGACGAGCCGGAGTTCCCCATGTCGTCCCTGTAGCGCAGGTTGGTGATGGTGAAGTTGACGGTGAAAAGCATCAAGGAGGAAACCGCAGCTGCAAAGAGGAGCCAGTGTGGAGTCAGCCCTGGGCCCCCCCCACCCAGGACCTGCAGCACTGTGTTAGGGTCTGGTCAGATGGCCCTTGTCTATGGCTCTCCGGAAGCCTCCTACCACCTAGGTTAACCCCCAGCCCTGCCAGGGTCCCTGAGATGTGCCTGATATGGTGATTTGGTTTGTTCGTGTTTTGGGCCCACTTGGCAGTGCTCTGGGTTGACTTGTGGCTCTGTGCTCAGGGATCACTCCTGGAAGGGCTTGGGGACCCTCTGGGGTGCTGGAGGGGGTCAAACCCAGATCAGCTGTGTGCAAGGCAAGAGCCATCCCTGCTGTACTACACTCCAGCCTAACATATTTTTTTGGGGGGGTGTTGTTCTTTGGGGACACACCTGGCGGTGCTTTGGGATTACTCCTGGCTCTGTGCTCAAAATTTACTCCTCTGTGCTCAGAGGACCCTATGGGATTCCAGGGACCAAACTAGGGTCAGCCACATGCAAGGCAGTTGACTGGCTATGTTATTGCTTCAGCCTCCATGTTTCTGCCCTTAGACCTGCTTTATGAGATGTCTCCCAGGAAATGAACTGACTCTACAGTCCAGCAGATTCTTTTCTAGGCTTATACACCTTCAAGAATGAGAGACGTCGCCTCCCAATAGACACTTGTATGCAGCAGCATAATTCAAAAGAGCATTTGGAAGGTCCACTTGGCCAGCCCCAGACTCCCCAGATAGATGGAGAGAAATAGGTAAAGGCCTAGAATGGGAATAAAAACGATTTTTCCTCCTGGAGCTGGGGATTGAACCCAGGGCTTCAGTCAGGCAAGGCCAGCACCCTGCTGCTGAGACACATCCCTGCCTGAGCAACCCAGACAATGAAATTATTATCCGTCCATCCACATAGAAGGAAGTTCCAACATCTGCAACATGGGCGAGTCTTAAAGACATTACGGTAGTGAATTATCCACTCATTCTAGTAAAATGTTAGTAGAAGCTTATACTTTGTTACTGGGTTAATTTATCTCATTTTCACTTGAACATTTTTATTCCCTATTATAGGGAATGTGCTATTTTAATTGTAACTATGCCAATATATTTATCTAGAGGCTTTGCTGCCATTTTTGTCTTTTAAGAAATTTTCATTGTCGGGGGTGGGGGGGATGGGATTGGGGGGTGGGAGGGATACTGGGTTCATCAGTGGTGGAGAATGGGCAATGGTGGAGGGATGGGTTCTTGAACATTGTATGACAGAAACACAAGCACGAAAATGTGTAAATCTGTAACTGTACCCTGATGGCGATTCACTAATAAAAAAAAATAATAAACTAAAAAAAAAAAGAAATTTTCATTGCCAAGAAATGCTGGATAAAATTTTTTCCTTCCAGTTAGTGTTGGGTATTTTTGTTTATCAAGTACTCTATAGCTTTGAGACTTTGAAATGATAAATATTCATGGTATATAAAGAAGCACGATACATAAACATATGATCTTAATAACATAATGGATGTTTAGGTGTGTAGGTAAATAGGACCTAGAAGGACATGTCAGACATAACTGCGTGTAATTGTGTATGACTGTTCTCTGCTTCTTTTTTCCATTTCCTATTCACATGCTAACTTCCAAAAAATATATAAGTATTTTAAAAACCTGAAAAAAGAAAGACATTATGGTAAATGGAATAAGGCACATGTGTGTGCTCATACAGGTTAGGCAGTGCGAATCCACTCCATGACTGTAATGGGCAGATTCACAGACACATGAGGTAGGTCAGGTGACCAGGGAGTAAGGAAGGTGTGTGTGTGGGGTGAGAGTGTAATGGTCTCACAGCTCTTAAATTTGGGGGTGACAGGAGAGAGAGAGCCCAGGGTGAAGGCACTTGCCTTGCATGTGGCCAATCCCAATTCAATGCCTGACTCTCCCTGGGGTTCCCAAGCACCACCAGGGGTCAGCCACAGCCCCTGAACACTGACAGGTGTGGCTTAGCTCCTCCCCGCCCAATTATTTTAGGAGACAGTGGCAATTAATTCATGGCACTCTGAACATCATCAATGCCCCATGCACCAATTCTTTGAAAATGCTAAAAATAGCCATCAGATGCCTCTGCTCCCCCCGCCCATGCTCTGACTACAGCAAAGAACCGAGAAAAAGCAAAGCCTTACTTGTTTCTGGGGCCAAGCTCCCAGACGCCAGGGTAGAGCTCTCGGGAGTGTCCGGGGCGCTGACGGTGACGAGGAAGCTCGATTCCGTGGCAGCTACATGCGTGGTCTCGGGTGTGGTGGTTCCCAGTCCAGGGGTCAGGCTCAATCCTTCCCCCTGACTCTTTTTGGGGGTGGTGGGGCTCTGTGATGGCCCCCAGGTCATAATATCCCTTGTGACAGTCTGGGACACTGCCGGGGGTCCGACTGAAGTCACAGGGGCTGGGGGGCGGGAACTCCAGGAGGTGTCCATGGGAGGTGGCTCCTGGCTTGTGGCTGAGGGGACACTGGTGGGGCTGAGGACATCCGAGGAGGTGGACAGAGAGGAGGGACTTGTACTGCTGGGCGAGAGGGAGGAAGTTGAGGGAGCCGTGGACAGGGCCGTGGCAGGGCTGGTGGGGGGTGAGGACGTTTGTGGAAAGAGGCCTGGTGAGGCCATTGACCCTCCGTGGCTACTGCTGGTCCCAGGGGTGACGGGGACGGTGGCAGATGATGCTGTTTCTGGAAGGCCATGGGTCTCGGTCTGGGCCACAGGAGCTGAGCTGGTGTCCAGCTCGGGTCGGGGGATCAGCGAGCTGGACGTGGCCTCTGGGACAGGAGGAAAAACCGTGGAAGTCGGGACATGGGTGCTTGTCTCAGTAAGCCCCGTGGTCTCTGGTTTCCCAGGAGCCGGAGTCGGTGTCAGCGAACCAGGGGCCTGGGAGGCCACCGTTGGGGCAGTTGACCCGGCTTCAGGGCGGGAGGGAAGTGAAGAGGACGCTACAGCCTGCGTGGTCCACACGCTTCTGAGTTCAGGCTCTCCAGTGGAGACCGTTGGGGTTGGGGCAGCTGAACTGTGTCCGGTGCCTGGATGGGTCACCCAGGAGGAGGTGGTCTCATCTGTTGGAGTCCAGAAGGGGATGCTGACCCCCGCCCTGGGAGTGGATAAGACCACTGGCCCACTGGTCGGAGCGGGGACAGTCGATGTCATCTGAGCCTCAGGAGGTGTAGACGAAGCTGGTTGGCTGGGAACCACGGTCTGAGTTGGACTAGCAGCCCCTGTCTCGGTCCTGGAACTAGCCACATGCGAGGTCACGCTCTGTGGTTCGCCCGGGGTAGCCGTTGGTGTCAGGAATGTGGAGCTGGCCTCTGTCCCTGGGCTGGTGGGGAAGGCAGGGGTGGTGTCCACTTCATTTGGGAGGGTGCTGTGGGTAAGGACCGGGGGGCTGCCCTCGGCAACTCGGGTGGGCCCTGAGATTGTGCCATGTGGCTCCACTGGGGTTAGCCTCTGTGTCGGGGCAGCCCAGGTTTCTGACTCAGAATGGGGCTCCCCGGAGACCGGGCTCTCGCTGGGGCCTGTGGAGAGCGTCAGAGGTGGGGCGGTGGTGCCCACCTCAGCCACGGAGCTGGGAATCGTGGCCCCTGAACTCTCCGTTTCTGGGACATAGGGTGGCCAAGTGGAAGCTGGGGCAGCCAGGCTGGTGACTGATCCAGTGGGTGATTGATCCTGGGACAGCGTGGGGGTTGCCCCCGGCGCTCTTGCCTCTGTCTCTGCAGCATCTGTGGTCCAAGAGACTGTGCTCTCTGGCTCCAGACTGGAGTCTGTCTGAGCTGAGACCATAGCGCTGGGATGGGGAGCCCCGGAAACTGTGGGGTGCAGCTCAGAGGTGGAACCACCCAGGGCCGGGAAGGCGGTGCTGGTCTGTGTCTCAGAAATGGGCACTCGTGAGGTGAACAGCCCTGGTGTGGCCGGAGCAGAGGAACCAGCTTCCACGCTGGGGGTGGGGGGTGTCGAGGGGGCACTGTGGGAGGCCTCCGGGGACCCTGTGCTCATCTCTGCACTGGGGGAGATGGTGAGAAGGATAGTCCCAGTCTGGGTGCCCCCAGAATGTGTGGCTCCAGCCACGGTGGCGAGGGGGGAGTTTGACAGTGGCAGAGTTGGGTGAGTTGGGCTGACCTTCACCCCAGAACTGGTCACCAGGGGCACTTCCCCGCCGGCCCCGCTGGGAGAAGCCATGGATGTGGTCGGCGCCCAACTGGCAGGTGCTCTGGAATGGGTGAACCACGAGGCTGTGGTGGCTGGTGTGGCAGGAGAGAGGGACTGCGTGGGGATGGGGGTGACCGTGTGGGTGTCCACCCCAGGACGAGTGGCTGGTGAGGTCCAGGCTCCGGGTGCATGGGGGGAGATGTAGGTGGTCGGAACAGTGGATGAGCCCGTTTCTGTCTCAAGGCTGGAGGCCACGGAAAGTGTCACGCCCGACTCATCACGGGGCCCTGTGGTGGTTGTCCTGGGATGTGGGGAGCTGAGCTCTGTGGGAGACGTGGCCGAGGAGATGTTTGCGGCTGGGTCACGCCAAGTTGGAGAAGGCGACTCGGCTTCAGTCCCAGAACTCGTAACCACTGGGAGTGTGACATGTGGGGATGTGTCTGATGTGCTGAGGGCATCCGTTGTGTGAGAGGAGGGGGTCCACGGAATTGTAGGCTCCGGCCCCTCGGGGGAGGTAGTCCAAATTGGGGCCACAGAACTGGCTGCCACCCCAGGGTGGGTGACTGGTGAGGCTTCTAGCTCCGGCTTGCGGGACGCATTCATCCCCAGGAGGGACGTGGTACCCAGATCCCCTGCCCCAGATGTGATGTCGGTGGTGACCCGTGCAGTTTCCAGGGTCACTGTGTGAACAGTTGGGCCCCCGTCTGCTCTAGAACTGCTCTCCGATGCGGTCACAAGCTCTGGAACCCCACGGGAGGGAGGTGGCATTTGTGGGGACGAACTTCTGGGTGTCCCAGGATGGGTGACTGAGCCCACACTCATCTCGGTGATGTGGGTCTCAGTCCCAGCACCTGGGGTCGGGGAGGATGCAGTCTCTGATTGTTCGTAGGAAAGAACTGGGGTGGTCCCTGGTGTGTCCGTGCTCGAGTCCGTCCCAGGCCTGGTAAACACCGAGTCTAGCGTCTCTGTGGCCTGAGAAGGAACATCTGGTTTTGGGGTGCTGATTCCTGGAGATCTCGTGTGGTCTGTCTCATCTGATGTGGCCCAGGGAGTCGGTGTCCCCAGAAGGGAAAGAGAGGCCGTGGGAAGCAGTGAGGTGGTCGGGGTGGTCTTCAGGGCTGGGCCCATGCTCTCATCCTTCTCTGTGCCCCCTGTCGGCTGTCCTGTTAGTAATTATACAAAGGACATACAATGTGGACCATTACTGTGTATTGGACTGGCAAGAAGTTAGTCAGAAAGAAAGAGTCAGACATAGAAAGATCGCACTCATATGTGGAATATAAAGTAGCATAATGGGAGACTAACACCCAAGAGTAGTAGAGATAAGAACCAGGAGGTCTGCCCCACAGCTTGGAAACTGGCCTCACATGCTGGGGGAAAAGGCAGCAGAGATAGAGAAGGGAACACCTAGTAGAGAATGTTGGGAGGACCCACGCAGGTTAAAAGCTGCGTGCCAAAAGTATACTATAGACCAAACATGATGGCCACTTAATACCTCTATTGCAAACTACAACATCCAACAGGAGAGAGAACAAAAGGGAATGCCCTGCTGCAGAGGCAGGGTGGGGTGGTGGGGGTTGGGGTGGGGGTAGTGGGAGGGATACTGGGAACATTTGTGGAGGAGAATGGGCACTGGTGGAGGGATGTAAACAAAATGCAAACATGAAAGTTCATAAGTTTGTAACTGTACCTCTTGGCGATTCACTAATAAAAATTTTTAAAAAAAGTTACAGCCCTAGGAAGAAAGATCTCTTTTGTGCTTGAGTTGTTTTATGTCAGACAAAGAAATGATGATGACATTTTCCATCCCTTACAAGGTTACTTTATCACCTACCACTATTACTGTGCTTATTACTATTACTGTTACTTTGATTACTACAATTAGTGTGATTACTACTATTACTACTACTGTGATCACTACTATTACTGCAATTACTATCATTACTGTAATTACTACTATTACTGTGATCACTACTATTATTGTGATTACTACTATTACTACTATTGCTGTGATCACTACCTATTACTGTGATTATGACTATGCCCACTATTACTGCAATTACTATTACTACTCTTACTGCTATTACTACTGTTACTACCTCAGTCACCTCCTCCCAATTATTCTTACTGTTGCTACTATTTCTACAATGTGAAGATTATTACTACTTCCTGGCAAACTTTCCAAATCCAGTTCAATTGTGATTTCCTAACAAAGGGCTTATCTTCAACATAAACATGGCATTCACAAAGCTGGGTAACAAAAACAAAAGCAAGAGGGAAAAAATATCTAAGCAAAGTACCCCCAGAGAGAAGAGATGAACAGAACAGGCATTACTTCCTATGAGGAAATAGAGATGGCCACCAGACTTATGAAAGATTGTTCACCATCACTAATTATTGAGGATTGTCAGAGGAAATCTGACAATGAGATAGGAATTGGAGAGGTTGTCCAGTGGGTAGGGTATTTGCCTTGCTTGAAGCTGACTTAGGTTTGATCCTGGGCATCCCATAACAGTCCCCGTAGTCCACGAGGAGTGATTTCCTGAGTGCAGAGCCAGGAATACTCCCTAGGAACTGCTGAGTGTGACCCCCAAGACACAGCAGCCCTCCAAATGACAACGAGATATCTCACACCAGTGAGAATGGGCTTCATCATAAAGGATGAAACTACCGGCATTGGTGGCAATGTGGGAAAAAGGTGGCTCCACATTCATCATGGTAATCAATGACCATGAACATTTTTTCATAAACCTGGTGAGATATACATCCCGGTTCTGTGTGGAGACATCCCAGGAAATTAGAAATAGAACTTCCATCTGATCCCACGATTCCTGGGCATTGACCCCAAGAACTCTAGAGCCTTAATCCACTAAAGGACACGTGGTCCCCTTTGTTCACCACGGCCTTCTTCCCAACAGCCACAGTCTGTCAGAAGCCACCCAAGCATCCATCAGCTGATGAGTAGATTCACGAAACTGTTGGTCTCACTACATGCCAGCCTACAATTCAGCGATAAGAAAAGACTCGTGTCCCCGCGTTCTCTCTTGAGCGCATTATTCTTACTATTCTCTCTCCCACTTATCCCTTCCTCCTTCCCTCAGAAACCTCTGAGTAAAATCTATTTACTTCAAAAAAAAAAAAAAAGACTCGTGTAATTTGCTACCGTCCGGATGAAACTGGAGGGCATCCTGCTAAGTGATGTGACCCAGAAGGAATTAGGAACCAATCCCCAAAAGATTTCATTCGTTTGTGGATGGGATAGTCCCCAATAGAAATAAACCCTGAGGAAGAAACAACTGAATAGTTTTCTCTGGTGACAAGGTGGGAAGGAGGCAGTGAAAGGGACAATAGGTGTGGGATTTGTGACACCAGTGGGGACAATAGTGTAGTAGCAGTGCAAGTATAAAGCAGTAATATGGAAGCTATTGTAAACCCCAAATGGTCAAATAAAAATAAGACAACTTCCTCTCTATACTTCTACAGTTGAAATCAAATGTAGGTTCATTGTCTATGTTTTAAATGTGGTGGTTTTTTTGCATCAATTATTTCATTCCTTCATTACTGTTTCCCTATGACTGTCTTCTCCTAATTTGGTACTCAAAGAGTATCACAGCCAAGTATTTTTTAACCCTATTCCCAGTTTTCAGTGCCACCTCTAACAGTGAGGAAGCTCTTTTTTTTTGGGGGGGGGGTCATATCTGGCGATGCACAGGGGTTACTCCTGGCTTTACACTCAGGAATTACTCCTGGCGGTGCTTAGGGGACCATATGAGATGCTGGGAATGGAATCTGAGTCAGCCAGGTACAAGGCAAATGCCCTAACCGCTGTGCTATTGCTCCAGCCCCTGAGCAAGCTCTTAACAAGCATCACTAGACTATTCTGGCTGGCTGGGTTGGATCTATGAATTGGGCGTGTCCAACCTTGAACTCAACATGTTATCAAGTATGGATGCTCACTGGGTAAGAAAGAACCAGCAAACCCAGAGAAGCCCAGGACAGACCCACCTCAGGCTTCCTTGAAAGGAAACAGAATTGTTCCTCTCTCCAGAAAGGAGATAAGACAGTGAGCTGCTGTGAACATACCGCTGAGAGTGGCTGATGGTGTGGATGCCAGGGAAGGTGGGACTGACTCAGACGTGCCTCCAGGTCCTGTTGCATGAGGTGTCTGTGTGATGCGTTCCACAACACCATCGGTCCCTGTGGGGAAGACAATGAAAGTCATTTACTGCTGCCAGCAGGTAAACACTGTTGAAATGGATCCAGTCAATGGAACAGCTCAACCCTCTCAAGTCCACCTCTATGCAGTGAAGACAGCTGACATGTGCTAAATGACCACATTTTCCACAGATTCGTCTGTCCACTAAGTCTTCTGGCTTTCCTTCCATTCATCCCCACGTCTCCCAAACTCTCCCACTCTACCTTCTACCTTATTTTTTTTTGGGGGGGTCGCACCTGGAGATGCTCAGGGCTTACTTCTGGCTCTACACTCAGGAATTACTCCTGGCAGTGCTCAGAGGACCATACGGGATGCTGGAGATCAAATCTGGGTTGGCCGCATGAAAGGCAAGTACTCCCTGCTGTACTATCGCTCTGACCCCTCTACCATTTCTCGTTCAACACTCTTTAAACAAATCTTTGCAACATTGACATTTTTCCTTTTTCCTTTCCTTCCCAAATGTTTGGTGTTTGCTTTTTTTGGGGGGAGGGGAGTCACACCTGACTATGCTCAGGCCTTACTCCTGGCTCTGTGCTTAGGGATCACTACCAGCAGGCTCAGGGGTGTTGGGGATTGAACCCAGGCCAGCTGTGTGCAAGGCAAGTGCCGTTCCTCCTGTACTATCACTTCAGTGCCTCAAACACTTTCTTCAATCCTTTCTTTGAATCTCCTTACCATCCACTCACACCCACCCCAGGCCCCCTCTGCCTATACATGCCTCCTTTCTTCTTTCTTGCATCCCTTCATCCCTTTTATTCTTGCATCCTTCCAATCACACTTAACCCTCCTTGGAATCCCACACCCCACTCGCTTACCAAACCTCGAGTGATGCCACCACTAAGCCCACGGATTCGAGTGTGTGGTCATCCATGCATCTAATTTTAGTGCATACCCACCAAACCAAACCGATGGGGGGTGCCAGTTCAGTCGGTGGCTAAAAGCTCCCCACCAGGCAAGCGTGAGCCTGAACTTGCTCCCTGGTGCCACGTACAAGCATTAGTGGCTCTGAGAGCGTGATCTCTACAGAGCCAGGTGTGTGTCCAAGCTCCACCAGTGAAAGTGCTCAGCCCCCAGCAAGCAATGCAACAACATTATGCGTGAGCACCACAGTGACCCTGTGGGAGCACCACCATGCAGAGAGTGCAACACCAGCCCACCCCCAGCAGGTGTGTAAGCACTGCAGTTGTGACCCCGGCGAGCCTCACGACCAAGTGCGTGTGTGAACCCCCAGTCAGCGCCATAGCAACAAAAGAGAGCGGGGAGGGGGAAACATTTGACAGGAGGTCAAGTTACCTCCCTGTAGGCATTGTCCACAGACATGGGGGAGATCAGGGGACAGAAAAAGAAAAGCTTCTTATGAGCCCCCAAGAGCAGAAGCGTTTAGCTCCTTACTTGTCAGTGGAGTAGAATATGAAGGAACTTGAGTAGCTCTGGTCCCGGTTCCCGAGTCAACACTCTCTGTCTCTCTGGTCACTGGGTTGGGTGATCCAGTGGTCCGTACTGTGGGGAGCCACGTCTGCAAAGTGCTGGCCATGTCCAAGGGTCCTTCTTTGGAGCTGGTCTCTGCCCCCACGCTGGTGCCTCCAGGAAGTGGGGTAGTTGGAAAGTAACTAATGCTTTGGAGGGCTGAATTGCTAGAAGAGTCCACGGAAGTGAAGGTGGGCGAGGATGAGGAATCAGATGAAGGCCAGGTCGCAGAAATGGTGGACTCCAGAGCACCCCCAGGGCCTGACTGCGTGGACGAAAGGGGATTAGCTGAGGAGGCTGCTGAGCTGATGCCCAGCATTGGGGTGGTGTTGAGGGAAGCCGTGGCCTCCGTGGCCTCCATGGTCTCCCTGGCCTCCGTGGCCAGTGTTTCCATGGAAGGGATCACGGAAGGCAACACAGTTGCCTTAGGTCGAGCAGTACTTTCTGAAACAGTGCTGGAGTCGGAGGTGGACAAAGCAGAGCCAGTAGCCAAGGCTGAGGTGACATCAGTGATGGCTTCAGTGTCTGGTGGGGACGAAGGTAGGTCTGTTCTGGGGATCATCTCAGAAGAGGGGACATCCGACCCAGGACTCTTTAAATGATGGGGGGATGCAGTAGATGATGGTGGGTATGTGGGCGAGGCAGTCTGGGAGCTCCCGATTATGTGTGGGGAGCTCGACTGAGTCGTCCGATGGGGAAGGGGCTTTGTCTCTGCTGGGGTCGTACCAAAGGAGGCTGGGCGGGGGGTCGAAGTGATACCCATGTCCAAAACTGAGGGAGCATGCGTGGGACTGGAGGAATCCAACAACGTCGGGACAGAAGCATGAGTCTGGAGTGAAGCAAGACCAGAGCTAGGGGTCTCTGCCAAAGTCACAGATGTCTCTGGACTCACGGAGGATGGAGAAGAAGAATGGACGAGGAGAGAGCCTGTGTAAGCTAGTGGTGAGTGAGTCTCAGGAGCCAAGCCCAGCGTCCCCCAGGTGGTAGAGCCAGTGGACTCCGGGGGGGCAGGAGTGGTCATGTCGGCAGGTTCCACAGAGACAGTGGCAGGCGAGAGCGTGGTGCTGGGTCCCATGGGTTCAGTTGGGCCAGGGGTGGATGGCCACTTAGAGAAGGCGACTTCCGTCCCGAATGTCTCCATGGGAGTGACAGTGGGATGTCCAGTGGGGACAGAGATGATGTCCGTGTTTGTGCTGGGCAGCTGCCATGAACTCGTTCCATCAGAAGTGCTCAGGGACTCAGGTTTTGTAGGTTCAGAAAAGCTGGGCACAGATGTGGGATGAGCATGGGGAGAAGGAGTGACACCCCAAGATGTGGTGATGGAGGACTCCAGGCCGGCTGGGAATGAGGAATGTGACTGAGGCCCAGGACTCATAGCCCCCACATGGGCCGAGGCTGTGGTTTGGGACACATCCATGGTGGCTTCGGAAGACTCAAGTGTCTCTGTAGTGGGGATTCTCCAAGTCGAAAGAGAACTGGTTCTGGGTCCCACACTCGCGTCTGAGGCATCTGTGCTCTGTGCTGTGACAAGGGGGCTGATCGACATCAAGCCTGCAGCAGAGGAAGGATGAGCCCCCGGGAAAGTGGAAGACCATGAGGGCGACGGAGAGGACGAAGTACGAGTCACCACAGAGGAAATGTCCGTCCATGGCGTCACCTCAGGTGGGACACTGGTTGGCTCTGAGACCAGAAAACCCTGAGTCACGGCCGAGTATGTCTCTACCCAGGAGCTTGAGGTTGAGATGTCGGAACTGAGTGTTCCCAGGGATGCAGAGCCAGTGGAGCCCATGCCAGGAGTGATGGTCATTTCTGGAGGTTTTGCCATATCAGAGGAAGGAGAAAGCCTGGTGCTGAATTCCGTGGGCATAATTGGGGACATCGTGGACTGAGTCAGGCCACGGATAGGTGTCCCGAATGTGCCAGTGGGCACATCAGGGGAGACAGAGATGGTGTGAGTGTTGGCGGTGGTCTCCTGGGAATTGCTGGTCAGCCCAGTGCTACTCAAGGTGGCCGTTGATGTGGCCTCAAGCTTTGTCATGTTAGAAGAGTCGGGAATGGGGGTGGGAAGAGTGATGTGGCTTTCAGTGGAAGAGGGGACCCCTGGAGACGTAGTTCTTGGGAGAACTCGACCAGATGGGACTGAGGAATCTGATGGAGAGCTGGAAGTGTCCACCTGGGTGACATCTGAGGCATGGGAGGTGTGAGTCAGCCCATGCTCTGTCGTGGCTTTGGAAGCATCTGGCATCTCCACCGCGGTAGTTCTCAACATTGGATGAGCACTGGTTTGGGGGCCTACACTTGTGTGTAAGGAGGAAGAGCTGCTTCCAGGTAGAGGGGAGGAGACTCTGGAAGGTGAGGTCAGGGCAGGCAACAGGAAGGGGACGGTGCTGGTTTCCGTCCAGGGGGAGAGAGGCTCCGTCCATGACACTCCTCTGGAGGCTGAGCTCAGGACAGAGGTCATGTCTGAAGTGACAGCTGAGGCTGTGGATACCCAGGGGGCAGCAGGAGACGAGTTAATGCCTCCATGGGTCACGTCGTTCATTCCTGTAGGTTCAACGTGGACAGTGGAACTAGAGAATCTAGTGCTTGATCCTGTGGCAATGTCTGGTGACAGCGTGGACTGAGCCACGGCAGAGATAGAGATCGTGCTGGAGAGGGTGACATCTGTACCAAGTGCCTCAGATGGAGTCCCCGTGGGAAGCCCAGAAAGGACGGGAACTGAGTCTGTGTTCTCACCAGTCGGCTGGGAGGTGACGGTCTCCTCGGTGCTCCTTAGGGAGGAAGTTGATGCAGCATCAAGTCCTGTAGATGTGGGAGAGCCAGGCTCAGGTGTGGGGACAGGACTGTGACTTTGGGTGGAAGGAGTTAGCACAGGAGAGGTGGCTTGGGAGTAACCTGCATCAGGTGAGGAAGGAGATTCAGATCCAGAACTGGTGGTGTCCACACTGGTGCCCTCTGTGATTCTGGAAAAAGGAGTCACCTCCCTCGCTGTGGTGACTTCAGAAGATTCAAGCGACTCCGTGGTACTTCTTGAACCACGGAGTGGAGGTGAAGTGGTTCCAGCCCCTAGACTCTTGTCTGCCACATTAGTGTTCTCAACCACCATAAGGGTGATGGGTGACACTGAACTTCCGGCAGAAGGAGGGAGAGTGCCAAGGACTGTGGAGGACTGTGGGGCAGGCGAGGCAATGGTAGATGAGGAAGGCATGAATGTAGCCACCAGAGAGGAAGGTTCCGTTTGTGATACCCCCTCAGATACCATGCTGAGGAGAGAGGACATCCCTGAAGATGTGGCACCTTGAGTCCCAGCTGAGTCCGACTCTGTGGAGGGGATTGTGGTTGGTGTGTCTGATCTAAATGTTCCCTGTAGTGTAGAGTGAGGGGTCCCTGTGTGGGTGGTGACTGTTGTTTCTGTAGGTTTAACCATGCTGGTGGAGCTAGAGGACGTGGTGCTGAATGCTGTGACAAATTCTGGCAAGGACTGATCCGGGCCAGTGATAGTCATGCTGGGGGTGGTGACATCTGTCCCAAGTGTCTCAAATGAAGTCTCAGTGGGGACTGAAAGGACAGGGGTTGTCCCTGTGCTCAAGGTAGTCGGCTGGGAGGTGACAGTCTCTTGGGTGCTAAGAGAAGGAGTCAACTCAGCTTCAAATTCTTTTGATTCAGACAAGGTGGGTCCTGATGTGGGGACAGCGTTGTGACTTTGGGTGGAAGGAGTTACCACAGAAGAGGTGGCTTTGGAGTAACCAGGGTAAGGAGAGGAAGGAGATTCATAACCAGAACTGGTGGTATCCACACTGGTTCCCTCTCTGATTTTGGAAGCAGGAGTCACCTCACTCCCTGTGGTGGCTTCAGAAGATTCTAGTGTCTCCGTGGTACTTCTCCAACTTGGGTGTAAAGTGGTACCAGCCCCCAAACTTGTGCCTGCAACATCAGTGCTCTCAGATGACACAGAGTATTTGGGCAACACTGAACTTGCAGCAGAGGAAGGGCGAGTCCCAGAGACTGTGGAGGACTGTGGAGCAGGTGAGGTCGCATAAGGTGAGGGCACAGAGAAGGTGGTGATGCTGGTGTCAGCTATGGAGGATGGCTCCATCCATGACACCCCCTCAGATACCACGCTGAGAATAGTGGGCATCTCTGAAAATGTGACCCCCTGAGTCCCTTCTGAGTTTGTTTCTGTGGAGGGGAATGTGGTGAGTATATCTGAGCTCAGAGTCCTCTGTGGTATAGAGTGAGGGGGCCCTGTGTGGGTAGTGACCATTATTTCTGTAGGTTGAACCATGTCAGTGGAGCTAGAGAACCTGGTGCTGGATTCTGTGGCAAAATCTGGCAAGGACCAAGCTGGGCCAGTGATAGAAGTCATGCTGGAGGTGGTGACATCTGTCCCAAGTGTCTCAGATGGAGTCCCAGCGGGAACTGAAAGGACAGGGGTTGTCCTTGTGCTCAAGTTGGTCTGCTGGGAGGTGACAGTCTCTTGGGTGCTAAGAGAAAGAATAGACTCAGCCTCAAGTTCTGTTGAATCAGACGAGGTGGGTCCTGGTGTGGGGACAGTGCTGTGACTTTGGGTGAAAGGAGTTCCCACAGAAGAGGTGGGTTTGGAGAAACTAGGGTTAGGAGAGGAAGGTGATTCGTAACCAGAACTGGTGGTGTCCACATTGGTTCCCTCTGTAATTTTTGAAGAAGAGGTTACCTCACTTCCTGTGGTGGCTTCAGAAGATTCTAGTGTCTCCATGGTACTTCTCCAACTTGGATGTGAAGTGGTACCAGTCCCCAGACTTCTGTCTGCCACAGTAGTCATCTCAAACTGCACAGAGCTGGAGGGTGACACTGAACTTGCAGCAGGGGAAGAGCGAGTCCCAGAGATTGTGGATGAGTGTGGGGCAGGTGAAGTGCCATCAGCTGAGGGCACAGAGAAGGCTGCAGTGTTGGTGTCTGCCACAGAGGAAGGCTTCGTCCATGATACCCCCTCAGATACTGTGCTGAGGAGAGTGGACATCTCTGAAGGAGTGACACCCTGATTTCCTGCTGAGTCCCTCTCTGTGGTTGGTGTGTCTGAGCTCTGAGTCGTCTGTGGAATAGAGTGAGGGGACCCTGTGTGGGTGGTGACCATTGTTTCTGTAGACTTGACCATGATGGTGGAACTAGAGAATCTGGTACTGGATCCTGTGGCAAAATCTGGTGAGTACTGAATCGGGGCAGTGAATGAGGTCATGCTGGGGGTGGTGACATCTGTCTCCATTGCCTCAGATGGAGTATCAGTGGGAAGATAGGAAAGGACAGTTGTCTCTCTGCTCAAGATGGTCGGCTGGGAGGTGATAGTCTCCTGAGTTGTAAGAGAAGGAGTATTCTCAGCCTTAATTTCAGTAGATTCAGATAAGGTTGGTCCAGGTGTGGGGACAGTGCTGTGAATTTGGGTGGAAGGAGTTCCCACCGAAGAGGTGGCTTTAGAGTAACCACTGTCAGGTGAGGAAGGAGAATCAGATACAGAACTGGTGGTGTCCACACTGGTTCCCTCTGTGATTTTGGATGCAGGAGTCACCTCCCTCCCTGTGGTGGCTTCAGAAGATTCTATTGCCTCCGTGGTACTTCTCCAACTTGGTTGTAAAGTGGTACCAGCCCCCAAACTTGTGCCTGCCACATCAGTGCTCATAGATGACACAGAAGTTTTGGGTGACACTGAACTTGCAGCAGAGGAAGGGCGAGTCCCAGAGACTGTGGAGGACTGTGGGGCAGGTGAGGTCGCATCAGAGGGCACAGAGAAGGTGGCAGTCCTGATGTCTGCTACAGAGGACAGCTCCGTCCATGATATCCCCTCAGATACTGTGTTGAGAATAGTAGACATCTCTGAAAAGGTGACGCCCTGAGTCCCATCGGAGTTCGTCTCTGTGGAGGGGACTGTGGTGAGTATATCTGAGCTCAGAGTCCTCTGTGGTATAGATTGAGGGGACCCTGTGTGGGTGGTGATCGCTGTGTCTGTAGGTTGAATCATGTCAGTGGACCTTGAAAACCAGGTGCTGGATCCTATGGCAAAATCTGGTAAGGACCAAGCTGGGCCAGTGATGCTGAGGGTGGTGACATCTGTCCCAAGTATCTCAGATGAAGTCCCATGGGGGACTGAAAGGACAAGGGTTGTCCCTGTGTTCAAAGTGGTCTGCTGGGAGGTGATGGTCTCTTGGGTGCTAAGAGAAGGACTTGACTCAGCTTCAAGTCCTGTAGAACCAGACGAGGTGGGTCCTGGTGTGGGGACAGCGATGTGACTTTGGGTGGGAGGAGTTCCCACAGAAGAGGTGGCTTTGGAGTAACCAGGGTCTTGCGAGGAAGGAGATTTGTAACCAGAACTGGTGGTGTCCACACTGGTTTCTTCTGTAATTTTTGAAGCAGAGGTTACCTCACTCCCTGTGGGGGCTTCAGAAGATTCTAGTGTCTCCATGGTACTTCTCCAACTTGGATGTGAAATGGTACCTGTCCCCAGACTTGTGTCTGTCACAGTAGTCATCTCAAACTTGACAGAGCTGTAGGGTGACACTGAACTTGCAGCAGGGGAAGAGCGAGTCCCAGAGACTGTGGATGATTGTGAGGCAGGTGAAGTGCCATCAGCTGAGGGCACAGAGAAGGCTGCAGTGCCGGTGTCTGCCACAGTGATAGGCTCTGTCCACCTTACCCCCTCAGATACTGTGCTGAGGAGAGTCGACATCTCTGACAGTGTGACAATCTGTGTCCCATTTGAGTACCTCTCTGTTGAGAGCACTTTTGTGGGTGTATCTGAGCTCAGTGTCCTCTGAGGCATAGAGTGAGGGGACTCTCTGTGAGTGGTGACCATCGTTTCTGTAGGTTCAACAGAGAGGGTGGGGCTAGAGACTCTGGTGCTGGATCCTGTAGCAAAGTCTGATGAGTATTGAGCTGGGCCAGTGATAGAGGTCATGCTGAGAGAGGTGACATCTGTCTTCATTGTCTCAGATTGAGTCAGCATGGGAATCTCAGAAAGGACAGTAATTGTCTTTGTGTTCCCATTGGTCAGCTGGGAGGTGATGGTCTCCTGAGTTGTAAGAGAAGGATTAGATTCAGCTTTAAGTCCTGTAGATTCAGATAAGGTTGGTCCAGGCATGGGGACAGTCCTGTGATTTTGGGTGAAAGGAGTTCCCACAGAAGAGGTGGCTGTGGAGTAACCTGCATGAGGTGAGGAAGGAGACTCAGATCCAGAACTAGTGGTGTACACACTGGTTCCCCCGGTAATTTTGGAAGCAGGAGTCACCTGACTCCCTGCGGTGGCTTCAGAAGTTACTCGTGTCTCTGTGGTACTTCTCCAACTTGTATGTGAACTAGTACCAGCCCCCAAATTTGTGCCTGCCACATTAGTGCTTTCAGATGACACAGAGTATTTGGGTGACACTGAACTTGCACCAGAGGAAGGGTGAGTCCAAGAGACTGTAGAGGAATGTGGAGCGGGTGAGGTCACAGCAGCTGAGGGCACAGAGAAGGTGGCAGTGCTGGTGTCTGCCACAGAGGAAGGCTCTGTCCATGAAACCACCTCAGGTGCCGTGTTGGGGAGAGAGGACATTTCTGAAGGTGTGACACCCTGCATCCCTGCTGAGTTCACCTCTGTGGTCGGGACTGTGGTGGGTGTATTTGAGCTCAGTGTCCCCTGTATCACAGAGTGAGGGGATCCTGTGTGGGTGGTGACTATTCTTTCAGTAGGTTCAACCATGCTGGTGGAGCTAGAAAACCTGGTGCTGGATCCTGTGGCAAAGTCTGGTGAGGTTTCAGCCAGGCCAGTGAATGAGGTCATGCTTGGGGAGGTGACATCTGTCTCCATTGTCTCAGATGGAGTCCCGGTGGGAAGATATGAAAGGACAGGAGTTGTTTCTCTACTGAAGGTGGTCAGCTGGGAGATGATGGTCTCCTGAGTTCCAAGAGAAGGAGCAGACTCAGTCTTAATTTCAGTAGATTCAGATAAGGCTGGTCCAGGTGTGGAGACAGGACTGTGACTTTGGGTGGAAGGAGTTCCCACAGAAGAGGTGGCTTTGGAGTTACCAGGGTCTGCTGAGGAAGGAGACTCAGATCCAGAAGACTCAGATCCAGAACTGGTGGTGTCCATACTGACTCTCTCTGTGATTTTGGAAGCAGGAGTCACCTCACTTCCTGTGGTGGCTTCAGAAGATTCTAGTGTCTCTGTGGTACTTCTCCAACTTGAATGTGAAATAGTACCAGTCCCAAAACTTGTGCCTGCCACATTAGTGCTCTCAGATGACACAGAGTATTTGGGCGACATTGAACTTGCAGCAGAGGAAGGGCCTGTCCCAGAGACTGTGGAGGACTGTGGAGCGGGTGAGCTCGCTGCAGCTGAGGGCACAGAGAAGGCGGCAGTGCTGGTGTCTGCCACAGAGGAAGGCTCCGTCCATGAAACCACCTCAGGTGCCGTGTTGGGGAGAGAGGACATTTCTGAAGGTGTGACACCCTGCATCCCTGCTGAGTTCACCTCTGTGGTCGGGACTGTGGTGGGTGTATTTGAGCTCAGTGTCCCCTGTATCACAGAGTGAGGGGACCCTGTGTGGGTGGTGACTATTCTTTCAGTAGGTTCAACGATGCCGGTGGAGCTAGAAAATCTGGTGCTGGATCCTGTGGCAAAGTCTGGTGTGGTTTGAGCCGGGCCAGTGAATGAGGTAATGCTTGGGGAGGTGACATCCGTCTCCACTGTCTCAGAGGGAGTCCCGGTGGGAAGATATGAAAGGACAGGAGTTGTTTCTCTACTCAAGGTGGTCAGCTGGGAGGTGATGGTCTCCTGAGTTCCAAGAGAAGGAGCAGACTCAGTCTTAATTTCAGTAGATTCAGATAAGGCTGGTCCAGGGGTGGGGACAGCACTGTGACTTTGGGTGGAAGGAGTTCCCACAGAAGAGGTGGCTTTGGAGTAACCAGGGTCTGCTGAGGAAGGAGACTCAGATCCAGAACTGGTGGTGTCCATACTGGCTCTCTCTGTGATTTTGGAAGCAGGAGTCACCTCACTTCCTGTGGTGGCTTCAGAAGATTCTATTGTCTCTGTGGTACTTCTCCAACTTGAATGTGAAGTAGTACCAGTCCCAAAACTTGTGCCTGCCACATTAGTGCTCTCAGATGACACAGAGTATTTGGGCGACACTGAACTTGGAGCAGAGGAAGGGCCTGTCCCAGAGACTGTGGAGGACTGCGGAGCGGGTGAGGTTGCATCATCTGAGGCCACAGAGAAGGTGGTAGTGCCAGTGTCTGCCACATAGGTAGGCTCCGTCCACGATACCCCCTCAGATACCATGCTGAAAAGAGTGGACATCTCTGAAAGTGTGCCACCCTGTGTCCTTTCTGAGTACGTCTCTGTGGAGGGGACTTTTGTGATTGTATCTGAGCTCAGTGTCTTCTGAGTCATAGAGTGAGGGGACCTTGTGTTGGTGGTGATCGTCGTTTCTGTAGGTTCAACAGAGATGGTGGGGTTAGAGAATTTGGTGCTGGATCCTGTAGCAAAGTCTGGTGAGTATTGAGCTGGGCCAGTGGTAGAGGTCATGCTGGGAGAGGTGACATCTGTCTCCATTGTCTCAGATAGAGTAGGTGTGGGAATCTCAGAAATGGCAGAGACTGTCTTTGTGTCCCCGTTGGGCAGCTGGGACGTGACGGACTCCTGAGTTATAATAAAAGGAGTAGACTCAGCCTTAAGTGCTGTAGATTCAGATATGGTTGTTTCAGGTAGGGGGACAGTGCTGTGACTTTGAGTGGAAGGAGTTCCCACAGAAGAGGTGACTTTGGAGTAAGCAGGGTCAGGTGAGGAATGAGATTCATAACCAGAACTGGTGGTGTCCACACTGGTTCCCTCTGTAATTTTGGAAGCAGGAGTCACCTCACTCCCTGTGGTGGCTTCAGAAGAGTCTAGTGTCTTTATGGTACTTCTCCAACTTGAATGTGAAGTAGTACCAGCCCCCAAACTTGTACCTGCCACATTAGTGCTCTCAGATGACACAGAGGTGTGGGGTAACACTAAACTTGCAGTAGAGGAAGGGCGAGTCTCAGAGACACTGGAGGACTTTGGGCCAGGTGAAGTTCCATCAGCTGAAGTCTCAGAGAATGCGACAGTGCTGGTGTCTTCCACAGAGGAAGGCTCTGTCCGTGAAACCACCTCAGGTATTGTGTTGAGGAGAGAGGACAACTCTGAAAGTGTGACATCCTGCGTCCCCATTGAGTTTGTCTCTGTGGATGGGACTGTGGTGGATGTGTGTGAGCTTAGTGTGCCTTGTAGCACAGAGTGAGGGGACCCTGTGAGGGTGGTGACTATTCTTTCAGTAGGTTCAACCATGCCGGTGGAGCTAGAAAACCTGGTGCTGTGTCCTGTGGCAAAGTCTGGTGTGGTTTGAGCCGGGCCAGTGAATGAGGTCACGCTTGGGGAGGTGACATCTGTCTCCATTGTCTCAGATGTAGTCCCAGTGGGAAGATATGAAAGGACAGGAGTTGTTTCTCTACTCAAGGTGGTCTGCTGGGAGGTGATGGTCTCCTGAGTTCCAAGAGAAGGAGTAGACTTTGTGTTAATTTCAGTAGATTCAGAAGAGGTTGGTCCAGGAGTGGGGACAGCACTATGACTTTGGGAGGAAGAAGTTCCCACAGAAGAGGTGGCTTTGGAGTAACCAGGGTCTGCTGAAGGAGGAGACTCAGATCCAGAACTGGTGATATTCACACTGTCTCTCTCTGTGATTTTGGAAGCAGGAATTCCCTCACTCCCTGTGGTGGCTTCAGAAGATTCTAGTGTCTCCATGGTACTTCTCCAACTTGTGGTACCAGCCCCCAAACTTGTGCCTGCCACATTAGTGTTCTCAGATGACACAGAGTATTTGGGTGACACTGAACTTACCGCAGAGGAAAGGCGAGTCCCAGAGACTGTGGAGGACTGTGGGGCAGGTGAGATCCCGTCAGCTGAAGGCACATAGAAGGTGACAGTATTGGAGTCTGCCACAGAGGAAGGCTCTGTCCATGAAACCGCCTCAGATACTGTGTTGAGGAGAGAGGACATTTCTGAAGGTGTGATACCCTGCGTCCCCACTGAGTTTGTCTCTGTGAATGGGACTGTGGTGGTTATATCTGAGCTCAGTGTCCCTTGTAGCGCAGAGTGAGGGGACCCTGTGTGGGTGGTGACTATTCTTTCAGTAGGTTCAACCATGCCAGTGGAGCTGGAAAACCTGGTGCTGGATCCTGTGGCAAATTCTGGTGAGGTTTGAGCCGGGCCAGTGAATGAGGTCACGCTTGGGGAGGTGACATCTGTCTCCATTGTCTCAGATGGAGTCCCAGTGTGAAGATATGAAAGGACAGGAGTTGTTTCTCTACTCCAGGTGGTCTGCTGGGAGGTGATGGTCTCCTGAGTTCCAAGAGAAGGAGTAGACTCAGTCTTAATTTCAGTAGATTCAGATAAGGTTGGCCCAGGTGTGGGGACAGCACTGTGACTTTGGGTGGAAGGAGTTCCCACAGAAGAGGTGGCTTTGGAGTAACCAGGGTCTGCTGAGGAAGGAGACTCAGATCCAGAACTGGTGGTGTCCATACTGGCTCTCTCTGTGATTTTGGAAGTAGGAGTCACCTCACTTCCTGTGGTGGCTTCAGAAGATTCTATTGTCTCTGTGGTACTTCTCCAACTTGAATGTGAAGTAGTACCAGTCCCAAAACTTGTGCCTGCCACATTAGTGCTCTCAGATGACACAGAGTATTTGGGCGACACTGAACTTGCAGCAGAGGAAGGGCCTGTCCCAGAGACTGTGGAGGACTGTGGAGCAGGTGAGGTTTCATCAGCTGAGGACACAGAGAAGGTGACAGTGTTGGTTTCTGCCACAGAGGAAGGCTCTGTCCATGATACCTCCTCAGATACCGTGTTGGGGAGAGAGGACAACTCTGAAGGTGTGACACCCTGCGTCCCCACTGAGTTCTTCCTTGTGAATGGGAATGTGGTGGGTGTAGCTGAGCTTAGAGTCCTCTGTGGTATATAATGAGAGGTGTGGGGTGTGACCTTTGCTTCTGTAGGTTGAACAATGAGGGTGGAGCTAGAGAACCTGGTGCTGGATCCTGTGGCAATGTCTGGCATGGACCAAACTGAGTCAGTGATAGAGGCCATGCTGGGGGTGGTGATCTCTGTCCTCAGTGTCTCAGATGGAGTACCAGCGGGAACTGAAAGGAAATGGGTTGTCCCTGTGCTCAATGTGGTCTTCTGGGAGTTGACAGTTTCTTGGGTGCTAAGAGACGGAGTTGACTCAGTCTCAAGTTCTTTTGATTCAGACGAGGCAGGTCCTGATGTTGGGACAGCGCTGTGACTTTGGGTGGAAGGAGTTCCCACAGAAGAGGTGGATTTGGAGTAACCAGGGTCAGGTGAGGACGGAGACTCAGATCCAGAACTGGTGGTGTCCACACTGACTCCCTCAGTGATTTTGGAATCAGGGGTCACCTCTCTCTCTGTGTTGGCTTCAGAAGATTCTAGTGTCTCTGTGGTACTTCTCCGACTTAGGTGTAAAGTGGTACCAGTCCCCAAACTTGTGTCTGCCACATTAGTGTTTTCAAACTGCCCAGAGATGTAGGGTGACACTGAACTTGCAGCAGAGGAAGGTCGAGTCCCAGAGACTGTCGATGAATGTGGGGCAGGTGTGGTCCCATCAGCTGAGGGCACAGAGAAGGTGGCAGTGCTTGTTTCTGTCATAGAGGAAGGCTCCGTCCATGATACCCCCTCAGATATCGTTCTGATGAGAGTGGACATCTCTGTAGGTGTGACACCCTGAGTCCCTGCTGAGTCTCTCCCTTTGGAGGGGACTGTGGTTGGTGTGTCTGAACTCGGAGTTCTCGGTGGTATAGACTGAGGGGACCCTGTGTGGGTGGTGACCGTTGTTTCTGTAGGTTGAACTATGAAGGTGGAGCTAGAGAATCTGCTGCTGGATCCTGTTGTAAAGTCTGGTGAAGACTGAACCAGTACAGTGATAGAGGTCATGGTGGGGGAGGTGACAACTGTCCCAAGTGTTTCAGATGGAGTCCCAGTGGGGACAGGGGCTGTCCCTGTGCTCAAGGTGTTCTGCTGAGAGGTGGTCTCCTGAGTTCTACGAGAAGGAGGAGACTCAGCCTTAAGTCCTATAGATTCAGATAAAGTTGGTCCAGGTGTGGGGACAGTGCTGTGACTTTGGGTGGAAGGAGTTACCACAGAAGAGGTGGCTTTGGAGTAATTAGGGTCAGGCGAGGAAGGAGATTCATAACCAGAACTGGTGGTGTCCACACTGGTTCCCTCTGTGATTTTGGAAGCAGGAGTCACCTCACTCCCTGTGGTGGCTTCAGAAGAGTCTAGTTTCTCTGTGGTTCTTCTCCAACTTGGTTGTAAAGTGGTACCAGTCCCCAAACTCGTGCCTGCCACATTAGTGTTCTCAGATGACACAGAGGTGTGGGGCGACACTGAACTTGCAGCAGAGGAAAGGCGAGTCCCAGAGACTGTGGAGGACTGTGGAGCAGGTGAGGTCGCATCATCTGAGGACACAGAGAAGGTGGCGGTTCTGGTGTTTGCCACAGACAAACGCTCCATCTGTGATACCCACTCAGATACCGTGTTGAGGAGAGAGGACGTCTCTGCAGATGTGACACCCCGAGTGTCCGCTGAGTTCGTATCAGCGGAGACTGTGGTTTGTATGCCTGAGCTCAGTGTCCTCTCTGATGTAGAGAATATGGTGCTGGATCCTGTGGCAAAGTCTGGTGAGGACTGAGCTGGTATAGTGATCGAGGTCATGCTGGGAGAGTTGACATCTGTGTCTATTGTCTCAGATGCAGTCACCATGGGAAGCTCAGAAAAGTCAGGGATTGTCTTTGTGTTCCCATTGTTCGGCTGGGAGGTGACGGTCTCCCAGGTACTCCAATGGGCGATAGTTGACTCAGCCTCGAACCTTGGTTCCGGAGAGCCGGGTTCAACTGAGACATTTTTTTGCCATTGGGTGGAAGGAGTTACGACAGTGAAGGTGGTTTTGGAGTAACCTGGGTCAGGTGAGACCCAGGAAGGAGATTCAGATCCAGAACTGGTGGTGCCCATGTTGGTTCCATCCTTGATTTTGGAGTGAGTCATCTTACTCTCTGTGGTGAATTCAGAAAATTCTAGAGTCTTAATTGTGCTTTTCCAATTTGCATGTGAAGCAGTTTCAACTCCCAAACTCATGTCTACCACATTAGTTGACTCAACCTGCACAGGGGTGTTGAGTGATATTGAATTTGTAGTAGAGGAAGGGCGAGTACCAGAGGCTGTGGAGAAATGAGGAGTAGGTGAGGCCATGATGGATGAGGAGGGAATGTTGGGGCCTGCCACAGAGGAAGGCTCTGTCCCCGATACCCCCTCAGGCACCCTGCTCAGAAGGAAGGACATCTCTGAAGGTGTGACACCCTGAATCCCCACTGAGTCCATCTCTGTGGAGGGGACTGTGTTTGGTGTATCAGACTTAAATGACCCCTGTGGTGCAGAGTGAGGGGAACCTGTGTGGGCGAGGATGGTTGTTTCTTTAGATTCGAACATGAGACTGGAGCTAGAGAGCCCAATGCTGGATCCTGTGGCAATGTCTGGTGACAGTGAGGAGAGAGCTTGGCCAGAGACGGAGCTTATGCTGGAGGAGGTGACATCTGTGCCGAGTGCTTCAGAGGGAGCTCCCTTGGGAAGCCCAGAAAGGGTAGGGATTGCCTCTGTGTTCCTGCTGGTCTCCTGGGAGGTGATGGTCTGTCCTCTGCTCCCAGGAGAGAGAAATGACTCAGCTTCAGTCTGCATAGACTGTGAAGATCTTGATGTAGGTGTGGGGACAGGACTGTGACTTTGGGTGGAAGGAGTTCCCACAGGAGAGGTGGCTTTGGAGTAACCTGGGTCAGTTGAGGAAGGAGATCCAGATCCAGAATGGGTGCTGTCCACATGGGTTCCATCAGTGATTTTGGAAACAAGAGTCTTCTCACTCCCTCTGGTGGATTCAGAAGATTCTAGCATCTCCGTGGTACTTTTCCAACTCAGATGTGAAGTGGTTCCTGGTCCCAAACTTGTGTCTGCCACATTAGTGGTCTCCAACCACAGAGCGGTATTGGGTGATGCTGAATTTGCAGCAAAAGAAGGGCGAGTTCCAAGGACTGTGAGGGATTGTGGGGAAGGTGAGGCCCTGGTAGTAGAGGAGGGCATGAATGTACCCACCACAGAGGAAGGCTCTGTCCACGACACCCCTTCAGATCCCATGCTGAGGAGAGTGGATATCTCTGAATGTGTGGCGCCCTGAGTCCCCACCGAGTCTGTCCCTGTGGAGGGGACTGTGGTTGGTGCGTCTGAGCTCAGTGTCCCCAGTGGTGTAGAGTGAGGGGACCCTAGGTGGGTGGTCATGGTCATTTCTGTAGGTTTAACCATGATGGTAGAGCTAAAGAACCTGGTGCTAGATCCTGTGGCAAAGTCTGGTGACAGTGTGGACTGAGCCAGGTCATGGATGGATATTGTGCTGGATGAGGTGACATCTGTTCCAAGTGCCTCATATGGAGTCCCTGTGGACCTGCTGGTCTGCTGGGAGGGGTTGCTCTCCTCAGGGCTCCTCGGGGAAGGAGTTGACGGAACTTCCAACTTCGCTGTTTCCAAAGATTCAGTCACAGCTGGAGATATGGCATCTTGTTCCGTGAATACAGTTAGGAGAGGGGATGAGGGTCTGGATGGTCCCTGGTCAGGGGTGACTGAGGCAGGAGGTCTCCTCCCTGCACTGCTGGGCCCCTCCTTGGGGATGGCTGTGTTCTGGGAAATGTGAACCGTCCATAGTTCTGTTGTCATTTCAGAGGTGACTTGTGTGTCAACTATGGGGCCGCTTGAGCTTGGAGGTGAGCTGGTTCCCAGTCCCAGGCTTGTGCCCCCCATGTCTGAGGTCTTCAGCAGGTCAGAGGTCAGAGCTGCGGTTACAGAAGCAGGAGAGGAGGCAGTACTCTGAGGTAATGTGGAGGAGACTGGGATTGGTGAAGTCCCATCAGCTGACAGCACGGAAGAGGCGGCAGTGCTGGTGTCTGCCCCAGAGGAAGGCTCCATCTGGGACACCCCCTCAGATACCCGGCTCAGGACAGTGGACATCTCTGAAGATGCAACACCCCAAGTCCCTGTTGAGTCTGTCTCCGTGGAGGGGACTATGGTTGGTATGTTGGACCTATCTGTCCCCTGCGGTGTAGAGTAAGGGGACGCTGTATGGTTGCTGATGGTCATTTCTGCAGGTTCAACCATGGCGGTTGAATGTGAGCGCCCAGTGTTTGATCCTGTGGCAACATCTGGCGACATTGTTGACTTGATTGGGCCAGACATTGATGTATGGCTGGAGTAGTTAACATCTGTCCTGAGTGCCTCAGACGAAGTCCCTGTAGGAAGCCCAGAAGTGACAGAGATTGTCTCTGTGTTCCCGCTGGTCTTCCGGGAGGTGACAATCTCCTCAGTGCTCCTCAAGGATGGAGTTGATGGAAACTCCAACTTTGCCGTCCCAGAAGATTCAGATGTGGCTGGGAAAATGGTGGCATGTGCCTTGGTGTCAGTTAGGAGCAAGGCTGTGTACTGTGATGGTTCCTGCTCAGGGGAGACTGAGGTAGGAAGCTCCTTCTCACTGGTGGGCTCTGTGGAATCCGTTGTGACTTGAGGTAGCTGAATTGTCCCTGGAGGGGAGGTAGCTGCAGAGGTGACTTGTGTATCAACTGTGGAGCTGCTCGAGCATGGTGGTAAGCTGGTTCCCAGTCCCAGGCTTGTGAGCCCCATGTCTGAGGTCTTCAGCAGGTCAGAGGTCAGAGGTGAGATCACAATAGCAGGAGAGGAAGCAGTACTCTGAGGTAATATGGAGGACACTGGGATTGGTGAGGTCCTGTCAGCTGAGGACACAAGGAAGGGGGTCTTGCTGGTGTCGGTCCCAGAGGAAGCCTCTGTCCATGACTCATCCTCAGACTCTATGTTCCTGCTGGATGTCCTCTCTGAGAGTGTGGGACTCTGGGTGACATCCGGGTCACTCTCTGCCTGAGGGCTGGTGTTCAGGACAACTGAGCTCACATAACCCTGTGGTGTGGGGCCTTGGGGAACCGTGAGGGTCAGGACTGAGGCCTCTGTAGTATCCTTGATTTCATGAGCTGACGGCCTGGTGTCTGTTCCTGTGAACATCTCTGTGGACACCGTGGATGGTCCCACGACAGCTGTGGTTGTGTGGCTGGAGGATGTGACTTCAGTCCTGAGTGCTTCTGTGATTGTGTCAGTGGGCAGGTAAGAGGGAACAGTGGAGGTGTCAGTGTTTGTGGTGGTTTTGTGGTCGTGAGTGGTCTCCTCAGTACTCCTCAGGGAGGGAGTTGACTCAGCCTCAAAGATTGTAGATTGGAAAGATTCCATTGAGGTTGTGGGGACAGGACTTTGGGTGGAAGAAGTTCCCACAGGAGAGATGACTTTGGAGGAACCTGGGTCAGATGAGGAAGGAGATTCAGATCCAGAACTGGTGGTGCCCACGTTGGTTCCCTCCATGATTTTGGAAGCAGGAGTCACCTCACGCTCTGTGGTGGATTCAGAAGATTCTAGAGTCTTAATCGTGCTTCTCCAACTTGGATGTGAAGTGGTTCTGGATCCCCAAATTGTGTCTGCCACATTAGTGGTCTTAACCCACACGGGGTTGTTGGGTGACATAGAATTTGCAACAGAGGAAGGGTGACTCCCAGAGGCTGTGGAGGACTGTGGGGAAGGTGATGTGATGAAGAAGGAGGGAGAATGGGTCCCCTCCACAGAGGAACGCTCCATCCCCGATACTGCCTCAGACTGTCTGCTCAGGACGGTGGACATCTCTGAAGGTGCAACAACTCGAGTCCCTGCTGAGTCTGTTCCTATTGAAGGGACTGTATTTGGTGTGTCGGACCAAAGTGTCCCCTTTGGTGTAGAGTCAGGTGACTCTGCACGGGTGAGGGTGGTTGTTTCATCAGGTTCAACCTTGAGGGTGGAGCTAGAGAACCTGGAGCTGGATCTTGTGGCAATGTCTGGTGACAGCGTGGACTCTGTGGGGCCAGAGATGGAGGCTGTGCTGGCGGAGGTGACATCTGTCCTGAGTGCCTCAGATGGAGAGTAAGTCCCCATGGGATGACCAGAAAGGACAGTGGGTGTCTCTGAGTTGAAGCTTGTATGTTGGGAGACACTGGTCTCCTCAGTGCTCACCTTCTCTGATGTAGTTGACACCTCCTCAGCATCTGCAGTTTCCAGAGAAACAGGCCTTGGTGTGGAAACATCGGTGTCCCTGTCAGAGAAACGAGTCGCCACCACAGATGTAACTTTAGGTGGCTCCTCGTCAGGTGACACTGAGGACAGCGTTTCCTGTCCAGCACTGTTGGTCCCATCCTGGGGCACAGCTGTGGTCTGGGAAAGGTGAATTTCCCCCTGATCTGTGGTGACTTCAGAAGTGACTTGCATGTCAACTGTGGGGCTGGTTGAACTTGGAGGTGAGTTGGTTCCTGGTGCCAAGCTTGTGCCCACCATGTCCAGGGTTTTCAGCAGGTCAGAGGTTGGAGGTGAGGTCACGGTAGCCAGAGAGGAAGCGCTTCTCTCAGGTAACGTGGCAGAGACTGTTGAAGATGAGGTCCCATCAGCTGAGGCCACTGAGAAGTGAGCAATGCTGGTGTCTGTCTCAGAGAAAGGCTCCATCTGTGATATCCCCTCAGGCCCCCTGCTCATGGGGGGCATCTCTGTGGGCATGATACTCCGCCCCACAACTGCACCTGTCTGTTCCCTGGGCACTCTGGTCAATGTGTCCGAGCTGAGGGTTCCCTCTGGGGGGACGTAAGGGGAGCCTCCGTTGGTGGTGACGGCTATCCTCGTAGGTTCTGCCATGATGGTGTTGGATCCCAGAGGGAGACCTGTTGACGGCGTGGACAATGCTGGATCAGGAATCAATGTCCTCCTGGGTACGGTGACTTCCATTCTGAACATCTCAGTCCCCTTTGGAGCAGATGGTTCAGGGGTCACAGTGGGGGTGTTGGTCTCTCTGTTGCTCCACTGGGAGGGCGCAGACCCCTCAGTGCCGCCCTCGGACTTTGGTGCATCTGAAGCAGTAGACACAGGCGTGGGAATTGTGGGGAGCCCGGGTGTAGACGGACTTTGGACTCCAGACGTGGGTGTTGAGTGTTGCAGCTCATCCAGGTCCGAGACATGGGACTCAGGTTCAGATCCGGGGGTACCCCCTGTGGGAGCAGCCGTGATTTCAGAACGATGAGGCACCTCACTCTCCCGGGCGACTCCTGATGTGCTCAATGTCTCCAGAGTGGGACTCCTCAAATGAGGCTGCAGTTTGCTCGTGGATTCCTCACTCATGGTTGTGACTGTCTCTGGGGGGACATGCCCTTGAGTTCCAGCCTGGTCAGTCTTTGTCCAGCGGGTTGTGGGCATGGCTGAGCTGAGAGTCTCTGGGGGTGCAGAGTCAGGGGAGCCCGTGTGGGTGGTGATGAGCTTTTCTGGTGGTTCTGCCACATTGGTGGAGCTAGCGAGGCTGGTGCTGGGTCCAGGGTGAGTCCCTGGTGAGAGCGTGGACTGCACTGGGCCAGGGACAGATGTCCTGCTGGAGGAGGGAGTGACCGCTGTCCGGAGTGCTTCTGATGGAGTCCCCATGTGACCACTAGGAAGGACAGTGAGTGTCTCTGCATCTGGGCTGACTTGTGGGGATGTGACAATCTCCTTGCTCTTCCCGAGGGAGGCATGTGACATGGTTCCAAGTGTGGCCATCTGGGAAGACCCAGGCCTGGCTGAGGAGACAGTGCTGGGCCCCTGGAGAGAAGATGATGACACTGGAGATGTGAATACGGGTGTCTGTAGTTCAGTGGGGACAGAGGAATTCCAGTCGGGTCCGAATCTGATGGTGCTTACGTTGGTGGCAGCTGTGATCTCAGAAACCTCTGTCCCCTCACTCTGGAGGGTGGTAGCTTCTGACCTGTCTGGCATCTCGATCTCGATGGCAGAACTTCCGAAAGTTGCATAAGAATCAGTTCTGGAACCCACACTTATGTCTATGGTGCCTCTGGTCCCCACGGGGTTGGGGGTGTTGAGTGACATCAAGCCTACAGCAGAGGAAGGATGACCCTCAGGTGACTCGGAAGAGGTCACGTCAGCTGAGGGCACCAAGAAGACGGCAGAGCTGACATCTTCCACAGAGGAAGTCTCCATCCCTGACGCATCCTTAGGATCCATGATGACAGAGGTGGCCTCCCTGGAGGTGACCTGCTGGGCCACGGTCAGGTATGCCTTGTCCTTGAGCTCTGTGCTTAGTGTGTCTGAGCTGAGTGTCTCCTCGGGGGTGGAGTGAGGGGACCTTGTGGTGATAATCATTTCTGTAGGTTCAACTGTGATGGTGGAGCTAGAGAACCTGGTGCTGGATCCTGTGGCAAAGTCTGGTGACAGCAATGACTGAGTCAGGCCAGGGATGGAGGTTGTGCTGGAGGAGGTGACATCTGTCCTGAGTGCTTCAGATGAAGACCCCGGGGGAAGAGCAGGAAGGACAGTGGGTGTCTCTGAGTTGAAGCTTGTGTGTTGGGATACGCTGGTCTCCTCAGTGCTCACCTTCCCTGAGGTAGTTGACGCCTCCTCAGCATCTGCAGTTTCCAAAGAAACAGGCCTTGGTGTGGAAACATTGGTGTCCCTGTCAGAGAAACGAGTTGCCACCACAGATGTAACTTTGGGTGGCTCCTGGTCAGGTGACACTGAGGACAGTGTTTCCTGTCCATCACTGGGCACAGTGGTCTGGGAAAGGTGAATTTCCCCCTGATCTGTGGTAACTTCAGAAGTGATTTGCGTATTAACCGTGGAGCTGGTTGAGCTTGGAGGTGAGCTGGTTCCAGGCGCTGAGCTTGTGCCCACTATGTTCGAGGTCTTTAGTAGGTCAGAGGTCGGAGGTGAGGTCACGGTAGCAGGAGAGAAATAATTTCTCTCAGGTATTGTGGCGGAGACTGGGGAAGGTGAGGCCCTGTCAGCTGAGGCCACTGAGAAGTGAGCAGTGCTGGTGTCTTCCCCAGATGAAGTCTTCGTCTGAGACACCCCCTCAGGCCTCTCGCTCGTGCCCATGGGCATCTCTGAGGGTGGAGATTCCCGAGTCCCATCCTGGTCAGACTTGTCCCGGGGGGCTGTGGTGGATGTGTCTGAGGTGAACGTCCTCTGGGGTGTCCAGTCAGGGGAGCCTGTGGTGGTGACAGTCACATCTGGGGTTTCCTCCTTGGCGGTGGCTCCAGTGAGCCCCAGGCCAGATCCTGTGGGGATATCTGGTGACTGGGAAACCTGAGGAAAAATAGGGACAAAGGTCCTGCTGGAGGTGGTAACTTCTGTCCCAGGTGCTTCTGAAGGGCCTCGGGGGGCTTCAGGGGCCATCCGGGTAGTGCCAACCTCAGCGTGTCCTGGGGAGTGGGTTGACTCAACGTCGTTTGTTGAAGTTTTCGAAGGGTGAGGCAGGGGTGTGGGAACAGAGGGGGACCCAGGAATAGGAGGAGGTGCCCCTGGAGAGGTGACTGTGGAAGGCTCCTGGCCCACTGGTACCGAGGACCGTGAGTCAGGACCAGAGCTGGTTGCGCCCACGTCACTTCCTGCTGTCGCTTCCCTCTCTTTGGGGCCTGCTGACGCCTCTGGTGTCTCTGCATCCGTCACGCTCATCACAGCTGGCTGGGAGCTGCCATGTGTTGCGCCCCCCGCTTGTCCTGAAGTGGTGACACGGCTCACAGAAGCCCAGGACGTGGGTCTGAACCCTCGTAGCATGGAAAACAGGGCAGACGGGGATGGTGCTTGTGAAGGGGGAGCAGCCTCGATTTCATCCACAGACTCACCCATCCCAGAGGCATCTGTGGCCTCACCGTGGCTTCCGGTGGCAGCCTCTGTGTGCGCCACAGCTGTGGACATGGTCCTTGGTGCCTCTGCCCTGGTGGATTGGTCCACGGGAAAGCCCGCGTGTTCGGTGGCTCTCGAGACATGGAAAGAGGGTGCCTGGGTGACAACTGATGACCAGGGCGACCGAGCCAAGCCTTGGCTAGAGAGTCCATCAGAGGTCGTAGCCTTGGTCCTGGACTCCACACTCAGAGCCACTAAACCGGTGCCTGTGGTGGAGCTGGTGGCCGTGTCTGTCTGAGACGCTCCGAATTCAGTGGCCCAGGGATGGTCCAGCCCTGCCCCAGTCCCGGCGGGGTCTGGCAAGGAGGTGACTGATGTAGAAACAGCAGACTGCTGACGTGATGGCCCTGGGGACCCGTCTGTGGTGGCCGCTCCTGAGTGGTCGAAGCCCCCGGTGCTCAGAGCAGTGCTGGGGCGCGTGTCTCCTGCTTCACTCGGGGCGGCTGATGGGGATGTCGCCCACGCTGCAGGGCTCACCATCCCCAGCTCTGGGGGAGTGGGACCTGGGCGGGGGGCCGTGGACGGGCTCCCACCTACAGCAGCTCCTGTGCTCTCACTCCCGCTGTGGTTCTGTGGGTCCGCAGGTGTCGGGGCGGGAGCTTCAGCAGAACCCAGCCCCGCTTCGCTGTTGGGCGGACGACGTGGTCCCTCCGACAGAGCGAGTCTAGAATTCCCCGCCGTTGCTGCGTCCCGCCCTGCACCGTCCACTCCAGAGAAAGGTGGCCGTGAGGTCGGAGGGCTGGGGTTGGCCCCCAAAGGGCTCTCTCGAGAAACTCTGTCCCCCCGAGTCGCTGAGGTAGCAACAGTGGCTGACGAGTCCCAGGCTCCCGTGGGCGGTGCACTCTGCCCTGAGGTGGACAAGAAGCTGTGGGTCGCCCCGCTGGGCATGGGGCGCTCTGGAGATGTCACCCAAACGGGCACGGATTCTGACCTGCCTCTCCCAGGAGGTGGGCTCAGAGGGACAGGAGCAGAGCTGGGCACCCCAGAAGACGCAGGGGGCCCCTGGGTGTCCGGGGAGCTTAAAGGCCATGAAGGACTCACGTAGGTGGACACGGCAGAGAGGCCACTTTCCGGTGTGGCCCTGGCGTCTGACTCGGTGTTGGAGGCTGTGGGTGGAGGCGTGGCCCGAGTGGCAGGAGAGTCTGCATCTTTGGAGATGGAAGCCACATCCGGGCCACCCCGGAGGCCTGATCTGGGGACAGAGGCAGCCGCGGGCGACCCTGTCGGGAGGAGTTTGGGGGTGGAGGAGCTGGTTTCGGTTGTGACGGTCGGGTGGTCCCAGCTCCCTGCTGGTGGGGACATGGCGGTTGGGGTGATGACGAGGGTTCTCAGGGTAGGGGCGGAGGTCAGGATCCCTGGAGAGGTGACACCCTTGATGTTGAAGCCTGTGGGTGGCGCACGCTGAGCTGGTGTTCCTGGAGGTGGCGTGGGGTCGCTGGTCCCCGCCGTGGGGGTGGACACGGGCGTCTCAGGCACCACTGACACAGGTGCACGGGGCGGAGGGGGTGTGTCTGTGGTGGGCTGCCATCCCGAGGGTGGAGACAACGGCGGGGACCAACCTGTGGGCTCCCCAGGCCGTGCATCCATGGCCACGGGGGAGACCCGGAGAGTCGGGGTACCGGAAACCAGCTTTGGCCGGCTCAAAGTGACAGGGCTGTCCCCTGCGGTGATGCCGGGGGTCTGAGCTTCCAGTGTCGGTTCTGGAAGGCCCGTGCCCAGGGGCCCGTGTGACAGGGTGTCCCCCATCACGGGCGGAGATTTGGGTGCCATCTCCGTGGGGTTCCCCCCCGAGAACCTGGGGCTGCTGCCGGCCTCCAAGGAGCTCCTGCCTGTCCCGGCTGTGTCCGCGGCAGAGATTCTTGTGGATGCGCCTGTGGTCAGAACGCGACGTGGTTGGATACGGGCAAACGGGACACCAGGGGGAACCCTGGTTTGGCAGGGTTGCTGGCTCGCTTCTGGGGTTCTGTTTCTAGTTTTGCTTCATGCTTTGTCCTTCCTCCCCCGGGAAGGCCATGGGGACCTTCCATGTACACTCTCAGCAGCTGGACATCAGGGATGTACTGCCGGTCCCTAAGGAGTCGGGGCATTTGACTTGGGGGCCTGAGAGATGATATGGAGTGGGGGGCGGGGCAGTCAGGCGTTGGCCTTGCACGCAGCTGACCTGGGTTTGACGCCTGTACTGCTTTGGGTCCCCCAAACCCTGCCAGGAGTTACCCCTGAGTGCAGAACTGGGAGCAAGTCCTGGGCATTGCCGGGTGTGGCTCCCCAAAACTGGGGGTATATAGATAGGACAGCCGGGAAGGTGCTTGCCTTGACCTGGGTTCAATCCCTGGTGCAACATGGGGTCCCCTAAACCCCACTGGGAGTGATCCCTGAGCATCACCAGGTGTGGCCACCAAACAAAACAAGTTTTGACTCATGTGTTCAGGAGACATTGGCAGTTTCTGGAGCTGGAATTGTTGGATCTTAGGGTCACAGGGATGGGGGTGCACCCGGGTCCTTCCTGCAGAGGAGGCGTTGCTGGCCTCATCCTGCTTCCCTTTAGAGCCTGCGCTGGGGGGGGGGTCCAGTGCTATTTAGCAACTTCCAATTGCCCCCAAGAGGCCTCCTCATCTTATTTCATGCCAGTGCAGGAACTGTATTTGAGAGAAAAGAGGGCAAGGAGGAGAAGGAGGCTATTATCCTTCCTCTGCCTGTGGGGCCTTTTCTTTTATTTTTTTTTTGCTTTTGGGGGCCACACCCAGTGATGCTCAAGGGTTACTCCTGGTTCTGCACTCAGGAATCACTCCTGGTGGTGCTCAGGTGACCCTATGGGATGCCGGAGATGGAACCTGGGTCGGCCACATGCAAGGCAAACGCCCTCCCTGCTGTGCTATCGCTCAGGCCCCTCCGTGTGGGACCCTGTCACAGAGGCTCGTCTTTCTCTCTTCCCATCCTGACGAGTGGTGAGAATTGGGCAGCGTTTCCGAGGGAACCCGGCCAAAACCGTTTTAAAAATAGAAAATATAAATCAGGGGAGGTTTGGGCCACACCCGGGCTGACTCCAGGCTCCGCGCTCAAGGATCACTCCTGCCGGGGTTCAGACCCCATGTGTGCTGGGGCGCGAATCCAGGTTGGCCGCGTGCGAGGCAAACGCTTTACTCCCTGTGTTCGCTCTCTGCCCTCTATCACAAGCTTAAAACAGAAAACCGTTCCATGAATAAAACATCCAGGAAATGTCTTCCCTCCCCCCACCACAGCACCCTAAGCCGAGTTGCCGGGAGGTGAAAATTCGAGCTCAGACATCACCTGCCCACTTCCTGCCTCCATTCGCCACTGCCATCGGACTCTGGAGCCCAGCACCAGACCAAGGCCCCGCACTGGAGAGGACACAGCAGCCAGGACACTTACCCGGAGGGGTGACAGTCACCAAGGGTTTGGGCTCACGGGCTGACCTGCTGGCCACTGCCTCTTCTCCTGGACGCGACTGCCCTGTGGTGGTGTCCAAAGATGATGCTGGCCCTGCGACATGGGAGGACAGGGGTCACTCAAGGAGGACAGGAGTGGGGCTGCACAAGGAGGGTCCCAGGAGGGAGGACCCAGCCCAGTGATGCCCCCATGGGACTCTGTGGAGGCTTCTAAGGAGCAATCGGTCCTGCCCAGACCTGAAAATGGGCCATAGAACAATGGCATGAGGGGTCCCTGGATGCAGGGCCCATGTTGGGGGCCGGGTGGAGGAAAGTGGATGCTCTGAGGGGGGTGTGGTATGGGGGCAATGAAAATGTCAGTCATGACTTTGGGAGGGGGAGGGGAGGGAAGGGAAGGGAAGAAGGGGATGGGAGGGGAGGGGAGGGGGAAGATGAGGGAAGAGAGGGAAGGTGAGGAATAGGAAGGGGTGGGGAGGGGAGGGAAGAAGTGAAGAAGTGAAGGGGGAATTGAAAGGCAGGAAAAGAAGGAGAGGTGAGTGGGGAAAAGGGAAGGGAGGGAGAGAAGGGCGAGGGAGGGAAGGGGAAGGGAGGGAAGGGAGGGAAGGGAGGGGAGGGAGGGGAGGGGGAAGGAGGAAGACAGGAGGGAGGAGAAAGGGAAGGGAAAAGTTGAAGAAAGGAAAGTGAAGAGAAATAAAGATCTGAGAAGAGAAAAAACTTTTTTCCATACGGAGGAGCCCATGCTCTTTTGATTTTTAAATTTATTTTGTTTTTTTGGGGCCACACCTGGTGATGCTCGGGGGTTACTCCTGGCTTTGCACTTAGGGATCACTCCTGACAGTGCTCAGGGGACCCTATAAGGTACCAGGGATCGAACCCAAGTTGGCTGCATGAAAGGCAAATGCTACCCCCCCCCCCGAACTGTCCGATTGTCCTAGCCCCCTCATGCTCTAGGGGACAGGAAGAGAAGCAATTGGCCAGACCGGATGCAGTGGGCTGGCCGTGGATAGAGGGGGATGGCAGTGGGGAGGGGACAGTGTCCTACCTGTGGAGATCTTGGCTGGCTCCTGGGGCCTGTCACTGGCCACAGTGTCTGTGACAGCACTGGGCTGCTGTTCTGGGGCTGACTCCTCCTCCCCAGTTCTGGGGTCCCTCATGCCCCCCATGGTCCCTGAGCATAGGGTCCCCTCAGTGCTGTCACACTATCCAGAAGGGCAAAGCTGGGCCTCTGGGGGTGCTTTCCATGGGGAGCAGCGGGAGAGATTATTACAGGGGGTGACGAGGGGAGGGAGTGTCAGGTCACCAAGCCATGCCCTGGACTCATGGGTGGGCGAATGTCCCCTCCAGATTCTAGGCTCTGGGACCCAGCTGCTCTTGGCTTTAATTTGGGGGGTCCCCCAGGGCTGGAGTGCTGCTGTTGCATGTGGGAGACCCGTGTGTGTTCCCCAGCACCTCCTGGTTCCCTAGCACTGAGGGGCGCTGCTGAGCACAGAGCCAGGAAGAGCCCCTGAGCGCCACCATGGGGCGCTGCCGAGCACTGAGCCAGGAAGAGCCACTGAGTGCCAATAGGGGATGCTCCTGAACACAGTCACGAAGAGTCCCTGAGTACTACGAGGGGGTCCTACTGAGCACAGAGTCAGAAATAGCCCCTGAGTGCCATCAGGGGGTGCTGCTGAGCACAGAGCCAAGAGGACCCCTGAGAGCCACCTGAGGGCGCTTAGCAGAGCCAGGAAGAGCCCCTGAGTGCCACCAGGGGGCGCTGGTGAGCATAGAGCCAGAAAGAGTCTCTGAGCAACACTGGGGGTGCTGCTTAGCACAGAGCCAGGAAGAGCCACTGGGCTCCAACAGGGGGCACTAGTGAGCACAGAGCCAGGAAGCGCTCCTGTCACCAGGGGGTGCTCTCCCTAAGCACAGAGCCAGGAAGAGTCTCTGAGCACCACCAGAGGGCACTGCTGAGCTCAGACCCAGGAAGACTCCCTGAGAGCCATTAGGGGGCGCTGAACACAGTCAGGAGGAGAACCCTGAGCACCACCTGGGGTGGCCTGAACCCTACACCCCCCTCTAGAAAGCCTCCGAGGTGTCCTTCACTTCTTTCTGCCAGGAAGGAGCAATTTTCCCCTGGGAAACCCTCCAGAACTCAGATTTATTTTTATGTGTTGCTTTTTTGGGGCCACACCTGTGGATGCTCGGGGCTTTCTACTGGCTCTGTGCTCAGGGATCCCTCATGGTGAGGCTCAGGAGAGCCCCCTGCTGGTGCTCAGGGGTGGTTCCTGGTTTCGTGCTCAGCAGCGCCCTCTGGTGGTGCTGGGAATAGCACCCCGTTATCTGGGGGCAAGGCATCCTCCCTGCTGGACTGTTTCTCAGCCCCTTCATCCAAGGCAGGAAGATGAGAAATTCCTGGAAAGACCCAGTCGGGCAGAGAGAGACACAGGTGCTGACGTACCTGCGGGAGTTGGAATCGATGTGGAACTGTTGCTTTTCAGCCAGGAGGAACTTTCAGTGGTGAGAAAGTCAGGGCTGGACTCCACGGTCACCTGGGTGCCTGTCGGAGAGACAGAAGGACCGGCTGATCAGTTAAGAAGGAGACAGCCCCATGGCATTGAAAGCAAAGACTTAATACGTAGTTAAGGGGTTGGAGTGGTAGCACGGGGGGGGGGGAGGTGTTTTTCTGGCACATGGCTGACCTGGGTTTGATCCCTGTTAACCTGAGCCCCACCAGGAATGATCCCTGAGCACAGAACCAGGAGTAGCTCCTAAGCCAACCCAAGTTATCCCCACTCGCCTCCCCAAAAAAGGGTCACTCAAAAATTATATTCAGAAACACTTATTTTGGGTACTCTGAACTCACACTTTGCTCAACACTTGTATTATGAATGAGCAAGACTGAATAAAGGCTCTTGTTTGGTTTTTGGATTTTGGGCTGCACTTGGCGGTGCTCAGGGCTCTGTGCTCAGGGATCACTCTTGGAGGTGTTTGGGGAACCATATAGGGTGCTGGGAATTGAGCCCAGGTCAGCCAGTGCAAGGCAGACGTCCTCCCTACTTACTATCATTCTGGCCCAACGGACATTTTTTTTTTTTTGCTTTTTGGGTCACACCCGGTGATGCACAGGGGTTACTCCTGGCTCTACTCAGGAATTACCCTTGGTGGTGCTCAGGGGACCATATAGGATGCTGGGAATCGAACCCGGGTCGGCCGCATGTAAGGCAAACTCCTTATCCACTGTGCTATTGCTCCAGCCCCAAAAGTCTGGAAATCTTTTTCTTTCTTTTTCTTGGGGGGGATCACACCTGGTGATGCACAGGGGTCATTCCTTGCTCATGCACTCAGGAATTACTCCTGGCAGTGCTCAGGGACCATATAGGATGCTGGGAATCAAACCCAGGTCGGCCGCGTGCAAGGCAAATGCCCTACCCACTGTGTTATCGCTCCAGCCCCCCAAGTGACATTCTTTTATTTATTTTTTCAGTCTAAACATCAACATTTGCACATAAAGTCTGCAGGTTATATTAAATTGGAGCTGGAGAGATCGTACAGTGGGAGGGCATTTACTTTGCACATGGCTAACCTGGGTTCGATTCCTGGCATCCCAGATGGTCATCCAAGCACCACCAGGAGTAATTCCTGAGTGCAGAGCCAGGAGCAACCTCTGAGCATCACTGGGTGTAGCTCCCCCCAAAAAAAATTAAATTAAATTTCTTAGTCTTGGGTTGGAGAGATGGTACAGGGGTTAAGGCCTTTGCCTTAATTATGGCTAAATCCTGATGCAATCCCAGCATTGCCCGGGGGCCACTGAGCACAGAGTTGGGAGTAAGTCCTGAGAAGTGCCAGGTGTTGCTCATATACCAAAACAAACAAACAAAAAAAATCAGAATATACTCCCGGAAGTTGAAAATAGAGACTCAAAGGGGTGTCCGCAGACTAATATTTATCCAAGAACCCTTCACAGAAGACAAAAGGTGGGGTGACTGAAAGAGTTATGAGTTATGAGGGCAGAACCAACAAGGGGGGTGTCAGCCCCGGGTGAGATTCTGACGTGTGTGAGGGCACGTCCTAGGGGAATGTTAGAGGCAACCCGAGTCCCAAGTCCCAACGCAGAAAACTGAGATGAGGGGCCTGGACAGGTCAAAGGCTTTGAGATGAGAGATGGGGTCCCCAGGGCTGCAGAAACAGGGAGTACCCCTTTTTTTTGGCTTTTGGGTCACACCCGGCGATGCACAGGGGTTATTCCTGGCTCATGCACTCAGAAATTACTCCTGGCAGTGCTCGGGGGACCATATGGGATGCTGGGAATCGAACCCGAACCCGGGTCAGCCAAGTGCAAGGCAAATGCCCTCCCCGCTGTGCTATTGATCCAGCCCCCAGGGAGTCCCTTTCTCCTGGGCACAGACTCAGATACTCTAGGGATGAGTGAAAGCACAGATTGTCCCAGAAATGCCCTCAACAGCGGGCGAAATAGGGACTTTTTGTTATTGTTGTTATGGGGCCACACCAGGTGATGCTCAGGGCTTACTCCCGGTTCTGTGCTCAGGGATCACTCCTGGCGGGGCTTGGGGGGCCTTATGGAGTGCCGGGGACTGAAGGCAGGGTGTCTGCGTGCAAGGCCAGCACCTCCCCGCTGTCCTATCGCTCCAGCCAGCCAAAGACAGAGCTCTACACACACGATTCTGTGATACCAACTCGGGCCCCATGCAATTTTGGTTCAGTTTCTTTTTCCTGTTTTGTTTTCCTTCCTAAACTTGATGGTCGAGGGTCAATGCCCAAGTTTAACCTTCCCTATAATCTCTTCCTCTTCCCCCTCTCTCCCTCCCTTTCTCTCCTTCACTTCCTCTTTTTTCTTCTTCCCCCTCTCCTTCGCTCCCTTTCTCCCTTTCTCTCCCTCCTTCCCTCTCTTTCCCCCTCTTTCCCTCCCTCTCTCTCTTTCCCTTTCTCTCCTTCCCTCCCTCCTTCTCTCCTTCCTCTCCTCCTCCCCTCTCTCCCCCTCCAACCCCCCCTCCCCGCTGCGGGCTGCTTCTGACTCTCTGCTGCCATGTAGTGGCCAGAGTTCAGAGCTGTGACCCAGCAGGCAATGAGGTCCCCACTGCAAAGAATGACCAGGTCTGGAAGGTTATTGGTGCCCAGGTGGTGAAATCCCGCCATTCCCCACACCCCACATGCCCCACCCCCCTAAAGAACACACGCCCGCTCACCACCCCCTCCTCTAGCGAGCCCCCCGCCCCATGAGAAACCCTCCTGTCCACTCTCTGTGCTCTCAAACCATGCTTCCGACTATGCATCTCTGGCCAGGCCCTGTTCTCGGCCATGGGGACAGGGCAAGGGCAGTCTGCTTGCTTGGTTGACTGGTTCGAGGGCCACACCTGGTGGTGCTCGGGGCTTACTCCTGCCTCTCCACTCAGGGTCACTCCTGGTGGGGCGCCGGGGACCTTGAGGCACGCAAGGCAAGAGCCCGCCAGCTGGACGTTGCTCCAGTCCCCTGGTGTAATTTTTAAAGTCATATCACTACGTTTCTTCTTTGATCTGTACCTTATGGTGCTTAGGGGAGCATGGGGGCTCGGGGCTGCACCCGGGGTTCCCCATCCAGGCCTGCGCTCCATCCCTTTAAGCTCTCTCCCTGGCCTATTTTTTTGCTTTGGGGGACTAACCTGGGGGTACTCAGGGGTCACTCCTGGCTCTGCCCTCAGGAATCACTCCTGGCAGTGCTGAGGGACCCCGTGGGGTACCAGGGATCAAACCCAGGTCACCGTGGGCAAGGCAAACGCCCTCCCCACTGTCCTATCTCTCCAATCCCCCGCTTCTATTTTTCTTTTTCTTTTGGAGGGGTCACACTTGGCAGTTCCCGGGGGCTACTCCCAGCTCAGTGCACAGGGCTGGTTCCTGACAGTGCTCAGGGGACCCCAAGGCACTGGAGATCAAGCCCAAGTGCCACGCATGCAAAACCAGCCCCTTCAACCATCTCCACGAACACCCCCCCCGCCCCCGCAGTGTTTGGAGAAACGTGGGCTCTGTGGGGCAGTGTGGGGGCCCCTGGACACACAGCCTGGAGGGAGGTGGGGTGTCCGGTCAGCCCCGCCCACCACCGCTCAGGCCTGATCTTCTCTCCTGATAATCAGCCTGTTGTCCGTCTCCCCCCGCCCCAATTCCAGGGAAACCTTCCCTGAGGGGCTGCAGGGGGGTCCCCTATCCCCCCTGGACTGGGTGTGGGATGACGCCAGGGCTGACAGGCGTGTCCCAGCTTTAGGTGACACCTGGTCTATAAGCCAGAAGCCCCCTGAACAACGCGGGGGGCCCCCTCCCCACAATCCACCCCAAGCCCGCCCACCATTCAGCCACCGTCCAGGCACCTCACAAAGACGGGCGGCCACAAGCTCCTCCCGGGGCCTCAGCCAGCTGGGGTGACTCAGGGCCGGTCAGGGCTGGGCTTGGGGCAACCGTGTCCCCCTCCCTGCTACAGTCAGGTGCTCCCGCAATCCTGGGTCTCAGGATGGTGGGGGGCAGGACCCTCACCTCCTCGGGTGCCCAGCTAGAAGCCTGGGGCGGGAGGGGGTGGAGGGGGTGCTGCCTAGGCCCTTCCTGGGGGATTATGGGGGGACCGTCTTGCTTTACATCCTGGCAGGGAGGACAACCCCCCTCGAACAACCCCATCAGACTCAGACGCTGGGACCCGCCGCCCACCCCCTGCCCCCCGCCGCCATCCCCAAGGCCGCCTGCTTACCTGGCCGGCAGGTGAGGACAAGGGCCAGTGCCAGAGCCAGCAGGGGGCTGTGGCCGGGGCTGCCTCGGCCTGCGGGGCCGCCCCCGCCCATCTCCTGCCCGCGGCGTGCGTGTGAGCGTGTGTGCGAGCAGGTGTGTGTGTGTGTGTGTGTGTGTGTGTGTGTGTGTCGGAGTCCCCCGCGCCAGCCGAGAGGGAGGGACACGCCTCGCTCCAAGGGGGCCGGGCCCGCCCCGGGTGGGGGTAACCACGGTGCCACCTCGGGGTCAGGTCAACCTCATTCGTCACTGGGTGTCCAGCCCGGGCCGGGTGAGGTGGGACCGACACCCGCATCTGATCCCCTCCATGAACACGGGCAGGAGGGGGCTGGGCACTGGCCACCCCAGACACCCCCCCGCCCCAAGGGGGGCCAACCCCACTGCCCAGGGGACCACCTGGCTTCAAGGACGGGAACCCCCTTGTTCCCGCTCCCGGGGACTGGCACGGCCAGGGGGAGCCGGGCGGGGCCCCGCGGCTCTGAGGGTGCTGGAATGTGGGGGAGAACGGGAGGCGCCTCCACACAGAACTCCCTGGCTGGGGCTGGGGCGGACGCGCCTCTGTCCTACCTCCCTCCAGCCCCCCCCGAGAGCCCCCCCACCTCTGCTCCATCCACGCTGGTCAGGGCCACGCCCGAGCCCCTCACAGGCCCACAGAAGGTCCGGCGGTGACGCTGCACCCTCATGCAACAGCCGGCAGCCCCAGGACTGAGCACTGCTCAGGGGGCCAGGCTGACCCCCACCCCGAGGCCCTAGAAACTCCACCACACCGCCCACTTCCCTCTGCCTACACTCCGGACTGGAGTGGGGGGTGGTTTGGGTGACACCCAGGGCTGGGTCCTGGCTCTGCACTCGGGGATCACTCCAGGAGGGGAGGGGGGTCTTGGGGGACCCTCCAGGGTGCCAGACTGACCCTGGATCAGCCACGTGCAAACCAAGCGCCCTAACCCTTGTCCCTCGATGCAACTCCTTGAGTGAAAGCCCTCCCCTTCCCCCCACCCACTCTGCTTTCCCTGGTTTCTTGTCATTCACTGTCAGGGCAGACTGCCTGGCCCAGAGGGACACACGAGCAAGGACAGGTGACAGAGCTAAAGTGGCTGCTGGTGAGAGGTCAAAGGGAAGAGGCCAGATCCAGACAGAAAAGCAGTGGAATCAGGGAGGGCTTCCAGGAGGAGGTTTCTCCTCCTCCCCCACAAAGACCTGAGAGAGAAAGGTGTCTACTGGGTTCAAGGGAGGTGAAGAAAGGAGAAAGGAGGGCTCGGGGGAACAGACGCATCAGAGGCGGAGGCACTTATCTTGCAAGTGGCGAGGCCTTGGGTTTGATCCCTGTTGCCTCCCACATGCTCTTAGCCTGGTCCAGCCAGCTCAGCTTTTTATTTTGGGGGGGCAGAGGGCGGGGATTCCTGGTGCTGCCACAGAGGTGTCTGTACCTCTGGGGCACCCCAGCCAAGGGTGTGTGAACCCGCAACTACAGATGCGTGAGCACTGTGGACAGGAGGGCGGCCCCGGTGAATGTGCGTGTGAGACCTGTGGGGCCCTGGGGGAGCACAGCAGCCATTGGTGTGAGCAAGTCCCTGCGGGGCAGGAACGTGGCCCCGGGCTCCATCCCTGGCCCTGTGGAGTCCCCCACAGCACCATTGGGGGGGGGGTGACCCTCTCACCAAAATATAAAAAAATTAAAAAGATGACAGTGTCTGGAGCGATAGCACAGCGAATAGGGCGTTTGCCTTATGCGCCGACCTGGGTTCGATTCCCAGCATCCCATAGGGTCCCCCGAGCACCACCAGGAGTAATTCCTGAGTGCAGAGCCAGGAGTAGCCCCTGTGCATCACCGGGTGCGACCCAAAAAGCAAAAAAAAAAAAAAAAGATGACAGTGGTTGGAAAGGCAGCAGGAGGGGGCAGGAGGGGACCTTGGTCTCCGTCCACGCACCATGTCCCGCGCTCACACCCCTGACCCTTGCTTAGGAAATCAGCACCGGGGTGGGCGGGGGAGAGAGCATGAAGGGGAGGGCGCTGGCCTGGCCTGATCCCCACACAGCACCGCAGAGGGTCCCCTGAGCCCCGCCAGGAGCCACCAGCACTGCCAAGTCTTTCTGGCTCTCAGCCTCTAGCCCCCTGCCCTCACCCTCCAGCCTCGGCCCTCTGCCCAGCCCACTGAGTGACCGCTCAGAAATGCAGCCCTGGCCGGATCCCGCCCCGGCCTGGAATTCCTCAAGGTTTCCTCATCTCCTTCAGGATCAGTCTGAACCCTACAACCTGGGGGCCCCCACCCCGCCCTGGGGGGTGCAAAGGGCTGGAGCCAGGCTCTGGGGGCCACAGGACCCCTCTGAGTGGCCCTGGGGTGGGTGGGGGGGAGGGCGCTGGCCTCGCACGCAGCAGCCCAGGGCTCCATCCCGGCACGGCGATGGTCATTCGAGCTCCGCCAGGAGTGCTCAAGAGTGCTCGCTGAGCCCTGCGGGAGTGGCCCCCACACTCTCCCCACAAAACACGTCAAAAATAAACTCATTGTTGAAAATAAACTCATTGTTGAAAGGCGTGGGCTGTGCGGATCCCATTGTGCCCGCTCCCTCAGATGGATGGGCCTGAATGACGCTTCCAGAAAATGGGGTGGGACTCTGTGGGCGGGCAGGGGGGGACGGGCTGTTTTAGTTCCCAGCAGGGGTCTGTGACCCCTTCATAGGTATGTTTCCCAAAGGACACCTGAGATTGATGCGTTTTCACCGACGTCAGTTCAACCTGATTCAGAAGGTCGGAATCTCCCAGTGACGCCACAGGAAGTGAATCTGTCCCATCCATGGGCACAGATGGGCGGTGGGTGAGCTGGGGGCGGGGCAGAGCTGCTGGGGAGGAGGGGGAGGGGTGGGAGAGGGAGGAATTGGGGAGTAGGAGGTGGGGAAGAAGGTAAGAGGTGGGGGGGTCAGAGGTGAGGGTAGAAGTTGGGAGTGTGGGAGGTAGAAGCGGGGTTGAGATAAGAAGTAGGAGAACATGGAGCAGGGGTGAGGGTGGTGGAGCAGCAGGGATGGGAGGTGGGGGGTGCAGGGATAGGGTTGGGTGGAGCAGGGGTGAGGGTAGAGAAGCAGCAGGGGTGGAAGGCAGGGGGTCAGGGGCCGAAGGTGGGTGCAGGGGTGGGGGAGGGGGAGCAGGGGTGAGAGTGGGGAGCAGGGTTGAGGGTGGGGGAGCAGCAGGGGTGAGAGGGGTACAGGGGTGGGAGGTGCGAGAGCAGGGGTGGGGGTGGGGGAGCAGGGGTTGGGGTGGGGAACAGCAGGGGTGAGAGATAGGGGTACAGGAGTGGGAGGTGAGGGTGCAGGGGTAGGGGTGAGTGGAGCATGTATGAGGGTGGGGAAGCAGCAGGGGTGGGAGGCAGGGGGTCAGGGGCAGGAGGTGAGGGGCGCAGGAGTGAGGGTGGGAGCGCAGCAGAGGTGGGAGGTGGGGGGCGCAGGGGTGAGGGTGGGAGAGCAGCAGGGGTGGGTGTGCAGGGGGCTCTGCCTGTGCTCCCTGTCCCTGCAGGCTCCTCCTGCCCTCGCGACCACTCCAGTGGTTCTCTAGCTGCTGGAGGTTGCGCTGGGCACAGGACCAGACCCTCCAACCCAGTGGTCATCCCGATGACCTTGTCCTTGGATGCACCTTTCCAGCCTTTGTGAGGATCCGCCAAGTCACCCCTGGCCCCGAGAACTGGGACCCCAAGTATCCCCCTCGTCACTGCCCGGAGCGTCAAGCGCTCTGGGGTCGGGACCCAAACACCGAGAGAAAGAAATCAACTGAGGCTGGGGCCGAGCCACAGCCCAGCAGGGAGGACACTGGCCTTGCACGCGGCCAACACGGATCCCCTCCCCAGCACTCACCCTGGGCCCCTCCAGGAGGGACCCCTGAGCACAGAGCCAGGAGTGACCCCTGGCGTTGCCGGGTGTGGCCCCCAAACCAAGAAATAGAAGAAAACTTCCCCAGAGACGCCGGACGCCGGGCCCCCTCCCAGCAAGGCTGTCCCCCCTCCTGAAGCCCCCCTCTTGCCCCGCACCCGCCCAGCCAGGCATCACCAGCAGGGGCTGAGTGACCTCTGGGGACCCTTCCGTTCCTCTCGCACATGCTTATGACTTTCTGCTTCGCTCAGGTCCCAGGGGCCTCGCCCGCGCCGAGCGCCAGGGCCGAGCTCCGAGCGGATCCTCGGTCAATATTTGTCCGGCGACAAAATGAACAGAGAGGAGGTTTGCAACCGGGAAACCCAGCCTGCCGGGTGCCAGGACACCCCTCCCCGCGGTGACACTCGTGACACCCTGACGCCCCGCTGTTCTTCCTGCTCTGGGCCGCACCTGTGGGTGCCAGCCTCTTCAGAACAACCTCCAAAGCAGCAGCGTTAATCTCAAATGTCCACAGAAGCCCGGGCAGGGCGGCGGGGGGTTGGGTGAGGCTGGGGGGAGGTGCTGAGAGACGAGGAGTGCCCAGGCCAGAGGGACATGGAGGGGGCACGGAGAGATGGGACAGTAGGCAGGGCGCTGGCCTCCAAGGCTGCAACCTGGGTTCGCTCCCCGCCACCATGGGGGGTCCCCGGAGCCCCGCCAGGAGCCAGCCCTGAGCACAGAGCCAGGGGTCAGCCCCGGGCACTGCCAACCTTGGCTTTATAGACCATTTAGCAGCGCTCATTGGTTTGGGGGCCACCCCTGGTGCTGCTCTGCCCTCTGGGGTTACTCCGGGTGAGGCCCAGGGGACCCTGTGGGTTTCGGGAGAGCGAACCCGTGTTAGCTGCATGCAAGGCCGGCGCCCTCCGGATGTTTTCTGTTTCTACCTCCCACTCGCCTCCCCCGCACATTTTCCATCATCCTGGCCCTGCAGGCTGTGAGCTCTTCACTAGTTATTTCAGAAATTCCAGGGCGGGGGGGGGGGGGGCGGGGAGCAGAGCGAGAGCACAGCCAAGAGGGTGCTGGCCTTGCACGCAGCCTGCCCGGGGTTCGATCCCTGGCATCCCCCTCGGATCCCCTGAGCACCACCAGGAGTAATTCCTGAACACAGGGCCGGGAGTCAGAGTCAGCGTCAGCTCGCTGGGTGGGACCCCCGAGAAGGCAGGTCTCACTTGCACTTGCCTTGCACGCGGAAGACCCGGGTTTGATTCCCAGCATCATACAGGCCCCCCCCCCACTCCCCCGACCCACTAGGAATGATCCCTGAGCACAGAGTCAGGAGTCAGCCCTGAGCACTGCTGAGTGTGGGTCCTTCTGCACCTGTGCCCCCCCAAAATGCAGCGTTACTAGGGTGAGAGATGTGACAGTGGTGGGCGCTGGCCTTGCACGCGGCAAAGCTGGGTTTGATTCTCAGCACGCTGTATGGTCCCCTGAGCCCCGCCAGGAGTGATCCTGAGCACAGAGCCGGGAGTCAGCCCGGAGCCCTGCTGGGTGTGCTCCGCAGACCATTAATCAGAGCTGAATCTCTGTTGCTTGAGGAGTGGTTTGTGCCACCGCCGGAGATGCTCAGGGGTTACTCTTTTTTTTGGGGGGGGGGTCACACCCGGCGATGCACAGGGGTCACTCCTGGCTCTGCACTCAGGAATTAACCCTGACGGTGCTCAGGGGACCCTATGGGATGCCGGGAATCGAACCTGGGTCAGCTGTGCTATCACTCCAGCCCCACGGGGGTTACTCTTGTCTCTGCACTCGGTGTTTGGGGGGCCCTATGGCATGCCGAGGATTGTACCTATGTCAGCTGTGTGCAAAGCAAACGCCCTCCCTGCTGTCCTATTACTCTGATCCAGAACTGAATTTCTGAACCTCACACTACTGACTTCTGGGGGCTTCTGTTTCATCTTTTTAAGGGGAGGTGGGCAAAACCAGTGAACCCCGGCACTGAACCACATCTGGTCCCCCGAGCCCAAACAGGAGTGATCTCTGAGTACTGCCGAGTGAGGTCCCAAAATTTCACACCGCTGGCCTCCAGAAACCTCTCAGCTCAAAAAATGGGGGGCGGGCTCTCTATTTCTCACAGCCCACCTCCTCCTCCCCCACTAACATAGTAATGACGTGTCAGTGTCATTCAGAAAGTGCAGCTGGCTCCCCACTAAATTGGCTCACACTGAATGCAGTCCTGGGGGCGGGGAGGGGGCCCAGGAAGGGGGGGCATGAAGCAGCGGGTCTGTCAAAGCTGGGAAGGGAGTTTTCACTGTGATAGTTTAGGTTGTCAAGCTTGGGTGTCGTTTGGCTCTGGGGGCCTCTGTAAAGAGAGAAATGTAATCCGCTTACACGCCCCATTGTCCCAAGGAACAATCAGACCCGCCAATCTTTCCATCCCGGTTGATGGATTTCATTGAGGGGCCGGAGTTTCGGAGTTTTGGAGTTTCGGGCTGGGGGTGAAGAGTTCTGCGCTTTCAGTGCTTGAACAACGAGGGCCATGCAGAGCCAGGCCAGCGCCCCAAGATGCTGGGGTATCTCCTGGGCTCAGAGCTCTCTCCCTCTCTGCTCTTTCTCATTTTGGAGGAGAGAATGGAGCCACAGCCAGCCGTGTTCAGGGGCTGTTCCTGCCTCTTTGTTCTGGAGGGCTCAGGAGAACACATGTGGTACGGGGAACGGGTAAGGCAAAGGCGCTACCCCTTGCACCATCTTTCCGGCCCCTCGACTCTCTTCCTCCACAAGGTCTCTGACAGGAAGCAGGGAAGGTGTTTGCCTGGCATGTGGCCGGCCTGGGTTCGAGCCCTGCCACCTCTTAGGGTGCCCCTAGCCCACCAGGAATGACCCCTCAGTGCAGAGTCAGGAGTCAGCTCTGAGTGCCTCTGGATGTGGCTCTAAAACAAAATCATTTCAGCCTTCTGAAAAAAAAAACTAATGTAAACATCCCTAAACGCCAGTTATTAAATGCCAGTGTGGTTTGGCAAAGCACTGGGGCATGATGCCTGCTGCAGCGACCAGCCGAGGGCAAGCCAAATCATTTCTAGGTAAGAATTGTCACCCCTGGGGGCAGGAGCCTTAGGACCAAGGGGAGGGCCCACCCAGGGTCCATCCCCCGCACCCCATAGGGTCCCCTGAGCCCCAGTAGTTGTGATCTTTGAGCACAGAGTCAGGAGTCAGCCCTGAGCACCTCCAGGTGTGGCCCTCATGGAAGCCGAGGCCCCCCATGGCCCCTAGGGGAAGCCGCAGGATGAGTTAGCAGTACAGGGCGTCCAGGTGGCGTCCCCCGTTTCCGGGGAAACAGGGCGGGGGGTGTGCAGGGGGGAGGTGAGGGGAGACGTGGGAAAAGGCGGGTCTCAGCTGCCGGAGGGCGGAGGAGGAGGTGCAGGTGTGCAGCAGGCAAGGGGCCTGGGGCACTCGGCGTCCAGACGCTGTCCCACCCCCGCCCAGGCTCAGGTACACATTCCTGAGAGGCCCAGGCCCCCCCGGGGGTCAGCAGGGGAAAGCCTGCATTATTTTATTTTACTATTTGCACATTGTTTTACTTTTTTATTTCATTTGTAATTTAATTCAGTTTTGCTTTTTAATGATATTTTTGGTGTTACTGTATTATTTTAGTTCATTTTAATCTCGGCTATGTGTTTTATTTCATTTTTATTCGACTTTTCGATTTTTATTTTGTTTTATTATTGTTTTTATTTGCTTGTTGCTGTCTTGAGGTCATACCCAGCAGTACTTAGAGGTCATTCCTGACCCTCTACTCAGCCAGGGTTTGGGGGAACCCTAGGGGGTACCAGGGATGGAGCCAGGGGTACCCAGATCAGCCATAAGCAAGGCAGACACCCTGCCACTGTACTCTCTCTCCTTTATTTTATTCTTTATTTTATTTATTTATCTTGTTTTTATATTCACTCAGTTTTTATTTTGTTTTGTACTATTGTTTTATTTTTAAGTTTATTTTTATCATTTTAGTTTATTTAAGTTTGTATTGTTTATTTTTGTCTTTTAGGGGGACATTCCTGACAGTGCTCAGGGCTGACCCCTGGCTCTGTGCTCATGGTAGGGATCAAGGATCCTGGTGGGAATCAGGGCACCCTATGGTGTGCAGGGATCTAAACAAGGTTTGCTCGGTGTGACAAAGCAAAAAAAAAAAAAAAAAAGGAATCTTTTTTAAATAAAAAGGAAGGTGTGAACCAAAGCATGATCTTCTTGGTGACGGAGTTTTATTTCCCAGCGTAGCTGGACCTAAGGGTCATGCCCAAGCCATCGGCCACTACCAGGCTCTGTGTCTCCTGTCCCCACAGGACTGTCCCCGAAGGTCACCGTCCCCGGCAGCCCGAGACCTGTCCTTTGCCCAGACTGCAGGGGCTGCCTCAGAGAATGTTCTAGAGGAAGGTCAGCTGGTTCCTGGCCCCCTCACCTGTTACCAAGGGCCCCGATGACCCACTGACGGACGTCCACACCCTGCTCTGCCCTCAGACCCAGAGCCGTGACCCAACTTGCTCTTCACCCCAGCACACTTCCCTGGCACACAGCACAGAGGACGCGCCACTTGCCTCTGCAACAGCTTCTTTTCATTTATTTATTTATTTATTTATTTTGCTTTTTGGGTCACACCCGGCAATGCTCAGAGGTTACTCCTGGCTTTGCACTCGGGAATTACTCCTGGCAGTGCTTGGGGGGTGGGGGACCGTATGGAATGCTGGGAATTGAATCTGGGTCGGCCCTGAGCAAGGCAAACGCCCTACCCACTGTGCTATCACTCCAGCCCTCACTTATTTATTGAGGCAAGTTCCCACACCCGGTGATGCTCAGGGCTGACTCCTGGCTCTGTGCTCAGGCATCATTTCTGGCGGTGCTTGAAGGAACCTAAGGGATGCCGGGGATCGAGCCCGGGTAGTCCACATGCAAGGCAACACCCCCCCCCGCCCCCAACCCCAACCTCACCGCTGTCCTGTCTCTCCAGCCCCCAGTCTGGGTATTTTTAATGTCACTTCATCAATATATGACAAGATGCCTCCACTCGGGGCTGGGGAGAGGTTGGTTGTTTTTTGTTTTTTATACTGTGCCAGAAACACAAGGGGGAGCCAAGAAATATATTTATTTTATATAGCACCTCATGAGAGGAGTCAATGGGATGTTCTCTTTCTCTAGATGACAGATTTGGAGAGAGATGATAAAAAGATACATAGATACATCTATGGATGATTCAGAGTCAGATGCAGATACACAGAGACCAGTAGCAGAGTCAGACGGAGATGCAGTGTACAGTTAGTGGAAACCTGCATGGGGTGGATATAGTGAATAGAGGTACAGGAACCCATGTAAGTTTAGAGACAGCACGTGTGCGTTAGAGTTTCACAGAGGAAGGGACTGGAGTGAAACAGCTTTGAGAGATAGCACTTGTCTTATTCCAGCCACTTAAAAAAATTTTTTTTAACGGAACCACCGTGAGATACAGTTACAAAGCTTTCATGATTGAGTTTCAGTCATACAAGGATTGAACACCCATCCCTCCACCAGTGCACATTTTCCACCAACAATGTTCCCAGTATCCCTCCCGCCACCCCTACCCCATCCCACCCCCTGCCTCTGTGTCAAGCCCCTTCCTTCTTACTTTCTCTCTATTTCGGGGCATCATGGTTTGCAGTAGATACTGCGAGGCCGTTGTGTTTGGTCCTTAGTCTACTTTCAGCACACATCTCCCAACCCGAGCGATCCCTCCAGCCATCATTGATCATCATTGGTCCCTTCTCCATCCCAGCTGCCTTCTCCCCCAGCGCATGAGGCAGGCTCTCAAACTGCGGAGCGATCCTCCTGGCCCTTGTCTATACTGTCCTTGGATGTTAGTCTCATATTATGCTATTTTATATTCCACAAATGAGTGTCCGTCTATGTCTGTCCCTCTCTTTCGGACACATTTCACTCAGCATGATAGTCTCCATGTCTGTCCACTAATAAGCAAATTTCATGACTTCATCTTATTCCACCTACTTCAGTTCCACCGAGTTCCACCCCCAAAGCTCTGTAGGGTCCCCCGAGACCTACCAGAAGTATCCCTGAACCCACAGCCAGGAGTAAGCCCTGAGCACCACTGACCCCGCAACAAGACAAAACAGATGAAGATACAGATGGAGCCAGAGATGATAGAATATTAACATGGCTGCAGATAGGGACAGGGATTTTTTATTTTTTTGGCTTTTGGGGCCATATCTAGTGGTACTCAGGGCTTACTCCTGGCTCTGCACAGGAATCACTCCTGGAAGTGCTCGGGGTGCGGTAGGGGGACCATATGGGATGCCAGGGATTGAATCCAGGTTGGCCACGTGCAAGGCAGATGCCCAACCCACTGCACTATTGCTCCGGCCCTGGAGAGTTTTAGATAATCTAGCTATGCTGACAGCGATGGAAACACACAGAGAGATGATACGGATACTATAAAGACACAAATACAGACCAGATGCTCCAAGACAGAGATGATATAAATAGATACATACAGGTAACAGAATGAATGATAGAGACAGATAGGCACAATATAGACTATATATATGTATAGATGCACTGGAGTGATAGCACAGCGGGTAAGGTGTTTGCCTTGCACGCGGCCGACCCGGGTTCGATTCCTCTGTCCCTCTCGGAGAGCCCGGCGAGCTACCGAGAGTATCTTGCCCGCACGGCACAGCCTGGCAAGTTGCCGATGGCATATTCGATATACCAAACACAGTAACAACAAGTCCCACAATGGAGATGTTACTGGTGCCCACTGGAACACTTCGATGAGCAACAGGATGACAGTGATACAGTGATACATTGATATATATATTCTTTTGGGCCACACTCAGCAGTGCTCAGGGCTGACTCCCGGCTCTGCACTCAGGAAACACTCCTGCTGGGCTCGGGGGACCTTATGGGGTGCAGGGGAGAGAACCCAAATCAGCCGTGTGCAAAGCAAGCTCTCTCTCTGCTGTCCTATCACTCTGGCCCAACACATCCCACGTTTGCCCCCTCCTCCCCAAGGCATAATATTGGAGGCAGTTAAGCAGTTAAATAAGGTAATACCGCGAGGGGCTAATAAGGGTCCGTGGAAGGGATGGAGCAAGAGTGTTGGTTTACGTTTTTCTCTTCCATCCCTCTCTCCCCTGCTTTTAGGACCTCCCAAAGGTGCTCATCCCTCCCTCCTTTGCTGCACAAAAATCAGTCAATGTGTGACGGAAGGATGCGGAGGTATTTCCATGTCCCCTGGGTCACATTTCCCTGGACAAACTGTCTCCCCAGCTACATAACATACACAAACCCAAACCACCCCATCCCACCCCACCTATCTCTGGCTGCAGGAAAGGATTAAGCCGGACTGACTCAGGGCAGACCATGAGTCACCGTGTAAACACCCTGCAAACGGCAGAAAGAGCAGCTGTGACAATCAAGGCTGTGACAGTCAACTTGACTAAGAGTTGCTGGGACTTATGGGATTGTTCATAACTGTCTGAGGTAAGGAGGGGGCCTGAGGGACAGGACAGCAGGGAGAGTGTTTGCTTTTGCATGCAGCTGACCCGAGTCCAATCCCCGGCATCCCAGAGGATTCCTGGAGAATCCTGCCAGAAGTGATCCCTGAGCACAGAGCAGGAGTCAGCCAGGAGCATTGCTGGGTGTGGCCTCATCATCATCATCATCATCATCATCATCATCATCATAAGAAGTACTGTAGCACTGTCATCCCATTGTTCATTGATTTGCTCGTGTGGGCACCAGTAACGTCTCCATTGTGAGACTTGTAACTGTTTTTGGCATATGGATTATGCCATGGATAGCTTGCCAGGCTGTGCTGTGTGGGCAGGATACTCTCAGTAGCTTGCCAGGTTCTCTGAGAGGGACGGCGGAATCGAACCCAGGTCAGCCACATGCAAGGCAAATGCCCTACCTGTTGTGCTATCGCTCCAGTCCAATAATAATAATTATTATAATAATAATCACTGTCACTGTCACTGTCATTCCGTTGCCTATCGATTTGCTTGAGTGGGCACCAGTAACATCTCCATTGTGAGACTTGTTACTGTTGTTTGCATATCCAATATGCCACAGGTAGCTTGCCAGGCTCTGCCATATGGGCAGGATACTCTCAGTAGCTTGCCGGGCTCTCCAAGAGGGGCAGAGGAATCAAACCCGGGTTGGCTGTGTGTAAGGCAAATGCCCTACCTGCTGTTCTATCACTCAGTCCAATAATATTATTATTATTATTATTATTATTATTATTATTATTATTCAAGGTATCTCTTCTGGATTGGAGACATACCAGAAGACAAGCAAGAAGTAATGCACTTGCCTTGCACATAGCTGCTTTGATTTCTGGTCCTGCGTGGGGTCCCCTGAGCACTGCCAGGAGTGATCCCTGAGCACAGCACCAGGAAGAAACCCTGAGGACTGCTGGATGTGACCTATCCCCCCCTCAGCACCCCCTCCACTGGCCTCTTTGGCTATCATCTTAGTCTCTCCAGGTCAAGAGCGATCAGGAGCTGTGTACAGCGCGAACAAATTAATGCAAGAGAAACGATTTTAGTGGATGCCCTCCCCTGCCCACCCCCCACCCCCCAGGAAATGCAGGCATTGGGTGTGGAGAAAGACTTTGCATGCAGGAACTCTAGACTGATCCACCACCACATGGGCACCACTAGGAATGCCCTGAGCACTGTACCCTAAGTATCACAGCCCCAACACTGCTGCTATCCGCCCAACTGAAACATACACACACACACACAAACACACACACGGGGGGGGGTGGGGAGAGAGAGAGAGAGAGAGAGAGAGAGAGAGAGAGAGAGAGAGAGAGAGAGAGAGAAGAATCTACTTTGGTATTTTGGACCCTGGTCTGACCTGGGGAGCATCACACACCTGCCAACACACTCAGATGCTCTGAGCCTCAGTTTCCTCCTCTGTCCAATGAGGATGAACATAAGCTTCCCTTAGCAGACTCTTGCAAGAAGGAGCTGGAGAGATAAGCCCTCAGGGAGGGTGCTCGCCCTGGCACCCCAGAGGGTCCCCGCGCCAAGCACCACCAGGAGTCATCCCTGAACACGGAGCCAGGAGTAAGCCGTGGATTCAATGAAGGTTTTGGCTTGGAGTTGCATCCGATGGTGATGGGGCCCTGCTCTCAGCTCAGCACTGCAGAGCCACACCTGGCAGTGTCCAGGGGACCGGGCGGTGCTGGGCTTCGAACCCAGGACTCTGCGTGCAAAGACCATGGCTTTTTTTTTCTTCAGAGCATAGTTTTGTTTTCCAAAGGAAGCTCCAAATTCTCGGGGCTTCCTGTCCGGCTGCCCTCCACCCCCTGCCCCTACTCGTCCACCCCACAGCCTTCCAGCTTGATTTCTCTCTCCGCCTGGTTTCCAACCCCCACCCCACGGGCATTCCAGTCACGCCACAGGGCAAACACACGAGGACTTTGCTTCCGTGTCCACTTCAAGAGAGTCTATTGGGGTCAGACATAGGCCAAGGGACAATTTTTCCTCTAAGGAACAGTTCCTGCAGCCCCAAAACCAAACGAGAGAGAGAGAAAGAGAGAGAGAAAAGGAGGAAGAAAGGGAAAGGGGGGAAAGAGGGGGAGAGAGGGGAGAGGGAGAGAAGTAGAGGAAGAGAAGTAGAGGGAGAGAGAGATTAAGAGAAAGGGAGAGGGAGAGAGGAGAGAGATTAAGAAAGAAAGAGAGAGGGAGAGGGAGGTAGAGGAATAGAGAAGGAGGGAGGGAGGGATGAAGGGAGAGAGAGGGAGAGAGACTGAGAGAGAGGGAGAGAGACAGAGAAATTGAGAGAGGGGAGAGAGATTGAGAGAAAGAGAGAGGAGAGGAGAGAAGGAGAGAGGGCAGACAGGAAGAGAGAGGGAGGGAGAGAGGGAAAAATAAAGAAAAGGGGGAGAAAGAGAGAGAGACAGAGAGCGAGAGAGAATGAGAATTCGAGAATTCATGGCTCAGTGGACTGGACCTGGGCATCAAAACTAGACACCAGCTTGCTCTCTCCTGGTGTCACTTCTGATGACCTTTATCATCAGTGACGAGTCACACAGTGTCTCCAAGTTTGCTTCCCACCCAGGAATGGGCCCCGTCATTGCATGTGTGCACGGCCAGGGTTGCACCCAGACCTGCTGCATGCAAGGTGCATCTGTAGGTCACGGGCTACAGTCTGCTCCAGGATCATGCAGCGGGAGCTTTAGCCACGTGCTACAGGTTCCGAGTTTGTCAGAGACCCCCAGACTTGGAGGGCGATCATCTGGGCTGGGTAGGTCAGTTCCAGAGACCCGAGGGTGCACCCCTTAACAGAGCCTGGGGTTTATAACCCAGCGTGACCCTGAGCTGTGCAGAGACAGGTGGCTTGGCTGGAGTTGGAGTTGAACCGTGCTGATGCCTGACTGCCAAACGTGTCTGGTTTAGAATATTCTAAAACTGGGGCTGGAGAGATAGCACAGCGGGGAGGGCATTTGCCTTGCATGCAGCTGACCCGATTCGATTCCCAGCATCCCATAGGGTCCCCCACGCACCGCCAGGAGCGATTCCTGAGTGCAGATCCAGGAGTAACCCCTGAGCATCGCCGGATGTGACCCCCAAAACAAACAACAACAACAAAAATAAAACATACTAAAACCTGTAACTAATCTCACGTGAGTTTCTGTGGTTGTTGGGGGCACACCAGTGATGCTCAGGGCTCTGCACTCAGGAATCACTCCTGGTGCTGCCTGGGGGACCCTATGGGACGCTGGGGAGCGAAGCCTCCCAGCCACAGCTCCGGCCACATATTGATCCCTGGGTCCATCAGGATGAAATAAACTTCTGTCCTAGTCTCCTTCCGCGTCCTGCTTCCTCGGAGACATAGGGCTTAGGCGTACAGAAATGTTGCCCAGAGACCCAGCGCAGGCCCCTGGTGGGCACCTACCTTTCTTTTGGGGGAGGGGAGCACCCTGCAGTGTTCAGGAGTCACTCTCAGTTCCGGGCTGGGCATCTCCCCTGAGCATTGCCAAGCATGGCCTCGTAAAACCAAACAAAAAATAAAACGGGTCCTGGCGTTATGGCTGGGGGTATCCCGGAAGAGACGGTGATGGGAGGCGGTTCTGATTATGCCCTATGTCGTTTGCGCTATTGCTATAAAATGTATAACAACAGACCCGCGTCTCCGGCCCAGTGACCGGCCTGGGCTCGTCTGTCTGTCTCTGTCTCTGTCTGTCTGTCTGTCTGTCTGTCTGTCTCTCCTTTGGGGGTTTCTTCCAGCACCTTCTTCCCTGCCGCTCACACCTGAGCGGAGTATCTCGGAACAGCTTTCCGGGTGGGCCTCGCCCAGGCTGGGTCCGGACCTCAGGGACGCCTTTAGTCCCTCACCAGCGGGTTCAGGAGGAAACCACCACACGCAGCGACACCGCGAGGCACCGCTATGCTGTCAGGCCTCAGGAACCACACGGCGCAGAGAGCTCGCACCGCAGTGGACAAACCGCACAAACCACACGGCACAGACAGCTTGCACCGCACAAACTGCACAGACTACACCGCGCAGACCTGCACGCACCGCGGCGGACAAACCTCCCAAACCACAAGGCGCAAACCACACCAACCGCACCAACCGCATTGCACTGCAATGCACAAACCTCACTGCACCGCGCAGCACCGCAGCACGACGCACCGCACGGCGGCACCGCACGGAAAAGCTCCTGCAGACTCACCGACGGCCCCCAGGGCTGGGAGGCGGCGGTGGGGGGCGCTCGCGGTCCCCGGCGCAGTTTCCCCCTCCAGCAGCCGCAGGGGGGCGCACACACGTGCACGGGGGCCCTTTGGAATGACACCGCCGCCGCCGAGGTCGCGCCCGTGGTACCCTAACCGCAGGCCGCGCGCACCTGCGCGTCATCAGCTCATCGGCGCAGGGGCTGCGGGATGGGGCTCAGACCCCGCGAGAGCACCTGGGCCCGAGAGGCCGGACAGCGGGGAGGGCGTTGTGTTTGCAGGTGGCCAGACCGAGGTTCACCCCCGGCAACCCCTAGAGACCCCGCAGCCCCGCCTGCGCAGAGCCCCCCCAGTCAAACATTCCCCCCAGCGCCCCTGCAAACGCCGCCGTCGCCCCTTCCCTCCAGCTTTTCGGGAGCAAAATGTCAAGATCAGCGATGCAGGGCCGGAGGAACGATAGCACAGCGGTGAGGACATTTGCCTAGCACGCGGCTGACCCGGGTTCGATTCCTCGTATCCCATAGGGTCCCCCAAGCCCCGCCAAGAGTGATTCCTGAGTGCAGAGCCAGCCCTGAGAATCGCTGGGTGACTCAAAGAACCAAAATAAATAAATAAAAAATTAAACTATGCCCCCGCAGAGAGAGTTTGTGGGAGAAGGACCAACGACCAAGCTGGGTTTGATGCCAACTGTAGCACTGTGCATGGTCGTCCAGTTGTTTATCGATTTGCTCGAGCGGCCACCAGTAACATCTCCATTGTGAGACTCGTTGTTACTGTTTTTAGCATATCGAATACGCCCTGGGTAGCTTGCTAGGCTCTGCCGTGTGGGCAGGATACTCTCAGTAGCTTGCTGGGCTCTCCGAGAGGGACGGAAGAATCGAACCCGGGTTGGCCCAAGGCAAATGCCCTACCCGCTGTGCTATCGCTCCAGCCAACATGACGGAGAATCCCCTGAGCACTGCTGGGTGTGCGTCCTGAGCACTGAGCCAGGAGTAAGCACTGAGCACTGCCGGGTGTGACACCCCACCCCCACACACAGAAAAAAAAAGACATATTTCTGGCTGGCCTCTTGCTTGATGCCGCAGGGCACACTGCCGGTAGGCAAACAAGTTAATAAGGAACAGAAGTGTCCTGCCAGCCCAAGACGAGGTGTGTGATGAAAGCCTGGGCAGGGGAGGGCCTCGCCCTGCTGACCCGTGACCCGGAACAGGTGACCGTTGAAACGGGAGACCCCCGCCCCGGGGAATGAGGGACCCCCTGCACCAAGGGGGCCGGACACGCTTACCCAGACACAGAAGACAGCTCAAAGCCAGCACCACAGGAGCCACCGCCGGCCTCCAGGGGGGCCCTGCCATGGACTGGCCATTCAAGGCATCAGGAAGAGGTGGGGGCGTCTCTCTGCCCGGGGCGCGCCGGCCCCTCGGGCAGAGCCGAGGCACATATGGGTCCCCCCCAACCCGGTCCCGCCCAGGGCCGGGCTGCCAGGTGGCTGGAATCCTGGAATGTAGCTCATGGGGCTAATCTCTGGGGGGGGCGGAGCTGGGACCCAGCTCCTTACTAGTTCCCAGGCCCTGATTGGCTCCCAGGCCCCCTACCTCCAGCGGGTCTGGGGGAGGGGGCCCAGGAAGTCCACAGTGAACAGATCCGGGGTCCAGGCTGAGCTGGGTGTTGGGTGAAGACCCCAGTGCTCGGGACATCCCTTTCTGAGACTCAGATTTCCAGTCACTGGATTTTCTCCAAGATTCTCACCCGTTAAAAAGCATAGGGAGAGAGAGAGAGAGAGAGAGAGAGAGAGAGAGAGAGAGAGAGAGAGAGAGAGAGAGAGAGAGAGAGAGAGAGAGAGAGAGAGAGAGAGAGAGAGAGAGAGAGAGAGAGAAAGGCGGGGGGGGGGGGTAAGGCATATGACCCTTTTAGGCATATGATCCTAATTCGAGCCCCGCCAGGAGTCAGCCCTGAGCACAGAGCCAGGAGTCAGCCCTGAGCACCCCCAAACAAACAACAGCTAAGAAAATGGACAAGAGCTTAGTAGATTTATTCAATAGTCCAGGGGGGGCTCATTAAAAGATGGGACAGGGGTTAAAGCGCTGGCCTTGCATGCGGCTCAGCTGGGTTCGATCCCCAGCACCCCATAGGGTCCCCTGAGCCCCACCAGAAGTGATCCGTGAGCACAGGGCCAGGAGTCAGCCCTGAGCACCGCCGGGTGGAACAGGGCCTGGAACTTTGCTAACGGGTGTTGTCTGCGCACGTGCAACATTCTCTCCCTCTCTAGACACTTTCATTCCCTGCTGTGCCCTCCACCCTCTCAGGGGTGTTGTCGCCGACCCCCCAGGCCTGTGGCTGCCTCTGGCCTCACCCGAGAAGCTGCTCTACCGGCCCCTCGCCACTCTCCCTGCTCTGCCGGCCCCTCGCCCCCTCTCCCTGCTCTGCCAGCCCCTCGCCCCCTCTCCCTGCTCTGCCAGCCCCTCGCCCCCTCTCCCTGCTTTGGTCAGCCCCTGCACCCCAGCTCTGTTTTCCCAGGCTCTGCTTTCTTTTCTCTATTTGGGGGTTTGGGCCACATCTAGCCCTGCAAGGCAAATGCTTGGGCCACTTTCCCCATCTCCCCACGGGCCTTTCATTCATTGTTTTTGTTTGGGTTTAAACTTGGCAATGCTTTAGCTGACTCTTTGGGTCTGTGCTCGGGGGGACTTTATGGGATGCCGGGGATTGAACGCAGGTCGGCTGCGTGCAAGGCAAACACCCTACCTGCTGTGCTATCCCTTGGGCCCTGGGGTATGGGGAATCCTTAGTATGAAAAAGGTCTTTCCTCCACCCTCCCCTCCCCTCCCCTCTTCTCCTTCCCTCTCCCCTCCTGTCCTCTCTTCTCCTTCTTTTCTTTTTTCATTTCTTTTCTTCTCATTTTTTCTTTTCTTTTCTATTTCATTTCATTTCTTTTCTCCTCTCTGTCTCTCTCTCTGTCTGTCTCCCTCCCTCTCTCCCTCTCTCTCTCTGTCTCTACCCCTGTCTCTGTCTCTGTCTCTCTCTCCCTCTCTATTTCTCTGTCTCTCTCTCCCTCTCTCTGTCTCTGTCTCTGTCTGTCTCTGTCTCTGTCTCTCTCTCCCTCTCTCTTCCTCTCTCTCTGAAGCCAAATGCTACCCAGAGCCCAGAGGTTGTGGGGAATGTGAGCTTCCACATCCCCCTCAGTCGAGAGGCAGTCGGTCCCGCCCTCTCCGGGGAGGCCGGAGCCCCACCCAGAAGTGGCATTAGTAACTGAGCCACCCCATTGTCCTCCAGCTGCACCCCATTGTCTTCGAGCCTGGGAGACCAAGGGCCAGGAGGGTGGGGAGGAGGGCTGGGCCTGAGACTGGGACTGCCCCAACCCCCCCGAAACCCTGGAACCCCACAAGCTAACCCAGGCATCTTTCACAAGCAGGAGAGGTTCTGGAGGTCAGTGCTAGGGTTGCAAGGCAAACTTAGATCCTAGCTTGCTGTGTGACATCCGGCAAGTTGCTCGCCTTCTCTGAACCTGCCCAAGAGGAGGCAAAGATGCCTCCTTTTGGAGTCCTGGGGTGTAAAGAGGAGCAAGCACAGTCTGGCCCAGTGCAGACCTCACTCTCGGGGCGTGGTTTAGTATTTCCCAGAAATGCATCCTGGTGTGGCCTGGGGCCCTGGGAAGACAGTGGTTCTCAGGACAGCAGTGAAAACGCTGGGCCCCCGGCAGCTCATTTTGCACAGAAGGAAGGAGAAGGCCTGGGCACGAGGCCAGAGCTGACACTTCCCTCCCGGGAGCTGCTGCCAACGCCCCGGGCCTGGGCCGCTGCCATGCTCTGCTCCGTGACCTGGGGCAGGTTCTGCAACCTCTCTGAGCCGCCCCAGTGTCCTCTTTGCGGCATGGAAATACTTATTATCACACAAGCCCCCGCGTAAGGACGGTGGGAGAGAAAATACAGAGGGACAGAGGGTCAAGGGCCTGCCTTGCTTGTGGCTGTCCCCGGCTGAGTCCCCAGCACCCCATGGGCTTTTCCAGAACCTCTAGGGGTGAACCCTGAGGACAGAGCCAGAGTAAGACCTGAGCAGCTCTCTCGCTGTGGCCCCAACCCTACCCCCCTTTCAAAAAAAAAAAAACCAAAGTTGAATGAGATAGGGCACCCAATTTAGCTTAGATGCTATGATACTCATGGAGGGAGCGAGAGAGGGAGAGAAAGGGGGGAGGGAGAGACAGAGAGAGACACACACAGAGATAGAGAGACACTGAGAGAGAGACAGAGAGACAGAGATGGAGAGAGATAGATACAGAGACAGAAGCAGAGTTTGCCAAGAGGGAGCTAGAGGGGCGTTGTCCTAAGAGGGTCTGCTGCCCCCGTGTGTCCTTCTCTGGAATTGCACAACCCCAGGGTCCAGCACCTTTATCATTTATTTATTTGTTTTATTTATTTAGGTCCCAGGGGCCACCCCTGGAGGAGCTGACTCCTGGCTCTGCGCACAGGGATCCCTACTGGCAGAGCTTGGGGAACCCGATGGGGAGCCAGGGACCGAACTTGGGTCCGCCGCATGCCAGGCCAGTTCCTTACCCGCCGTCCTGCCGCTCCGGGCCTGCACCAGGGTCATTGGAAGCAGTTCCCATGAGGAAACGATTAAGAGCAAGTGCACACGTGTGATTTCGGAAAGAAAAGGACATGGACGGTTATGGAATCCCTCGAATGACTCGTCCTGGACTGTGGCCGGATGCTGGTGACAATCGGGTATGAAATAACGTGCGGGGGGCCTGGAGACTTGGGGGCTATTGCCCAGGAGCTGAGCCGCCTCCCTGCAGCCCCGCTGGAAGCGTGGGGCTCTTGGAGGTCACAGACCTTTGTCTTTGAGTCCCAGATGTCCCTTGACCCTTCTACCACGCAGCCGTGGCCCCAGACCTATGGCGGCTCTCCTGGGCCATGTCGGGATGATGGTGATGTTCAGGAGTTAGAAAAAGGGCACCGGGAACAGCGACTGTTTGCTGTCATTCGTTCCTTTTTTTCTTTCCTTTGTTATTCTTTTTTTTTGTTCTGTTTTGGGGTCACACCCGGTGATGCACAGGGGTTACTCCTGGCTCTGCACTCAGGAATTACTCCTGGCCGTGCTCAGGGGACCATATGGGATGCTGGGAATCGAACCCGGGTTGACTGCGTGCAAGGCAAACTCCCTCCCCGCTGTGCTATCGCTCCAGCCCCAATTGTTTTGTTTTGTCTTGGGGGGCCACACTTGGTTACTCCTGACTCTGCACTCAGGAATTACTCCTGATGGTGCTCGGGGGGACCCTATGGGATGGCCATGTGTGAGCTGTCTCAAAGCCCAAACAGAAGAAAAGGAAACACAACACAGGACATGTGATGCCCGCAAATTGTATCAAAATCTGACAGATTTGGGGCGAAAGTGAAGGGACAGCAGGGAGGGCATTGGCCTTGCATGCAGCCAACCCCGGTATGATCCCCCCATCCCATAGGGTCCCCAAGCATTGCCACGTGTGACCCCAAAAAGTCAACAAAACAAAACAAAACAACAGCAACACAATCCACCAAGAATGACAGGTTCATCCTGAGATTTCCCTTCAAACATCAAAATTCCCTGGGGGCACCTCTCCCAGACCATGCCACACCGGCTCAGCACCCAAGACACTCCCTACCCCCCCACAACACACACACACATACACACACACACGGTGTCCATGCCCGGCTCTGGACTGACCCTCCAGAGTCCAGCTGGTCAGGCGGACGCGCTGATCTTCCTTCGCACCAGCTTCCTGAGGGCCCCCTTCATGTCCCTGTTGCGGAGGCTGTAGATGAAGGGGTTGAGCATGGGGGTGACGGCCGTGTACATGACGGCCGAGGCCTTCTCCTTCACGGCCGTGCGCACGGACGAGGGGCACAGGTAGACCCCGATGGTGGTGCCGTAGAACAGGGCCACGACGGACAGGTGCGAGCCGCAGGTGGAGAAGGCCTTCCAGCGGCCGCCCGCCGACGGCACCTGCAGCACGGCAGCCAGGATGCGCGCGTACGAGGCCAGGATGCACACGAACGGGGCGGCGATGACCAGGCCGGCCACGGCCAGCACGAAGGCGCGGTTGACGGACGTGTCCGAGCACGAGAGCCGCAGCATGGGCGTGAGGTCGCAGAAGTAGTGGGGCAGCTCGTGGCGCGCGCAGAAGACCAGGCGTGCCATGAGCAGGATGTGGGTGAGCGACAGGAGGCCCGAGCAGAGCCAGGGGCCGCCCACCAGCAGGGCGCACGCGCGCGGGCTCATGATGGTGCCGTAGTGCAGCGGGTGGCAGATGGCCACGTAGCGGTCGTAGGCCATCACGGCGATCAGGACGCTGTCCACGATGCCGAAGAAGTGGAAGAAGTACATCTGGGTGAGGCAGCCCGCGTACGAGATGGCCCTGCTGCCCGTCTGGATGTTGGCCAGCATCTTGGGCACCGTGTTGGTGGCCAGGCAGAAGTCCACCAGGGACAGGTGGGCCAGGAAGAAGTACATGGGGGTGTGCAGGTGGGGGTCGGTGCTGATGGCCACGATGATGAGCAAGTTCCCGGCGGCCGTGACCAGGTACATGAGGAGGAAGAGGATGAAGAGGAGCGTCTCGTGTTCGGGGGCTTCTGCGAGTCCCAGCAGGATGAAATACTCACCCGCGTGGGTCGCGTTCCTGGCTTCCATGGGCATACGTTCTCCTGCAGGGAAGGAGAGGAAGAACAGAGCTGGATGAAGGCCGCGAGGGACAATGTTCTGGAATATTCCAGAATATTCTGGAAGCTTCCATGAGATGCCCGAGTTCTTTTTCATCTGCTCCCACTGGGTCAGCAGTTGTGAGAAGTGCTATGTCTTGAGCCATGGGTGACAGTATAGAAGCAAGTCCCGAGTCAAAGGTGGGGCCCAGGACACTCCTTGAAATCTTCTCTTTCCAGAACTGGGGTCTTTGGGCCACTTCCAGTGATGCTCAGGATTTATTCCTGGCTCTGTGCTCAGGCCTCACTTCTGGTGGCATGTGGGGGTGGCATGCAGAGCCGGAGATAGAGTTTTGATTCATTTTGGGGGAGTTGGTTTTGGAACACATCCAAAGTTAAAGGGTCACTCCCAGGCCTTGCTCGGGGGACCATGTGGTAATGGGGACTGAACCCGGGACCCCATGTGCAAAGCCTATGCTCCAGCCCTCTGAGTAGCTTCCTGGCTCACCTACTGTGAGAACTAACCGCATACTCAGGCCCTCTGTTTTATCTTTCTGCTCTCTCCCCCTTCTCTGCCGTTCGCTCATCCCCCAAGTCACATGAGACACTTTTTGTTTGTTTGGGGGCCGTCCACGGTGGTGCTCAGGGCTGACTCCTGGTTCTTTGCTCAGGATCACTCCTGTGGGACTCAGGGGACACTGTGGGGTGTTGGGGACTGATGGCCTGAACCGCTGGACTATATCCACGGCTCTCTAGCATGGCGGTTTCATTGCGATGCTCCTGACTGGTGTCACTGCACCCCTGCCTGAGCCTTCCCGCAAGCGTTTCTCTTTTCTTCCTTTGGGGACACAGCCATGGGGTATTTTCACTCATCCCCTTTGCAGTTTCTCAGCACTCAGCATCACCCCGTGTCTAGCTGTAGGCATGAGCCACTGGGCATTGGGCATTCAAGGTCTGGAACCGAACCAGGCTGCCCACTTCGCTGAAATGCCGTGTCCACTTCATTTGCTCTGGGGTCATACCTGGCAATGCTCAGGGCTGGGTCTGGACTCTGCACTCAGGAATTACTCCTAGCCATGCTTAGGAACCTTATGAGATGCTGGGGATCAAAGCCCGGTCAGCTGTGTGCAAGGCAAACACCCTCCCTGCTGTACCATTGTTTTGTCCCCACCTCATTCGCTTTTGACACTAGAGTAGAGACCGTGAGCTTTGTTCTATTCCCTTTAGCAGCGACAGAGCATTCTCTGGATGTTACATCTGAATTTATTTCTTTCTACCCAGAATGGTGTAGTGTTTGCTTATTGCCTCCCTCCTATCTGTGTTTGTACCTTTAAGAATGCAAGGATATTGTAGTGCAAACCAGAACACCCAAAAGGAGAGAGAGAGAGTAAAAGGCACAGAGGCAGGGGGTGGGGGGGGGACGGGGTGGGGGTGGCAGGAGGGATACTAGGATCATTGGTGGTAGAGAATGGGCACTGGTGGAGGGATGGGTACTCGATCACTGTATGAAATGTCATCACAGAAGTTTGTAAGTCTGTAACTGTATCTCACCGTGATTCATTAAAAAATAAAAACATTTTTTATAAAAAGAATGCAGTACAGTAACAGAATCTGTCTGAAGAGATTGTCATACTCAAAATAGTAAGTATTGGAAAGGGGGAAAAAAGAATGAAAGAAAATGCAAAAATGGGACTCTCTGTACACACACACACACACACACACACACGCACACACTCACACACACAATTTCCCACTTAATTTAAAGGACCCAAAGCTGATAAAGCACCACATCAATCCTTACTGTTTATCTATGATGGAAGGTTGCTCATTCTCTTTTTAAATGCATTGCAAAAAGAATAGTATGAGACTAATATCCAAGGCCAGGGAAAACAGGGGCCAGTAGGACTGGTCAGAGGATGGAAGCCGCAGGGGTGTGTGGGACACAGGGCAGTGAGTATAGAGAAGGGACTACTGTTCCAATGATACTTAAAAATGATATCTCTGGGCAAGAACTGAGTCAACACTCAGTAGGTAAAAGGACATATACAAAGAGGTAAAGGGATATACATAATAACCTTTCAGTATCTATATTGCAAACTATAATTCCCAAAAGGACAGAGAGAGAGTCAGAGATAGAGAGAGAATGAAAAGGAGAGGAGGGAGAGGGGGAGAGAGAAGGGGAGAGAGGGAGAGAGAGAGAGCAAGAGAGAGACAAAGAGAGAGGGGGAGAGGGAGGGATCGAGAGAGGATAGAGAGAGAGAGAGAGAGAGAGAGAGAGAGAGAAGTGCCTGCTATAGGGATGGGAGGGAAACTGGGGACATTGGTGGTGGGAAATGTACTTTGGTAAAGGGACAGGTGTGGAGCATTACATGACTGAACATTATATGACAATCAGGACCAACCTTGTAACTGTGTATCTTACAGTGGTTAAGTTAAAAACAAATATCACTGTATCACTGCTATCCCGTTGCTCATCAATTTGCTTGAGCGGGCACCAGAAGCATCTCCCTTGTGATAGAAATAAATAAAAATCTTAAAACATACATGATAAGGATCGAAACAAGAGAACAGTGGGGAGAGCACTGGCCTTACACGGAGCCAACTCAGGTTCCATCCCCGGCATCCCATAGGGTCCTCTGAGCACTGGCAGGGATGATTCCTGAGTGCAGAGCCAGGAGGAACCTCTGAGCATTGCCGAGTGTGGCCCGAAAGGCCCCCCAAAAATTTATTCTAGGGATTGGAGTGATGGCACAGCAGACAGGGCACTGGTCTTGCACATGGCTGATCTGTGTTCCATCTCCAGCACCCCATAGGGTCCCCAAACCCTGCCAGGGATAATCCTGAACACCTCCAGGTATCAACCCAGTCACCCCATCAAGTTAAAAAACAAATGCCTCACATCCAATCTATCAGCATGAACCCCAAGACAAGCATGTGCCCTAAACTGCACTCAGTAAGAATTTTTAAGAAGTTTTCCATGAGGGCAATATCAGGGGATGGGAGGGGACCTCAAGACATTGGTGGGGATGCTGGCAAGGGGGGGTGGTCAGAGTCGGGACCTTCTGTGCTGGAGGTAGATTTTTTTTTGTTTTTTTTTTTGGGGGGGCGCACCTGGCAGTTCTCAGGGGCTACTCCTGGCTCTGTGCTCAGGGATCACCCCTGGTGGTGATCCTCTGGGATGCCAGAGCTCGAACCCGGACAGACCACCTGCAGAGCCAGCGCCCTCCCCGCTGTGCTATTACTCCGGCCCCTGAAGCTTGATTATTAACAAACTGTAAATCCCGGCGCCTCGGTGAAAACTCACAAAGGTCGTACCGGGAGAGCCGTGGCCGAGATGAATTTAAGAATGTGCTGTGAAGGAAGCAGGCTGGGCGGAGGGAGGGAAAATGGGGGCCGGGGGGGGGCAGTGAAGGGCCCCGACTAAGGAGGGACACAGGTTTGGTCCCTGGTACCTCTGGAGCATCGTGAAACTCTAGACACAAGCCCCGTGCCCAAGTTGGGGCTCCCTTGAACGCTTCTCTTTTGGAGGGGCTGGAGGCACGTGGCCACATCCCGTGCACTGCTCACGGCTGACTCCTGGCTCTGTGCCCAGGTGAAACTCACTGGCACTGACGCGGGGACAGGGACGCCTGAAACCCAGCCCGGACTTGGACAATGGCGGAGTCTTAGAACCAAAGCTAACATGGGGGTGGCCGGAGGGATAGGACCGAGGGGAAGGCGTTTGCCTTGCACGCACCCCGCCTGGGTGTGTCTCCCAGGCCCCTGCGGGAGGGATCCCCGAGTGCAGAGTCAGGACTCAGCCCTGAGCACGTTCAGGTGTGAGGCAGGGACGAAACCAGCCCCCTCAACGCCCCCCAAATAAGCATTTAGAAAACGGAAAGCAAATGAAACGTGGAAAACTGAAAGAGAGTCGGTCAGAGAGACGGACGGGCGGACAGGAGGGTTTCAGCTCTGGCTCACCTCACCCCCTTCCTGGGTGTTGGGGACACACGATGCTCCTGCCCCCAGAGCCTGGGGGGCTTGGATGCACCCGGCGGAGGGTTCCTTGGCACTCAGCAACTCGCCTGGATGTGGGGACGTCTCAGCTAAGGACGCACGGATGGACGGAGAAGCCGGACGGGGACCATCGCTGTGCTGAGCCCTGCCCGGGGTCGGGCTGGCTGAGCGGGAGAGAGTGCGGGGAGGCTCTGGCCACGGGCTCTAAAGCCTTCCCTCCCGGGGGGGCAATTTCCAAAGGTCCTCATTAGAGGCTGCTGCCGTGGGCGGGAACCCCCAGGCCCAGCGGTCTCAGGGCGCCCCTGACCCCCTGGTCTGAGTTGCATCACACTTCCTGTCCTCACAGTGCCGGGGCCTTGGCTGTACCCCAGGGCTCCCGAGCTCTGAGTGGTGGCAGGGCTGTGGGGCCTGTTTTCTTTCTTGATTGTTTGTTTTGGGGGGGCCACACCTAGTGATCCAGCCTCTGCCCATAGGTGGGCTTTGGGGTACCCGATGGGATGCTGGGTATCGAACCCTGGTTGGCCATGTGCAAGGCAAAGGGCCTACCGTTGTTCTGTTGCACCGGCCCCCTGGATTTTGGGGTGTGTGTGTGTGTGTGTGTGTGTGTGTGTGTGTTTTGATGGGAAATCTTCAGCTGGGCAGGCAGAGTCATTCAAAACATATTAAAAAAACATTTTGAAGATACTAGATATATATTATATATAGCACAGACATGAATGCACAATTCATACATACAGGAACACACATTCACATCTCACATGCATATACACACGCACTAACGAATACACCACACAATGAACTCATGCACAGATGCATCCACGCACACACACAGACACACACACACACACAGAGTCTCAGGCACTTCTTCCTAATGGAATGTTACTGGCTGTCTCCTGAGTCTTCATTTTTGGGGTCTCCCCTGAGCTTGGGAGTGGGGTGCATGTGGTGGTGGGATTGGAGCCCAGAGTCCCACATGCAGAACTGCGCTCCGGCCTACGGAAAAATCCCCTGGCAACGGGGTTTCCCTGCCTGACTCTGAGGGGCAGGGACAGGTCCACCGCACCCCGGGGAGGGGAGGGCAGAGATACATAAAAGAGGGAGAAGTGGCAGATCCGAGGGAAAGGAGCGGGAGGAAAATCCCCACAACAAGACAGGAACATGCCTCAGGGTTGTGCAGGGCGCAGGCTCGAGACCACACACACACACACACACACACACGTGTGCACATATGCACAGACATGCATGCATCATTCATACATGCACATAACACCCATGGGGACACATATTCACATTTCACATGCATGTACACATGCACACATGCACACACCACACACACGAACTCACAGATGCATGCATACACATGTACACACATTATACATGAACACATATGAACACATACACTCATGCCTCACATGCATGCACATGCATACAAATGAACACACATACATTCATATGCACGCATGCACACACACAATATACACTGCACACATCACACACGTGTACACACACCTCATACAACACATACTTGGCACCACACACTTCATACTTGTCTGCACCTCACAGTACAAACATTCATACATGAGTGCATTCACACACCACATGCATGCGAACACACATGCACACACCTCACACATACATACACACGGGCACACACAGACACACTTCATGTATGCACACACCTCACAGAATACACCAACACATCAACACATGCATGCATGTGCACACACACACACTCACAGACACACAGACACACACACACAGTCTTAGTCCTGGGTGCAGATGGCTGGGAGCTGACATTGAACTGGCACTGGGGAAGACAGACGGACACTGGGAGCCTCAAGTGGTTTTCTGCCCCTCTGCTGGATGGCCCCCGCTTTGGGGCTGCCCTGGAGTGTTGGGGCCGGTGGGCGGGTGGGGTGAATGAGAATCAGCCTTAGAGGGGGGGTCTGTGCTGGGTCCAGGGGAAGCTCCAGGCCCCAGTTTTCGCTCCTCTGTTGCCCCCGTGTGTCCATGTCAAGAACTGCACCTGTCCAGTTTTGGCCTGTGTCCAGCCAGGCCAGCGTTAAGTGCCTCCTCCAGGTTGATGAGCTGGCGGTCCAGGTGGGTGAGGAGTCAGCTGTGTCCGGCACCCGGGGAGTCCCAACAGTCCCTGACCCTTGATGGTCAGCCTCACTGCCCTCAGGGAATGGACCCAAGGAGCTGATCTGTGTGTTCTGATATTAGGTCGACCAAATGTGGGGGCAGGGAGATAGCGCAGGGGGAGGGCACAGGCCCTGAGCAGCAGACCCCGAATTCCACACCTGCCTCCCCCTGCAAAACAGAGCAGAAAAACAAAGGCGACGCGTCCAGTCCACCTAGTCCCGCCCCTGGGTCCTCACTTGGGATGCAGCCATGTCCCTGCTGTCCCCCTCCTGGATATCTGGGAATCTCTTATCCTGGCTCCCTCCTCTCTCTCCCTCTCCCTCCTTCGCTCCCTCCCTCCCTCCCCTCTGTCTCTCTGTCTCTGTCCTGTTCTCTCTCTTTCCCTCTGTCTTTCTCTGTCTCTTTTTCTTCCTCTCTCTCCCTCCCTCCCTCCCGTCCCCCTCCCTCCCTCCCTCTCTCTGTCTTTCTCTCTCTGTCTCTCTTTCTCTCCCTTCAACCCTTTCTCCCCCTCTCTTTCTCTCTGTCTTTGTCTCTCTATCTATCCCTCTCTGTCTCCCTCTGTCTCTGTCTCCCTCTCTGTCCCTCACTCTCCCTCCTCCTCTCCCTCCCTCCCTCCCTCTAGTTCTCTCTTTCTCTGCTCCCTCTCTCTCCCTCCTCTTTGGGGGCTGTTGTCTGTAAGTAGCCAAGAGCTTCTTAGAACCACCTTGGAAAAGCTTCTGTCCTAGTTCTGGACAAGAAGCATGAGTTGAGAGCATTTGTTTAATTTTTCTATAATATTTAAGATGATTTTTAAATGAACATCAGTGAAATTATTCCCCCTCCCCAGATGTACATTTCTTGGGTATTTTATCCCATGCACGAGGCTTCGGGGCTGCAGCATTTTTTTTGAAAGTTTTATCTACTTCCAAGACATGGGCTAGTGTCAGCATTCAGAGCAACCCTCCCCCCCACCCACATGCCCGTCTTCCTGATAAACAAAGCAACGTTACCCTGCAAGGAAAATGAATGAGCAGAAGCGGTGTGTAAAGAAATCACAGATGCATAATTTATGGCAAAGACATGTCACAGAAGACCATATGCAAACCATTTCTAGAAAGCCAAAATTAAAGAAACTCAAGAAAAAAAAGATGATTAGATCAATGAAATCTATTCTCTCTCTCTCTCTCTCTCTCTCTCTGTCTCTCAGATTTAAACTCAATGATTTGACACCTGACTATGCACAGGGGTCACTCCTGGCTCTGCACTCAGGAATTATCCCTGAAGTGCGCAGGGGGACCATATGCGATGCTGGGAATCGAACCTGGGTCAGCTGCGTGCAAGGCAAATGCCCTACCTGCTGTGCTATCACTCCAGCCCCCATGACTTGATTTCTTAACACCAAACAAGACCAAGATCTTTTGACTGACAGAATCTTAAGTGATTTTTTATTGGCTGGATTCCCCTTCTGTTGTATTGTATATTATTGAGGTGTAAGGAGATTGAATAAGTATTTCCACTCAGGCTGGACACATTCAAAAAGTCTAACAAAACCACAATATTCTATGATTTCCACATTGAAATGATTCCACCAGCTTGAGAATCCTGACCGTCCCCCACCCGGCCCTGTAAGCTCGCACCCAGCAAGCAATGGCGTCAACTTTGCAGGCGACGCTCTTCACTTGGGCGTTCGTTGACATTTAAGTGATTTAGGTCAAGTCCCAACCAGACTTATGGTTCTCTGTGGCAAGTGAAAAATCACATTTAATTTTTTTTTATTTTTTGGAGCCACCCCAAGCAGTGCTTAGGGCTTACTCCTGGCTCTGTCTGAGTAAAGGAGACAGTTTCGGGGCCCATGCATGGTGCCAGGGATGGAACCTGGACCAGCCAAATTGCAAGGCAGAAACATTACTACCTCTGTAATTAGTACCACTGTACTACCTCTCCGGCTCCTACCTTTTCCCTGTGTTTTACTTCTTTGGTCATTTCCAGAAGCAAGGCATATGCTCCCTGCCCCCACCCCAATCTAAATATAAGTTTGCATCACCAGATTCTCTTCCAGAAAATGAGAGTTTTAGGGGCTAGAGCAATACCACAGTGGGTAGGATATTTGCCTTGCACGTGACTGACCTGGGCTCAATTCCCAGTACCCCATATGGTCCCCCGAGCACTGCCAGGAGCAATTCCTGAGTGCATGAGCCAGGAGTAACCCCTGTGCATCACTGGGTGTGACCAAAAAAGAAAAAGAAAGAAAGAAAGAAAGAAAGAAAGAAAGAAAGAAAGAAAGAAAGAAAGAAAGAAAGAAAGAAAGAAAGAAGAAAGAGAGAAAGAAAGAAAGAAAGAAAGAAAGGAAGAATGAAAGAAAGAAAAAAAGAAGAAAGAGAGAAAAGAAAGAAAGAAAAAAGAAAATGAGATTTTATCATCTAGAACCACACCAGGGATGGAGGAATGTGTGCTTAACACAGGAAACTCGATTTCCATTCTCTTGGAAGGCAAGACCCTCACACAGATGATTCTTCAAAGTTCCAAAAGCAAGTGAGCAGGGAAGCAATTGAGCTTAAGATTTGTCAGTGTGTTAGCACCCTGTGAAAATGTCTGGCTCTCAAAGGCAGTAGAAACAAGGGCTAGGAGGATGGGTCCATGGTAGGAAGCCTGCCACCAAATGGAGGGGGGAGGGCAGTGAGGACAGAGAAGGGACCATCGTGACAATGATAGTTGGACATGATCACTCTGGACAAAACTGAGTGCTGAAAGGAGGTAAAGTGATATGCATGACACCCTTTCAGTAACAGAATTGCAAAATGCAGTGCCTGAAAGAAAATTGGGAGAAAGAAGAGGGAGGGGGAGGAAAAAGAGGAAGAGGGAGAGAAAGGAGGAGGAGGAGGAGGAGGAGGAGGAGGAGGAGGAGGAGGAGGAGGAGGAGGAGGAGCAGAAGCAGAAGAAGAAAGAAAGATGATTCTGCCATAGAGGTCAGCTGTGTGTGTGGGGCGGGGGGGGGGGGGCTGGAATTG